>NW_027041938.1:0-600000 GCF_035927965.1 Recurvomyces mirabilis | reverse complement strand
CTTTTCCTGGAACTCGGACATGTCGAACCTAATGACGGCCTGCTCAGTACTAAACAGAAACCCAGCCATCTTCTTACACAGTTCCGTCTTGCCCACACCAGTAGGTCCGAGGAACATGAACGAAGCCAGCGGCCGATTCTCGCCAGACAGGCCCGCCCTCTGTAGCCGGACGGCGTTTGAAACAGCTGTTAAGGCCTCGTCCTGCCCGCGAACGAAAATCCGTAGTGAGTCTTCCATGTGTACGAGTTTCTCCACCTCGCCACTCATGAGCTTGGTTACTGGTATACCTGTCGACCTCGCTACAACGCCAGCAATGTCGTCTGCCGTCACAGAGTCGTGGATTAATGTCTCTGAAACCGAGGCCGAAGCGGCACCTTCACCACCTTCTTCTGCTGGAAGTTTTCTTTGCAATTCAGGAATTTTGGCGTATCGTAGCTCGGACGCTCGAGCAAAGTTGCCTTCTCGCTGAGCTTGCTCAAGGTCAGTTCGTGCTTGCTCGAGGTCTTCTTTGGCTTTCTTGATCGTCTCGATTTCTGCTCGTTCCTTCTCCCACTTTTCTGTCAAGAGACCGGCTTCATCTTGTTTGAGTGTCAGAGTCCGCTCAAGCTGCTCTCGTCGTTCCTTGCTCGCCACATCGCTTTCTTTCCGTAAGCTTTCAAGCTCGATCTGAATCGTCATGATCTGTCGATCAAGTTCCTGGATTGCGTCTGGTTTGCTTTCTTGCTGCAAACGTAGCGCTGAGGCTGCTTCGTCGACGAGGTCAATGGCTTTGTCTGGCAGGAAACGATCTGTAATATAGCGGTTGGAGTATGTGGCTGCTGCTACGAGAGCATCATCTGTGATCCTAACACCGTGATGGACCTCATATTTGTCCTTGATCCCTCGCAGAATAGAAATCGTGTCCGGCACCGTAGGCTCGCCAACAAGGATTGGCTGGAATCGTCTTGCAAGCGCCGCATCTTTCTCAATTTGACGGTATTCGTTGAGCGTCGTTGCTCCTGTAAGACGTAACTCACCTCGTGACAGAGCTGGCTTCAAGAGATTAGATGCGTCTATCGAGCCTTCAGCTTTGCCCAGCCCAAGCAGCGTATGTAGTTCATCAATGAACAGGATCACATTTCCTTCCGCCTCCTCGACCTCCTTTAGCACCTTCTTCAATCTCTCCTCGAAATCACCTCTGAACTTCGCACCCGCTATCAAGCTTCCTAGATCCAGGGAGATGACTTTCTTCTCCTTGATACTTTCCGGAACATCGCCCTTGACGATCCTTTGCGCCAGGCCTTCAATAATGGCGGTCTTGCCTGTTCCAGCCGCACCAATCAAGACAGGGTTGTTCTTCGTTCGTCTTGACAGGATCTGGATCGTCCGCTGAATTTCTTGGTCTCGGCCTATCACGGGATCCAGCTTACCAGACCTTGCTCTGTCTGTGAGATCGACTCCGTACTGTTCCAGTGCTGGTTTCTCGGGTTCGCCCGACAAGTTCATCCGATGAGTGCCACCTGGAGGATGTGGTCGTCCCGAAGCATAGTTCCGAGACTGTTGTAAGCTGCCTGAGACTGACGCTTGGATTACATTGACAATAGCTGGGCTTGAACGTACGGCAGCTGCTGGTATGCGAAGTCGTGGTGATGAAAATCGTACATTCGCGATTCGCCTCGCCGCGCTCCTACCTGTGCTTGCGAGCATGTCTGACGATATTGATTCGGGAGCAGAGCGTTGACAGTCCCAATATGTCGACCATCGACGATCAGGTGGAACAGAGGAACAGGGGCGAGGGCGGAAGGATATATGTACAATCCTGGCTCTTGCAAGAGCATGAAGGCTTCAGGACGATTCTAGCATCAACTCTCGGGCGCGAACGTTTGATGGCTACTGATTGGCTCGGTATCAGCGGGTCGGCCCGTCATCCCTGCGTATTGGAATAATGCCTTGTTGCCTCAGGGCGGGAAAAATATCCCACTGACTACTCACAGCTTCACAACTTTCCATTGCCCCATTTCCCTATCACGAACACACAATTGCGCCGCCATGGGATTCACGGACTTCCTATCCAGCACGGGTCTGACCATCTTGGATCAGTGGACCCGGACGAGATCGTACATTGTCGGGTAGGTCTCCAGCCTCATCCCCTCCCTCACACTCCCCAGCTGTCCTGATGATAATTATTTGGTCCGTGTTGATGAGGCGGCGTAAGACCCCGCTGAATGACTATAACCAATGCATTCTGTGCACCTCTGATTTCGCCCCACTGCTATCTCATATTACAATCACACGACAAAACAAACAGTCGCTAACAGCGTCTTCCAGCTACGGTCCCTCGCAAGCCGATGTAAAATGCTTCCAAGCCCTGAAGGAGTCACCAAAGGTCGAGCAATATCCACACGCCTACCGCTGGTACAAGCACACTGCCACCTTCGAGTCTGAATTCTCCTCTCTGCCAGGCGACCCCAGCAAGGAGTACACCGCCTACGGCCCAGAGTTGTCTGAGCTCACCGTCAACCCGGCCAAGGCCCCAGGGAAGGAGGAGGCTGCCAAGGGTGGTGACGATGACGATGAGGATGTCGATCTTTTCGGCTCCGATGACGAGGAGGAGGATGCAGAGGCTGCGCGTGTAAGGGAGGAGCGCCTGGCCGAGTATTCCAAGAAGAAGGCCGGCAAGACGAAGCCTGCTGCCAAGTCGATTGTCACACTCGATGTTAAGCCTTGGGGTATGCTCAGATCACAATCATATACATTTCTGAGCCCGGCTAACATATTCTTCCAGATGACGAGACAGACATGAAAGAGCTCGAAGGCGCTGTGCGCGGCATTGAGAAGGACGGTCTCGTATGGGGTGGCTCGAAGTTGGTCGCTGTCGGTTTCGGCATCAAGAAGCTGCAGATCAACTTGGTCATTGAGGATGAAAAGATCTCCCTCGACGAGCTCCAGGAGGAGATTGAGGGCTTCGAAGACTATGTGCAGTCTTCTGACGTCGCGGCCATGCAGAAGTTGTAGGCGCATGCGCTGCTGCACTGGTCACGGCAAGGCACCTTGTTAAAGCCTTCCCCGATCGAATGTTCAGCTCTTGCTGTATATCTCCCAGATCAATGGCATGAACTATGACGATCAGTAGCATTAAGACACGATACCATAGATGCATATAAAAGTTTCCAGACACATGCCCAACGACTAGGTATATTCCGATGTCATGCAATTGCGGCGTAGGAGCCGTGCAGCAAAAGGCTTGGCACGAATGGTCCCTGCCCATCACCCGCGACGCGGCCTGCTCATGTACAATCTTTCTTCTGTAGGTGGTAGATATCTTGCTACACTATCCCAAGACAATTTTACTGCCAGTTCCGAATGCAAGGACAACTTTCGGCTGATTGAGATGGTGATGGAATGCGCTGGCAGTGGCCAGACGCAGCCTTACCGCCACATTGTCATGGTTGAGGCCGCCCTGCCATCATCGTATATGGGAAGCCATGACTAGCTCCTTCGCCCCACTCTGCGTTTGATCAAGTGAATACGCGACGTATTTACTGCTACAGGTAGGTATTCTACTAATTACCAAGATGTCCTTCGGCTTCAGTCCAGGGGATATAGGCTTCTTCATTGGTTTCGGTAACAAAATTGTCAATGCACTCAAAGAATCTAAGAAGGATTATCAAATGGCGATGCGCCAGTGTCAAGGGTTCCTCGCGGTGATGGATACGCTGAAACGCCTGGATCTGTCC
This sequence comes from Recurvomyces mirabilis, assembly GCF_035927965.1. Classification (NCBI taxonomy): domain Eukaryota; kingdom Fungi; phylum Ascomycota; class Dothideomycetes; order Mycosphaerellales; family Teratosphaeriaceae; genus Recurvomyces; species Recurvomyces mirabilis. Next base: position 596,284 of record NW_027041938.1, on the reverse strand, counting down.
CGCATGCCGGCCAATATCAAGCAACAGATCCAGGAACAATCCAACGGCCTCGACGGTTTTGTGGCGGACTTTAAACAAGGTATCCATAAGTACGAGAAAGGTCTGGGTGAGTACTCGGAGCGCGGGATGGTTGCCAATGTCCCGCGTAAGCTGCAGTGGGCTTTTGCTGCTGCTGATGATCTCGACAAGTCAGGCAGAGCATGCAGGCACAAGTCGACATGGTGATGCTACTGCTCCAGGTGGGATTCTGGCAAGTCAGCCCTCGGGAGCCGGTGGAGTGTTCGCTGACTGGACTTTGAAGGGGTGCTGCGACGTCTGGCGATCGCCGTCTAGACAACGCTTCTGACGGAACCGTGGTTCGAAGTCCCTATCAGCACGCCGGCCACATGAGCATGGTACCAGGGCGACTGGCACAATCGAATCATAGGTTACTCTTGGAAAACGTAGATGACTTGACGGACATTATCTACAAGCGCCTCTTGACACGACCTGGACTACCGCTGTCAGAACAGGCAAAAGTGTTCACTCTACCAGACGCTGCAATTGATTATCCACTGGTCCTGGTTCCGCGGCAGCCCGACTCGTCACACGTGATTGCACCCAGAACTGCTTCTTCTGACGACCGGTCAGACCACTTTGTTCCAAACCAAGATCTCCCAGAATCCGCTGCTTCCACAGACGGCGATCACAACGTGTCTCAAGGTGTCGATGAATACTTGCGCGCTTTGCACTTGCCAGAATTGACTGAAGCTGAGGCTGCGCACATGGATCAACATTCGCAGTCGCCACTCCTTCTCACGAATGGGGCTATGGGAGATCCAACAAGAGAAGCGAGCCCTGATCAATTCTCTAGCAATCAACATCGCAACGGAGGCACTCGAGAGAAATGGAGATTTCCGTCGAAGATACAGATGCCTAGCTTCGGTCTGGACCCTATGAGTGGGCTCGCATTGGCAGCTGGGGTAATTCAGATGGTGGATTATGCCGCGAGAGTGTCATTGAGCTTCTCCAGTACAAGACGCAGCCTGAAGCATGCTCTGAAAGAAATCTTGCAGCTATCCGCTCGAATCATGGACTACTCGGCCCTTCTCAAGCCTATAGCCGAGGTCTTGCTCCGATCCCAGTCATCTTCGCCGCTACACGATATCGCGTATCGCGTTCTCGCCGATTCCAAAAATGTCCTGGAAGAGGCCAAAGAAGTCCTCGAGCGCTTCAACCCGACAGCGTCCGGCGGAGGTATCACCAGAGCTCTCATATTCTTCAAATGGAATCAGTATCGGGACGATATTCTCCAGGCCATGGAGCACATTGAAAGCCTCAAGTCGACCTTGACGACTATGTTATAAACGCAGCAAGTGCACAACACCCTGAGCACAGTCGATAGTGGTATGAACGTACGACCACAAGTCAATGAGCGAAGTATATTGATGCGAACGACGAGGGCATAGTGCTGGGGGCCGATATCCATACCCATACAATCCAGAGCCAAAATGTACGCCGAAAGATTGGCATGTTGCCGTCATGGGTTGGATTCTTGCTGCAGCGCCGCTTTTGGCGTACTTCTTGTAGCAGTGAACATAGGTCTCACAAATTCCTGTCGTAGATAGAGCGATACGCTTCAGCAAAGCACCATCTACCCGAGCATATTGTTTGTGTAGACGTTTTGCTCCGTTAGAAACTTCTTCTCGCATTAATCTACATGTATATATACCTGCCAAGCTTTGCGGCTCTGCTTCATGTGCCGTCTCCAAACATGAACGTGCATCAATTGACGAAGCTGTAATCATCGGTCACCCCAACATTGCTTTACATACCAGACCATGGCTGCACTAGCGACTGCTGTCAATATATTGGGCATGCTCTTCCTCGCCCATGCGTAAGTTATGCCTGCTGCAACTACTAACCACAAAAATGCTAAGCTATCAATGATACAGTGTCTACAGCGCATACGAGCACTCTCTCCTCCCTTCATCTTCGACACCAACGGCCGCGAGCTACATACTCCCTCAAGCACTAGATCCGAAAGTCAACCTCCCACTCGACATCACACTCGAAACACTCTTCTCGGTCTTCCTACTATGCGCAGGCGTGGTCCTAAGCAGTCCAGAACTGAAACCCATACAATGGAACGTATGGGCTGGTAGGCTTGAGAGGAGCAAGGAGGCGAGGGAAATTAAGGAGGTGGGTGTGGGTGGTGGCAATCCTTATGCTGGGTTGGAGGAGAGGGCAGGCTTCTTGGATATTCGGGCTGCGAGCAGAGGGTTTGAGGAGTGGAGGCAGCAGCAGGATGGTGGGAAGATTGAGTCGTGAGCTCTACTACTAGCTCAGTCCACGATGGGGGCTTGTACATAACTCCAGTCGTACTTGCCGCATCGAGACGGAGGAAGATGGAGCGCGTCTCTGACCTCACTTCATCTGACCTCACGCCTCCACACTCCTACGACCTTGCGCTCCAGCTGATCCTAACGGCCGTCTATTCTCACCTCATCCCCCTCCTTTAATAGCACACTTCGACAACATGACTTCCTACAGAACTGGTCGAAGGCGTTCTGCCAGCCAGGGATCAGCCTCGAGCCGCACCTTCGTGCCGCACCCGGAGAGTGTCGCTACCACAGATCAGCAGCCACACGATCAGTCCGATGCCGACCTCGACTCTCTTGACGAGGTGATCATGGCCGTGCAGCTCACAGAACGGGGCACAGTGGGCTGCGCATACTACGTAGCACGCCAGGAGAAGCTGTACTTTCTCGAAGACGTCAGGCTTGGTGGCCCAGACATCATTGATCAGCGTGAGGAATAAGCCCCTTCTGCTCCCTCTAATACTGACAGCAGTCCTAGTCAAACTATTCATTGAGCCGACCGTGGTACTCGTCTCAAGCAAATGTGACGATCAGGTCATTGAACGTCTTGACCCCGAGATGAGAGACGCACGAGCATCAGTAGATGGCAGAAGTACTGATCAGACTCGCCTACCATACTTGCTTGAACGCCGTCCGAATGCCGAGTTTGGCTACGACTCTGCTCGCAACAGGCTGGTCAACCTTCGCATCGGCCAACACGATGGTCCCCGTGTGACTTTCGTGGTCCCTGGCGACATCATGACCGAGCAGGACGACCGTGACAATGCCGACACAGGTTTTGCTGGCCGTCAAGGTCAACTTCTCCGTCTGTCGGGCTGGATCAATGTCGAAAGTCGCACCACAGTCGGCTGCGCAGGTGCAGTCCTTTCGTACCTGCAGCGCCGCAGAGCCACGTCCTACCTCCCTGGAGACCAAGCTGCTGCTGCCATGTTCAGAGTTGCCACCGTGGAGATGTTCAGCCTCAGCGGGACCATGTTCATCAATGCAGACACATTGGCATCACTGCAGATCACATCGATTGAATCACATCCGAACGCGCAGAACCAAGGGCCACCAAGTAAAGGTTGGTCGAGTGGTGCCAAGGAGGGCTTCTCAGTCTACGGCCTGTTTCATCAGCAAGCCAAGACAGCTCAAGGTCGAGCTCTTCTACGCCAGTATTTCTTGCGGCCAAGCCTAAACATTGCCGTGATCAACGAACGCTTACAGACCATCAGCGTCTTGCTTCGACCTGAGAACAGCACTTGCTTAGTCAGGCTGTCAGAGTGTCTTGGCAAAGTCAAGAATCTACGTATCGTCACGGTCAACCTGCGCAAAGGCATCAACAGCGGCTTGAATTCGAACAGAAGAGTCTCCCCCTCTGTATGGTCCACCATTCGCCACTTCTCATATTACACCCTCAACATACTGGAGACTTTGGTCGAGCTGCAGGGGGGCGAAAGACTCGCCATTCGTGCTAAGATCGAAGATAAGTTTGATCGTCGCCAGCTTGCAAGTGTCGGTAAGCTCATCAATGATGTCGTTGATATCGAGACATCTAAGCTGGAGGGCCATACAGTCGTGCATCCGAACATCGATGAGGAGCTAGACGAGGCCAAGAGGACATACGATGGCATTGAGGATCTACTGTCCAAAGTTGCAAGCCATGTTGCCGGTCATGTTCCGGCTGTGCTCGACTCGAAGGTCAATGTCATCTTCTTCCCACAGATCGGCTTCCTCATCTCAATTCGTCTTGAAGGAGACACTGGAAGAGGAGTGTGGGAGGGCACCGAGGACGATCCGTGGGAGAAGATGTTTGCCACAGAGGAAAATGCGTACTATAAGAATTCCAACATGACAGAGATGGACGAACATTTTGGTGACATCTATGGTCGTATCCGTGACAAGGAGATTGAGATCGTTCAGCAGCTTGGAGATCGTGTCTTGGAGTACGAAGATCTGCTGAATACTGCATCGGATATGTGTGGTGAGCTCGATGCTCTCGTAGCTCTGGCAAAAGGTGCACAAATGCACAATCTTGCCAGACCCATCGTGACCGAGGAGAACATCATCAAGATCAAAGCTGGTCGACACCCACTGCAGGAGCAGACTGTGCCGTCGTATGTCGCAAACGACACGTTTCTAGTGGGCGGATCTGGTAGTGAGCCATATCAAGAACAAGTCGAAGACGTAATGATTCAGGAGCTACGCGATGTAGCCTCTACGCCGGCAGCATCTCAAGCAATCGCCAGTGGCCCCAGCATGGCCATACTGACTGGACCGAATTACTCTGGCAAGAGCGTCTACCTCAAGCAGGTCGCCATCATTGTCTATATGGCACACATCGGTAGCTTCGTCCCGGCAGAAGCTGCGAAGATCGGCATCACCGACAAGATCTTGACGCGCATCACGACTCGCGAAAGTGTCTCACGCGTGCAGAGTGCTTTCATGATCGACTTGCAACAGATATCTGTCGCTCTGAGCCTCGCTACCCGTCGTAGCCTGCTTGTCATCGATGAGTTCGGCAAAGGCACGGAGTCGTACGATGGGGCAGGACTCGCTGCTGGTGTCTTCGAGCATCTACTGCAGCGCGGCACTCATTGTCCCAAAGTGTTAGGCGCAACGCATTTCCACGAGATCTTTGAGACTGGCTTTCTACCAAGGCGCCCGTCGCTCGCGTTTGCGCATATGGAAGTACGTGTCGATGAAGAGTCCTCTGCTCTCGATGAACAAATCACGTACCTCTACAACTACAAACCCGGTCGCAGCAGCGCAAGCTTCGGAACATGCTGCGCTGCCATGAATGGGGTGGATGAAAAGGTCGTGCAGAGGGCAGAGCAGCTGATCTTGCTTGCTGCTCGTGGCGAGGACCTGGTCGAAATCTGTGCAGAGTTGCCTGATGCTGAGCTAGCCGAGCTTCAAGATGCTGTGAGTAGGCATGCTAATGCAATTTAGTCAAATGTAACAAACGTGCTAACTTCTGAGCAGGAGGAACTTGCTCGCGACTTCTTGGAGAACGATATCGAAGACGAGCCTCGCATTATCCTTGATGACCTGCTCAAGCTTGCAAGCTCGACGATGGGAGCTAATTAAGCCTACATGTATTATAGCACATTTGCTCTAGTTGAGGCTACCTGTTCATCTCTGTAGTAGACTGGAGAGCTAGTTGCCAGTGTGGTGTGCCACATTCTCGTCCAGACTCTGCAGAACAATCTGATCTCCACAAGTAACCTGTCCTTACCAAGACACTGCCATGCCGTCCCAGTACTGCCTATTGCCAAAACTAGTCAGGTTGTAGAATTGAACTTGCGTCTGCGATACCAGATCCATAACCACGATACCATTAGCCGCCGCAAGCGAGTACATCTTCCCATCGCTGATAGCGCTATCAAACAATCCTTGTACGCTCTCGTCGGGGCTAAAGGAGCCGGTCTGGGCACCTGAGCTAGGATCAAAGGTGTAGACCAGTGGCTGTCCAGCATCAATGGCATATGCCGTGTTGAGTGATGCATCGTATGCTGACCAGCAAACTGCTTTCTGTGTTGGCAGAACAACATGGGTCTGCTGTACAAGTTCGAGATCGCTAGGAATTTCGAATATGGAGGCGCCGTAGGACGGATCGGCCATGAACACTCGATCGTTGTCCACGAATACTCCGGCGAACGGCATGGCCACGTTGGCGAACTGGTTCTTGACTGAGTTGCCAGAGACTCGTCCGTTGACTACAGGGTAGGCGACAATATAACCTGGCGATACTGGTGGGCCTGCGTTGCCCTTTTGTAGGACGAGCAGGGCGGAGGAGTCTGGCGTGAACAGGATCTGTGAGCTGGACTCTGGAGGCCCAACTGGGGGTGTCGTCTCGTTCGTGATGCCGGCAAGAGAGAGGAAGGATCCGGTCGGCTGGAGGCCGCCTTGCCGGTCGACGTGAAAGCAGGTCACTCCAGCTTTAGCACCACCATTGAGAACGCAGGCTGGCATTTCTATCAGCTTTCTGTACGAAATCTTGAGTACTGTAAGAGACTAACCCATGTTAAGTGTGTCCGAGTAGGTAACGGACATCGGGAATTCGCCGAGGGTACTAGCTGGGGCGCCCACGAGCGTCACACGCGATGCATCTTGTGGATCGATGCTGAACATGGCCAAGGTGTTGCTGCCTGCGTTGACGGTGAAGAGGTACTAGCAGGTCTCAGTTCGATACTCGATTGTCATATGTGTTGGCTTGGAGACTCACCTCACCGCCCACGATCACGGAGCCCTGGGATATCAAAGCATCCCTAGCTAAAGGAGCCGTCCCATCTGATGCAATGGAGCCTTTACCGCCAGTCGAAGTACGCTGAGGATTGCTGATGGTCCCATTGGCGCTGACTTGCATCGAGACGATGGAGCTGCCACTGGGGTTGTCATCTAAGAAGTAGATGGCCTTATTTGCTTGTCCTGACCATGGTCGAGCACTTGGCCATGGTCCCGATGGCGGGCCATGAGGATGACTAGGACCTTGGCCAAGCACTCCGGCACATAGAGAGAGCAGATGTATGATTGATTGGTGCATATCGTATTGTGACGATTAAGCGTGACGGTGAAAGGGAAGAAAAATCTATCCGACCAGAGCTGATCAAGGGCAGTGGACAGTCGACAGAGGTAGTAGGAGACTTTATACATACTTCTCATGAGAGTCTCATGCAGGCGCTCGCTATCCTCCTCGCGATGCATCAACCATCATGAAGCCACAATTGCGCACATTAGCCATTGTCCTGTGCCGGGGCCAAGATCTCTACGGTTGAGACCGATGAGACCGACAATCCTTGCGGACACGGAAAGCATGTCGTGATTCCAAACACATGATAAAGGGCAGCGGGACCGCCGCGTTGCGTTCAAGAGCGGCATGGTTCACGTGAACATCTCGTGCTGACTCTTGCGCGAGCTGACTAGGATGACATCGTCAAGTCCTAAACAGGGACTTAAAGCACATCCAATTTATGCAGATGGCTTTCTCAGGGGGAAGCAGCAGGGCTGTGGTGGAGTTGTGGATTGGAAAGAATCCGGACGACCGTTTGAGTTTGGACATGAGGAATCAATGGCAGAGGACGGGAAATCGGTACTTCACCAGATGTTCAAGTGCCAGTCCATCGGCCGGGGATGAGTGAGTCTGTTTGTCATGAGCGGTTTACTGTCCACTTTGTCATGTGTGGATGTGGTAGAAACGCGTGGCTTGAGAAGGTCTCAAGTGGCTTGAATGATTCCACATTGCTGACTTCACCTTTCCTGCCCTTCCGCTCCAGACGTGCAGCAACGACCAGAGCCGGGGAGTATGTATGTCCATGCAAAAGTCACTCACACGCCACTTTCATCTTGTACGACCGCAGGCAATTGACCTTCCTTCGTTTGGATGTTTTCCTTGCCAGCCCACGGACTTCGAGACTTGCCATTACGCGAGACAGGCGTGCTTGTCTTCGGAAGCTCCGTCGCGAATGCTCGACCGTGGTCCGCTGGTCTTAGCTTGGTAACAACCATAGATGACATCTTCCACGAAGATCTAGAAAGCATTCACGATGAGTAGAATCGATGGGCTAGTGTCGGCTACGGCCGTGCGAGTCCCTCTCCGAATGGGTACAGGTAGCGTGGCGTATCAAACCCCGTCTCACGACCTCCTTTGAGCTCACTTTTTGCTTTAGCCGGCACACTTGTCCCTTCAGGATAAGACGAGGAAGCCTCCGCTGACTATGTAGGATGTGGCATACTGATAACGTGTCATCTATGAAGGACTGATGGAATCGGAGAGCGTTAGCATTTCCGAACCGAGAGCGCTTCTATACAGAAGCATGACATTGGCCACAAGGTCGACGACTTCAGGAGTCCTGTTGCTTGAGTGAAACGCAGCGCTCCTGCAACGTCCACTGCTGGCTGGGCCGAAGGATCTGGAGGATCTGATACACTTGTGACATGCTAATCAACTGCTGCTTCAATGCCGATCTTCACGTAAGCCAGCCGCATAAGTCCGAGGGCTGGAACTTTGAGTAGCTGCCACGGTCATTACCAATGTCTCTGATAAAGGACGCACATCTCTTTCCTAAAGAGCTTGAGCAGTCGCCCCATAGACCATCACGCAACCTCATATCTTGCCCGAATGCTGTGCTCCATCGGGGCGGATGACTAAATGTCGGTATAGTCTTTACCCTACACCAGGCATGGAGGACTTCTCCAAAGAGTATGAATGCGTCTACGGCATGCTCAGGATAGGTATGCTTTGCCATAGCAGTCCAAGTCAGCCTCGACGTTCAGACTGTCAGGCAGTCGCCATTTCTTGGGTCGACTCTGCCATTCAACCCTTGGATACGTAGTTTAGTGGCATCTACGGACAACGGTTGATGTTCGTAAGGGTATGACAGAAGCGTCTCAGCACGACTAGTGGCCCATTACAACACTGCCACAACCTGAAATTCGGGCACCTCCTTCGTATCAGAAATACGATAGAATTCTCAAGAAGCTACCGCCAGCATGGACAACGATGAATTGCGAAGTCTCGCGCGCTCCAACGTGATACCACCAGACCGCCAGCAAGTCTTCTGCCGGGAGAAGATCGATGAAGACGAAGCATGCAGTACATCTCCCGACGCGACCGGAGCCGCGACAAACCATCCCTATCGATGCAGCCCAGCGCATCCTGATGGTCTCATTGTCGATTTCAATGGGCCAGGCGACCCTCTACATGCTCAAAACTGGCCGCTGCGCAAGGAATTGTCTCTGGCCATAACTCTAGGATACGTCACCTTCGTCGTGACATTCACCAGCAGCATCTTCTCCGCAGCTTCGGAAAGCGTAGCACACCATTTCGGCGTCAGCCCAGAGGTCGGTGTCCTCGGCGTCTCACTGTACGTCCTGGGCTTCGCAAGTGGACCTGTGTTCTGGGCGCCGTTGTCCGAGCTTTACGGTCGAAAGCTACCACTCCTGGTGGCGGCATTCGGAGCACCAATCTTCAACCTTGCTGTGGCTACTGGCCAAGACCTCCAGACCGTCTTTATTTGTCGATTCTTCGCCGGGGTTCTTCGGCGCATGTCCCCTGACTTGCGTCGGCGCCGTCTTCGCCGATATGTTCAATAATAGTCAAAGAGGCCTTGCCATAACAGCGCTGACCATGACAGTGTTTGTCGGACCTCTGTGGGCACCCTTCATCGGTGGATTCATCAATATGTCTCACCTAGGCTGGCGGTGGACGCAGTATCTGAGCAGTATCATGGGCTTCTTCGGCTTCGGCCTAGCCTGCATCTTCGTAAGAGAAACATATGCCCCCGTCCTCCTGGTGCACAAAGCGCGAAAACTACGACGAGAGACCAGAAACTGGGCCATCCACGCCAAAAAGAAGAAATCGAAATCACGTTCCGAGAACTAGTGGAGAAGAACCTGGCCCGGCCCTTACGTATGCTCTTCACCGAGCCCATCGTCCTAGCGTTGTCGATCTACATGGCCTTCATCTACGGCCTGCTCTACCTGTTCCTGACCTTCTATCCCATCGTCTTCGAAGAGATCCACGGCTTCAATCAAGGTGTTGCTGGTCTGCCTTTCCTCGGCATGATTACGGGAGAAATGCTGGCGGGAGTCTATGTGATACTTACTCAACCAGAATATAATCGGAAACTGGCTGCTAACAACGATGTACCTATCCCAGAATGGCGAATGCCACCTGCTGTCGTCGGCGGAATGCTTTTCGCTGGCGGTATACTCTGGTTTGGCTGGACCGGCTTTCGAGCAGATATCCATTGAATTTTGCCCACGTTATCTGGTCTACCGACCGGGTTTGGAATCATGGTCATCTTCCTGGCGTGTTTTAATTATCTTGTCGATGCTTATTTGGTGTACGCTGCTAGTGTGAGTTGCACTCTGTCCTTGGCACTTCGCTTAGTTGAACAGAATCCTGACAACAATACTAGGCCATCGCAGCCAACACCATCCTGCGCTCGCTAGCAGGAGCTGGTTTTCCCCCTGTTTGCAACATATATGATCGAAGGGATGGGTGTGCAATGGGCGGGTCTGCTCTTGAGTCTGGTTGGCTTTCTGCTCGTGCCGCTGCCAGTGCTCTTCTGGCTGAAGGGAGCGACGATCAGAGAGCGAAGCAACTTCACACCGACTTCACCCGCGGTATTCAACGAGAGCAGTAGACCTGATGCTGGTCTAGAAGAAGAGTGCTGAGAAGCAGACAGGTCGCTATTGCTTTGAGCGTCTCAGCTTACCCAGAGCCATACCAAAGCCGTGCCTGATCAGCCATCAAGCCCCTTTGGTGCTCACCTTACGAGTCACGTTTCTGCAGATCTCATGTTCATATATACAGCCATCTACCATTCATGTTATTAAGCTTGTGAGTGTTCTCAATGTACAGACACCATCAAGTCGACTCACGAAGTCACCTTACCCTTGACAGGCGTATCAACCATCAACCCAACAAGCGAGTGCACCACCTCGGCCGCAGCCAACGTCGTCGTCTCACCGGGATTATCGTAGATCGGCGCAACCTCAACTAAGAGACATATCAGTAATCCACTACATATCACCATCTCAACCTCATGATGATGATAGAACTCACCAACATCCGCCCCAACAACCGCCACCCCACCCAACCCATCCAAAATCGTCAACAACTCCCTCGTCGTCCAACCCCCGGGCTCCGCCGTCCCCGTCGCTGGAGCAAACGCCGGATCCAAAACATCAATGTCAACGGATATATACACCTTCGTCCCCTTAACCCCCCGCCTCAACCTCTCAATCACGCCCTGCATACCCATCCGATCCAAATCCCTCGCTGTAACGATTTGGAACCCGCAGGCCTTATCATGTTGTAAATCGTACTTGGGATTGGACACCGGACCGCGGATGCCGGCGTGCCAGCTACTATTCAACACCAGTCCCTCTTCATGCGCGATGTGCAGGAAAGTCCCGTGGTTGACGCCGGCGTAGTGGCTTAGTCCACCGCCTAGCACGGAAGGGTCCCAGGTATCCAGGTGCGAGTCGAAGTGAATCACACTTACGGGGCCGAAATGGGCAAAGGTGGATCGTAAGGCGGGGAGGGTGGTGGTGTGGTCGCCTCCTAAAGTAATGATCCGGGGTACGGGAAAGGCAGAACCGTTGGCTGATGAGCGGCTGGAGATGACACGGTGCGTCTTATCTAGTTGTTTCAACGCGACCGTGTTGTCGAGGAAAGTGAGGGGTGCGTCGCCGCAGTCTACCACTTTGGCCCATTCGGTGAAGTAGTTGCGGCCGGTGTAGACGGAATACGAGAATTGGGAGGATATTCTTCGCGAGCCGGCGCGGATCCCACCGGGTCCGTAGCGGGCTCCTGGACGGGCGGTGACGCCTGTGTCGAAGGGTGCTCCTACGATGGCGATGTCGTAGGCTGGGATGTCGGAGTCGGGGCGGGAGCTTAGGCAGTGGACGTAGGGTAAGTTGGCGAAGGTGGAGAGGCCTGCGAATGGGGAGTCGGAGATGTCGTAGTCGGAGCCGAAATTCGTGGAGTGTTGTTGTCCTAGTGGCTGTTCCTGGATGCCTGAGAGAGATGGGAAGGTGATGTCGCGGGCGGTGGCCAGACCGGCCGTGGCGGCGAGGAGGATGTAGAGCGCCATGGTTGGATTGTCTCTCACTCAAGGCGAGCAAGCCGGGTGGTGAAGCAATGGATGGACAGCGTAGCAAGATATACCGGCATGTACATACATTTACTTACCCGCTGTATATGCACGATGCGCGATGCATTGGCATTGGTTGATACGTCGAGCTTACCGAATCAGGAAGGAGCAAGCGTCAAGGAGCGGTTTCCTATCTGGCTTGGCAACAGATTGAATAACAAGGTACGTAATGACTACCGAGTCAGAAACAAGAGGATGGTTTGCATAGAAGAACACGATCCGAGGATGTGATAGCAGATCCATCGTACGTGTCGCGCAGGCTGCTCGAGTACTCAGTTTGCATAAAGATTGACCTGAGATGGTACTTCGCTTAGCAGAGGGTGTGTATACAGTAAGCTCCGACATTGCCGTGAGCACGGCGTAGAGAGCCCTTCGCGTCTCTACGACCTGTTTCAGGCTCTCTACTACTCTACACACACACACACACACACACAACATCCTCACTTCTTCCCCCGCCCCTTCCCCTCCCCCTCCTCCTCAACCGTCGCCCTAACCCCCTCAACAAACGCCTCCACCGCCTCCCCACCCCCAACCGGCAAACTCCCACCCCTAATCACGCCCCCATTCCTCACCTTCAACCCCAGCGCCTCCCCAATCATAGGTAACCCGCCATCCCGCAACGCCACGGTCAAACTCCCCAGACTCTGCGTGAACTGCGGACTCCGTAGTGCTTTCTTCAGAATATCCTTCTTTTGGTCCGAGGAGAGGGCGTCGATGGCTGCTTGGGCTGCGGCGGGAGTCGGGTTTGGGTCGGAGGATGAGGGGGTGGTGGTCGAGGCTTGGTGGAGGAGGAAGAGGTCGGGGGGGAGGTAGGCGCAGAGGTTGTCTACCTGGGACGGGGTGGCGGAGTCGATGAAGGGGATGGTTGTTGCCGGGGTGAGAAGGTCGGGGAGGGTGGTGTAGGGTTTGTCTGCTGGTTGTTGTGGTGATCGTGTGGTGGTGGAGGAGGATTGTGGGCCGGATTGGATGGAGCGCAGGAAGTTCTGGACGAGGTCGTTCGTGTCTTGGGGTCTGGTAGAGATGGAGAATAGAGATTAGCTTACCTTGTTTCCCGTGACACTTGATGGAGTGGTGATGGTATCGTGTCTTCGTACTGGCTATGAGTAGCTAAAGCGTACATCCGCCGGTCCATCTCTATGCCTCAAAAACTCCTCGCTAAAGTGCACCGTACAAGAAGGATCGGTGTACCACTTACGCTCTTCCACCATCCGCGCCACCCTCTCTACTCGAGTGTCCCTCTTCCCGCGGATCACCACCCGTAGCATCCTGGCCCGCGCCACCACTGCCCTGCCTCGTCAGCCCATTCTCCTGATCCACCTCCATCGCATCCGCGTCTCCATCAGCACCACCATTACCCTCGCCACCTCCCGCCTCCCGAATCGCCCGCTCCTCCTCCTCCACATCCACATCCTCTCCCTGCAAAAGCGCATCAACCACCTGCCCGATCCGCTGATCCCGCTGACTAAACCACGCATGGTTCCCCTCCTTGTGCTGTGGCGCCGACTGCATCCAAAAGTAGTATTTCTGGCTACTCGAGCTGAACTTGAGCACGAATATGCGGCCGTTGGTTGGTGACTCTACAGCTTCGGCACCGGGGTTCTTGACGAGAGGGTGGAAGGTACCATCGCCGGGGATCATGAGGAGGTCGAGCTCCGGGTCTGTGGAGGGGGCGGAGCGGGGTCGCCAGCAGAGGTGGAGCAGGTCGTCTTCGGAGTAGATGTAGAGGTAGCCTGGGGTAGGGTCGGGGCGGACTTTGCGGTTGGCCGACACGCACTTGCCGGCTTTGAAGGTGATGAGCGGTGTGGACGACATCGTGGGTGCTTGGATCGTAGTCGCAATGAAGTGAGGTGAGGTCGTGTTGTTAAATGTTTGTTTCGTGATCGAGCTACGAGGAAAGAGCTTCTGACTTCTGACGACAGCTTACTCGCCTGCGACGGCTGATGACCCACACTTGCATGACCTCGGCCGAAAGAATGCCCGTCTGCCGCACTTACACATTGCCAAGCATTTCGAATTCTAGCAGGTGGCATCGGAGAATGGACGACGAGCTTCATGATTGAGTGTGATTAGCGACCGAACCACTAACACTCCAGCATCACCTCTTCGGTACGATCATCACATACAGACGTCATCTCCGCGACCGACACACTAACACACAACCCACAGCAGTCGCCCAGCATGTCTTCGGAGCAAAAGTCGCAGACCAAGAAGTTCCAGAAGGGCGAGAGGTCAATCCCACACCCATCGCAGCAGGCCAGCAGATATTACCCGGCCGATGATAATGCGCAGCCAAAGAAGGTACGCCTCAACCATACTCCTGCCAGAAACGTAGCATTGAGAAAATACCCATACGAACATGATACTAATCACTTGATATGTACAACAGGCCCGCAAGACCCTCCGCCCATACAAACCCCGCTCCACCCTCCAACCCGGCGCCGTGCTAATCCTCCTCGCCGGTCGCTTCCGCGGCAAACGCGTCGTCCTCCTCAAAGTCCTCGACCAAGGCGTGCTCCTGGTCACCGGCCCCTTCAAAATCAACGGCGTCCCGCTCCGCCGCGTCAACGCCCGCTACGTCATCGCCACCAAGACCAGCGTCGACCTCAAGGGCCTCGACTCCGCCACCATCGACAAGGTCTCCAAGCCCGAATACTTCTCCCGCGACAAGAAGGCGGATAAAAAGGGGAGCGAGGAGGCTTTCTTCAAGCAGGGTCAGGGCGAGGGAAAGCAGGAGAAGAAGGAGGTCAGTGGGGACCGGGCGGGCGATCAGAAGAAGGTGGATGAGGGGCTGTTAAAGGCGATCAAGGGGGAGAAGATGTTGTCCGAGTACCTCAAGTCGCAGTTTAGCCTGAGGAAGGGCGACAAGCCGCATGAGATGGTCTTTTAGATGGTGACGTTGATGGTATGATGGTGGTGAGGGAGTAGTGCTACATGACTTGGCATGTGGGGTCTGCATCGACCGCGTGTCTCCCTCCAATTACATCTAGGGCTGGCGTTGCGAGATCGATAGTCCAGAAGTCAATGCATGGAGACCATCCAGCGCTGAAGTAGGCAGCTGAGAATTCTTCCAAACAATGATATGATACACTCAAGCCACCCTATCGATTGACAGACAGGCGTCTACTTCACACGTTGAATGCTTTCCCGGTGCTGATACCACCACCACTCCCACCATGTCCGGAGGCACAGGGCAAAGTGAACTAGACTGCAGCCGCCCGTTCGTCGTCGAGACTACATTTGGTGGCGTCAACCTGCGTGCAAAGAAGGAAGGAGTTGATTCTGTAGCTGCAGACCACACATCTCCCCGATTTCGACAAATCCAGTCTCTCTCGTCGCTGACAATTTCAGGAAGATCTCTGACACATCTCGTCGCGAACCCAGACAATTCGGGAAGACGAAGGCCTGCTTGAATGCATACGACAGTTTGGACGACATGTAAGAACCACGTGATCATCTCATCGACCTTCCCAACAGCTTTCGTCGCCTCTCGTGGCTTTGCACTGGACGTGGCACATGAATACTTAGAACCATCCTCTCGTCCCGCCCTCAACGATACCCATCACGAAGCCCCCCCTGCCCCTCTGCCATAAATTCTCCCGAAAAAACCGAGATAAGCAGATCAGACATTCTCAACCGCCTCTCGAAAATTCCCCTCAAATATACTCCCTCTCCACAAAACTCCGTATCATACCCTCAGGACTCGCCTCATACTCCCTCAACACCACCTTTCCCCCCTCGAGGAAAGTATTGGCCTGTACAAAAACCTTCCTCGGCTTCGCCTGCGCCAAGACCTGCGGCCGTAACTTCCCGGCATACCATTCCCCGACATTAGTATAATCCTCGTACAACTTCTTGCCCGCTGCTAAGTCGGCGGTGGCTTTGTAGATTTGTAGCTTTTGGAGGAAGGAGTTGACGGCCGGTCGGCCATGGGATTGGATTTTGGTTTTGTCGAGGTGGATTTCGAGGTCCGAGAGGTCGGGTTGGGTGTGGTGGAGGGTGCAGAAGTCTGCGCCGGCTTCGAGGAAGACTTTGAGGATGGCGAAGCGGGCTTGCATGTGGGGTTGGCCCCATCTGCGGGCCGGAGGGTATCAGCACGCATGTATGACAAGGCGAGGTGGGACGTGGGACGTACTTGCGACTATTAGGGTCCCAGAACTGCAGCGCTGTGACACCTGCTCGTGCCATCTGGAGATAGCACGCATAGAGCACACTCCCCGCCTCACCCTCGATATCCTCTTGCCCGTTCCCAAAGCCGAAGATCTTGAGGATCCCATAGTCGGGACACAGACTCATGGCTACGCACTCAGCTCGGCACTCCTCGTACGAAGGACCCATGCCGCCGAATACCGATCCCCATGTCTCACCAGGTTTATAGTAAGTCTCGACGGGCGTTCCCGTGATGGGGCTAGTAGGTGGATTCTTATGGTCAAAGTTGAATTTACCCGGTTCGGTCTCTTGGAGCAGTTTGCCACAGCCATGACCTAGGAGTTCGTGAAGACCGACCTGGACCTCGAATGCTTCGTCTTTGTACTTCTCGAAGACTTCTTGGTCCTCGGAGCGGATGAACGGGATGCGTTCTTTGGGCGCGGCGGCACTGAGGACGTTGCCGAGGGAGACGTTCTTGAAGCCTTCGTTCTGGCGGATGTCGTCGTAGTTGGGGATCTGGTTTTGTGGTCTCTGTTAGTAAATGTGGTTGGTTATGGTATAGGGAGGCTGCCGGGTAGACAAACGTTGATGCCGGCTCTGGGAGATTTGTCAGCTCTCAAACAGTCTCTCGTTCGTCAGCAGGACTCTATACATACGGGATTCCGCTACCCGCAAAAGACAAAATCTCTAAGCTTGTGAAGTCGGGAGCAAGGAACTTGTCCTTCTCGAAGTCCTTCCCCCAAGGTAGTTTCGGGATCTGCGCTGGCGCGGCCTCGACCAACTTCCCAAATGCCTTGGTCCTCTCCTGGTTCACCATAGCCACAAACCCCTCCCACTCCCCTCGAATACCGTGAGGATCTCGGTAAGTCTCGATAAACCCAATGTTACACTCAACCAGTGGACCCTTGTCACGTATCTAGTGGCGTTGCGACTCCTTGTGAGCGAACATGGAGCCGTCGTGGAAGCTCTTGGCATACTCTGCATGCATCTTCGCCTCTTCGTCGTTAAGGGCATGCTTCTGCGCTTCCGTGATATTGCGGGCGATTTCGGCCATTTGGGGTTGGTAGTCGCCGTACACCAGATTCAGCTTCTTGCCGTTCTTCAACGTCCATTCAGTCTTCTCCGTATCATGGTGCGCTGGTTGAGCTACAGCGGCGGCTATCAGTACCTCATAATCACCTTTGCTCGTCTTGCGAAGACGTGTGTTCTCTGGCATGAGAGACTGCTCTTTGAGGAATGAGCTGACAAGTTCGATCTCGTCGTGAGTAATCGATGGTGAGTCGGGATAGTAAGTCGAGACATGGCCTTGGTCTGGATAGCCCAGGTGCATATGTGGCGTGGACATGGACTCATAGATCTCGTCCTTGAAAGTCTCGTATAGCTTTTGTGCTTCAGGTGATGTTCCAGCTAAGGCGGCGAACTTGTCTGGGGGCAGCCGAGGGATGAACTTGCTGTCGCCAAAGCTCTTGTAGTTACCAGTGTTGCCGATGAGCTGCGCCGCGTAGCTTAGGAAGTGCTTAAGATCTTCCTTTGAAAGGCCAGCTTTTGTGCCAAATGCTTGCCAATCTCCTAGGAGGTGTTAGCACTGCTAGCTGCTAAAAAGCACGCCAGCACCTTGTAAATCAACCGGCAGGCGGGGGATCCACTGGCAAACAGGCAGACCGAGCTAACATCCACAAGATGGCAATGCACAACTTACCTTGACACTGCTTATGCAGCGTGAGGATGAAGTCGAAGATGGCCTCGGATTCCGGCGATACCTGACGTAGATTGATCCTGGTTCCTGCAAATGCGGCTCGAGATATGTAGTGAGCATACAGCTTCTGTTCGTCGTCAAGTGCTTCGAAGTGCGGCTTAATAGCCAGAGGGACAATAGTAGGCGGGTCGTCAGCCAGGTACTGCTGCCGGGTGGCGTCGTCCATGGCTTCGATGACCATGGATGAGAATGTTGGATGTTACGTCTCCTCCACGGCTCTGTATATTGTCGTAATGTTTGTTCGGGATGTAGTAAGTGTGTTCAGGTCGAGGTTCTCGTGGCGCGTTGCTTCCCCAGAGATGCGTGCCTGCGCTAGCGGGAAGCTGTATGCAGGGCAAATTCGCATGACCTGAAGCGGTGGTGAAGAGGCTGATATTCTGTTTCATCTCTTTGTATACAAGACTATGTAATTATTCCTATGTGCGGGCACACAACTGCGTGCATCCCATGCGGGGTATTCCAGACCATTGCCAGCGCCAGGTTCACGCTCAGAAGCAGTATAAATAAGACCAAATTTGTACCCAATGTCGTAGAACATTATGCAGCGCTAAAGCGATCCAATACTTTTCTTTTCTCTTATACTAATTAACACATCACTCTCGATCTCCTACAAGAGAACAGCGAAGAGAGCACCGAGGCCGAGGAGGCCAGCAGATGCCATCTGGACGTTGTTGGCAGCGGAGGCAGCGCTGCTAGAGCTGGCAGCTCCTGATGCTGTGCCGGATGCAGCGCCGCTGCTGCGAGCAGTGGCAGAAGCACCGCTGCCGCTAGCGGCTGAGCCTGATGAACCGGAGCCGGAGGAGCCAGTCGCAGCAGCGGGCGCTGTCGCGACACCGCCAATGACAGTCGTGGTCGAGCTGCCGACGCTGACGGTGAAGTATGTAAGATGGCCGCTGATGTTCTGTGCGAGGGATGTGACGCCGATGGGGAGACCAGCTGGGATCGTAGCGACCGATGGCTGAGAGGTGAAGACGGAAGGTGCGCTTGGTTGGCCAGTAATGATACCGACAGAGTTGGTCTGGGTGAGCAGAGTGGTCGCAGGGTTCGAGTAGACGTAAGTAGTAGTTACGGTAGTCGAGCTATTAGAAACGGTCGCTGTCTGTCTCAATGTTAGCGTTGTTGCGAAATGCGATAGTAACTTTGTCAAGTACTCACTATCGTGCTCTGAGCCATAGCGGCGGCCACGAATGGCGCAGCGACAATGGTAGAGGCGCGCATATTGACGGAGGTGGGTTTGCTGTTGTTTGGTGTGGCGAAGAAGCCGTGGATTGATATTATCGATTGTATTGGTAGAACTGGATGCGCCGATTAGACTTGTGTGTAAGAGTGAGATGTCTGAGAGGATGGTCAGGGGCGAGCACATCATTTAATACTCTGGCGCGCAAGTCTGCACGCACAGAGCCTTGTCGTCGCTATTGCCATTCGAGGAAGAGCTAATTTGGCACAGCAACAACGCCTCCAGACTAGCTCAGCACACCCTTCCGCCACACCCCTGCTGCTTCTTCCAACGGCGCACTCGTCGCAGGAAGTGGGGTGGTATCCACTGTTGCCATCGAGACACTGGGTGTCCCGCATGCAACGCCCATGCCTATTGGCGGCAGCTGTAGTTCTACATGCTGTGCTAAGCATCAAACATACTGTAGCTATAAAAGTAGCTGTTGCTGACGCGTCTCGTGTTGAGGTGATCGCGCTTGCAGATGATCGGCTCCGGAGCTTATTAGACCAACAGCCATTCAAGAGCGCGCCGAGTGCACGGTGCCTGGGTGGATGTGCAAGAAGATGACCCGATGGCGAAGTACTCCGGCGGCGTATCGACCGTGCTCATAATGGCGTTTGTCCTGCCTTTTCCTTGAGAAGGATAAATGCAGCTTGCGTTATTACAGCGTTTTGTTTGAGGGCAGCAACGCGGTGGATCGCACAGCAACAGTGTCTCGAATCTAGCACCTGGAAGAGTTAGCTCCCCAGAGTTTCCGGTCGGCTTCGGCCCTGCATAACTAGCGCTATACCTCGAACCCATGCGGCTCAAAAATCTATTCTC
Source organism: Recurvomyces mirabilis (assembly GCF_035927965.1). Classification (NCBI taxonomy): domain Eukaryota; kingdom Fungi; phylum Ascomycota; class Dothideomycetes; order Mycosphaerellales; family Teratosphaeriaceae; genus Recurvomyces; species Recurvomyces mirabilis. The sequence goes on along the minus strand of NW_027041938.1, from coordinate 576,340 downwards.
ACCGGTGGTGTCACCACGCTGTCAAGTACAGGATCCTCAAGCTCGATCGACATCGTGCACAAGACTCGCCTCAGCTAAGGATCGATCGTGCCAAATAGACACTATTCGCGTACTAGCAGCCAAGATTCAGATTCTGCACACGGCGAAGGATGCTGGACCAAGTACCTCTGTACCACCCCAGCCTTGAAATGGCTTGATTCCATGATGCGTGCACTGCTGGTACATATATCGACTGCATCTGACCAAACCCCCAAGGAACGTAGCGAGTATTCATGATCGCCCTGCTTCAAGGATACTGGACAACGATCATCGTCGGGACCTCTTCAACGATGGTGAAATACTCTTGATACGCGCAACGAAAGCTACCAGAGCATCTCGATCGACAATGTATGTAGCCAAGGTATTGCTCGCAGCCACGGTTGAGGCACATCGTCCTCTGATCTTATACCTTGAGCAGAATGGACAAATACCAACACTTCACTCGCCTCGTATCTTGGCCGGATCCGGAGAAATGTGGTGCCGCGTATGGACTTCGTTCGACCACCGGGCGGCGCTGCAAACCACTGGCAACAACTATATACCGTAGTGTTGCCCAGCACCGCAATCTCTCTCAACAATTACTCTAGCCGCCGTAAGCTCATCGCGCGATCGTGGAACGCGCGGAAGACAGATAAGTATTTTCTTGCTCGCACCGAGCTTTCCTTCCTATCTCACACTCTCACCCTCTTCGTCCTCCTGTTCTTCACGATACAACACTCTTTCTTAGAGCTTTCTTGCCCGCACTTCTTGGGCCATCACGTACGAATACGCCGCTGTCTCGTGTAAGTGACATGTATCATCGTTGGCTGTACAGTGGTGCTCGGTCGGAATTGGATTCTGACGTAAAGCTCCAAGATATCACAAGGAAGAACCAACATGGCGCCTCACGCAAACGATAGCGATGGCAGTGCAACCGGAATAGCCGTTGAGCAGGTACGTGAGTCTGGCAACACCGGTTTCACGGTGGACTCGCCAAATGTTACATATACGCCCGAGACCATGCAAGCCAAGTACACGTACCGCACAACGAGCGTCGGCTTCAACAACGGCCAATACAAGGCATCACCCAAAGAGTCGAAGTACGATTTCAAGACGGAGCGTAAGGTTGGCAAAGTTGGTGTCATGCTTGTTGGCTGGGGTGGAGTAAGCATTGCCTGACCAGAATCTTCTTTACTTTCATGTGCTGACGGAACAGAACAACGGCTCTACCGTCACTGCTGGTATCATCGCCAACCGTCGCAAGCTTGAGTGGGAGACCAAAGAGGGACCACGTGCTGCCAATTATTACGGCTCTGTTGTAATGTCGTCGACGCTCAAACTCGGCGAAGACACAACCACTGGTAAAGACGTCAACATCCCATTACACAGCCTATTGCCTATGGTCCACCCGAACGACCTTGTCATTGGGGGTTGGGATATCAGCAAGATGGACATCGCCTCCGCCATGGACCGTGCACAAGTGCTCGAACCGACCTTGAAGTCGCTCGTTCGCAAAGAAATGGCTCAGATGGTGCCGCTGCCGAGTATCTACTATCCCGACTTCATAGCCGCGAACCAAGAGGACCGTGCAGATAATGTCGTCGAGGGCTCAAAGGCCTCTGACAAGCACGTCGAGCATCTCCGCAAGGACATCCGTGATTTCAAGAGCGCCAACGGCCTCGATAAGGTGATTGTGCTCTGGACCGCAAATACTGAGCGTTTCGCCGACATAGTACCTGGCGTAAACGATACTGCCGACAATCTTCTACAAGCTATCAGCAACGGCCACGAAGAAGTCGCACCATCTACTGTATTTGCCGTCGCTTGCATCCTCGAGAATACACCATTCATCAACGGCTCGCCACAGAATACCTTCGTGCCGGGTTGCATTCAGCTAGCTGAGAAGCACAGTGCCTTTATCGGTGGCGACGACTTCAAGTCGGGACAGACGAAAATGAAGTCTGCCCTCGTCGACTTCATGATCAATGCCGGCATCAAGCTGACCTCGATTTCCTCCTACAACCATCTTGGCAACAACGACGGCAAGAATTTGTCATCGCAGAAGCAATTCAGGAGCAAAGAGATCAGCAAATCTAATGTCGTGGACGACATGGTCGCTGCCAACAATGTGCTGTACAAGGAAGGCGAGCACCCTGACCATTGCGTCGTGATCAAGTACATGCCGGCTGTTGGTGACAACAAGCGTGCGCTGGACGAGTATTATGCTGAGGTATTTGCTATGCATCGTCGATGCTTAAGCATATCGCTAACCACAACAGATCTTCCTCGGCGGCCACCAAACAATATCCATGTTCAACGTCTGCGAAGACTCGTTGCTCGCATCGCCACTTATCATTGATCTGGTGCTTATCGCTGAGCTGTTCACCCGAATACAGTGGCGTAAGGATGGCGAGCAAGACTGGAAGAGCTTCCACTCTGTCCTCAGCGTATTGAGCTACATGCTCAAGGCGCCGCTCACACCACCCGGCACACCCGTGGTCAACGCTCTGGCCAAGCAGCGTAGTGCCCTCATAAACATCATGAAGGCCTGCGTTGGCCTTGAGCCAGAGAACGACATGACGCTGGAGCACAAGCTTTTCTGAACATAGATGGGCAATGGTAGCATCTCGATCACGGTTGAGCGCTATGGAAATAGATAATCGAGGTTATTTCTGTTTGAGCAGTAGGTAGTCTCTTGCTGATAGCGTCCTGAATACACCATACAGTCCAGAGAATGGCCAAGTATTCCATATCACATTGCGAAGCCATCCTGACCATGTCGTTGTATCGCTGTCTGATTGCGACAGGTCGACCTTTGTCTTCTCGAACACAGTGGGCAGATACGTTGCATTGTACTTTTCTCGGAGATCGTTGTACCTGCAAATCATCAGCTCCGGCTCCTGATATCAAATGAACCTATATTTGCTCTCTTACCATTCACGGTCATATATCGAGTCAAACTCGTCCTCGGTATAGTACTGCTGGGCGTACAGCCATTTCACGCCGCCAAGCTCACACACCTTGCTCTCGAGCAGGCGGTTCTGCTCGACGAAGCGGGAATATGTCGTAGAGCCTGGTCCCCATACTCCGATGTTGACGTAAAGCGAGTCGCCTTTCTCTTCCTTTCGTATATCATCATGTCTAGGATGCAGTGCAAGCTCCTGCTTTGGCTGGAAAGGGCAGAGCCACAGTGGCCAGAAGTCGAACTCATTGCTGACATATTCGATGAACTTCTCAGCGGACGCTTTGGGCAGGAGCAAGTCTTGAATCATGTACTTCTTGGCATGGCCAGATGCATGTAGGGCATGGTACATGACCCTCGTATGCATGAAGTAGTCCAGAAGGTAACGGGTGATGCGGTTGAAGGGGACCAGAAAGTACTTGAAGGCATACCGTCCCGTCCAAAAGGCGCCTCGATCATAGCGGAAGAGGTAGTCTCGCAAGGGTGTAGCCTCTTTCACTGCTTCAAGGCTACCGCGAGTGATTCGGTCCGCATGTATGTAATGCCAGGGATCCGTAGCTCGCGCGAATCGCTGTGTTCTGGTACGGCTGGCGACCTCGTCTGTGAGCTTTCCGCTAATGATGACACCGCGGTCTTTTGCAAGCATGATACCATCGACATAGTCGTTGGTTTCGGCTTCGCATGCAGCCTTCAGTGCGGCCAAGGTCTCTTTAATGCTCGAGGTAGGCTGATACGTCAGCTCGACGTACTGCTTTGCATCGATGAGCTGTAGCTCTAGTAGGACTGTCACGCCAAGAGTTCCGAAGGTGCCTACGAGTCTGTCAGAGTGCTACGGGGATCTTTACTCTCATGGTGAGGTCTACCTGCCGCAGCATAAAACAGATCCGAGTGTTCAGTCGGAGACGCGGTCACAATCTCACCAGTGGCCAGCACGATCTCGATCCAGTTTACGGTACTATCGAAGAACCCATACTTGAAGCCAGAGCTCTCGCCTGCAGTCCCTGCGAAGCCGCCACCGACCGTGATACCTGGGAACTCCATCACTACCGGAGGTACAAGTCCGTAAGGCATGACGGCGTCCACAAGTCGGTCCATTGGTACGTTCGGCTCGACCAGACATGTCTTGCTTTTGTCATCGATCTTGAGCACATGATTGAGCTGTGAAGTGTCGACCATACGTTCTGGGTCGATTTTGCGACTCTGGGTTGAGTTTGTTGAGCCATGGTATAGGCGGAAAGGCACCTACTTGGTTGTCAGCATTATGGACGAGGATATTGGACTTCTGACAGGGACCTACTTGTTTTTGGTGGAAGCTGAAGATTTGAGAGGATATATGCGCTACTGCTTCTTGGTGGGCTTCCATCGTTGAAGTCCTTGTGATGGAACTAGTGTCTTAGAGTATTGGCTTTGCGTTCTTCTTGATGTTATGGTATCGTCTGAACTTCGAGATTTTCACCAGCCTCTAACATGGCGAGTCCTTGTAACGAGATACTCGGAAGGAGAACAGGCAGCAGCTGAGGCATGTTCTACTCCACTTCTTCTTGCCTTGATTTCAGTGATGCACGTTTGAACGTTCTTTTCAAGCTCCCGCTGTGCTACACCACCCGCGAACCTAGCTCCTTGCGTTGAATCCTACATGTACTTCCGATGCGCGTGCATTTGCGAGGTCTGCACGAAGAGAGAAAGGATGAGAAGATGACAGTTCTGCACTAGACGAGTGCTGATGGCACGCTGTTATTCGGCTCGAACGCTGCATTACATGAGGATTCCAATACCGCCCAACACCAACGCTAATCACGGCACACTTAGCAGTAGTCCTGCTTTTACCGTCTACCCGCCTGAGACTCTGCACGAGAACGAGTGCTTCTCCTGGAGCTCGTTCTCGATAGACTACCCCTCTCGTTCCTGAAACTCTCACGGGTATTGATGCGGTCCAGGTCGAAAGGGCTATAGTCGTAAGACCTGGTATGGGCCGGACCAGATGGTCGTCGCTGCTTCGTCTTGATTGTCTCGAATGTGCTGCCCGTCTGCGCCATACGTTCCGGCTCGTACGAGTAATCGATAGCTTCTTGCTCTTCGTCTTCTCGTTCTTCCTGACCTTCCTTCTCCTTCTCAGCCTTGTCCTCCTCATGAGGCGAGGCAACAGCAGTATCGGCATCACTAGTGCCTTCGTCATGTTCCTCACTGTCCTGCATCTGTTGCTGCATCTTTCTCATGAAGGCCTCAGCCTCTGCAGCATACTTGCACTTCTTCCGGATCTGTGGTCCGTACTTGTAAAACAAGAATGGGAAAGGAACACAGACCAAGGCCAGGAATGCTGGGACAGATGAAGCCCAATGTATGCCCAGACCGTTGTACATCTGCAAATCGTTAGCGTACGCTCAATGCTGTGGGCTGGAAGAGTCTTGACTTGCCTGAGTGGTGAAGAGTGGAAAGACCGCGCCGAAGACCGAACGGAGCACAGCGTTGGCCGCAAGGACGGAGGCTGCGAAGATGGTGTCTGTACTAAAGTCAGTGTCCATTGTCATATTCTTCTGTCGAGAACACTGGTAGTATGACTTACAACTATCGATGAGGTAATTCATGATGCCCAGGAAGACTAGGATCATGCCAAACCCGAAAGGTACGCCGGCAGCTATGGATACCATGTAGTGTATGCTGGGATAATTGGTCCACGCGAACCTAGGATGTGGTCAGCCAAGCGAAGATAGAGGTCATGGGACGAATGACCTGAACTCACCAGAAGAGGGCAATCGGTATAGCAATTCCACCGATCATACAGATGGGTAGACGGGCTTCTGGAGGCGCAAAGCCATCGTTTGCGTCTGCCACCTTGACATATGTCTTATTGTCCCAGATACAGTACGCCACAGCGATGACCATGCCAACGGCGAGACCAAGGAACGCCAGGCCACCGATACCTGCACTCCAGCCACGATTCTCCTGGTACACGATAGGGCTGTAATTGACCAACAGTCAGCAGGTCTCCAAATCGTCATGTTATGTTCAAACTTACAAGGCGCCGAACAGCATATAGAGCGTGCCATATATGATGGCCATGTAAATACTCAAGAGTAGGACGATCGGCTCCTTGAAGAGCAGAATCCACGGTCGAGAAAGCGAAGTCTTGAAGACGTGGCCAAATGTGGTCGGCCCTTGGTCGACATCACCTTGGCTACGATATACCTTACCAGTCATCTTGCTCAGCTTCTTGGCACGCTGGCGCTGAATGACTGGAGGATACGTCTCAGGTATAAGAAATGATCCGAGGATCCAAAGAGCTCCAGTGAAGATGGCCATGATGCCTTCCAGCCAACGCCAACCAATAGTCTCGCCTACAAAACCACCGACGATGGGCCCGATGACTGGTCCAAGGAATGGTGCTGCCGCAAAGAGCGACATTGCGAGACCACGCTCCTTAGCTGGGAAGATATCGGCGATGACACCGCCAGCATTGGTCAGAGGCGAAGAACCAAAAGCTCCGGCGAAGAATCGCATGATGATCAGAGTCCAGATGTTTTTCGAGCCAGCAGCACCAGCATTAAATGCCGTAAGTGCGCCGTAGGTTATCACGTAGAGTACTTGACGGCCGAATAGCTCGGATAACGGTGCCCATAACAGTGGGCCTACTCCTTTGTCAGCCTCATGCACGAAAGAGTCCACGTTTTCAAGGTGACACATACCGACCGCAAAGCCAACAACGAACAACGACAGGCCGAGGGTGAAGACCTCCTGACTGCATTGGAACTCCTCAATGACTTCCTTGCTACCACCAGAGAATGCGCTGGACACAAAAGCCACGGCCAGTGTAGCAAATGCTACAAGCATGGTGAGGCTCCATTTCTTGACTGCGCCATACCTCATGGGGTTGCGAGGGTCGTTGTCAATCCATGTGACAACGTATGGATCGTCCTCAGTACCAGAACCATGATAGTGGTGATTCACAACTTCTGGAGTGATGCCGGCTTGATCGAAGACTTGCTTCAAATGTGGAATCTGTGTCGCTTTGCCAGACTCCAGATCCTTCTCGCCGTGGCTCATGGCGACGGGCTTGTCCTAGACCAGATCCTGGGAAGGTGATATGCTATACGATGTCGGTGCCAGTGTCCAATGAATTATGGCCTTAGAGTGGTAGCGTCCCAGGATAGGTCGTCAATGGCGCAAATCGAGATGGATGAAAGATGAGATGTGTATACCAATACTGCGGCATCTACGCTGTTGTGCCATTACATAGTAAAGAAAACACCGTCGTCACTGACAAACTCTAACCATACTTAGCTTACACATAACAGTACTATAGTTGGGCGCTTGGTAGAAACGGTGGCGAGATGCTTGCCGGTGCCGTGATGAGCCCTTCCAAAGACCAAATAATGCAATCGGGCTCCGAGCACAAAATTAAGCTTTCGACGCCGCGGGTGACATCACCACCAAAAATCTTAGTCGATTCGACGCGCAACTCGGTGTTAATGCAGGCGGCCACCGAGACGGACATCGACCTCGGAAGAAGTGAGTTCCTGATCAAAATAATGCTACTGACTCGCAATAGTGTCCCGGTACTTGTCACAACCCGTCCTTGCCACATGGACGACAGCAGCGATCCGCCCGGTGCGGGTGAAACCCTGCATCGTTGAACCACGTTTCTATCGTGGCCTGTACCAGCATATTCTTAGCACGGACAATCTACGTCGGTCTCGCTGCCTCTGCTGACTACCTCTTACATGTTGAGAGGTTCACACGCCGGCATATGTAGGTAGTCGCCTTTAACGGAAAGCAGAAGATCAATATCCACTTTGTGAAACCTCGTCGCGAGACCTTCAGCCGTCCAGGTCAAGCTGGTAAATCTACTCCATGCGTCTTGCCATACTTGTAGACGGTGCTTTCCATATCTGGCCCAATGAGCAACCAAGCGACATTGACCGCCCAGGCAAAAACAGTATCGATGAATCTGTTGTTCCTCGGACTGCCACTCAACGCTCCGGCACGCATAGCATGACCAAGCCACTGCGTCGTGATCAGGTAGCCGCCTTTCTCCAGGCTCTTGACGGCAACAGCAGCGACTCGGTCCTCCGTTTGAGCTGGGTCGCCTTCTTCCAGTAGGTGAGTGACTGGATGCTTGGTCAAGTTCTCGTTTTCATTTCCGGGTGTTTGGATCCCGCCTGGTAGTACACAATGGATGTTCACATCTGCTCGAGGTCCAGTGTCCGGATGCGCGCGGCGATAGCCGTTGTACAGATTCACCTCACTTCGGAGCGTATCTGCCAAGGAGCGTAGTGCAGCCTTCGCAGGCGAGTATGGCGCGTAGCCTGCCACACCAACAAAGCAGGCCGTGGAGGAGGTCATGATGAAATGTCGGGGCCTAGCGGCTTGAGACTGTCCAGCCGTGGATACAGAAATCGATTTGGCAGGTCGGAGCCATGATTTGAGGGTTGCATGAGCGAGGTAACAGGCCGCAAGGTAATTGATGTCAATTTGGCTTCGAAGGTCTTCTATCGAAGTTTCGATGAACAGTGCAGGGCGCGCAAAGCCCGCATTCGCCCAGACAACATCTGGCGGACTTCCGGCATTCCACTCGGTGACCTCGTTGATGATGCGAATGTTCTCTTCTGCGCTGGTGACATCTGCGCTTATGGCAAGGAACCTTTGGGACGGTCGCGCGGCTGCACTCTATGAGGTGTCAGAGGACAAGCAGATGATAGTGACCAGAAGGATACATACTGAGATGTACTTCAATGCCTCGTCAAGTTTCTGCTGATTGCGTGCTACGATGACAACATTCGCACCTTTGGATGCCAAGAGTCTCCCGACTGCTTTGCCCATACCTTGCGACCCGCCCGTGACCATCACAGTCTGCTTTATGTTAGTAATATGTAAGACCTGCTTGGGATGAATCTGACCTACGCCTCCTTTCACATCGAAGTGGTTGGCGCTGGAGAAGAAACCCATGATATCGCTAGCTAGCGCGGCAACGACTACACAAAGTAACGCGGTGGCCCAGTAGAACAGTCCAGACGAAGTCATGCTGCCAGGCGGCTACATGTATGCAGTGACAAACGCTTTAGTTCTATATGGCGGGAGTTGGGGGCTCATAATAATATCCAAGGATGAATAAGCACTCGCGCTAGTAATGCGAGCTTGAAATCTAATAATCTTGGAGGTCGTGGTGCAGGCATACATTTAGGTAGCTTAAGGCGATTTCACACCAATACGCTTCTTTGCCGTCTCGTCAAGTACGCACTTGTCAGATCTGAAGATGGTGTTCTATCACACCAGCAACGTCGTGGAGCCCTCGGCCTTTATTTACGTGGGCAAAGACAAAGTTGAGAGTAGGCGAGATTGCCCTTGACCAGGACGATCGTAATGCTGACACTTGCAGAGATGAGGTTTGTCGCTTGTACGCTTCTGCCGTCCCTGGTTACTGACCAGCGAAGGACCTGATCGCCCATGGATGGCCCGAAGACGTGTGGTTCCACGCTGACAATCTCTCCTCGGCGCATATCTACCTGCGACTACCTCCTCCACAAACGCCAGATCAATGGAAGACTATCTCCCCGGAGCTGCTCAACGATTGCGGCCAGCTCACCAAGGCCAACAGCATCGAGGGCAACAAGAAGGACAACGTAACAGTCATCTACACGCCATGGAGCAACCTCAAAAAGAGCGGCAACATGGCTACTGGTCAGGTTGGGTTCAAGGACAACAAGCTGGTGAAGCGAGTCTATGTCGAGAAGCGTGAGAACGCTATCGTGAATCGTTTGAATAAGACCAAGGTGGAGAAGTATCCGGACTTGAGGCAGGAGCGGATGGATAGGGACCGAGAGGAGAGGAAGGCTGAGAGGATAGCCGCACAAGAGAAGGTAAGGGATTTGACGAGCCTGATATTGCATGACCAGTACTGACCAAAGAGTACAGAAGAAGGACGAGGAGCGGCTAGCGGAGGAGCGGGCTCAGATGAAGTGGCAGAAGGACCATATGTATGAGGATATTCATGACGAAGACGCCATTGCAGCTTCAAGTAATCAGGATCGCGATGCCGACTTCCTTGAGGACTTCTTCTAGGTTAATCGATGCTTATGCGGGTGGCATTGTAGCAGGTTCGCCAGAAGGATACAAAGGTGTTGTTGGAATGGCTACCAGCGTCTACTTGGATCACGTTGTATTTCATGATTAGCTGAATAACGTGATCATCGAGCGATATTCAGTCAATCTGATTAATGGAATATTCGTGCCCGAGCCAGTAAACTTTTAGCCTAGACTTTAACCAAACGTACGATTCCTGCTTCCTTCGACCGCCGAACAGCTCCCTCTCACAGTTCGATGCAGAAAACTGCGTGAAAGGCCGCTAATGAGCGAGAACTGAATACTGTGAGAAACAAAACGCTTATGTATCAGTACCAATCTTGAAGGCGAAAGCATGCACCTTACACGTGATGGGCCTAAGCCAAAATGCTTCTTCACGCAAGCCAATCTACCGACCTTCGTTGATCATGACCACCCTCCCATCAAGAAACAGCCTTTGGCAACTGTTGTGAAGCAGAATTTTACGCACACAGTACACTGACACCGCATGCTCGGCGACTAGAGCACTCCTGCTAACAACTCGCCAGCTTGACTTGATCGTCCCTGATACGCACCTTGACAAGCTCAATGCAGCACTTACGAAGGGACCAGGCGATCTACACTATGCTCGTGTGTATATGAAGCTCAGTGAGATCCTTGACGGCGACTTCTTCAACACGTACATCAAAAGTGGTGAGTTCCATGTCTCGCACCTCACGACGAAACATTTGCTGACACTCCCAAGACGACATCCTCATGCTATCTGAAGGACGACCAGGCATAGACCATATGTACTCGTTGTGTGAAGGAGTGCTCCGGCTCGAGGTCGACAGGCCGGCATTCGAGCGTACGGGTCTGCCTGGAACGGCAATACCAAGTCAAGGGAGAAAGCATGTCAAATCAAGATATGGTAGGTCTATCTAGTACCAATTACATTGAGCTAAGCTGAGCTGATCTCTATAGCTATCGAAGTAAATCTGCGCCTACCATCTATGGTCAGTGGCAAGCCTGGCTTCGATCGCCTGGTCTGGGCTTGCCGCAATGTGCTCAACCGCTCCGTCGCGTGGTTGATATACAATTCGAAATCTCCAGGAGACTTCAGCGGTCCCATCTCGTCCCACCAACCGTCGATACGTGCCATCGAGGCTGAAATCAGCCATACCAAAGCTCGCACAATGCCGGCTCGGCCTGGCGTCGTAGATGAACATGACTTCGATGAGGCTACAGCACTGCTGGAATGGATGACTCTTGTGGCCAGCGGGTCAGTGAGAGCTCTACCGTTAGCCAGTGAGCACGAGATGTCAGGAGTGGAGAGCTCCGGCGTGTCTGCACTGAGATGGCACGGCTTCATACCTTCGAGCTTCGTTATCGGTATCCTCCTTCCAGCATTGAAGGTGTGCAGCAATGACTGGTTCGCAATGATAGCTACATCATTCGATGGCAGCGCCTACGCCACCATGAAGTCCGAAGATCATATTATGGTTTGGGAGTTTACGGACTGACTGACTGGCTCGGAGAGTGCCACTCATGGCACTGGGGTGATACCTTCCAGCACAGACTGCAGTGGCAGCAGCACTTCTTCCGCTCCACACCACTTGTTACTTGCTACTGCAACAGCTTTCACGAGAAGCGGGTACAGGAGTTGCACATGAGCATCTGGGCCACTTTTTCGAGATGCGACCGAGTCTGCAGCCAAAGCTTGAGGATGCAATCTGATAGTCTTGATCTTCCCAAACGCGAAGAGCAGTTCCTCTAGCTCGGAAAGAGGTTGAGGTCGCCGACCTCGCAACGGGTGATCGATGACATATGCTCGGATTGGCACGGCCAGTCGAAGAATAAGCATTGGTGCGGCTGCTTGTGCCAAATTTGTGTGCTCGGTTGTATCTTCTTGGCGAGTTGCAAGCGCAATGAGTTCATCGAAGCAGACGTAACTCATACGCTCGCGTGGTGAGAATGGTACACGCCTCGCGCGCGGTCGCCTGAGCTCAAGCAGTCCTTCCAACGGAGATCTGGAGGCATCTGGCACCTCGCTTGGCTCGATTCTGTGAATAATAGAGGCGTCGAATAGCGCACGCACAAGAGAATTGCGGATCTCGACGGCCAGTGTTGAATCGCCCACGCACGGTACAAGCATACCCTTCCACTTCTCAAAGCTCTCGATATCAGAACCTTCATCTTCTTCGATGGCTTTCTGCTCTGTCATGGTATCGAGACCTGTAGCGTTGACTGTGCCCGCTACAAGCTGAATCGTCTCTGTCCACAAAGCGTTCCTTGAGTTGATGTCTCTCGTATCACGTGCAACTCGTAGTATAGGCTCTACCAGCTTCAAGCCAGTGGTGGTTGCTTGTTGCCAAAGGTACTTATCTTTGCACTTCGCCGGCACTGCATATTTGCTATGTACCATGTGTTGCAGTGCGCCCACGGCCTGATTAAGGGCACTCATGTTGATGTCCCCCAGATCAGTCGTTGCGTGATGTTGCACGAGAGAGGCAAGCCAGTCTATGGCATGACTGGAGATGGCTATGAAAGTAGGCCCGTGGTTCGTGTTCGAGCTCGCGCCTTTGTGATGCAGGAGTGAGATCTCGGAGGCGGTGACTACCAGGCTCGATAACAATTGATCCTGGCCCACACGGATATTGTCGAGCAGCTGCATAGCCTTGGTTTGCAAGGTGCTCATAGAGTTGACATCGGCTGCGTATCTCGGACCGTTGGAACGCTCCACGCAGTGAAAGATATTATCAATCATCTTACGAGTCTGCGGCCCACTAATGGTTTCCTTAGCCAATCGATAAAGCTCAATTGCTGTGTCCATGTAAGCGACGAACGAAGCTTGATTGTCTTGCTTGTCTTGCTCATCATCCGAGAGCTCCGGTGGCCTCTTCAGCCACAACGCAATGGTGCGATAGATAGGAGTCGTCCAGACACTTGCTCCTTCTCTTACCTGGCCTAGTATCCCTGCAAGCGCAGTGTATACGCTAGTGTTGAGCCTGTGGTCCTCACAATCGAGATATGCCTCGAGGCGAGTCAAGAAGATCTCCCACAGGCTTGGTAGCCTTCTGCTCTGCTCGATCACAGAGATATGCTGGACTACGAGATTCGCAACGCCCTGCATAATCTGCGCAGAGACGTTGTGGTCGCTCTTGGCGCAGGCTGCTGATGGGCTTGCAGCGTCAATGTCTTCGCTTGCGTACAGCCGGATATCGTTGGCTGCAATGACCATAAAGATATGGCGCAGCAACATGTCCCATGCCTTGGGTGTCACCGTCGTGCCAACATTTTTGGTAATGCTGCACACGGTCTGGTATGCTGCATTGCGAATCTCATTCTTTGTGTCCCGTACTACATTTCGTAGCCTGAGCATGAGCAGCAGTAGCTGAGCAGCTTTGCGTTCAGTTGCATGATTCTCCACATCTGCCAGCATATCATCGGTGTCTTCGAGATCCGACGCCAAGCTTTCCATCTCCTCCGCTGCCCCATCCGTAATGATATGTCCGGCGACCGCTAAAGTCATCGTCACGGTAGTCAACGCCATGTTTAGATCTCCCTCTTGGGCAGTATATCGGTAGAGCAGTTCCAAGAGAGAGGGCATGACGGCCAAAGGTAGAGCAGCTAAAAAGTCAGAGCAAATGAGCTGCGTGGCGCTGAACGCAACACGAGCGACGTGAGCAGATACGAGCTCGCTGGAGATAGAGTGCCATTCAATGCCGAGTCCCATGTCTTGCTCACAGACGAATGGACGGGACTCAGTGCGCTCGAAAGCTGTGCTCAGAATTGCAATTATGGTATGCCACCCAGCGGCCAGAGTCTCACCAGAACGGTCTAAGACTTGTGTTAGGGCTTCCAGCACATGACTGTGCACTTCAACATCTGTATTGGTGGGCTCTCCATCATCAGCATATATGCCGTTAATCATCTCGAGCATAACCACAAAAGCGCGGCGCTGCACAACAGACCGATGCTTGGTATCTTCGTCAAATGCGGTTATGATGCACTCGGCCATCATCTCGCACAGTACGCTGGCTGCTGCTCGTCGAGCTTCTCTTGGGTTCAAAGCACCGCACGCAATCTGCACAAGTTCATCGACGACAAGAGACCAACCACTGTCTGCAGGATCGTACACCACGAAGCGTGAGATATTCATGCGGCCAAGTACGCCAAGTTTCGGTATCACAAATTGATAGTCCCTGGCCTGCATTTCGGCGAGAGTGCTTATACCAGGTAAACCAGAATAGTTCCTTTGTCGCAACGTGGGTGTAGTAGGTGGCGAGACACTTTCCGTAATCGGTGAGGAAGGCGCTTCCAGAGGCCTCGTGCCAAGTAGGCGGATGAAAGCATGGAGCACGGACAAGAAAGCATCGTTGGGATAATCAGCGGTGCTCTCAAGCAGGCGCGAGGCAGCAGATTCGACCGCAGCCACTTCTGAACTGAATGTACGGACAGCAGAAGGAGCATCGTCGCCCTTCTTAGAAGCACCTTGACGAAGGAGATGCTGTGATATTGTGGAGCTAAGGATCATGTCTGCTTGCCGTAGCACATCCACAATTACTGCAAAGGCCTTGTCAAGGGTTGGACCAAGCGCAATCGCAAGATTCAATAAAGCCCTCAAGCACAGAAGATTCCGGGTCGATAGCATGGGTCGTGCAGGTTCGATAGAAGAGCGTCGTTCGCGATCCATTGTCAGCGACGATGCTTGACTGACAAGACTTTCGACACTGAGCAGATTTCTGGGATTGGAGAAGATCCGAGGGCTTTCAGGTACCGAGGTGGAGGAAGGTTTGGTGCTCTCCATCATGGCAGCATTGAGGACATGAGGTGGTACGGCGGACTTGCTTAATGTGGTCATGAGAGCGTCTCGTGGCGTGGTCAATCTCAGTAGACCAGCCACCTGTGCAAAGCGCTGATGTCCCTTGATGAGATTGCGATAGTACTGCTCTTCTAGCGTTGCGTTGAGAAATGTGGAAGAAGTGGCTAGAAATGCAGGCCAGCAATGCTCGACGAGCCCAGCCACTGCACGTAGTCGATCCGTGACAGCTCCATTCTCGGGTGTCAACGGGTTCACGGGCACAGCACGCTTGCGAAACGATTGCGACCTGGGCATGTTGACTGGCCGCTTGATCGAATCTCTGCTATCTGATGGAGTCTCAGCAGATGCGTCCTCTGGCTTCTCATGCTGAACTGTAAGCGGCAGTACGACTCGAGCTAAGCTGTCAGAGATACTGTTCACGCAATCTAGAACCATGGCATATATGTATGTTTCCGGTAGTGCCGGAGCTTCTGTCTTGTCTAATTGATCCAAGCATGCGGTTTTAGGAATGCTCCAGGCAGGACTGATCCCAGGTACGTTGGCCTCTGCAACACCAAGGACCGAGCTAATCACTCCAGCCATGCCAGTTGCGGCCTCGAGGGTTGTCTGCTCCACTGCTGGGTCACCGTTGTCTCGGCTACCAGCGGGCACGCTAGATTGTTGACCTAGCCCAATGGCTGCGGGCTTTTCAGCCGATAATCGCACAAATGAGGATAGCAGATCTTGTACAATCGACTTCCCGGTCTCAGACCCATCATATGCAGCATATGCGTCTATGACTGCGTTTCCGCGGCTCAAAAAGTTGCGAAGAACTTCCATAGCAGCTACTCGTTTCCATGGCGCAGCGGGATCGAGCTCAAGATGGTGAGTGAGAAGCCCTAACGCTACTTCAAATTCATCCAGAAATCGGGAGAAGTATCTTGACAATAGCGTATCGATCAGACGAAGAGCACGTATCGTCAGCCCGAACGACGCCTTCTCAGATAGTGGCCGCGTGACAGCCGGTAGGAGATTCGAGCTGATGACACTACTCAGTTCCGAGTGGAACACGAACAGACGTGCATTAGCGTTCAAAGCTGACGATATAAGCTCGAGACTCGAACCAGGCGACAAGGACGTGAGCTGCACGAATTTGGTAGGGCGATCTTCTGCAGCTAGGACCAGATCACGAAACATGCGATAGGCATCGTACGCCGCGGGTCGAAGTGCAATTGGTCCTTCCTCTCCAGGTACTTCGTGAGTGGTACTTATGCTTCCTGCTTTGCGATCCTCGTCCACGACTTTCTCGAATACAGCACTTACCAGCTGCTGGAGCGTAGCGGCGGCGACGCCACTGACCGTCTGAGCCTTGGCAGATTGCAATGAAGCACATAGCTGCAGTGCACCAGCAAGGAGCTCGTCCCTTAGCTCGGTGGCATAGTTCTGAATAAGCGAAGGGAGAGCCTGGAGTATCTTCAGCTGAATTTCTAGACCAAGATTGGCACAGGCATTGAACGCATCTAGTGTCTCCTGTAGCCGGGTTTTGGGCAAGCCTCTCGAGATGACGAGTTTCTGGAGACACGTAACGCCGCTGCTAGCAAGTTTGACGTTTACAGTCTCGCATGCTATCAAGAATGGGTCAATGAAGCTGGACCGTCTACTGAGATCTTTTGTTAATCAGCGTCTGGAAGACTATAGTAAGATACATGGTCCTCACCAGCAGCGAGCTGTTGTTCCGATGTTGCCGGCAGCGACTTTAGCTCTTGGAGGCTCTTTTCCGCAGCATTTCTTAGGTCGGTGTTCTTGCGTTTCGACTCAGATATCAGGTTTGTGAGCTCGCTGCTCAACAGGGTCGCCGTCATCGTCGAGGCATGCTTGTCCGACCTAGATTTCGAGCCAAGCGGCTGATATCAGCATCACCGTATAGCTTGAGAGTACCAGATCGGGCTTTGAACGCGGTGATCTGTCGAGAGATGTCGTGTTAGCTATTTAGAGCAACGTCAGGATACTTGGCAGGTCGATGGCGCACGCGTAAGCTTATTTCTCGTGCCGGCCCGATACCGAAGTAACGCTTTTGCCATGTGCCACATGCTGGCGACGTAACTATGCATGCCGGTCTCCGACCACATTTAGTACACTACGATAATAAAAAGACGCTGTAGCTCTGTCGCATACAACAGCGGAATGCAGGTCTTCACAAACGCTACCTTGATACAATCACGGCTAAGAAGTGTTGTCTATGTCCGAACCAAGCGTGATAGAAGAGCAAACAAGCCAGAAGCAGAATGAAGTTGTGCATGGTGTAGTCGACCCCGTCCTGAAGGCTACAGAGGGATTGAGGAATCCGCCTGCGGGCAAAGGCGTGGATGATGCCGTTACTTCGGACACGAACCAGGACGCAGAGAAGGCACCCGCAACCACTGGAGTAGATTCTACGGTCACGCATCCTGAGGCGTATGCGAAGAATGGTGCCGAGTACGCAGAGATCGAGGCTGGCAAGGATGTCAAGAGCAATACAGGTGAGAGTCGGAGTTCCGAACAAATACAGCAGGAAGCAAGTGAGCATCTCGCTAGGCGTGCCTCAGAGATGCATCTGGATGAACAACAAGCAAATATAAAGATAGACGTTGAGCAGCGAGTCGTAGACAAGGAATCTTTACCAGCGACTCCACCACATCCGCCTCCTCCGGCGAAGGACAAGGGTAAAGCTGCCGCAGAGGCTGAGCCAGAGTACGATGAGAAACATCCTCCGATCGACGAGACATCGTCTGATGTGCCTGAGGCACCTCAAGGCGCACTCGAACCCATGAAGCTCGAGATACAGACCATTATGGATCAGTTCGCGGACGGCAATGGTGCTGCGGGTGAACAGGAGATCATGTCACCTCGACTAGAACGACAACAACCAATACTGGTCTTGCCACCACGGACGTCAAGCCTAGAACAGAATCTAAGTCAACAGACCACTGGCCAGAGCATATCGTCACAGCACAGTATGGACCAGAATAGCAATCAGTATGGCAATTCGGGCCCAGCCGTTCACGATGACAACGAGTCACTAATTAGCATGAAATCTGGATCGCTATTCCAACCACCACCACCTTCACCAGAACCCGAGACGAGTCTCCCTTTCGACTTCCATCGCTTCCTTGAGCAATTGAGACACCGGACTGCAGATCCTGTAGCTGGCTTCCTACGCTCTTTCCTGGGAGAATTTGCGAAGAAACGGTGGATGGTACACGAACAAGTCAAGTTTATTTCCGACTTTCTTGAGTTCATCTCAAAGAAGATGGCACAATGCGAAGTCTGGCGGACGGTCTCGGATGACGAGTTTGACAATGCGAAAGAAGGAATGGAGAAGCTGGTCATGAATAGACTATATTCACAGACATTCTCACCAGCTATTCCTGCTGCCCCAGGCAGTCCGCGCAAAAGCAAGAGTGCTAGATCTCAAGCAGATGCAGCAAATCCGCACGGCCCTGGGCGGAGAGGCCAACATCAGGAGGATGTAGAGCGGGACGGAGTCATCGCACAGAAGATCCGGATATACGGCTGGATTAGCGAGGAACATCTCGATATCAAGCCCATTGGCGATAAGGGCAAGAAGTTCCTGGGCCTGGCGCAGCAGGAACTGCTGAAGATCAACAGTTACCGAGCACCCAGAGACAAGGTCATCTGTGTGCTGAACTGTTGTAAGGTCATATTCGGCTTGTTGAAAAGTGCGAAGGCGGACCAATCTGCAGATGCATTCATTCCACTGCTCATATACACCGTACTGAGAGCTCGACCGGAGAGTCTTGTCAGTAATGTGCAGTATATCTGGCGCTTTCGGAACCAAGACAAATTGGGTGGCGAGGCTGGGTACTACATGTCGTCCTTGATGGGCGTGGTGACCTTCATCGAAAATCTGGATCGCACCACCATTACTATCTCGGACGAGGAATTCGAAAGGAATGTGGAACATGCTGTTAGTGCTATCGCAGAGGAGAACAAGGAACAAGAATATGAGGAGAAGAGCCATGCTGCCTCTGTCCGGGCACTGCAGCACTTGAGCGAGAAGAGCGCGCTCAGTCGAGCCGAAGTCACGCCCAACAATAGTATGGACGCCGAGCAATCAAGCCCACGGCGAAACGGTAATCAACGGCTCAGCGAGAGAAGTCAACCAGCACCGCAGAGTCCTGTAAGCGAAGATGACGACCTTGATGCTGTTTCTGGCCTGCTTCGCACAATACAGAAGCCCTTGAGCAGTATTGGGCGGATTTTCTCAGATGATGGTGGACAGAGTCAAGCTACTCTCAAGCCAGCGAGTACGTCGCAACCTGGCTCGTCACCAAGAAGGCTGAGTCCTGCTCCCGAACTACCTCGGAGACCCAGTACGGAGCATGCAAAGCGGTCGTCATCGAGACAGCCAGGTCAGCAACGAATAGTTCAGGATCCGGCGGTACAGCAGGCAAATGCTGAAGCCGCAGAGGCACAACGGGTACGTGCCAGGGAGCACAAAGTTGTGGTTGAGTATGGTGTCGCCACTCAGCATTACTTGAGGCTTTGCTAATAGTCATGCAGGACCCTCCGTAGCATGTTTCCTAATCTTGACGCTGAGGTTATCGAAGACGTGACCAGAGCGCAAGAAGGTAATGTTGGTAGGGCTGTTGATGCCTGTCTTGCATTGAGCGGATGATACCATGGTGTTGCACGTATGTAATGTTTATAAGCCGAGACATATCATAGTGTCTATCAGGAGGCGATTCAAAGCATGACCACCCCGTAATACTAACAGGTTGTCCCCTGTTATCTCGTAAATATCGTAAATCAAAACCTGGTTCAAATAGTTGCAAATGTAGATCGTGACTCGTGTGATGATCCTAGCCTGCAGCGGAAGCCGGCAGCCCCAAACGTAGATCTTGCATGCCTCGGTGGCGCAGTGCAGGTGCAGGTGCAGGTGCACCCCATGCTCCAGCGTAGAGGCGCCTGCATTATTGGCGACTCTAGAAGAGCAACACTGCTTCACTGTACAGATTGAGGACTCGACTTCGCATAGCGTAGTAGCGGACAGCAGAGAGTTGGGCAGACCATCCGGAACACCGCACGGACACGCAACCTGCACGAGCAGCGACAGGTGACGACACCACATACTCTTGCCCTTGAACGGCCGAAACTCCCTGTACAACCCCATTGAAGATGGTGGTCAATGAGACGAGGAAGAGGCTATTGAGACAGCTGAATAGCCGATACATCTATGGACGATATGTAAGCATACCCTGCTGGACTTGATGGACAAGGGCGCACGCAATTTCCTTGGCTTGAGGTCTTCTGCGCATACCGAGAGAGCACGCGACCTAGGAGTATCATATGCTAATCGCCATCACTCGGTGACAGCCTCTGCTTCATGCCATAATCGCCCTCATACAAATCACCATGGTGTCGATACTGGTGCGGAAATTCAACGCCTACTATGCGAATAGACCAGTCTTCACGACCATGATAACCAATGCCGTACGAACACCTTCAGCCCCTTATCGAAATCCCACGACTAACGAACGTACAGGTTCTGGGAGGCATAGCAGACACCACCGCTCAAACCCTCACCGCCTTCCGCCGCCGTCAAGCCCAACGACAATCTGACCCCGAACCTGGCCACAAAGACGACTTCTTCTCCATCGAGATCCAAGACATGGATCGCAAAGTTCCCTGGCCCGACTCGCCCTCCCAACGCCTCGCCCCACCACCCTTCGACTTCGAGCGCATGGTGCGATTCATGGCATACCCCTTCATCATGACGCCGTTGCAACACAAGTGGTTCGCGTTCCTGAGTAACACTTTTCCGATAAAAGCGGGCGTGTCGGGTGCGGGGTTACAGGCGTTGAAGAGAGTGGCTTTTGATCAGTTGTTGTTTGCACCTGTGGGGTTGGCGTGTTTCTTTACGTTTATGACTGTGGCTGAAGGGGGAGGGAGGAGGGCTGTTGCGAAGAAGTTCCAGGATGTGTACCTGCCGGCGTTGAAGGCCAATTTTTTGGTATGGCCACTTGTGCAGGTCATCAATTTCAGGTTGATACCTATACAATTTCAGATTGTGAGTGAGGAGATACGTTTGAGGATGTTGGACCCCTTGCTGACTGTTGAATAGCCCTTTGTGTCGACCATTGGTATTGCGTGGACTGCGTACCTTTCTTTGACGAATTCTGCAGAGGACGAAAGCATCGGTCTGGCTTCACCTTAGAGAGGCGGGCAGGACGCGACATAGCAACTTTGGGAATCCTTCCTAGGCGCATGGCGAACACTCGACAGGATCCGGGACGGGCAGGCGCCCTGAGTTTGGACATGAAGCGCGGAGTATGGCGCGAGGGCGCATTGACATGGTTGTCTAGGTCAAATTCACCTGCCGCTTCGAAAGCGTATCGTGAGCATTGAAGTCAAGGCAGCCCATCCCAAACCCTATTTTAATCCTTCTGATAAGCACACGCACCGAAACCATACCTCGAAGGCCCGAAGTTCGTTTGCTTTGCCTATGGGACATGACTTCCGTCCATATGAGGGTTATTCGTTCCCAGAGTTGCACTTGCATTATACTTCGCCTCCCTCCATAGCACTCGCGACTGGATTTTGTCCTGCTTGCCCTACGCTGCCTCACTTCGCATGCGTCTCCTCCACGACAACACGGTTAACGACATAGAACAATACAGCCGACCATCACATGAATCACTCAAGACGTGTCCGGAACAGTCGTCGCAGATAATGCAACTTGCAATTCGCTTCAACCATTTTTCCCACATGTTGCTTGCGTGTCTGCTGTGGGCATGCCTAATTTCCTGGGACTATTCTGGATGGATCAGCAGATGCTATCGCCCTGTCGCCCCACTGTATCTCCTGGCTCTGGCTTGTCTGTTATACACAGCGTATATCTGTCCTATGACGTGGGGAGGTCTTGCGGAAGACATTGGGAACATCACGATGGGCTGGCTGATGTTCATATCCATGAGCAAAGACGCCAAAGAGTACGGTACGTTCTTCATTAGTGCTGCACTATGCCATTGGATGTTGTTGTCCGAACGATCAAATGTATCGGACCGCCACGATTCAACGCAAAGGATGACCCCACCAAAATCATCGTCACTTTCCGATGGCGGGGCAGAGACAGGCAAGAGCTCACTTTTTGTTTACTACAGAACTCGAAAGAAGCACTCTACCGCAATACCACATACGAGATTCCAAGCCATTCCTCACAAAAATATCCACCCAGCATGTCTCTCTCCAACAAACTCTCCATCAATGACGTAGACCTCAAGGGCAAGCGCGTGCTTGTCCGAGTCGACTTCAACGTGCCATTGGACAAGGAGACCAACTCCAAGATCACAAACAACCAGCGTATCGTCGGCGCCCTTCCCACAATCAAATACGCCATCGAACATGGCGCCAAGGCAGTCATCCTCATGTCCCACCTCGGTCGCCCAGACGGCAAGCCCAATCCCAAGTACAGCCTGAAGCCTGTCAAGGCCGAGCTTGAGAAGCTCCTAGGCAGGCATGTGACCTTCACCGACGACTGCGTGGGTCCGGAAGTTGAGAAGACAGTCAACGACACTAAAGACGGTGGCGTAGTCCTCCTCGAGAACCTCCGCTTCCACATCGAAGAAGAGGGTAGCAGCAAGGACAAGGATGGCAACAAGACTAAAGCCGACAAGAGCAAGGTTGAGCAATTCCGCAAACAGCTCACAGCTTTAGGAGATGTCTACATCAACGACGCCTTCGGCACCGCTCACCGCGCCCACAGCAGCATGGTCGGCGTTGAACTCCCACAAAAAGCCTCTGGTTTCCTCGTAAAGAAGGAACTAGAATACTTCGCTAAAGCGCTCGAGAACCCTCAAAGACCTTTCCTCGCTATCCTCGGCGGCGCTAAAGTCAGCGATAAGATCCAGCTCATTGAGAACCTACTCGATAAAGTCAACAGCCTGATCATCTGCGGCGGTATGGCCTTTACGTTCAAGAAGACGCTGGAGAATGTCAAGATAGGGAACTCGTTGTTCGATGAGGCGGGGAGCAAGAAGGTGGCAGAGTTGGTGGAGAAGGCGAAGAAGAATAATGTCAAGCTTACCCTTCCTAACGACTATATCACCGCGGATAAATTTGACAAGGATGCCAAGACTGGGTATGCCACGGACAAGGACGGCATCCCTGACGGCTGGATGGCGCTAGATTGCGGTGAGGAGAGTCTGAAGTTGTACAAGGAGGCTATTGATGACGCCAAGACCATCCTGTGGAATGGGCCTCCTGGAGTGTTTGAGATGGAGAAGTTTGCTAATGGAACGAGGAAGACGATGGATTATGCGGTTAGTGCTGCGCAAAGTGGGAAGATTGTGATTATTGGTGGTGGAGATACGGCGACCGTGGCGGCGAATTATGGTGTGGAGGACAAGCTGAGCCATGTCTCTACGGGTGGCGGTGCGAGTCTGGAGTTGTTGGAGGGGAAGGAGTTGCCTGGTGTGGCTGCTCTGTCGAGTAAGTAGATTACTTTGATGGCTGAAAATTCGCGCAAGGTAGTCTGATGTAGGACAAGGCTTGAAAGCGAGAATGTAGTTAGATGAGTTCTTTTCATGATTGATGATAATCATGCTGTATCGAAAGCACGTTGCCGCCTCATCTACCTCGTCTCCAGTCCTTCTCGTTGAGCTCGCCTGCTCGTGACGAGGTTACGCCGGATGCCGTCGCTTATGCTTCATGATGTGGTATGGTTCCCGTCGGCTCTCGTGTTCTTGGATCAAGAGATGGATGGCTCCTAGCCTTTCCTCTGCCCTTCCATCTTCTTCAGTTCCTCCCTATGCTGTCGTTAGTATAGCCATCCGAAACTGCTCAGGTGTAACAGCACTCACTTCAGCTGCACAGAGAAATCATCGTTCGTGTCGTCGTCGTCCCAGCTCTCTTCCCATAGATGTGTGTTGGTTTGTTGTGCGCCCACTTCCTCTTCTTTTGCCCAGTCTATTGGATTTGATTCGTCAGCCCTCGGCGTTCGTATCCCACCAGGCATACAACGTGATCCCACCTTCTACAGGAAAGTCTTCAAACTCATCATCCTCTTCTAATTGCGCAGCGGGCTTCTGTGGTTGTGCTGTTTGTGTTTTGGCTTGATCTTGGTTGTTGTCTTGCAGCTTTGTCGTGCTTGCGGTGCTCTGTGCTGCCCCTGACATGTTGGTGGTCCTAGAGTCGTTGAAGATTTGCGTTGGGTATTGTATTGGTGATTCGTTGCTTGCGGCAGGCACGAGAGCTTGCGAATGTATCGGCAGAGCCGCATGGGCAACTTGGAGATCGATTGGCTGCCTGTGCCAGCACGCTAAGAGATGTGCATTTTTCCTGAGACACAACACTGGGCTCGTGCACCATCAACCTGCATTCACTTCTTAAACACTCAAACTCTCAAAGATATTATGTGCGGCATCTTTGCCGCCATCAGCGACAGTCAACATATTCGGCCATCGCCTGAGCTGGAGCAGCAACTTCAACAGCGCGGACCTGACAGTACCGGACAACACAAAGCTTCCCACGGAGAGCATGGACCTCACGTCTCGCTACACGCCACGGTACTATCGCTGCGAGGTGATCATACCGTGCACCAACCTATATCTGTTGGAACGTCCGGGTCTGCGCTATGCTGGAACGGTGAAGCCTGGAGTATTGCGGGACTCCCGACTTCCGGCAACGACACTCTGGCCGTGGCAAGGCTGCTAGAGAATATTGCCGGTGAGCAAAATGAGGCACCGAGTCGTGGCGAAGCAATCATCGCGCGGGCTAGAAATCTAGCATCAGCTTTGTCTCAAATCGCTGGACCATATGCTTTCGTCTTCCACGATGCGGCGAATAACTTACTCTTCTATGGCCGCGACTTCCTAGGCCGACGTTCTTTACTCAGTGGATGTACTGAAATGGGAAACTGGCTGCTATGCAGCGTCACTGCTGGTACACCCAACACTTCCTGGCAAGAAATTGGCACCGACGGCGTCTACTGTCTAGACCTTTTACAAGCAAAGAATGCTGGCAATAGAATGGAGGAGGCCGTATCATTCGCTGCTTATAGCTCGTGCGAACCGCGGGAAGTCACTGACGATTCCAAGACGGTAGGTCTCTATCAATGGCCAGGTGAGCTTCTGTGCTCATGGTAAGGTAGGTGATTCCAAAGCTTTCTTTGAACCTGGACCTGCCAGCACAAGACCATTGTCTCAACGCAAAGTCGCAGGCCGTGGAGCACTTGCAAAAGCTGCTTCGTCGAGCATTGGCCGTGCGAATTGACAGCATCCCAGTGCCACCATGCTTGCAATCGGGCGAAGCGAGCTCACCACGAACGAGGCTTGCAATACTATTTTCCGGCGGACTTGACTGTACCGTGCTCGCTCGACTAGCTCACGATATCTTACCAATGGATGAGATCGTAGACCTTCTCAACGTGGCATTCGAGAATCCTCGCGTGCACAAACCACATACTGAGAGTGCATACGAACTCTGTCCGGATCGAATCACCGGGTGCGCGTCGTACAAAGAGCTGCAGGAAGTGTGCCCGGAACGACACTGGAACTTCGTGGCGATCAATGTACCATACGTACAGACTCTAGACCACCGCGACCAGGTCATCACACTAATGCATCCGCACAACACGGAAATGGACCTCAGCATCTCATGTGCGTTATACTTTGCATCACGTGGTCAAGGCTTCTTGTCCCCGACACCCGACGTGCTAGAGCCATACACTACTTCCGCACGAGTCCTGCTCAACGGACTAGGCGCAGACGAGCTTTTTGGTGGCTACCAAAGACATGCAACAGCGTTCGCACGCAAAGGCTACGAGGGTCTACTTGATGAACTAAGCCTTGACATCGGACGACTTGGCAAACGAAATCTAGGACGAGACGATCGTGTGATCAGTCACTGGGGTAGGGAAGCAAGATTTCCATATCTTGATGAGCAAGTGCTTGCTTGGGCCATGAGTGTGCCGGTTAATGAGAAGTGCGGCTTCGGCGAGACTCTCCCTGAGACGCCAAACGACGGGAGTGAGCTTCTTGAGCCGGGTAAGAAAGTGCTTCGGTGCTTGGCGTGGAAGCTTGGAATGAAGGGCGTGGCGAAGGAGAAGAAGCGTGCTGTAAGTGCTCAATTGATCAATTGCCATGATCTGTAGGAGCTAAAAAGTGGACAGATCCAGTTTGGCGCACGTACAGCCAAGATGGAGACGGGCAAGACCAAAGGCACGACATTGCTGTCATGATCATCGCTCCCAGAATTGAAGGTGAGCCGCTTTCAATCTCCTTCTCCTGGCAATCGGCTATGATGACGAGATTGAGGAACTCGTTCTTCAGGCTCAGATACTTATGAGATGCTTGCTATGATCTGACGATGCAACCCGCCATTCTCTGATGGTGGTGGTTGTGCGTCTGATATGGCGTGCCATCGATGATTTGGTAAAGGCAAGTCTGAGCTGCTGCCATCTTGCCGCTCCTATGCGATGTCATGGTTGTGCTGGGTGATACTGATGATACTTGCGCAGTTCGACGGACTTGGTGCTCGACAGACTTTGTGCTATCATCGTGAGAGAACAAGGAAGGCTTGACCTGATCCGTTTCACCTCACGAGCACAGGTGCTTGATCGTAGTCGCGAGATACGTTGACATTACTATTACGAGGGGTTGAGAGCGAAGGATAGATTATTGAAGGGTAGAGTATACACTCGCACACCTTGCCCTGTCAAGCTGAAGTAGCTTGGTCAACCACAATTTGATTGAAGCTTACCTAAGTCCGTCAAATCGCGGGCAATCGTGATGTCCGTTTCCGAGATCCACCTGGGCTGTGCAACTGCATCATCGCAGCGGCTTCCCATCCCGATCCTCCTTCGATCAGTAGCCCGAGACTGCAGTAGTGACCGCGGCGTCATGCCCGCCATAGCTGGCGTCACTACTATATGTCTTTTTTGGTACTTGGTACCTTGAAAGATCGCCATGAAACAATAAGTACTTTCTCGCCACGGACTAGACCACTTCCTGTGCCACTTGGCGTACACATTGCTCTCGATCTGTGCGAACATGAGACGAGCATTGGGTGGCGTTTTTGGCACCAAGGCCGGGAGTGCTGCCAGTAGGAGCCTCACGGCCATTGATGAGCCTCATGCCTGTAGGGCCATTCTGAGTGTTTGATATTATCAATGGAGTTGCTGATGGAGCATAGTACACGAGGCCATGGCTGCGGCCAGCCATATCATGAATGATGGTATGGTACTCCGAGCGCACGACTTGGACAGGAAGAGCACGTGCTGATGAGACGACAGACATGGAACGAGCAGAAGCAGAGTTAAGCAAAGGGACATCGCCTTTCCACAAAGTGAGATATACGGACACAGCTGGAAATGCTGCCTCGACGCCTTGCTGACGGATAATGTTCTCACCAGCTCGGCTTATCAACGGCTGTCTTCCTACGAGCTACTTTGGGATTCGAGAAGGAGGTGATGGAACAGGCTGGAGCACGAATCGCTGAAGCAGAAGAGGCAGCAACTGAACATCAGCGGCGAGCGATCAAGGACCGTAGCACAGCACACCAGAGCGCCATCTACCCAGCTGGAGCAGAATATGCCCTATGTCATGCTGAAAGCCAGCTTATGGCTGCCGTTATCGGTGTGTTGAACGAGAGCTTGACGGAGAGTCTGCGAGGATTCTATAAACTGCGGAAGGCATTTGCCACGTTGTACGAGCTCAGTGAGGCCGAGCAGAAGTACTTGAGGAGTATTGGAAGGAGCAACGCTACTTCACAGACATCGATTGTGTCTTCCACAGATAAGTTGTCGTCGACGGGCTTGCAGACACCAACAGAAGGGTCGGGCGTCCTGACACCAGCGAACCTCTCCGATAGTGACGACGAGGGTGCTTTTGTGGATGCAGAGGACGGCACGACGACCCACAGGCACAATGGCGAGCTGACTGAGACGGACCTCGAAAAGCTTACGCTGGACGACATGTCGAGCAAGCCAAACGGTGGTATAGGATCATCAGCGCCCACAACTGGGGCCGGCGCCACTACAGCCACTGCCTTTGCGCAAGCAGATGCCGACGTTGACTTCCGATCGATCACAACGGATCCAATCGATCTCTTCATCCATTCTGGCGTTGCGCTTTGTTTTGGCCTCCTTCAACTACTGCTTTCAATGGTACCACCGGCTTTTGCAAAGCTGTTATCAATCTTCTCGTTCCGCGGCGACCGAGAAGCAGGACTACGCATGCTGTGGTCTGCGACAAAATTCAAGCAGAATATCAACGGCGCCATGGCTGGCCTCATAACATTAGGCTTCTACAATGGCGCGATAGCATTTTGTGATATCCTCATGGACGATGCAGTACCCGAGGCTCGTCTAAAGAATCTTCTCCAGGAAATGCGACAGCTCTACCCTAGGTCGAAGTTGTGGCTATTGGAGGAGGCACGCATGCTTGGTGCCGAGAAGAATCTCGAGCAAGCTATTGCGATCACCAACGACGCCACGCCTGGTGGCCTGAAGCAGATTGAGGCGCTGAGAAGATTCGAGAGAAGTCTGAACTGCATGTACTTGCATCGGTATGAGGAATGTGCGACGGGCTTTATCGAGTGTGTGGGCTTGAACAGCTGGTCTCATGCTCTCTACTACTATATTGCGGGGGTATGCTACGTCGAGCTGTATCGTGCGCACAAGGTCAACGATCCGAAAGCGGCGGCGGCCTATGCCGAGCAGGCCGAGGAGAACTTACACAAGGTGTACTCGAATGTCGGCAAGAAAGGATTCATGGGCAGACAGCTCCCCTTTGACGTCTTCGTGATCAGAAAGCTCAAGAAATGGGATCATCGGACGAAGACGCAAGGCTGTAAATTCGTTGATGCTGTCGGCGTGAGCCCAGTGGCGGAGATGGCCTACTTCTGGTCTGGGTTCAAGCGCATGAACGAGAAGCAGTTGCTCAAGCATTTGCAGAATTTGGAGTGGTCGGAAGACCTCAGTCTCAATCCTCGATGGGCGCAGGAACTTGCCGATGAGAAAGCACTCCAGGCCTTGCTGAAAGCAACTTGTCTTCGATTCCTGCATCGTGTGCCGGAGGCTAAAGCAATGCTGTCTGAGGGTGTGCTATCCCACGATTTGCTGCAACTCAAGGCTTGCGACAATGCCGATGTCTGGTCAATTCCTGTCGGCCACTACGAGATGGCTGTGTGCTATTGGGATGAAGCGAGGGGCCAGCATGGCGATAAAGTCATCCTGCAGAAATGTAGTGATGAGATCGCAAAGGTGGAGAAGTCGGAGAGCTATGAGCTTGAGGCGCGAGTCGGCCTGAAGGTCACAACAGCTAGGGAGACTTTGAGGAAGTGCGGTGTCAGTAGTGTATAGTTTCGGCATATTCAGAGCATGGTAGGTTACGAGGAGGAATGCAGAAGTGTAGATATAGATATGTTCAGGATACATGTATCGCACCATGACAACATGTCTCCCTATACAACCGAATCATACCTCGTTTTGCTTTTGTTAACTTCATGATAATATGCCTGGTTTTATATCTGAGCGCCCTATCTGTGGTAGGCGAGAGCGTGATCCAATATGAACTGGATACCAGCCTTCCTGAAGGTGTCGGGCTCAGCGTATACAAGCTCAGTGACATTAGCGTCGAAAACAATATTCTGCGGATTGCTGTTATCGTAGAGCGGCCAATCCGGCGAACTAGCGGGGCGACCAGTGTAGCCATTGGGGTTGAGATCGTGAATGAAAGATGCCCAGCTTGAACTCATGAGTTGTGATAGCTGGTAGAATTCGATCGTCTTGTTGGTGAAGGGGTTGATTGTGCCGTGCTGGGCATCGTAGCCGAGGCCGTTGGTATTGTTGAACACGAAGGCCACTTCCTGAAAGTGAGTGACACCGACAGTGAATGGCAGACCTGCCGGGCGAGTGTTGAAGCGGTAGCTGTAGGCGGGAACGCCATTAGCGGTCCAGGTCTCGACGGCGCCGCGGCGATTGGCAATCATGACTACATCGCCGAAGTATCCCGCACTGCGACGATAATCTGCGCCTTGCGGCAGGGAGTAAGTGTAATTGCACGACAGCTCGGTTGGTGGTGGCACGAAGTTATCACAGATATCGGCATAGGCCTCGAGAAGCTCTGGCACGAATGCAGATGGGAGAGTTACCTGCGCAGTGCTGCGGGTAGCAAAATTGACGAAGTCGGCGGTGTTGTTCACGCCTTGTGGTCCGAATGCAGTGCCTTCGTCTGTGTTTGCGCCATCGATAATCGGGACCTTGACAAAATCGCCCTCGGCGAGCTGAATGCTGGACCACTTCTGGATGAAGTCGCCATCGACGATGGGGTTGAAACCACCACCGCCAGTGAGGTTAAAAAGGTTGTTTAATGTGGCGAATGGAGCGGAACGTAGACAATTCAGAGTATCGATGGCTGCAGAGCAGTTTGTTGCGTTCACAATGCTGTCGTAGATTGGCTGATATTGTTGGACCGTCCGGTAGCTATTGTAGTTGACAGGATTACCAGACTCCATGATACCAGCGCGGAAGATGCCATCGTCACGTCCGTTGTATGCCGTCAAATGCCACCCCACTGAGCCTGCTCCTGCAGATTCGCCCCAAATTGTTACTTTGGAAGGATCGCCGCCGAAAGCACCTGGTCGGTTCGTTAGCACATACCACGCCGACGCCGAAAACACCATTGTCGATCTTACCGATGTTCTCATTGAGCCAGTGAAGAGCTAGTCGCTGGTCACGTAGGCCAATGTTGGTGTTGCCAGACCCACTAACCTCTTGCGAGGCGAGGAAACCCCAGGCAGCCAGTCTGTATGCTATACTGACGCCGATGATAGGCTTGCCAATCTTTACCGAATTCTCGACAATGAAGGACAAGTTGTATCGACGATCCTGGGTACCTCCCATCGTGAGGCCGCCACCATGGATCCAAACACCGACGGGGAGATCTTGGTTCTCATAGCCAGATGGACGAACGACGTTACTGTGTCATATTAGGCATAAAACTCAGCATGATTACAGTCCACTTACAGGTAGAGGCAATCCTCGGACAAGGGATAGCCAATGTCGTCGCCGCCATAACCCACACATGATGGCGCATATGAAGTTGCTGCGTATGTGCCGTCGAATGTCTGATTGATGGACTCTGGATTGCGGAAGCGAAGCTCACCAACTGGAGGCTGAGCGAAGGGAACACCAAGGAAGTAGTCTTCGTTGTATGTTGACGAGTGCACGCCAGTTATCGTGCCGTTCTTAACCTTCACAGACGGGGCACCTGAGCCATTTGATGGGTAGCCGGCAGGAGGACTGGCTGATGCCCCTGGGGGATAGCCAACGGGCGGTCCCGAACCAGGACCCCAAGTTGGTGGGTGAGATGGACCATGGCCAGGCCAACCAGGGGCGGCATGGACAAGGACACCAAAAAGGGAAGCTTTAATGATGGCCTGCATTTTGTCTGGTGAGGGAAAAGGGAGCTTGCAGGATCATACTCACGCTTCTGGGCATCGCCGAGGCTTTATATGCCTTGTCGATCTTCGCTTTGGTATTGTTACCCCTCTGCCTGCACGGTGAAAACAAGACGTCAGTGGACGTAGCTAGGTGTCCGGCGCCGTGTAAATTCCATAGCGGTACCACTACGTGAGTCGTGTAGTCCCCCCGCCTCCGAAGAAAACCCGTGGCGAGGCCTCGAGGAAGCCCGGCACATAGAAACGGCCCTCATTTGTCACTGACTTAAATATATGCAAGGGCGGGCACTGCATCGAGGGAGTAGTGAGGTTTTGTGGTGGAGCATGGAGAAGAGCGGGGGCCTCTAAGCCGAATCGAACTCGCGCTAATGAGGGATTCGCCCGACGTTACTCCGATGCTCTACAATTCCCGCTCGAGCTCGCCTAGCAAACGTCCCGTTCTTCTCCACTTCCCTCACGGTATTGAAGTCGCTTGCGTGCGGTGCAGGCTCGTAGTAGACCACTTGGCTCGAAGCGATGAATAACTCCGAGGATTTTCGACCTAAAGTCTTCCGCCCTAACCCGCACCCGCGTGATGAGGGCGGCACCAATAGCTCCACCTTTATGGACTTCTCTCACGTTACTTCCAGCTAGGCTATCATGGCAGACCTGCTTCGGGCGACCACACAGATGAAGGCACTGATGAACCTGCCGTCGTAGCTCAGATCGGAGGAGGTGGGAGATTTTCGAGACTGACAACGACTTGCACTTTAGACGATATATGCTGAAGTGTGTCCCCATTACCGATATATTCTCATGGACTCAAGGGCCTATCAGCCTATCATTCGCGACTCCGTAGCTTCGAGACTAGAGCACGTCAGGAGAAAGTGTCAGTCGTCAGTTTGGCTCGATCGGATCCGAGATATTCGGATCAAAACGGATTGGTCTGCATTGATGCGCAGTGTTCCCTATACCTACCTGGAATGGATCGCTATTCGGGGCAACTCGTCTGATCTGAGCGCTGGAGCCTGGCTTTGTACTACAAGCATACCTTCTCCGGTATCAAATTGGACTTCTTACCCAGCCTTTGATCTTGCAAGCTTATCAACAGAGTTGTTAGGTCTTGTGAAATCGCTCTTCCTCCTGTTATTTCTTCTGGCATCGACCATTGGGAAGCGGCTGTTGTCTAAGACTGGACCTCTTCGTTTCGATTTTTCAAAAGCAAGACAATCGTGGCTCCAATCCCAGATCTCTTTTGTCTTTCGAGACAGATAGTCGTGCAGACTCTGAAAGCGCTGAGCTGCCCTTCCTATCGCTCTGGTGCATTGCTGACACATGCTCCAAAGGCAATCTGACGATCGATCGCGACTAGCGCAGGGCACGCAAAGCCCGCGATCTCCAGCATGTGTGCCTCGGCTTTTGGAGGACAATGACGACACGACCAAATCTACTCCAATGCCGTAACTCAATACAGAGCATGTACGACTGTACAATAGCACATCATCGAGAAGAAAGATTCAAAGCCTACTCAAGATATTTGCCAATCCAATAATACAATCACTAGCAACCAAGAACATTCACAATGCCATCGGTTCGAGCAGCTATGCTATTCCCAGCACAACTAATTATTGCTAATTAGTGAAGCAGGACGACAAATCATTAAAGCAGATTGCAAAGGAGACGCAAAGTGCCGCACCATCTCAGCTCGGCGATCCAGTCAGCCTAAAAGCAGAAACATCAACTACACAGCCCACGGATCAGGACAAGCCGAATAAGGCATCGAACAATTCGGGTGATGGGCAGACCTTGAAAGAGAAGGCTGAACAAAGTCTAAAGAGCAATCCATCTGCTCTCGGTGATCCGGTATCTCTCAAGGCGGAAACGAGCGATACCGAGCCAACGCCCGACGATAGAGGTGCAAGAGGAACGAGTAAGACGGGGAAGAATGATGGCAAGCCGAAGATGTAATTGAAGCGTAGGTATGTTTGGTATGACGAAGTGAGTCTTTTCACATGATCTGAGCACCGTTCCAAGCTGCAAAATCGTCTTTCACATGCGATGATCTTCAGCTTCGACAGAGGTATTTAGGCGCCCTCAACCACGGTTAGTGTGTCCCATTTGCTTTTACATTAGCAGCGACAATGCTTACACCCCAAACGACCCCCACTCACCGGCGCTACGGCTTGAACTACTATGAGGACGAATATGGCGTCAAGGACGACGATGAGAGCTTCGAGCATGCTGGAGACAATTGCGAAGACGATAGCGAAGGCGACGAGGAGCACAACCTATATGCGATGAAACCGGCTACCCAGGCAGCAGTGGGCTTCTTCAAATCTTACGCTCGCTCACTTCCCAAGGACCAGCCTGAAAGTCAGACGCATGCGGGCTCACCTGCCATCGATGCAAGCTCCCTCACAGGTGCGTTTGCGACTTCACTTCACGCCTCCCCTCATATGACTCAATCCAAGCTTTGCGACTGGGATCATTCAGCTAATGGCAGGTACAGAGGTCGAGGACTCTTCAGCAACGTCACTTCGAGGCGCAACATCAACAGTAACATTAGCAAATCTCATCAAAGTGCTTCGCCCTTCAAGCACACATTCCCACAGAGTAAAACACCTTCGAAGGAATTCACCCCTGTCAAACTCGGCATGTTCAGCACATTTGCTCCATCTTTCGTCGGGGGCAGACCTGGCTCGCAAGCGCCACCTTCGACGATGCAGGATAGTGTCGAGCAGTCGTTCGTCGGCAATCTCGGCAACCTGAATGACGGCTTTCGCACGCTCGAGGAAGACGGTGGAATTCCTAGCAATCCTTACCTTGCTTACGACAACATTGGTAGCAATGAGTTCGAAGCTTATCTGAGGGGCGAACAAGTAAACGAGCACCCCGTGAATGGAGATACCTCACGGCCGCGATTCATAAATGAAGGCTTGGTTCAAAGCGAGCAGGAACTCAAAGATATACCCACGAACACAACTGAGGATCAAGGTTCGGTGGACGCTCAAGTACCAGGTGTGGAAACTGTGGCAAGGGGAGACGAGGCCGGGCCCGACGATGAAGGCTACCAGGGAGACCGTGAGGAGGCGCAAACAAGACCAGAGGTGAAACAACGTAAGAAGCGTGCCGGCCTTCTCACCCAGATTTATGGCCCGCCACCAAAGCTTCCATCGAACAAGGACTCCAAAACCGTGGCCGGTGAGCCTCTCGGCCGTACAAGAGCTGCCACGACCAAGGCGATCGAAGAGCAGAAACGCAAGCGCCCGAATACTCGTTCAGGAGGTGCTGTGGTGGTAATCAAGCAGATCAGGAGCAGTAAGCGCAATAAAGCCACTGCCCGTGCTGCCACCTTACGAAAGACAGCCAAAAAGGTCGATGCCCATACACCTCGACGTGTCTCGAAGATGAGCGTGGCGAGTGGTACGAGGAAATCTGCCAGTACTGGTGGTCTTCGGAATTGGAAGGGTGAGAAGTTGGAGCTCGGCCCTGGGCAAGGCATTGTGGTTATTCGTCGGGAGTAGTGAAGACCAACGCCTTCAAAAGCTTGGTACTGGTACTTCTTAGCACTAGCAGGCGTGGTTGTTGGGCAGTAGCGACAGATGGCTATGGTGGCCGAACTAGTATCTCTCAACAACTGCTGTCGCTCGACATCAACGCGATGCGACGCGACGCGTATTTTTATGACGGCATGATTATGATGATGCATGATACGTGCTCTGTAACCTAGCAACAGAACCATAACTCCATGCTCAACTTCACCTGCTGTGACTCTTCCATCATTCCACTATGTTGGGCAAAATCTTCTTGCATGCATGAGGTCCAACGCCGCAGGGCACGTGTTTGTCTCGGGCGCATAACGGCGTCGAATCTCATCAATCAAGTCTATCACGCAGGCCAAGGCCTCCAAGCCTCGTGCCAAGCAGACAACATCCGGCTGCTGCTCGATCATCTTGTTTCGAGGAAGCTTATACTCGCTGTTGATCTATTCATGTGCAAAGGTATCTCTTCGGCTCAGCCCAGTCGTTACTGCTCCGATCCGCCCCTTCCCAATACGCCGTGGTTGTGTTGTGCTACGCCAGTCGCCTTGTACGACTTTGTTAATGTATTGATTGATTAAGAGATAGAGAACCATTAAGGAGACATAATTTTGCTTGGAATTGTGATAAGGAGCTAATTAGGAATCCGATCAAGAGCAGGCCAAGATGGCGATGCGAACGGACATGAAGCATGCGGACGGGCACCGTGGCCCCGGGGACGCCTTGAATGACAAGATAGGTGGTGGCGACTATGATGGCCCAGGACATACGGTATCAGAGAATGAGACACATGCACGCGTACAAACGCAAAAAAATGGCATAGGAAGTGGGCCTCAAATACGCAGCACGTCTCGGCAGCTGGAAGTGCTATGCGGACCCTTACTCAACTACCGCCGTATGAGCAGGGAGCATACAGATAGTCCGGTATGGCACGGAAGCGTCTTGATCGTCACCATGCCTGGAGGTGTTCCGGATTTGATGACCCTGAGCTGTATTGGGTCAGCTGGCAGCAGCAATGGCATGTCCAACGGCATGTCCAACGGCTACTCTGCTTCTCAAGATCGCCAGATCCAAGGCGTCAAGCTCTTCGAAGACCCTCGCAAAGCCTTCTGGCAGTTCGATGTCGAGGCACCGTTTCAGGAGCAGGAGAGTGCATGGGAGTATAGTATACCAAGACTTGTGGCTGCGAAGGGCGAATCTGGCTCGCTGAGCCGCCCGAAACGATTCTACATCCCTTCCAAGCACGAAAGCATGCGCATCATGTTCCATTCTTGCAACGGCTTCTCCTTGGGCACAAATGAGGAGGCATGGTCCGGACCAGCGCTTTGGAACGATGTCAATCGCGTACATGAGCAGCAGCCGTTCCACGTCATGATCGGAGGTGGCGACCAGATCTATAACGATAGCGTACGGGTCAAAGGACCTCTCAAGCCCTGGACTGACATCGGCAACCCAAAGAAGCGACGCGAATATCCTTTCAACGAGGAGATGAGGGCGAAGTGCGACGAGTTCTACTTCAACAACTACACGCGATGGTACAGCACAGAGCCGTTCAGGACGGCAAATGCACAGATAGCGCAGCTGAATATCTGGGATGATCACGATATAATTGACGGATTCGGCTCTTACACAGACCATTTCATGAAGTAAGATACACAAGAACGCGAGACCGAGACGAAGGCTAATGTCATGATGCAGATGTCCAGTCTTCCGTGGTATTGGAGGCGTGGCACACAAATACTATCTCCTATTCCAACACCACTTGCCACCTCCAGTATCCACGTACACGACCGATGCTCCGCAAACTATGCATACGAATGGCAGGATGCAGATCGATAGCGTGCAGCTGCGTGACACGTATGTCATGACACCAAAAGCCGAAGATCCAAGCTATATCATGGGACTCAAGGCAGGTCCATATGTAGAGGAGAAGAGCAGGAGCATATACTGCCAGCTTGGCAAGCGTGTAGCATTTCTGGGTCTCGATGCACGCACAGAGAGGACAAGGCATCAGATTAACTACCCTGAGACCTACGATCTCATCTGGAGGCATACGAGCCAACAGCTTGCGGCCTCAAGAGGCGAGATCAAGCACTTGGTTCTGCTGCTGGGTGTTCCGATCGCCTATCCTCGTTTGCAATGGCTAGAGAACATCCTACAGAGTCCCATCATTGGACCGATCAGATTCTTAAACAAGCGTTTCGGTGTCGCAGGAGGCTTTTTCAACCAGTTTGACGGGAATGTAGACCTGCTAGACGACCTGGACGACCACTATACCGCTCACCAACACAAGAAAGAGCGAAAAGAGCTGATTCTGCGACTGCAGAAGTTGGCAAAGGAGCACAGTGTTCGTGTCTCCATCCTTGGAGGAGACGTTCATTTGGCTGCCATGGGTCGCTTCTACTCCAACCCAAAGCTGAACATCCCTGCCGAACGTGACTGGCGATATATGCCGAACATCATCAGCTCCGCCATCACGAACAAGCCTCCACCTCAGGCTGTCGCTAACCTCCTGGCAAAGCGGAACAAGATCCACCATCTCGACCACGATACTGACGAGACACTTCTCGAGCTCTTTGACAAGAACCCGGGTGCAGACGAAGGCGCGAAGCCCAAGACTGCTGCAGCCAATCACGCTACTATGCCCAGTCGCAACTATGCCATCATCTGCGAATCCCACCCACACGCCAACGGTACGGCGCAGTCAAATGGTATTGCCACTCATGGCGCCAATGGTATGGCTCATGGCCAACAGAACGGAGCTGTGGATATGGCATTCTCTGCTCCCAAGAACCCTCGTGAGCCACTCCATCTTGGTGAGAAGGGCGCCGGGACTACACACGCAGCTGCTGGCGGAGTCGAAAAGACTGGTCTTGCCGGTATGAACGGTCTGGATGTGACGATTAGAGTCGAGATTGAACCGTCTGATCGTGAGGGCCATACGCAGGGGTATGGGTTTAGTGTGCCTGCTCTGGAGAGTGCTGCTTACAAAGGGCAAGGAGAGAAGTGGTGAAGTTGGTCATTGACGGTGAGCATGTGTGTGAGGGGACATCTTCACGTGCTCTGCTCAGCCATGAGCAGTTGGTTGGGGACATGGGAGCTTGAAGTGCTTGGGCGGCGTTCGGGATACCCATCGATTTTGCATTCTTACTTTTCATTGTAGCATAATAGTAGACTGTAGTCAATACTATAATGGTCCCATATCAAAGGAGGACAATCGTGAGATGCCTCTGCTGCTAAGGAAACAGCAGTGGATGTCTCCTACGTGAGGTGCTTTGGAGGTCTTGGCAATCATACATCTTTTGGCTCACGGACCACTTCGGCACTGCCTTTCGTTCGGAGACTTGAAACCGCACTCTACTCGACGCATCGGAAGAAAGTCCTCCAATAACATAGATGTCGGCTGCAACCCTTAGCGACGATACACGCTTGTTGGGGCTAAGAGTTGTTGCAAGCAATACAGGCCTGGTCATGTCGCTGGTCTCCACCATGTGTCGCGCATGGTCTCGCCTCTCCCTCCTAGACGGAGAATCTCCATCGGCTGTATTTCAATATAGTAGGACATACTACCGTGTCGTCTGTTATACACGGAGGCAGACAAGCCGTTCTTCTCTTCTTATACGCACTTCTAGGTATTCATTCTTGCCATCGTAAACTTTTTGAACCAGGAAACGTGCAGGACACCTTCCACCACACTCGCTAGCTCATTACTTACCTTCCAGACGGCATGCACTTCCTTAACAGCCTCGTGGCCTTCGCGGCTCTGGCCTATGCTGCCAGCCGAACTACAGCACCATCTGGCGCGCTCGTCGTAGGTGGCAGTGGCAAATACTCCACTATCCAGGCTGCCGTCAATGCTCTGAGCCGCACGAGTACTTCAGCCCAGAGCATCTTCATCAATGCCGGTACCTATAAGGAGCAGGTCTACATCCAGACCTTGAAGGGACCCTTGACGATCTATGGTTCTACTGCTGATACCACGTCCTACAAGAGCAACAAGGTCATCATTACCTCGTCTCATGCTCTGGCTAACTCGGCGAACGACGATGCCACTGGTACCTTGAGGGTGTGGACGACGAACTTCAAGATGTACAACGTAGGTCTTCGGTCTCAATGGACCCTATGAGAATGTTCAGCTAGCTGACTCGCCCCAGGTGAATGTGAAAAACACCTATGGACAAGCTGCCTCTAATGGCCAAGCCCTTGCCCTCTCAGCTGAAGCTGGCGTAAGTGCCCACACCTCGTCGATCGCAAGCATCGTACACTAACACGATTGCAGGAGCAAGGCTACTACGGCTGTGCCTTCTACGGTTTCCAGGACACTATCCTAGCCGAGACCGGCGTGCAACTCTACGCCAAGTCCTACATCGAAGGCGCCGTCGACTTCATCTTCGGCCAGACAGCTCAAGCGTGGTTCGATGGATGCGACATCGGTGTCCTTGCCACGAGCTACGGCACCATCACTGCATCTGGCCGTACCTCCAACAACAATGGCTGGTATGTGATCAACAAGGCCAACATCCAAGCAGCGTCTGGCAACAGCGTCCCAGCGGGTGCCTATTATCTCGGTCGACCATGGGGTGACTACGCAAGGGTCGTGTTCCAGAACACAGCTATGTCGAATGTGATCAATGCCGCTGGATGGCACTCGTGGTCTTCTTCAAGCCCGCAGACCGACCATGTTGTTTTCGAGGAGTACGGAAACACTGGTGCTGGCGCATCGGGCAGCAGGGCTAGCTTCTCGAAGAAGATCAGCTCCCCTGTTGCTATTGCCAGTGTGCTTGGGAGTGGGTACAAAACTGCAAGCTACGTCGATACGTCGTACCTTAGCTAGGCGGATCTTCTGCCGGTAGTAGTCTATTCAGCTTCACTTGTTAGTCTTTGGGGTAGCATAGCTTGGAGTGACATGGCTGGGAAACGAACGTTCGTTCTTTCCAAGCTCATTCTAAATCAGCTCGCTGTATGCAGCATTCGAAGCGAATCTCTGGTACTGCGTTATTTTGCTCCCACGAGCTTGTCTGTGGAGTCTGGACATATGGCATCATCTTCGTCGTCCCGCTCCGAGCGGGAATGTTCTGGACGGCTGTGAGGAAAGTACAGAAGCTCATACAGGCACCGGGGCCCACAGCTGAGGAAGGAGTCGTTCGACGTGCCAATGCGAATCTGTTCTCATACCTACAATGCCTTGGAACACATACGGTTGAGTGGCCGTCGCCCAGAATATCGCACACGAACTAGACGCCACTACCCCGCGAGCCGAGAAATGCCGTCTGGGGAAGGTTACTCTGACGCTAGACCGTATTTGACCGTCAACGAGCTTGATCGCGTGAGCAGTCGTGTGACCGCGACCCCAAGCTGCAAGGCCGAGTCGAGTCGAGTCGCTATCGGTATGGATCAGCCCCCTCCGATGCCCCTCCTCTCACCAAGGTAACAAGCTCCCTTCACCAGCTCGTGTGTACACTCTACCTCCTTCTTCCCTTCACCATCAACTCGTACCTGACTACTGCACTGCACGAAAACGCCTTCTCAGATCTCCTTCGTAGCATCAAGCTATCAACGCCTACCTTATCAGAATGGCTGCTGAAGTGCAAGAACAGCCTGCCTCCCTCTCCAAGGTCGACTCTGCCATTGACGATGCTCCAGCCTCGCCGAGCGAAAGCAAGCCTAAGCATCGCAGATCCAGCAGCACCGTCAGCGGTGTCTTCAGCATTGTTGATCTCGGTATGTACCAGCAAAGCTACTAGATTGTGAGAAGCAAAGCTGACTCTCATCAACAGAGAAGGAGAACGTCGATCTCAAGATCGCTCCAGAGACCCAGAAGCTGAACTGGTAAGCAATCCTCGACGTACGCATTCATCACGCTCGGTGGCATATCGTTGATTGCTCCTTCCTGCCGTGATGGTGGTCATACTACCCCGCATTCCAGTTCCCAAGCTGACGACTTGCACAGGAAGATCAACACAGCCACTTCGACCATCGACGACAAGGAAGCACTGGCCAAGCTGCTATGCCACCCCCTCATCAAGAAGATCGACCTGCACTTCCCTCTCGGGCTTGAAGTCACGGCCCGAAACAACAAGGGTGTGACCGTCAAGGACGCCTGTGATGCCATCTACAAGCAGTTCAAAAAGAAGGTGAGCTAGCGTATCATGCTTAAGCCACACGCATCTGCTATGCTGACCTGATTGATCGCAGGCCGACGACGAGCTAGAGGCCCCCTACCTCGCTGGATTCGAGTGGGACCGTGAGGAATGTTATACCAAGTTCATCGTGCACCAGAAGAAGACGGGCGATGCGTCGAGCGGAGGCGGGTCCTCCAAGAAGAAGAAGGGCAAGGGTGGTGATGAGGCATAAGCTCGACACTGAGTTGCGATGCCGGAGCACCATGACCGCCATTCTCTTCGGTCGGTGGCTGCTCCTGAAGGATCGTATGATCATGGCTCATCTCCAGCCGAATGTACCAATATACCAAGGGTGCATTATTATGCAAAACGTAGCCACAAATGCTATAGCACATGATGTTCCAACTTTGCATTGCCAGTCGCGCTGAGATCCGAGCTTTCGTCGTCCTGTTGTTAGTCGGAGCCTCCTTGTTTCCCGGAGGTCATATCTCAGGTCCTAGAAGTCTGGAATGTAGTCAATACACCATCCATTGCCCCGTGGCAGTATTGCAAGGCACGTCATGCAAGTACCAACGCTGGAGGTAGAGATTATTGATAGTAGTTATGAACAACTGTCAAGCATTGCTGTAGGTGGTATCATAATCACCGCTTCATTAAAGGCAAGCCCTCTACAGTTGAACGCCATGCATATTATCGCAAATGCCAGAAAAGACACTATCAGTGCGCCTTCATGCCATGGTCTCACCAGTACGTATATACACACCCTGCATCGTCGCGCTTACTTGCTCAACCCTCTCTGCGTCCCCGCAATAGACTCATCGGACGATGGTGGCGTATCGGTCTGCTTGCCATCCGTATCCGAGCTAGAGCTAGCGGGCGAGGCAGTCTTGGCCGGAGCACCATTACTGCTCGCAGGCTTCTCCGCCACCCAGTGGTAGCACGTAGTGATCAGCTTCGATCGATCGGCCTCGATGAAAGAATCCGCGCCTTGGTTCAGCCGGTTGAAGAGGGTTCCGAGATGCGCGGGTAGCACTTTCCAGTAGACCAGATTGTGCATCAACCACCTCGCCGTGAAGAAATATGTCTTTGCTCGTTCGAGGAGGGGCGCTTGGATGCCTTCGTGGCTAGGTTGGTAATGGCGAACCATTCTGAACCCGGCCTGCTCGAGCGATTCGACCATGGATTGTGGTGTTGGTGTACCGACGGCGCCAATGATGGGTTTCACTTCTCGCATCAGGTCGCGGTGGTGTGCGTCCTCTGGATTGTAGGCGTCTAGACTCACCCAGTCGAGTAAGCTCAATCGTGCGCCGGGTTTGAGGACACGGTAAAGTTCTCTGCATGTCTGATCGAGATCTTTGCAAAGACTGAACGCCTGGATTTGGTAGAAGCCGTCGAATTCCTCGTCCTCGAAGGGCCAGGGTTGGTCGTTCATATCGCGGCGTACAAATGTGTTGTCGTGCTTCATTAACTCGTTAAACGCAATCGCGCTGGCGATTTGGTCCTTGTCGATGTTCAAGCCTGACACTTTCGCCCCAGTCATGTCGGTCATATGTGCTGCAACTCGGCCTCTGCCACAGCCGATATCGAGCACCTTTGCATTCGCCAGCAACTGGAGCTCTTCGATGATGAGCTCTTCATAGAGCAGCTGGTTGCCCATGATACCGAACTCCGGATTCATGATCGGTGGGACATACATCTTCTCAAGCTCGCCAATAGCGCAAAGGTGGTTGAGAACTCCATAGTAATCCGACAAACATCTCCCGACTTCCTGCTGGTAATTGGGGCCAAGGACTTCGATCATCTGCTTCTCGTTCTTCCAGTCTAGGTC
Source organism: Recurvomyces mirabilis (assembly GCF_035927965.1). Classification (NCBI taxonomy): domain Eukaryota; kingdom Fungi; phylum Ascomycota; class Dothideomycetes; order Mycosphaerellales; family Teratosphaeriaceae; genus Recurvomyces; species Recurvomyces mirabilis. The sequence continues at coordinate 533,592 of NW_027041938.1, read as the reverse complement.
GTATATCACATAGGACTTCATGAACGAGTCCACCTGTTCCGGCGTAAGGTCCTTGAGGGTGCAGAATGATCGCCATGATGTCTGAACACGCTGATAGATTCCTGGTTGTTGAGTCTTGGTCAAGGCTTCGTTCGTCATCGGGTCGACGATGTTGCTGGCGCTTGCCGGCTGGGTTTGTGTAGACATTATGTCGAGTTACGAGAGTTATTAAGAATGTGGCATTCCTGCCAGTGCAGAGCAGTCACTATGCGGTCCGATTGCTTGCTCTGGGTGTTTGTCGATACGGTCGAGAGAGTTTGCTGCAGCGATATAGCGTGTTCGAATCACCTGCGTGAAGGGGTGGTGTTGTGGAAACGACTGTCAAGTCCCCAGAGACTCAATCTGATAGTAGTACGAGTAAAACTCGTGCTTGAACGGAAACAACTCTTGCCAAAAGACCGACGGATTACTAACAATGCTGTCACCAGTGCCCTGTTTCGACACAAAGGCTCAACGCCGAACGAATTGGCAAGAGAGTCGGACGTCAGCGTTGGGACTTGGGAGCGGTGAAAAATAAGATAGCTAAGCAGCGCCTTGGCAATGCATAAGTGGGCGATGGTTTTGGCTTGTGACAGGCCGATGACGATGGAAATAACAAGGACGCCTGGTAGATGAACACCGATAACGTCGGTCAAATCTGCTCCTTGATCCGAGAGTTGTCCTTATGGAACGACGCTGCTATCTAGCTGTCACCTAGACTTGTCTGTCGACACAACAGAAGTCATCCGACCTCTTGCAGGCTGAAGCACGTTTTCGTATTTTAGCGGACAACAATCCGCGAGGATCTGCACCGGACGGCGCCACAATGCACTCTCGGCTACACAACCCTGATTCACGTTTACTCCCGGACATGTCTCCGCATGTGCTGCGCCGACGGTCTTCATGTATATATATATCAAGAGTCCTTCTGGCTTACATCGTTTCGACTCTTGATGCTGCTGTGTCAATTAAATATATATCAGGGAGCGAGGAGCAAGTGCGGGTACGCGAAGCATTACGGTTTGTACGTTCCAGAAGACTGCGGTATAGATGTGCATTCGAATGACAACGACTCCACATCAATTACTTCACAAGATATCACCAGAACTACCACCACCACTACGAAGAGCACATCATCTCCCGACCACCCTCCTCCTCCTCCCACCAACTCGTCTCCCCTCCTCCTCAGCCACATCATCAACCTCATCCTTCCCCTTCTCCAATCCACCCCCCTCCGCCAAGTAGACACCACTAATTCCCCACTCCTCCACATCCACCCAATCCTCGCCATCGCTCATCTCGGTCACCACGCCTCCCTTGCCATCACCCACTACGTGTCTCTCAGCTTTACAAGCTTTCCACACATCTTTCCTCTGTCTCTCTACTCGCGCTAAGCCGGTATAGAGAGTCTCCAGATGTCGGAGGATATTTTCTGTCTTCTGGATATAGAGGAGGAGCATTTTTAGTGTTTCTTCTGCTTCGGGGCCGCGAAGTAAGGGGTTGGGGTGGAGGGTTATAGGGTTCGAGGAGGGGAGGAACCAGGGATGTATGGCTGGTATGCTTGCGCTGTCGCTGGGTGATGGCGAAGGTGAGATGGGGAGTTGCGGGCTCCGAGCACGCGCGCGGGTGGTCATGCTGTGGGAGGGTGCGCCGGAGGGATTGGAGGCGCCGGAGTTGGAGGATTGGTCTTCGTTGTCCGGAACTGCGAGGGAGTCGATTGTTGGATTGGTTGGCTCGCCGTTTGTCATTGCCTCAGCACTAACAATAGCTTCGCCATTCTGAGCATCCGCTGTGGTATATGTCGTCGGTTCAACGTGGTCTTGTATTTGTACTCCCTCCATTCCCTCTCCACTTTCCGAATCCACTTGCCTACCCATTCGCAGCAGCGCATCTACTTCACCGAAGCCGTCCGCAAGGCCAGTCTGATCTACCGTCTCCTCCTCTCCGTCAAGTAAAGCTTCATCTGTATGTCCCACAAACCCAGCAAGACCCATCCACCCTCCATCTCCTCTCAATCTTCCCATCAGCCTCTTAGCCTTCCACAGCCCCGCCCTCTCCCTCCTCACCATCTCCTCCACCTCCTGTACCATACCAGTCAAAGCCTTACCAGTAAATCCCTGACTCAGACTCGGATGCTCGCACAACTCTGCCGCGCTCGTCAGTGGGCGCAGCAAATGATGCAACTGCACGTTCCCAAACGGATCCTCCTCGACCGCCTCCCCGAACTCGGCCTCCTCAACATCACTAGGGATATCGGCCGGATCCACCACATCGCCGTCTTCATCGTAGAGGCGTGGGCGTTTCTTGATAATGCAGCGTTCGCGGCCGGCGTGCTGGACCTTGCGCTTATATCGCGCCTGGCCACCTGTAGTGTCCAGACGGCCCTCTTGAGCATACTGTGCGCTGGAGCGTAGCTTGTTGCCGCGATTGGCGTGGGTGTGGGTGTCGTCTGCGTCGTCTTCGGAGGAAGCGAGCGAGCGTGCGGGTGAGGTTGCTCGTTTGCGACGGAGGGCAAGTTTCATGCCGCGGATGGTTTCTGCTATGGCTATCTGTGAGGCCGCCATCATGAAGATCGTGCAGAAGATGTCGTGAGATTTTGTTCAGTGCTTCGTGTGGGAGAGCAATGGTCGGCTCACACACTTACAGCTCCAACTTCAACTTCCACTCTGAGCTTGTGACGCGCGATTGCAGGGATCAGCGCGGAACCCTCCCCGCAAGAGCATGGCTAGCGCGAAATCACACGATCACGTGGAAGCAATGAGCAGTTAGCATTGAGCCGGAACAAGATCGAGTGAACTGCTTGATGTATGGTATCCGTCGGTCTGTCTTAGGTCTCTACAGGAAATCATCGCAATGCCTCCACCGTCCCCACCTTGCAACGCCAATTTCCCTAGGGTATCATAGGAACCTTCCCTCAAGAAACCCTCAGCCCATCCCCGTGTATGCCGTCTACTATACAACGATCACACTGTGTCCCGAAATATTTGACCAGCAGTACAGTGATCTCCATCAATCTGGGAAGCAGCCCTCTTAGCTCCACTGTGAGCCTCTTGAGTCAGACGTCGCCGCGAGCGATGGTGGTGATAAGCAGCTTGTCTCATCAAGCATCATGAATAATCATCGAGTACACCAACTCTACGCCTTGAATCTCACCTCCCGCTTCTCATGCGCCGGGGGAGCATCGGGAATCTCATTCTGCTCAACCTCCACAATTCTCTTCCCACCCATACTCCTCACCATCTCCGCCAACTTGCCTTCCCGATGCAGCGCCTCCACATCATCCCCACCCCCAATACTTTTCCCGTTGATGAGTACATTCGGCACCGTCCTACGGCCCGTACTCTTCCCCAACGCCGCTTGCAAACCCGGCCCTAACTCCTCCCGATCCAATTCCACTACGTATGGAGGTGGGCTGATGGTGTAGAGGTCGAGGAGGATATGTTTGGCTTTCTTGCTGTAAGGGCAGAAGGTCTTGCTGAAGATTATGATCGGGCCCTTCTTTAAGATATCGTTCAATAAGGTCTCCACTGCATGATCCTCGGGCGATTCCGCACCAGCTTTCTCGCTGTCGCTCACGGCTGTGGAGGCTTTGGCTTCGACATTGCCGACTTTCGCTACGCCGTCGTGGTCGGCTGCCGAAGCGGGTTTGGTCGAGACCACTTTCTCCCCCATTGTCTTTCGCCCCGCGACTGGGACGAGTTTCTCTGCTGCTTCCGAGATCGCCTCCTTGACATCTCCTGCTAGAGGTTTCTGCCGATCTGGTCCTGCATCACCACTTGCTGGTTTCGCCGCATCGCCTGCTACGCCTGCAGCTACTTTTGCGGCGGCTGAAGTCGCTGTGGCTACAGGTACTGCAGCTGATACCGCAGCATCGTGTTCCTTTTGTAATCTCTCTACACGGTCTGTCCTTGCCTTCTCCTCCGCGATCACATCATCTCGAGCCTCTGAAGCTTTTCGATCCTTGATTGCTTGTACAGTTCGTGTATAGAAAGGCGACTCATGTGTTGATCTTGCGCCGTTGGTTACGTAGAATATTACCAGGACGGTGAGGATGGCTATGAGTGCGGTCACTTTTAGCCGCCGACTCGAGGGCATCGTTGTGTGAATCAATATCGATGTTGGGAGTGGTCGTGCGCCAGTGTGCCTCCAGTCACGGTCCTGTTGATTGTGGCCGCGATATCTCCTACTCTCCTTGATAATGGCTAGGTATGTTTCTTCCTTGTTCTAGACACCCATCGATGCGCTGTAAAGATCCCTCCCTGAAACACTTGCCAACGGTCACGAGAACCACCACGCGCGTCCCTCGTGAGCAACAGCGGCAAACACGTCGTACAATATCCCACAGCAGCGACGATCTAGAAAGCACGATATGCAAGAGCGAAAGTGCGTATAATGCAAGTGGCCCCTAGCCAGTACATGTACTGTACCGTACCCACCGCAGCCATCACCCCACATGTTCCACGCACCTTGTGATCGACTCTAGCAAGCCACGAGCGCGGAGAAATTGATTGGACCTAAACTGTTTTTGGGGTGAAGCACTACCGATTTGGATAAGCGAAGCTGCCAATTCTTAGCCGCTGAGGAAGGTGGAAAGTATGGTTTCGTTATACCGGGCTTGGCAGGTACGAGTGCTGCCGATGACATAGTGAGGAAGGTTGTTAGTGGTTACCATCAGACATGGACGGATGTTGTATGAGCCTGGCCAGACTTGATGTATGGATGGCAATATACGCCGAGCCGCGTTCAGTCTGGAGTCGTGATACGAAAGCACCATGGGCAAACTCTCCCGGGCAGCGGTCGTGTGGGTTGAGCAGTGATCCGGTGACTACCCAGACATGTACACCTTATGCTGGATGCACTAAAATCACGACCTCCCACGCTCTCCGAACTGTGCCTCACCAGGCGCCCTCAGATCTTTCCTCCCCAGGAATTTCGTACCCAGCCTCCCCCTACTCACAGACCGCACTCCTGGGGAACCACTCCTCCATCTCTCTATACTCGGCTTCGCTCCCTACCATCATAACGGCCAAGGCTTCGGCAGCTTTCAGACACCAGACCATCCCATGCCCATGAAACCCCGCTGAGATCCACAGACCCTGAGTGTCTGTAAGAGCACCAACATATGGCAAGCCATCTGCCGAAGCGCCCATGATCCCACTCCATTCCTTCTTCACCCGACCAGAAGCGTGATCGGCACCCCAATTCTCGGGACCGAAATACTCTTCTGTACAGTCTCGAAGGAAAAGAGTTATACTGGGTTCGAGAGCAGTATCATTCGTCTCGCCATACCGCGAAGCACCATTGTTCTCCAATTTCCACAGACCACCTCCGATGGTAATGGTACCGGTGTCTGGCGTGCCAGGAGGTCGAGAGATCATGTACTCGTATCCAGTCTCATGGATGAAAGAATACGCATTCCCCAGCCCAGTATGAGGGAGTCCGAGACCAGGCCGTTGCGCGCATATCTGGCCGTGAAGCGGCACGATGGCGCCCTGTAGCATGGGTAGAAGATGTGCGCTATAGCCATTCGTTGCGAGCACGATCTCCGGCGCTGCGATGGAGCCTCGAGGGGTCTGGACAGTCCATTGCGTCTTGCCACTACAAGGCTCAGACCATAAGCTAGTAGCTGGCGTAGTGGTCTGCGGATTTAATCCCTTGGCCAAGGCGAGCTTTAGCACACCGATAGCGAGTTGGTAAGCACTAAGACTCCCAGCATAATACTCAAAAGCTCCACATGCATTAGGCGTGAGAAACTTCTCCTTCGCCTCGTCCGCATCCCAGATCTTATACTGAGCGGCGGGATGGTCTTCCATCGTCTGCCGCATACGACCAATAGCCTGCTTTCCTAAGACGAATTGGGTTTGGCAATAGACAATATCAAAAGTCTGACACTCCGTACTCGCACAATCGATGCCATGGGTCTTAGCAAACGCGTGCGTGGCGACAATATTAGCATACTCCAGCTTCGCAATCTTGATCGCCTCCTCAAGACCTAGTTCTCTCTCATGCTCGAGAAAGCTTCGATATGAAGCGGCCTTGGTATGACCGCCATTACGACCAGTGGCACCGCTCACTGCTCGCCGGGCTTCGAGCAGGACTACTTTTGCTTTGGGCTGTCGGCAGAGGAGATTGTAGGCTATACATGATCCGCTTATACCAGAGCCAATGACTATGTAGTCAGCTTTCTCCGGTAGTGATGCTGTTGATCGTAGGCATCCTATGTCTGAAGGTGGATCTTGCCAGTATGAAATAGTTGGGTTGAGCCGTGGAAGACCTGGTGGGATGGCAGCTCGTTCCTCCATGGTTGCTGTTTAGATCTTATAAGATGGCTGGTACGTTGATGTTGCGGGCGCTCTTCGAGGCGCCTATACTAACGAATATGGGTGGTCGAGTGCGAGTTCATTATTGTTTACACGATTAGCCTTACCTCTTGTTAGTCCGCTACATTGCAGAGCCTTTGGCCAATAGGATGTGAGGATGAAGCTTGGCCGGCTCTTCTTAGTTTGCGGTCAAGTCGCTATCAGCAATCAGACAGTCGTAAAGTCCTGGAGTCATGACGATTGCAAGGCAGTCTTGCATCAGCGGACAGTATGTGTTGGGTGGCATAGCATTTTCATTTCAAGGCTACTTCAACACCCACTGCTGGCCGTCGTTGACCAGACAGTGGAGATGTAGCCGCTATCCGCTCCATGCGCCCGTAGACCCAGTAGCAAAATGCACACACAAGCACCCCACGTCCAGTGCCCTCATATCATTGACGTCCTTCTACTCCTCCACAATGTTCGTCCTCTCGCTCACGTACAGCCCGTCCAAGAACTTTCGGATATCCTTGTTCTTCGCTCTGCAGACCTGCTGGATGTCGGCGGCAGACTGTGAGACGTTCTCTAGCGAGTTGCCGGTGAGTTCGAGCTGGTCCTTGACGTTCTTCGAGGCTGCAACATCCACACCGGGTTGCATGGTGATGTAGCGGATCGTCTTCTCGCCGAGGTAGTTTCTGTAATCACAACCATATCAGTCACTGGCTGCGTACTCCCATCTCCGCTATCGCACTTCCTTCCTACCAAGTGCGATCGTTCTGGAGTGTTCTTACCTGATCTCAACCTGCCACAGGCCGGTATCCTTGTTCTTCTCCATATTCACATTGATCGGGAAATGGGCGTAGACGTATCGCATCTTATACTTGAAGCCCTTGGTCACACCGACGATCATGTTGTTGATGATGGTGCGGACTGTGCGGAGAGTGGCCACGTTCTTGCGTGCGCCATGGTGGAGCTCAATGTTGATGGTGCTCTTGTCGGGGACGGAAAAGGAGACGCTGACGTGGCCGAGATTGTTGGTGAGTTTGCCTCGCGGGCCCTCAACTGTGACGATGCGAGTCTTGATGTGGACTTTGACTGTTGGAGGAGGGTGGTATTAGTATGGTTGTCCTTTCGATGTGTCTTCCCGCAGCACTTCTTCCTGCTACGCCATGCTCTTTTCTGATGCAAACATACCTCCCTCAGGAATCTTGAGTTCCTCCTTCGAATGAATGTAGCGCATGTTGGGCGATTGTCGAAGGGTGTGGTGTTGTCGTCGTGCTTCCGCAATGCGCTCGCGTATTCAGTCTCGAACTTGCTCGTCACGCAAATCTCAAGGTGTGCGCCAAGAATTTCGTTTCGGCAGGCTTGCCGCGAAAGACGGCTGACATAAGCTAGAAGCCCCCCACTCACGTTATCTCCTTCTTCTTCTTCGCTACCGCTGCAAGTCGATCGCACCCTGACATAACATCCCTGACCTCATCACGGACATACTGTGCCTAAATGCTCGCCATCACATTCTGTACACAGGGTGTTGGGAGATAGACTCACACCGAGGGCTCTCCACCATCTTCTCATCACCACTTCTGAACCCAGCGGAAAGAGGCACATGTCCTGCAAGATTGCGGCACAGGAGCTTGTGATACTAATATAGCCCGCTGCTGCCTGTTCACGACTACAACACTTTGATCGTAAAGAGCACTATTTGATATCTCCGGGACTTCAGGACTTTGGTCTTCCCTTCCGCTCGCCACCCTGTTCGTACACATTTCGCTCCAGTAGGCTGAGTTCTAGCCTCAAGCAACATATCCTACTGCACTAACAACACTAACTACTAACACCATCATGATTCCATACGTCGCAAAGACAAAAGTCAGTGCGACCAGAAAACTGCCTTCCCCAAGCTATGAAGCTCGAGGTGCCTGGGTTCACGACAACGCGTGGTGCCAAGAACGCTCTCAAGAAGATGCAAGGTCTCGCTGGGCTGGATATATACTTGTTCCCCGACGTCAGCACTTCCATAGATGTGACGATGCGTGCAATTATACCTTCTTGGACGTCCTCGACCCAGCTGCTAGCACTACTGGCGATCATGACGGTGATGGCGTGCAGGCAGGGAGTGGTGAAGAAGTTACGCATACCAGTGGATGTGGGCCTGTCACTCACAAGCCCATATCCAACATCTCTACCACGCAGGACGACCAGAGTCCAGCTTCAGGCGGCAAAAGTTTCTACCGCTAGAGCTGCGAAAGCTCGTGTATGGCTACCTGATACAAACTGAATGCACATTTTACTTTTCCGCCCTGGACTACATAGCGGGATACAATGGTCAACACACCGCGACACTGACCAAGATCATGCCTCCTGGCTCACTGGTACACGATCGCATTACCCTGCTGCTCTCCACCAGCCAACAAATTCAAGCCGAATGCTATGCTATGCTCTACGGCGAAAACACCTTCGTGTTCCGTGAGGCGACTACTCCTATCAACGAGACTGTACTCGTGAGCGATTATGCTAATCGACTGGATGTCTGGACCAAAGTATTCAAGGACGTCACGCCTGATCCACTATGGCCTCTTACTTCCCTTACTTTGCCCCATGTAAAGTCGATCAGGCTGCTGCTGTTTGCAAAAGACGGATCTCATGCTGCGAACTTCAAGGGTTTGAAGTTGAGGGTCGACCATCTTGCTCGACTGCTGTCTCAATGTCGTAAGCTGAGGACCCTCGATGTTACTTTGAGTCGAAGACGAGAGGTGTGCGTTTCACATCCGTACCGCGGCCAGCCTGTCTCTATGCTTACCGAGCTAGCCCATGACATGTCCATCAGTGTGGACGAGATGGCGGGGTCGATATTCCTAGGGCCGTCTGAGCGCGGATTCGCCTGGGACTCTACACCCGAGCAGAAGCAGTATGTCCTCGAGCCACTCCGACATCTGTACGGTATCAAGGAAGTCACTATCAATGGTTTCGTTGAGCCGGACTTCGCTGCTCGTCTAAGTTCTGTAATGATGAGTGATGAGCGTGCTGATCTTCCTACTTTACCGGCTGTTGGAGCTACAAAGCTGGCTAGGAGAAAAATGCCAGGCCGTGCTAAGAAGAAGTTGACTCAGCAGGCGGTCTTGAAGTATTGGGAGCCCACATTGGAATGGGAAGCTATCATGTTAATCGAGACGGCGGTTTCTTGACCATCTCTTCCCACGGCTTTGAATGACTTCCCTCCTTCTACAAGCGGCGTGCCCACAATTACCCTCACGTCCCCCAAACCCCTTTGGCCTCATCTCAAACCCTTGCAGCTATTGCGGCGTGAATATGGTGAGGTTGCCGATGAAAGGGCCCTACGATATTCGCAAACGTCAGCGTACCTGAGCAAGACACTGCATCAGGTTGATGGGACGTCTAGCCGGCGCACGAAATTTTGGTTCCCCGCAACGCTTGATGGCGTTTGAGTATCTCAGGAGTGCAGCCCGAGGTGCCGTGTGGACCACGAGGAAAACAGGATACATACCATATAAGCCAACGTCCTCTCCTGTATCCTCCAGCCCTCTGCGATCCTGACAAGAACATCTCGGTACTGCCCGTATCTATTGCAACACGACAGTCAGACACTCACATCCCTTGCGGAGCATGCGAGTCGCGGAAATCACTTACGCATACAGCACTTCTCCTTCGTAGATCCCTACTCCAAAGTGTGCGGCAGTGTAGTAGCTCACGCTCCTCGCTGTACATGCGCCGGGAGAGATCTCAATGAATTGGGTAGTGAGACTATGCTGTGTATTGACTGGCGCTAGACTTGCTGCGAGTGTTGTCTTGATAGTCGAAAGCGGCGTCAAGACGTTCAGTGGAGATGAGTAGTTGGCTACCGCAGTGGCGGTGAAGACTTGATCGAGGGCAGAGAAGGCTTTGCCATCGATAATTATAGGGTAGAGGTTCAGGGTGTAGCGGATCTCCTCAAGGAAAACGGGGTTCTGGGACGTTGCGCCTGTGGCTGATGGGAAGAAGCTGGGTGGGAGGCCGGAGATGGTAGTGTTTGTCAGATTGGTGGGGAGTTGCGGTGGGGAGGGGCAGTAGAGGCCGTCAATATTGTTGGCTGTAGCAGCTGGGAGAAGCATGGAGAATAGTGCGCATGCTGCAAGGAAAGCACGGCCTTTCGTATGGTTAGACATGGTGAGGAAGTCGAGGGATTCGCAATTCTCATAATTGTGAATCAGCACCGTCAAAGGCATGCTTTATGTAGTGAGCTACGTGCCACGGCTTGGGTACGCCGCTTGCAGTGTTTAATGCATGAGCTGCAGCAGGTCAATATATGCACCGTAAAGTTGTACGAACCCGAATCGGCTTCGCTTGCGCGCTTCACGCAGGTCCAGCCAATAGCGTGACCATGTGCTGTGTTTATGCCAGGGCGTGGCCACAGTATGTCTCACGGATACGAAGGCTTATGAACCATTGATCTTATGTCCTAGTGTCCTCAGCTCGCGGTCTCACCAGCCGGTAGAAGTTTTACAGAATGGTATCTAGATCTTGTCCAGCCCATCCTCTGTCCATTTCCCATACACCCTATCCTGCCGCTTGATACTCGCAAAATTCCTATCAGCAATATACTCGTCCACCGGCAGAGTCTCGAACTGACTCCGATCACCTATTCTGACACCCATGGCCTGGATTTCCCTCGCGAATTGCATAGTCTGCTTTACGAACTGCTTCCGATCGATCGTCCCATCTAGCCACTCGGCAAGACTCATAGCATCAAAGGCCGCTTGACTTGTACTCGCCACCGTGTGCGGTCGGAACCCAGCCAGCGCATCCCCGATCAAGACGACTTTGTCGCCCATCCACAGATTCTTTGAGGCAATCACATCGGTGATGCATTGCACGAAAGGCGCTGTGGTCTTCGCTGCCATCTCGGCCATCTGCGGTGGGAGACGGTCGTAGCCCATTTTCTTGACCATGTTCCATGCCTCGGGTGCAATCTGGCCAGGTGGGATGGTGATGTGGCGTCGGCGGCCGGAGATGTCTGTCATAAGAGTGTCGAGCTCATTGGAGTCGGCGGGAAAGTTGGCGTACCAGACGAAATTCAGGAGACGTTGGCCCGGCTCCGTAGTGCCATTGTGACCAGCAATGGTATAGGTCAAGTTCTGTATACCCTAGCAAAGGTTTCAGTACGTGATTCCATTTAGGATGAGTACTCGAGCTCACGTACTGGTGCATGAAAGAAGCAGAAACGTTCGCGGAAGACTTCCAGGGACTCTGGCGATCCTTCTTGTTCGGGGACTGTACCGCGAATGACCACGTAACCAGCATATGTGCGTTCTGTCTTCGGCTCTAAAAGCTTCCGTATCGACGAGCTCGGTCCGTCGGCCGCCACGACTAGATCAGCGAGTATAGTCGTCGACTCCTCCTTGCCGTCTAGTCCTCGCTGCAGGTACGATACTAAAACCTGTCCACCCTTGTCCTCGATATTCGTGACAGTCGCACCGGCACAATACTTTACCTCACCATCCGTGTCCCGGACCTCTGGCAGCTTACCGCCTTCCAGATACTCGCTGTCAATGCGATCGTAGTTCGCTCGAAGGAGATAGTAAGACAGGTCCCAAGAAGTCATGTTCTGTCGGTTGACTTCCTCATGGATCACATCGCCCTTCTGGTTGAGATACACGCGCTTATAGCTGGGCACGGCGACCGGTTTGCCCGTCCGATCATAGCGTTTGAAGAATTCGATCGTATCGCCGCCAGCCACAATACCCGCCCCTTGGTTGTGAAGAAGGTTTTCTGGGTTGCGTTCGAGAAGTATAGTGTCAAAGCCATGGGACTTTAGAGCTGTGCCGGCGAAGAGACCGCCTAGAGAACCGCCTACCTGGTTTATGATGAGCCAGTAGATAAGTATGAGATAGATTTGAACTTACGATGACGATTCGAGGCTTGGGCTTTAGGCCGTTGGTGGTATGGGAGTCGCCGTTCGTATGTGTGCCATTCGTAGCCATCGCTTTATACAGTCTATACTCTCGTCTGAGATGTAGTCAGTTTACTCAGGTTCATCCAGAAGTCCAAGCTATGACACGATCGAGTTTAGATGCATATGTTGTTCATCGGAGTCGATTGTACCCCGCTTGGTTTCGGACGAAGGCAGATCTGGTAGGTACATTTATGCAGACTCCTGCTAGCATCTAGACAATGCAAGGCATGTGAAGTAGCTCTGTGGTGGAAGAGGAGTATAGGGCTGTCGAAGTTTACATTCGTTGTGCACTTGGAAATTAGTGTCGTGCCTGCCGGACACGGACAGTCGCGCCCAGCACCTCGCTAACAAATTGCTCAAGTTTCCGTGCATGATGAAAAGCAATTGCTGAAATGTTCCTGATATTGTCGAACCTAGACTATGCGCTTAACCTACAGCACGCCGCAACAGCAGACGTCAGCCTACTCACTATCCCAAATTACCACGAGAGTATTTGGTGCTGTCCTTTACCTCGAAGAACCTCTTCAGCCACCAGACTTGAAAGACACCGATGCCGATTAGCACGCCAAGTTGGAAGATCGACCACCACTTCACACGGCCGTTGGTCGATTCGGCTGTGTTGCGGTGTATGCGTTCGCGGACGACAATGTAGGACTGTTCGTCCTTGACTTGTGCGAGGAGCTCGGAGAGTTGGCGAACTACGTAGCGTCAGATTTAGGCTGCGTGATATGGCTTAAGAAGCTCGGGCAAGAATCAATGCTAGAACGTACCTTCCTTCTCCAGCGGATCTGAAGGCGCTTCATGCTCCGGCACGTATACTATTCCGTGGACGTTGAAGCTGACCTCCTTCGTGTTCGCCGACCAGTGCTCGTTGCTGAAGCAGTACATGTACTTCCCATCGGAGTGTGCGTCGAATGAGTAGTCTCCTGAGCTGACTGTGCGTTGTTGGGTCTGATAGTTGCCGGATGGATCCTGAATCTGTACCACATATGGCTTGTCAGCAATTCGCTCGCTTCTCCCATGCTATGTGCGAGGGCTAGAGCACTCCCGAGCTCGTCCCTATCCTACACCGCCCATGCTCAATGCTTCCCACACTAGCGGATCCCACCAGACACAAGCCCAGCATTCTCACTGTAAGGAATTACTAACCCAAAAGTCGATATCTAGGTTCCCACTACCACCAAATTCTCGATCGCCCACTTGAAATGTCACCGTCATCTTATCATCCTTGTGCAGTATCTCGTGGAAGCATTCTCGCGAATGCGCCTTCATTTGGATATTGTGTGCATGGCTGAAGGCGAGAATGGAGGCGAGGAGGACGAAGAGCGTGTCGAGTCTTGAGGGCATGATTCCGGCTGTCAGTGGTCTGGATTAGAGGAGGGAGGTGTTCGTACGGTATGGTCGACGCAGGCGCAATGATCAACTTTTAGTTGCAACAAGGCCACGCGATCGAACAACGCGGGACCAAAGGGGAAGTCTTGGCAGGGTCAGCTGTGACTTTCACGTGCAAAGACATATTCATCCTCACTTCACTGCACTTTCACTGCACTTTCACTGCTCTCAGATTACTCCGTGAGCTATCGTGTCCGATCTGATAGATTGCGTAATGGCTGGAATAGCCCTGGACGATAGGATACACTGGGAGCGGCGACGAAGCAGTAACCTAATATCCTGCGATGAAAGAGAGTCCAAAGTTTTTCACGGTATCATCAATCGTCCTACGAACGCCCCAAACAACCATTGCGACCAAACTTGATGTGCATCAACACGATCGCTTTCCACATCTCTGGTCTCTTCCTGGCCGCTCAAATATCGTGGCTGACCACCTGAGCCTCTTCCCTGCTATCCCACCCAGCACAGAGCTTGTTATGATAGCGTGAGGTGCGTTCTCATGTAGCAAGCAGTACTGTTTTACCCTATCCAGTTATACAAGTCAGCAGCGCTCAGACCCAAGGTACTGAATGTGCTCACCGATGGTAGTAGATCGAACGTTAGGACCTCACGAATACCAAGCACATACAACACCTTTGGGTTCTGCATGTTCTGGCCTGCTTCGGACTCGAGGGGTACTAAAAGCTCCGACCGGCGCGCCTCGGGTTGCGATAGCATCTTCTCAAGGAGTGCTTTGGTTAACCTTACTCCTAATTTAATGGATGAAGACTTGAGAGGTCCTGCAGGTGAACAGAACACCTACCTGTGCTTCTTGGCTTTCTCTTTCGTGGCCGGCGCAGCTAGGCGCGAGAAAGCCTTTTTCCGAAGATTTGGCATGGTGATGCGGAACATGTTCTGAAGAGTACATGCAACCAGGAGATATCCTCTTTTGATCGCCGTTTGCTCTTTGTTCACCTAGCGGCACCTTGCAGGGATTTGTTGTGAGTGTCTTGACGAGAAGATGTCGTCCCAAGAAGATCACACGGTGCAGGCACACGTGCAGTGAATAGTAAAGGGGGAATCGACGGCAGAATGTGAGCTTTACTCAAGGTCTCATGAGTGGCCTTCCGTAGCGTGCAGGGCGGAAGGGTGGATTCTTCGCAGCACAACATCACTACACAATGTAAGCATACCCACTACAACATAGTATCCTGACAGCGTTTTCCATCTCTCAAATGCTCCACCTTGCTCGCCTGCATTGCGCCTTACGCCGCCACCACAATGGGACGCCTCGCCACCAAAATCGCTGCCGCCGTCACCGATGCAGACAACCTCCCATCGTCGCAGAAGCTGCCTAGGGTGTCCTTCATTGATGCGCTGCTTCCGCGCTCATACATCAATCTGGGCTCACCGAGAAAAGAGCAAGAGGTAGGTACCTTCCCCACGTGCACATTTGTGCCATATTACCTTAGACCATGATGCCTACCTTTACGAGCTATCGACCGATTACGCCGCCACAACACGCCGCTGCTGCTGATCCGCTCGAACGTTATGATCCGCAACTTGTTCTTCGGCTTTCGTCCGTTTTCGTTGATACCGATCGATGCTGACACAGGCCAGCCATTAGACAGAAGCCCCAGCCAGAAGAGCTATGTCACGTACTACGACATCAAAAAGGATAAGCATGGCAGGAAAAGCATTATTGCTCACAAGTCGCCACTGGGAAGTGCGGTGAACTGCGGTGGTACTTCACACAGATTCACTGGGAGTTGATATTTGAACCTTCTATGGCTAATCTTGTACAGGTAAACCTGCCAACGAGGGCAAGAAGGACAAGCAAGGAGGAGGCAAGAAGCAGGATGACAATGAGAACGGTCATCAGAAGGACAATCAGCAGGGCAAGAAGGGTGGCAAAAACAAGCAAGAGAACAATGGGGGAAAGAAGGATGATAACAAGAACGACCAGAAGAAAGGCGAAGGTGGCAACAAGGTATCTCTCCATCTCTAATCTCAAGTGCCAAACACTGATATGCTTCACTCCGTAGAATCCACAGAACCGCGAATGGACTGCTGAAGAACATGCCAAGCTCAAGGAGTTGTGGGCCGCCAATACACCCCTCAAGCAGATCGCCAAAGAGCTCAAGCGTCCACAGAAGCAATGTGAAGAGCGCTATAACGAGATCAGCGGTGGCGGAGGTGACGACACGGCCAATGACGAGAAGCAAGCTGATGCTGGCGGCCGATCAAAGATGACGAAGGCGCAGAAGAAAGCTGCCAAGAAAGCTGCTAATGGAGCAGGAGCCGCCGATGGAAAGGGCGGAACCAAAAAGGACGCAAAGAAAGCTTCCAGCAAAGCCCAAAGTGTTCGCAGTAACGGAGAAGCTCGCTTCACCATGGGTGAGTGGTTGACGCTGCAGGAGGATGATCTCTTCTCCTTCGGCGAACTGCAGTGTCTGAGCGAGATCATCATGAAAGATCAGAAGCAGACATGGGTCAGAATCGCGGCGAAGTTCTATGATCTCACGGGTAGACGTGTGCATCCGGATGATATTAGAGAGAAGTTTGAGGGTATGGCTGGGATGTACTGAGTTGGGGGGGTGGTTTCAAAAGCCCTTGGGTTCTTTACCTGATTTGAATATCCCGCCATCCACGATGCTATGGCGAATAGCAGAAGAGAGTATGTGGCAATAAGACGGAGGCGCAGTGGTTGGAGCTGAGCCGATGAGGCCACGGGCTTTTGTGGGTCCCCTGTCTTTAGTCACTTACTTCCCAACTCAAACCCCACGGTGCTGAGAGATATGGTCGTGGCCATACAACTTCCTTTAGGAACATGAATGATCGAGTCTTGTCTACATGGGGGTGTTGCCACACTCAAAGTTTGGACAGATACCCCATCGGTCCAAACTTGCTCAACGAGAGCTTGGGGGACTCTGTTGCAAGGGTGTTGTTCGGCGTCGACTCCGAGGTCTATTGTCGCGCGATGCATGGGCCTTGTCGGAATCGAAATGGGTCAACGAATATGTTGGTTGTCGGTCATCTTTGCGGAAGCATCCGGGGTGAAGTCTGGCATGGTGCTCGATTGGGATACCTGTACAGGCCAAAACGCCGTATTGGTATCGCTTGTAAGCTCGAGGCTGAGGATCCTCAATGTATCGCATGGATCGACGGCCGATGAATCGATGTCCAATATTCTGCGGAGACACCATTATTCGAGAGCTTGAAGGTCTAGCAGGTATCGGGAGTACACGCTGCCTTCGAGAAGCAGTAATGATTGACAACTCGCAAGTCCGCCCAGAATGAGTATGAATTCCTGTCTTGTACAAATGTACAGCCTGTTGCTTTGAGGGGGAACCTGCATAAACTCCACTTACCACCACTGACAACCCCCGTCAGTTATGTGGCTCATGATCGTCTGCACAGCTTACATTTTAGGAAGATGTGTAGTACCTCAAGAACACTGCTAGCTCAAACTGCGCCTTTGGGGTTACAAGATGAGGATCGGGTCAATTCGTTCCCTACTTTGAGACGGAATGGACTGCCATGAAGTGTATGCCGACGTGCTCTCGCCTTTGGAAGGGACTCCTTTGGGCTCTTTACCTTTTACTGTCGGGAGACATACCTTCGCAAGTTCTTGACGAGCCTCCGGAAGGTTTGACGCTCAGTCCGGCATCTGCTTTACTGGGTGATCAATGGCCGCCAAGCCAGATCTGAAAGGTCACAAGGCTTATTTGAGAATAACGAAGCAGGGATGTTGTTAGGCTATCGATGGTGGGTTGAGGCACGCGGCTAAGTGTGTTAAACGTCGATCGAGGCCAATGACTTAATCCGGGCGGTGCGGTTCGGTTGGTGGGCCGTCATCAGAGAGCATTTAGTCTTTTGCCCTACTGAGAAGGTGTGGGTATCCTCGAGTATTTCTGGGTGAGACGTCTTTGCCGTGTCGCTGTCCATATTGATCATCATACTCTTCATGCTGCGCGCCCAGTAGTGGCGACTCTGTTTTGACGACATATCTTCAAAGATGATGATGCCTCCAAACGCCTATTGTGCTTACAGTGTTCGGTGAAAGGACCAAGAACGAGAAACAGTGGTCAACTTGCGAGGTCGGTGCTGCATCATCTCCGCATTCTGTCCTCGCAGAGTTCGGTGAGAGTTTGGTGAGGGTTCATTTCAGCGAACTCTGCTGTCAATCTCACTACGGCCAGATTGGCATGCTGGCAGTACGTACTGGTCATACAGGCATAGATCGGGGAAGCAGCGCCGAGACTGTATATGCGTTGGCTGCGCTGCGCGATATGTGGATGGTGGGACCGTGGACCCCGGTGCTTTTACCATAAGTGCTGAAAGACCAAGTGCGAGCCGAATCCCACGAATCTACCATGATTTCTCCGTACCACTTGTTAGCTCGTGCTCTTGGATATGGATCAGCAACTGTCACTTTCGGAATACGCGATTGCCACCTCGTCGACGCTTGGACTCAACGAACAGGCTTGCAATGAATGCAAAAGACGAAAAGGCCGCTGTGATCGTCAACTACCGGAGTGCGGACCGTGTGAGAGGAACAAGCGACACTGCCTGTATGAGAAGCATTCCAAGACACCGTTGACCAGAAAGTACCTAACTTCCGTGGAGGAGCGGCTACGCCAAGCTGAGCTGCGAGCAAGACAACTCGAGAGGCGAGCGCTCCTTGTTGAAGCAAAGCTTGCACACCAGCAACAGGGTGTAACAGACGTCACCACCGCGAGACAGTCACCGGAACCTCACACTCATATATCGGAAGCTCGTGAGAACAACCGGAGGGACGAGACAACATTTTCGCCAGTACCGGCCCAGCGACTCGACCATGGATCCGTTCCGAATGCTCCGGCGCCCGACTATTGTGGCCACCACAGCTTTAGCAGTATAAACGCTGAGTGGCAGTATGCGAGCAGCGATCATCAAACACCTGGTGGCGTCGAACTCACCTCGCCTAGCGTTCTCGAGGGCACCAGCCTGGCGGATTCTTACCTACGTACTCATGACTTTGAGGCGCCGCCATCTGAAGCTGATGATTTCAGCTGGGACGAGCAATCTTCAGGAGACCGCCCTGACATCCAACGGCAATATCACAATGCTGTTTTCGACGATGAAGAGCCAAGTGTCACAGATGGTATGGCCTCTTTGTCTGTCGAAGATCGTGGTGCAGGATATCTGGGAGTCGCTTCTGGAGCTGCAATGCTGCGTCTACTGCTGCCAGATGCCGAGCACAGGGGTGCGCTTCAACGCAGCTCTACGAATTTCCGCTACAGATCCCCAAGCGAGCCTCTGCCTGCTGCTGAGGAAGCTCAAGGCTGGGTGCCTACACCTGTGTATGTGGCAAGAAGCATTGGCAATATCGACCTCGACGCCGCAATCAACGCATACTTCTCACTTTACCACTTGTCCTATCCTATTGTTCACGAAGCATCTTTCCGGGCACAGTACGCGCAGGTTATTCCGCGACCTGCTGGTAGGAGCTGGAATGCACTGGCTTATATGATCGGAGCTATTGGACTGTTCACAACGTCAACCGGGCCGGTCACAAGAGACTTGGATTTGTTTGAGGCGGCTAGAGCCAACATATCGATTGGCAGTCTGGAAAGCGGAAATCTGACGTTAGTGCAGGTGTTGATTCTCATGTCGAACTATCTCCAAAAACGGAACAAGCCGAATAGTGGATACAATTACATCGGCCTGGCGCTGCACATGGCGATGGGCTTAGGTCTGCACAAAGAGTTCCACAACTGGAGGATATCGCCGTTGACGATGGAGATCCGCAGACGAGTGTGGTGGTGCTTACATGTATTTGCTATTGGAGCCATCATCACTTTCGGACGACCTCTCAGCTGGCCTGACTACGGTGTCGAAGTCGCGTTACCTCTGAACATTGACGATCGTGACCTCACGAATGTCTCAAAGTCCTTACCGCCGGCAAGAGAAGGCATTACAACGTACACCGCGGTGGGTGTCCAAGCTCGGTTTCATGTCGCGACCAACGACATTTATTCCAAGATTATCTCTGTGCAGTTCCCTCGTGCTGCCGAGCTCGTACGTTTGGATGACGAGAAGATCGAAACTTGGCGCCTGACATGGCTCAAAGACGACCTCGAGGTGCAGCCTCGCTTTCGTCTGTCGCGCAGCATCATGGAGTGGCGATACCGTAACTTCCGAATCATCATGTACAGACCATTTGTCATACGTCATGCTCTTCAGCAACGTTCCGGAGTAGCAGGCCCACAATTCGACAGAGCAATGTTGACAGCCGTGGAACGCTGTCTCCGCGAAGCGCAGAGCACCATCACCGCCATCCATGACTACTGGTCTACATGCCACCACAACTGTCTCGGATCCTGGTACGGCTTGTACTTCATCTTCCAGGCCTCGCTAATACCTGTCATGTGTCTTCGCAACAACCCTATGTCTGACCAAGCATCATCTTGGCGTCAACAAATCCAGACAGTGCTGACAGTTTTTGACGCAATGCGCGAAATCAACCCCTCCAGCAAAGATTGCCGCAACATAATATTGAAGCTGTGCGCCGGATTTTTGGCGCCAGATCAGCGGACTCAGGCGTCGGAGGTTGGGCCAGCTTCATCGTTTACGTGGCAGCAACCTGTCGAGGAAAGTCCGCAGACGCAGCTGTCGGGAGTCTACTCGATGATGTGGCCAATGTCACTGTCGGCTGAACCAGATTTTATGATGCCTGATCAAGGCTGGACAAACTTCCTTACGCAGGTACCATCAAACCCATCAACGTTGGGAGATGAGACAATGAATAACTTCTTCTGGAACCAATTTGGAGCTGAAGAAAAGAACGAGTGGCCACCACGCTGAAGACCTGGCATAATCGATTCGCATGAAATTCAAGATGATTTGGAAACACAAGCGACATTGGCCGCGTATACGGCACTACACTTTACTGATTCGCTCTTCAATCTGCTCATCATAGGCAGCGTCGCTCAGCTTTCGCTCAATTGCAGCAGTATCGGGCCTTGCCGATGGTCCATCGAAGACCTCCGCGATCTCTTCGAGACTGTACCTATCAGATTATTAGTATCTATCATGAAATGGAACGTCGCTGTGGTAGCGTTAGACTTACCCTCTAGTCTCGGGAAACGTGAAGTATGTGACTGCCAAGAATATGACGAGCAGACAGCTAGACATGATCAGCACGTCAAATTTGTGGTTGGTCGGAATCTGGACAACTCACCAAAATACAATGTAATATCGCCAACCGATGTTCTCCAAACCGATAGGGTTGACGAATGCTGCGATGACCAACGATGCATAGATGGCCATGAGCTCACACGATAATCCTTTGGAGCGGATGCTGAAGGGCATGATCTCGGTCGTGTAGCCCATGAGGAGAGGCGTGAAGCAGATGTCGTAGTGGAAGAAGAACGTAAACAGGCAGACAATAACGACGATGCCAGCAGGCTGAGAGCCAGTATTGTTGTTCACAGCCGAGCACGCAGTCCAGACGATGTAGGACATGAGCATGCCTATTCCACTCCAAGTGAATAGAGTCCGGCGGCCAAGACGGTCGACTAACATAGCACCCATGACTGCAGCTCCAAAGTTCTGCACATTTGTCAGCCCTGATTACTGTCAATTCATCAGATCTAAGCGACTTACAAAGACTTGTAGCAGACCGTTGATGAGTGTCTGGTCGAAGGCGGAAGTCACGCCGACTGTGTCCAGTACCAGAGAGAGGTAGTAGCTGACGACACCGATTCCGTTCCATTGTGCAAATGTTCCCAAGCATACTGCGATGAACAATCGCTTTCGATTTCCGGGCGTGGCAACCAGAGTGCCCCAAGTTGTGGACTTGGCATCTTGCTCCATTCTGATCGTCTCAACAATCTCGCCCATCTCACGAACCACAAGTGGGCTCTGCGCATCTCCTGCAGCATGATACTTAGCAAGGATGTGAAGTGCCTCCGAGTTCCTATCCTTGGACACTAGCCATCTTGGCGACTCTGGCACCCAGAACAAACCAACTGTCTGTATCAACGGATAGGCACATTGCAGGATGGTCGGGATTCTCCAGCTCCAGGTAGAGACATAGTCTTGTGTGCCAAATGTTGTCCATGAAGCGAGAATCGCACCCAAGTAATACATCGTCCAATACGCTGCAGTGTATTTGCCTCGATGTGTCGGGTATGCGACTTCGGCGATCAAGAGAGGCGCTGGCTGTACCACAAACATTCCTGCGAAGCCAACTACGAGCCGAGAGACGATGAATTGTGCGAGTGTGGTGGAAGTAGCCTGAATTATCGTGGCGACGATCACACCAATGCAGCCTGCAAATAGAACTGGCTTGCGGCCAAATTTATCAGAAAAGGAGCCTACAATGGGCAAGGCGAGGACGGAGCCGATGGACTGAGCAGCGTTGACAAGTCCCAAGAGCTGAGTGAGCAGCATGGTCAGCAATGTTTGTCTCGATGAGTCAAAGGTGTCGATATCCACTTACAGCACCTTGTGGCTGTCCAAAGTAATCTCGCCATTGATGGAGTGCTTGTAGTCCATTCATGAGTGAGCCATCGTATCCGGCAACCGACGACGATAGCAGCGGTATGACCAGTAAGAGGTTTAGACGCAGTAAGTGACTTTGCTGGAACCACCATTTATCGGTAATTGGCAGCACTTCTGCTAGTGCCTTGCCAACGATCTGCTCTGCCTTCATGGTGTAGCTATGATGGGATTCTTAAGCTGGCTCTGATGAAATGTACGAAAAGAAGTTGTAGTAGAGCTACAGACCACAGTATCTTTATACTCCAATCAGCGCTCAGTCGCCTCGATCATCACGCGAGTGCTCCCGAAATGCTCTCCAGATATTGCGGAGTCTCCACCGAGTGGCATGACACTCCATGGGGTGGTGAAAGAACCTGGCTCGGTGCGTGGGAAGTGGAGTAGGAGGGTGACAGTCACCCCTTGTCGCTCGACGGAGCTTGGCATCGGCGCTCGGAACGAATGTTCGGTAAGAGACGGCGAAATGTTCTGCACCACCGTACTCAACAGGAGAGGCTGCATCTTGCATGTGTCCCCCTAGAGCTAGTGTGGTCGTGTGCAGTGAACGATTGTGATAGTCTTGATTTAAGTCCGGATTGGAATCACGTTCAGACTAAGCTCATCACATAACTCATAATGCGGCACTCAAACTGCACCTTCTATGATGACCTTCAAGACATCTGGCCGGCTAGCCTTTACCAGCTCAAATGCTTCCTCTGCCTGTTCAAACTTGAATCGGTTGGTGATCAATCGCTTGACGTCAATCTTGCCTGATGCTACCAAATCCACAGCCGCAGGATAACAGCCTGTTGTGTATCGAATCGAGCCTTTGATATGCAGAGCACGAATGCACGCGGTAGTAATCGGAAACACGACGTTCTCCTTGCCCATGCCGGCCTGCACATATGTGCCGCCCTTTTTGGCAACGAAAACACCGGCTTGGATGCACGCTTCTGCTCCGGTGCACTACAACAGCATCAGTGGTAAGCCATGACGGTTCGGATGTCAGCTCAGTTTGTGATGACTTACCTCGAGCACGACATCTGGACCCTCACCAAGATTGAACTCCTTCTTGATCAGGGCGGCGACCTTCTCAGAATGCTCAACGGGATCTACGCCAGGCTTAGGCTTGGGAGCCATGAAGACGCCATCGGCCGCGAAAGATTTGGCGAAGTCTAGTCGAGATTGTACTACGTCGATGCCAATGACCTTGGCAGCGCCATAAGCTTTGGCGACAGCCTGACAGAGCACGCCAATGGGACCTGTAGCACACTGTCAGCGTGAGGTTGTGCGTCGACCTTGGGTGACTCGACTCACCGCAGCCAAAGACAACGACGGTCAGATTCGCTCTAAGGTCTGCGACTTTTGTGATCTGCACAGCCACTGAGAACGAATTAGCATCTTCCGGTGATTCGAAATACGCGAGGAACATCCTCCTTACCAGCTACTGGCTCTACAAGTGCACCTTCTTCCATGGTCATATGTTCCGCGATTGGATACGTGTAGTCAGACGCCACAACGTAGTACTTGGACAAGGTACCATCCCATGGAGGCGTCGCGGCGAAGATGGTGTCGGGACAGAGGTTGTATGCTCCTTCACGGCAGTGATTGCAACGTCGACATGGCACGCCAGGTTCGATCGCTACTCGATCGCCGACTTTGACGTTCCTAACGGCGTCACCGATTTCCACTACGGTACCAGAAGATTCATGACCAAGGACTATTGGGCTGTTGAGGATAAAGTCTCCTATCCGACCTTTTTGCCAGTAATGGACCTGTGCAAGTTCAGTCTTGTCCAGAGTACACTTCATGCTCGGCGCTTTCGAACTAACATCTGAACCACAAATACCTGTCTGCGCCACATGAACTCTGACGTCGTGACCGTCTCGAAGAGCAGGAACAGGGCGGTCTTCAAAGGCTACATCCTTGACGGCTCGGAGGACGAAAGACGGATTCTGTGTCGCCGCTCAGTTCATGCATGATCTTCTCATCTCTCGCATACTAACATTGTCGTTCTGATCGGTCATACTGGTCGTAGTACGACGAAACGATGAAGTAGTTCCTTTGTGGCGATGAAAGGAGGAAACCGATGAATTATGTCTACCTTACCTCATCTCTTGTTGGCTAGATCGTGAGCGAGCCCTGTGAGATGCTGCGAGCAGCATAAACAAAGCGAACAGACCCAGTATTACCGGACGGCCCACACCTTACCAATGGTGGAGTAGAGGCCGATATGTTTGAGCAGATGATGGACGTGTCCCCGGTAAATCTGGCTCGCGAATGCTGCCAAGAGTGGATCCCAAACCCCGGCTCGTGAGCAAGCGCAACCGCCAGACATGCACTTTCTCGCTAGACTTCCTTTCCTCAGACCCTCATCGCATTTCACCAATACCAAACCAAGTGGGCGGACGGTGTCCGATGTCCGGTGATGAATTGATGCGGATTGACTCTCAATGTAGCTCTGCTTTCATCCGCACAGGATAGCGTCGTCCGAGTCAACGTCTTCTCATTTTCTCAAGAATACTTGCGGGTAGCCATCTCAACCACAAATCTATGCTAACAGCATCCGCCGCTTGTTTCCTGACTTATTTTCTTCACTGACACCATGCCTCTCGCAAGACCAGCCAACCCGAAGGCAAATGTGCTCGAGCATTTCTCGCTCAACGGAAAAGTCGCTGCTGTGACTGGCGGCGCTCGTGGAATTGGTCTTGAGGTCGTGAGAGGCCTTGCTGAGGCCGGGGCTAGAGCTGTCGCCCTCATCTACACGTCCAGCAAGAATGCTGAGGAGACAGCAGAACAGATCTCGAAGGACACCGGTGCCACTGTCAAGGCATACAAGTCCGACGTCACGGATAAGGACACTATTACTGCTACCATCAATCAAGTGGCAAAGGACTTCGGCAAACTCGATATATGCGTCGCTAATGCCGGCATTGCCTCTCACTACGACAGTCTGGATTATACTGCAGATCAATGGCACGATATCATGCGTGTCAATTTGGACGGTGCGATGTTCACAGCACAAGCAGCTGGCAAAGTGTTCAAGCAACAAGGCCCAGGGGCAGGCAGTATGATCTTTACAGCATCGGTCTCTGGCATACTTGTCAATATTCCACAGAAGCAAGCAGCTTATAACGCTTCCAAGGCCGCCGTGATCCACCTCGCGAAATCGCTAGCTGTAGAGTGGGTTGACTTTGGTCGGGTTAATTGTATAAGTCCAGGGTTTATCGAGACGGATAGTAAGTGGCGCCATGATCGAGACTTTTGTTTGGATCCTGGTTAACTGTTCTCCAGTGATCGGTACCCTTCCCAAAGAATGGAGCGAAAAGTGGCCAGAACTGATCCCTGGAACTCGGTTCTGCGATGCTGCAGAGCTGAAGGGCGTGAGCAAGGCCCTCAGTCCGTCCGTGATATTTCGCTGACGCAGTTCAATAGGCCTATGTGTACCTCGCCAGTGATGCTTCTTCATATATGACGGGTACGTTGCTAATGTTGCACGTTGCACGCCAGAGCTGACTCGCATATAGGGGCCAATCTGGTAATCGATGGTGGCTACACTCTTCCTTGAGACATGCTTGCGTTACGCCAGTGGTCAAGTCTATCAGACGGTCCACCTCCACGTTGTGCTTCATACCAATGTAAAGGTATCAGATCCCATGAATTTGGAACGTGGCCGTTCAGCTGCTTGTTACGAGTAGATTAACAAGCCGGGCTTCGGTACATGCTAATCTGCTTGTGGCTACTATGATGTTCGAATGAATATTTGAGCTCAGCGCCTACATCCAAACAATGTTATGGCAAGTCCAGGGAGGCAGACATGTGGCGATAGATTGATGGTTGAAAAGTAAAGCTATATATGTATCTTGAAATACGGATTCGTTGTGACTTCTACGCTTTGCCAGAACCACCACACCGTTCGATCCAGATTTCGGTCAGCTTCGCAACTTTGTCAACGCTTTCCTCCATGAGTTTCGTGATGCTGGTATTGGACGCGGACGCCCGCAGGTAGTCGTTATAGTCGTCTAGTACAAGCTTGTTGACGTTGATCTTCGAGACGCCTCCTTTGATACACTTGGAAATTACCTCCTCTGGAAAGTCGTTTGTTCCATGTAGGACGACTCTGATATTTCTTTTTTTGCATGATGCGTATATCGAATCTAGACGACCGTACTCTAGCTGAGGACCGCGCTTTCCATACTCACCATGAACATTACCAAAAGCCGGTGCCAAGAAATCGACGCCAGTGTCGATGAACTCGTCGACCTCCTCAGGGGTGGTGAGGAGGCCGCTCAGATCTGCAGTGTCAGCGATGCCGTCCTCGCCACCTTCGATGCGTCCGGGCTCGGCTTCTGTCGTAATGCCACGTTCTTGACAGTAAGCCACGAGCTCCTTGGTCTTGGCCAAATTCGCTGCTTTCTCATGATGAGACATATCGACCATGATGGAATCGAAGGGCAGATGATCGGCAGCATGGCGGACCATGTCCTCGTTCTGGCAATGGTCTAGATGGATTGCCACAGGAACAGTGGCCTTCTTAGCAGCCATGGCAGCGGTATGTATAAGTAAACCATCACTGAATGTAATAGCCCATGGGAAGAACTGGAGGATCAATGGCGCTCGAGCTGATTCTGCAGCTTTGATCAATCCGAGTATCTGTTCGATGTTGTATCTGATGTTGTCAGTGGCAGTTGGGCAGATATCATGCCTCAGATTGACGAACGCTATCGCTGCCAGGACGCCATAGCCACCCTCCTCAGCAGCAAGTAATATTTGAGCGGTCTTGTTGCTCGACAATAGTTCTGATGACACCATGATAGCAGTCGTCTTTGTCTGGTCGGTCCAGGTTTGCTATATGCGAGTACGAGGTTCCATGAAGCAGGCACTCCGCTTGAGCTAAATGAAGAGACACACTCGTGTCTCTTCGAACCGCGGTATTCTAGCTTTGCAGACGGTATGGTGCCTCGTCTCGAGGATTGTGGCACGATTACCTCGAACTCTACATTGCGAGCTCGGGGTTGTCTTCGTCTGCTATGAGAGCTCCGCAACGCCGTCCCATTTAACGAGCACGCACAGGGTCACTCCATCACGGACTCGTATCGGTGTTCGACGATGCCGTTTCCACTAGTTCGATGGAGTTCTCGCTGCAGATGTGAAAGCAATTGGAGCTCCTGTTGTCCGCTGCTTGGCAATCACAATGGGATGCCTCATTAAGTCATCCGACATGTGGGTCAAGCTCACTTCCAGAAACCTCACCTTCCGCTTGCTACGCGATTGCGTCGAGACGGGAACATCTCGAGCACCAGCATCAGATCTTCGCCAAGCTGGCGTCATTTCACTGCGTCGCCTTGTACGCGTTCTACCATCGACAATGACCTCGTCTGATGTCCAGAGGCACTATTCAGCAAGCGCGATGCTCGTCCTGGACGCGGCTGAGATGGCTCCAATGGATGAATATGAGCGGGGTCAAGAGACCCTTCAACATGCCCGCCGTCGATCAGGCGGAGCTTGTCTGAATCGCTCATGGTAAGAAAGCACGGGTACAGTCAAAACATTGTCTTTTGTCCGTCGCGTGTCACACCTCTGAGCCTCGACCCCGATCTACAAGCAACACACAACCATGAGCACCAAGCACTTTTTCCCCAGTACTGAAGGCGTCGTTGTCCTAGGCCTTGAAGCACTCGTCGCCAGGAACAATCATCTTGAGCTCGATGCGCCGAACAAAGTTGTCTACTCGAAGACGCACGATCGATCAAAGGTCACAGTTATATCAGGAGGAGGCAGTGGACACGAGCCAGCATGGAGCGGGTACGTCGGAGACGGCATGCTAGCTGCAGCTGTCAATGGTGAGGTCTTCGCAAGTCCTTCGACAAAGCAGGTCATGGCTGCGATCAAGCACGCGCCGTCAGACGCCGGCATCATCTTATGCATCACCAACTATACTGGAGATAATCTGCACTTCGGTCTTGCTCGAGAAAAGGCTGCTGGTGCGGGTCACAACGTTGCCATTCTACGGATGACAGACGACGTTGCTTTGGGGAGGAAACAGACAGAGAACACGGGGCGAAGAGGTCTGGCAGCCAACATGTTCGTGCTGAAGCTTTGCGGAGCCGCTGCGGAGGCCGGCTACGATTTTGAGAAGTGCATGAAGATCGGCGAGTCCGTCAACGCCAATGCCGTCACTGTTGGCTCTTCTCTTGACCACTGTCACATCCCTGGACGAGAACATCATCGATCCGTGCCCGACAACACATACGTGCTCGGTATGGGTATCCACAACGAGCCTGGACTGCATGAAAAGTCGCCAATACCACCAGCCGAGGACATTGTGTCCGACATGCTCAAGTATTGCCTCGACACGAACGATCAAGATCGAGCCTTTGTCGAGTTCAAGCCGGAGGATGAAGTCTGCATGCTCATCAACAACTTCGGTGGCATGTCAGACTTCGAGGCCGAGGCACTCACGACTGTCAGCCGGAAGGTATTGGAGAAGGAGTGGAAGATCAAGCCGAGCCGCATCTACCAACAACGCTTCGAAACCTCACTCAATGCACCAGGCTGGTCAATATCCCTTCTAAACATCAGCGGCATCGAGCGACAAACCAACACGTCGCTCTACACCATCCTGTACCTCCTTGATAGTGACACGAAAGCACCGGCATGGCCCAAGAATGGATACAAGGACATAAGGATACCGAAGACTCAAGCCACTGTAAATGACGACGGCTCGTTAGACAAGGCTACGGAGAAGGGTCCACAAGTTGACCCGACCAAGATCGAACCCGGGTTACGAGATGCATGCGATGCGGCAATCAAAGCAGAACCAGATCTGACGAAGTGGGACGTGCAGATGGGCGACGGTGACTGTGGTGAAGCTGTCGAGGGGATGTGCAAAGGCATCCTCAAGAAGCTCGACTCTGGACTGACCAAGGACGGCTCATTATTCCACATTCTCGACGAGGTCGAATCTGCAGTAGAAGAGATTGGAGGAACACTAGGCGCCATCATCAGCATCATTCTCGCATCATACACGTCGAATCTTCGCCTGGCGTTTGCCAAGGACGAAAAAGCGTTCAAGATGGATATTCAGAGCGCCAGTCAAGCAGCTGGTCAAGCATTGAAGAACCTGATGGGGTACACAAGCGCGAGACAAGGTGGCAGAACTGTCATGGACGCTCTGATACCATTTTGCGAGACACTTGAGAAGGATGCGGATTTCAGTAAAGCTGTGAAAGCAGCTGAGCAAGGCGCGAAGGGCACATCTGGAATGAAGGCAAAGTTTGGCAGAGGTGAGTGTCGTGATAAATCGCTACGAAAGGCGCCGCTAATGCTGGACAGCTACATATGTTGGCGAGAAAAGTGCAGAGGCCAACGAAGATGCTCCGCCCGATCCTGGTGCTATGGCTGCGGCAATATTCCTGCGCGGATTGCTACAAGGCATGCAAAAGTAGTCATTTTATTCTAGTGGTACAATGTTTCCACAAGAGTAAAGTTGCTCATTGCACCAAGATCGCTGCTGGTCCTCGTCTCGCCAGTTGGTACGCAACGCCTCATCGCTCCTCGTTCACTAGACACACCTTCCACCATCAACAGGGATCTCGATGCCGGTCAAGAAGTCTTCGCCGCAGAGGAAAGCACAGGCATTGGCGACATCCTTTGGTGTCGAACCACGACCCAGTGGGATCGTGGCCATGAATGTCTTCTCATTCTCTGGTTTGCCAAGGAAGAAGTCCGTCCTATCGCCTTTGTCAACCATATACACTAAAGAGGTTCCAGCGCTGTCGACTTACAGCCCCGTGCCTAGGCCAACAACCGGACAGACACTATTAAAGCGAATCTTGTCTTTCGCATACTCGACAGCCATTGACTTCGTTCCGTTGATCACTGCGGCTTTCGATGCATTGTACCAGGTGAGACCGCCTCGTGGGCGGAGTCCAGCTGTTGAAGCAATGTTGACGAACGATCCACCATTGCCCTTCTTCTGCATGTACGGAACGATCACGTTCGCGGAGTAGTAGATCGACTTCACGTTGACATTGAAAACCTTGTCGAAATCTTCTTCTGTTACTTCGCCCGTCGGCTATAGTAACATCAGCCATAGAGCATATCAGACTGGATAAGCATCCGCCACTCACCTTGTTCCTGTACGTCGTTCCGGCATTGTTGATAACGTAGTCCAGCCTGCCAAATTTCTCGTCCGCAAGCTTTAGAACCGCTTCCCAGTCTTGCCGCGAGGTCACATTGCACTTCACGAACTCGCACTTCAATTCTGTCGAGGTCTTCTGTCCGGCCTCCTCGACGAAATCGGCGATGATCACTTCGGCGCCTTCCTCCTTGAACTTTTGTGCAATGCCTTTGCCAAATCCTCCTGCTCCACCAGTCACGATCGCGACCTTTCCAGATAGTTTGCCAGACATTTTCTAGTTTTGTGTTTTGTCCCGCGGTGATGTGCTATGCTTTTCTGTTGTCGGTCTTGCTGGGAAGCTATATCTGTAGTACTGCTCTCGGCTTTCCTGTACACATGCCCCCGCATTCGTTCATAGCGGGGCATTGACCTTTGTGGGCTATATCGGATATAAACCATGACCACGAACAAGGCAGGCATCTGGAAGCCTGACGAGGTAGCTCGCCAGGCTATCCTTCGTAGTGTGCCACTTGGCGCAGTCCAGCGACAGAGCAGTCCTTTGGTGCTACTCCACTGATTTATCAGTCATCAAGTGTGGCGTTGCTTCAACAGAATCTCAACTCTTCTGATATCTAAAGGTACCAATGTGTCGCGCTATCACGAATCGACTGTGACTCTCAGGACATACGACTGAGCGTAACGGCAGTATCACAGCTTCGTGGAGACTAATACGATGAGCGAAGTACATCTTGACTGGCCTATAGCTTGCAACGAGCGGGGAGTGCATTCGCGGCGAGCCCTTCATGGCGCGCCTTGCTCACTGCGATATGTACCACAGGACGGAACCGTTTAGCGCAGCCCAGGCAATCTCGTATAGAGCAGTGTTACGTGCCACGTCCCAGAACATCAGCATGGCGACAGCTCGCGAAAGCAAGTTGAAGCTGAGCATGTGGCGATGAAAGGGTGGAAACAGACCGGCCGTGATGAAGGCGCCCCCAAGTCCAAAGCAGAGAGCGCTGACGGTGAAGATGAGCAATCGTACCGAGGACACATCGTCTCCGCGAGTGAATGCCTCACCTAAAGGTCCTCACGAGCTGCTTTGCAGATTGGACGTTATCGTCATATCCATCCAAAACCATGCCAGGTCGTATGAGAGCAACGATGCTGGCGGGCACAAGGATCGCTCCCTGTAGGTAAAGAGCCGCAGATGAAATCCGATACTTGTTGGTGGCCATGCTGTCATGAGATTGTCGTGCTCGAGAGCTGACTTCGCCGTCAACAAGGACTGTAGTGTTCTTTGCTGGGTGTCGCAATATTTGGACTTGTTGCAGTCAACCTGGACGGTACGCAGACATACTATGTAGTGGGCATTAAGCGGCAGCCAAAATGATTGCTAATGACAGTCAGCGGCTCCTTTGGGCCAACAATTATACGAGCCAGCGAGTTGTTTAGAGCTTCGCGGCTTCAGGCTGAGCATCATTTATGCTTATGACTTCTGCGCATGTCGGCAGCATAAGTCAGGCATTGTCATGATCTCGAGAAGCACAGTAGTTGGATGAGATGTATAATGCCTCTAGTGATGTACGGAGGCTGTTGTTGGACAGGAGTCCTTCGAGGGTGTTGAGTTTCGGCAACCGGCAATGACCCATTCGCGGGTCGGCAGGAGGCAGAGATCGCAGTCGCGAAAACTTCGTCTCGAGTTCACCCGCCCTCGTCTCCTGCCCTCGTGGATACACCACGCGAGCATAGCATGTCTGCACAACCAACCGCGTCCCCAGTGTACCCAATGGCTGCGACCGCTGGGGTGCGTAAGCCTCGAAAGTCGCGTGGTCGTGGTCTCAGAACAACGGTACGTGGAGAACCGTCGATTCGTGCACCAGATGACGGCAGTTCCTAATGAATCATGAATACAGACTGGCTGGTGAGTTCGTGCGCGTCGAGGTCACGTCTTGCAAGCGATGAGCTGTGGCACAGCACGACTGCGACATGCTCTTGGTGTGGTCGTTCGCCGACCTGCTTGCACCACGACATGTCATCGGTTGCATATCACATCGCTGAGCTTGCCTGCCGGCGAAATTTGATAGTAATGAACACAATCGCAGACATGCTAATTCAGTCGCAGCACTATCTGTAGAAAACGACATATGAAGTGCGATGAGGTCAAGCCACTCTGTGGACCATGTAGCAAAGGCGATCGCGAGTGCATCTATGGCCTGGCGACAAACGAGGAGGACGAACCACAGACTTCTCACTCCGTCTCTTCGCAAGCCAGTGTGTACGTATCAGCACCTCAACATAACACTCCGCAGCAGCATCGGACGAGCTTCTCATCCAACCCAGATTCTAGAGCACTCCCCCAGCGGCAGTGGCCAACGACTCCGGTGACTGAAGAGCCGGTGGTGGGCGCAAGTCCGCAGAGCAACTTCAGCACTTCGACTGGATATGGTACCGAAGTGGCACCACTGAGATGGTTCGGCTTGCTTGCTGGAGATGCACAGAATGGGGACTTGAACTTACCTGCCTTGGACAGCCTCAGTGACGTTCAACGCTATCTTTCGCGCCACGAAACAGGCCCACCTGCACCAAGCATTTCGAGCCCAAGGACACCACTAGGATTCAGCGCAGACTCTCTTCAGAATCCGTCAAGAATGCTACAGATATCAGCATTGTCACCAGCACCTCCTAATGGCGGTCCAGTCATTGACGAGCGGCAGTACTGGCAAGCTGCAGAACCTATACAGCTCAAGGATCATGAGCATGACATGTATCAACGTTTTGTGTTGGTGCTGAGTCTCTGGATCGATATGTTTGATCCTCTGAAGCACTTTTCGGCACTAGTACCACGTCTGGCGATTCGCAACGAGGGCCTGATGAAGGCTATCCTGGCGCTTGGTTCCCGGCATCTGTCCATCAAGCCTGTGCACAGTGGGGAAGCTGTCGTCGACAGAACAGCTGCAGTGCAATACTACTACGAGACCTTGCAGTATCTACAGAATGCCATGCGCTTTACATCGTACAAAAACAGTCCTGAACTTCTTGCAACAGTCTTGACCGTTAGCCTGTACGAGATGATCGACGGTGCGGGCAAGGGATGGGAACGGCACTTGAAGGGCGTCTTCTGGATTCAACGTAGCCGCGATATCAACGGCGAGTCAGGAGGTCTCGAACAAGCTATCTGGTGGGCTTGGCTAAGACAAGACTTCTGGGCAGCATTTCGGGAACGCAGACGATGCTTCAGCTTCTACAAGCCAACCAAGCCATATCATGTTATGGATGTGTGGGACATGGCGTCCAGGGAAGTGTATATCCTAGCGCAGTGTGTCAACTACAGTTCCGACGAGGAAAAGCAGAATGGAGAGCGAGATCTTGGTGGTCGAATAATGCGAGCGAACACACTACTCAATATGCTAGACGAATGGCGGAACAACATTTCCATTCATTTCCAGCAATTGCCTCTACCAGACTCCGCGGATCGAGCCTTTCGACCAATTTGGATACATCCACCGGCTTTGGGGACGTCTCTGCAGATGTATAGCATGGCTCGCATACTTCTGCTTATTCATCAACCCGCGGCTGGAGGATATCTGGAGTATCTGGGACGGGACAAGATCATCACTGAGTGTATAGACATGATCGGTGGTATCGCACTTAAGGCATGTGATGATGCTTCACGACTCATGTCCACTCAGTGCCTTTATGCTGCAGGCCTGTACTGTACCGACTCGGCAAAGCGGCAGTGCATTGCTGAGCTTATATCAGAGTTCTCCGTCACTACTGGCTGGCCAACCAATACTGACTTGGCAGAAGAGCTCAGGGTCGAGTGGAGCAAGCAAAAGCCTGGATGAGCGACACGGTTACGATGGTAACGAACTTCCTCCCACCTTGATAAAGCTTCCAGACGATAAGGTGGCAACATAGCCCGTGCATAGCTGTGGGATAAGTGCGCGGAGCTCGACCATGTAACTCGTCTTTAAAGGTCCACATGCATGGACATAGAGTTGACGCACATCAGAGCCCGACATTAAGCACTACATACTGGAACTCCGCACGCTGATGAGCCGGATCTTGGTTACGAGAGCAGTACATGGAGAGAAGTTTGCTTGGCTATGTTCTGGGTCCAGGCTACTTCTGGATATACTTCCTGAGCAACACGTGAATAAGAATATAGACACCAATGCCGAATGCACACATTCCAGACTGGAGAAAGTGTTAGTGTAAACTTATAACATTGTCACAGACGGGCTCAACCCATTGCACTTACGATGACGCCAAAACCGAGCAAATACTTTGGTGCATCCTTGGAAGGAAACAAGTAAGCACCATAGATCTGCGCCAGATTTCCCAAGGCGTTGACCAAAGCAAGAGAGACTGCTCGGACTTCCTGCGGCATTGCACCGAACGTGCTGGATGCATAAGAGAGTGCCAGACCATTGGTCGACCAAAGAGCTGCAGCCATGAATATCAAGAGAATGTAACGAGCCTTGAAGTTGTATACCACGCAGATGATAATCGAGCAGACCAATGCTACAACCAACCACGAAGCAATGATGAGACCCCGTTGGCGTGGGAACTTGTCGCTAAAATAGCCAGTGGTGACCACGCAGACGAACGCCACGGCGTAGATCGGGACGACCATGTATTGTGCCATGTGCGAGGTGTATCCCAGACCTTTGACCAGCGTTGGGTAGAAATATGATAAGGTTGACGAGCCTACGATTACCATATATCCAGCGACAAATATCCAAGTGCGCCAATTGCGGACAGACTGCGAGAGGGCTTGGAAGGAAGTGAGATGTGGTGTGTCTTCAGTCCTGAGGTGGACGTTGTCTGCCTCAAGTCTCGAGATGGCAAGTTCACGTTCGGCCTCGGTCATCCGTGTGATCAGACGCTTGCTGTTGGCCGGGAAGTCGGGAAGCAAGAAAGCGGCAATGAGGGCGAAGCCCGCGGTCGCAACACCCTCGACGATGAACAGCCATCTCCAGCCTTCCAAGCCGTGGTGGCCGTTCAAACCTCCCGTGATCGCACCTGCCAGAATGCCGCCGAAGGCCCCGGACAACACGGCGGCTGAGATGTATACAGCGAAGCGCTTCGACTGCTCGTTCTTTCGATACCAGGAGGACAGGATCAGGAGGATACCAGGTGCAAATCCAGCTTCCAGGACGCCGACGACGAGGCGAAGGGCGAGCAATTGGTGATAGCTTTGGACGAGGGCCATGCAAGCCGTGGCAATGCCCCAGAGACACATGATGGTAGGCTAAGTAACATCGTCAGCACGTCGTGTGAGAGTACATGCCCGACCGGAGTACGTACTAAGAAGATTGATGGCCTGGTCTTGGACAAGATGAGATTCGATGGGACCTCGAAGACCACGTCTGGAGATTGTCAGCACAAGCCCGGCATGACTGCAGTTCGTAAGCACTTGCAGGTTACGAAGAAAACCACCAGTGAGATCGAATATTGGTTGGAATCCATTCCCAGGTCAGTTGTCATGCCTGCAACCTTGGCATTGCCGATATTTGTGCGCTGGTGATATCAGTATGCGTTGAAAGTCACCATGGACATCCGGTAGGACTCACGTCCATGTAGGACAGGAGGTACATGATCCATATCGTTGGCAAGAGGCATAAATCTATCCTCCTCACCAATGCCTTCTCTTCTTTGGAGCGTTCCATGGTGTCGATAGTGCCGATGACTTTCTCTTCGACGAACTCGCTGTTGTGCTTCTCGTCGACGTACGACATGATGGTGTTGCAAAAGGGTTGAGGCACGATCTGCTGAATGACTCAAGAATGTATCCTCGTGGAAGGGAAGTGAGGATCTCGCTGAGCGAAATGGCGATGGTCGTCAAAACGAACGACTTTCACGTTGATGTTATAGACATCTCACGATATGCCCACGGCTCTCATCATCCGATGTCCAGACGTTCATGGGCTGACACGCGAAGTGCTGGGGCTTTCGGTGGCTTCTCCGCATACATTGGCCACCCCAATGTATTTTCCATGGTATCTGGGGTCATGACCTGTGTCTGGCCAGTCGGATCAACGCATGCAGTGCTCCCGTGCCATCCAGGTCCGCGGTAGGACAAAGTTAATGTTATGGAAGAACCGCGGTGGGATATGAAGCCCTCGATACGAGACTTGTGCGGAGAAAGCAGGCTTGGTCGTTTCGGTGGCGCAGAGAGATGGCACGACTCGAGTCAGCCTGCCTCGTGTCGAGACTCAGTTTTATTCTCACGAAGCCCAGCCTACTGGTCAACAATACACTACTTCGACTCGAGGTAAATCTGGAGCACTGAGGGGATTGCGGAGTGATAGGTGCGGAGACGCGGTTCGCTCACCTCGTCTCGTGAGAAGGACCAAGTTCTCGGATCTACGAAGCAAGATCTGTCGATCAGCAGAGCCAGCCAGAAACAAAGCGATTTCTGGTCTTCGAACCACGTCTTGTGCCAGGCACTTGCCGAAAGGTAGGTGTTCGAAGCGAGGCAGCTCGCTTCCTCTCTTCTTCCCATTGCTGTTACAAGACTCCACACAATACATTTGCACAGTACTCACCTCCATCGTCCTCGACGCGACCTTCGGAACAACGAACTAGCGGCTAGACATATATAACTCTCATCAGGTAAGTCTCTCATCAACCAGAAGCGATCTCATCCATCCTCAGGGCTTCAATATCCGTCTTCGCCACCAATACCACAAGACGCAAACGCTCACAATGGTTCAAGCCGTATCTCTAGAGTCGTCCGGACCAGGCAACGGACACTTCAACGGCACCTCGAACGGACAGAGCAATATGGCCTCAGAATCGCCCGTACCCGTCCTATCGACCCAACCAACATCAGAGACCAACTTCGCCATTACACTCAAAGACAAAGTCGTTGCCATCACAGGAGCCAACCGCGGTATTGGTCTCGGCATAGCGGAAGTCTGCCTTGCCAATAATGCCGCCTGCGTCTACAGTCTCGACCTCAGCGAACCTTCCGAGGACTTTGCACAACTATCCAAGCGCCATCCCGGTAAATTCAAGTTCCTGCAGATGGACGTCACGAACGAGGAATCTGTCAAGAAAGCAGTCGATAGTATCGTCGATGCCGAGGGTGCCATCCACGGTATGGTGTGCAATGCAGGCATGACCAAACATCAGCCCGCACTGGACTTCAGCATGGCTCAAGTCGAGCAACTCTTCCGTCTAAACGTCTTTGGAGTCTGGACCTGTGCCACGGCTGCCGCACGCAAATTCATCGAGCTCGGAGTGAAAGGATCAATCGTCTTCACAGCATCCATGACATCCTACCGACCGAACCGCGCCGCCCCTTCAGCTCCCTACGGTGGCACGAAAGCCGCTGTACGGAATATGGCGCACACTCTCGCTATGGAATGGGCACCTCACGGCATCCGCGTCAACTCCATCTCGCCTGGTTTCGTGCGGACGGCGATGACGTATTTCGTTGATCAGACGCCTGATTGGGATCTGAAGATGAAGTATTATGGTGGAATGCCGCGGTTGGCATTGCCGCAAGAGTTGGGAGGTGCGTATGTGTATTTGCTGAGCGAGACGGCGAGTTATACTACCGGGATTGATATTCCTATTGCTGGGATTGTTGGGGCGTGGTAGGGATTTGATGTGTAGGGTAGGGATATGAGGAGCATACTTTGGGAGTCAATGGGGCATGATGTAGATGTGATACCACTTAGAGCCAGAGTACAATGCATCAACAATAATCACTCTGGGTGAGGCACAGATGGCCATCACGTGACTGTGTCCAAGGGCCTCAAATTCGCAGCTTAAAGAAGTTTGACCTGCAGCGTTGCGGGACACCTCGCAGCACACCCGCATTCGTTGCATATTTTGAAGGACCAGTAATTGGTCGCTACCATAAACCTCGACAAGCTGTCTCTCGTACGGCTGTCCCTTGTCTCTTCCTTTTCTTTGCGCTTGCAAGTTCAAGCGCCCGCAGCAGGCTCTGCATTTCACTCCTCTACCGCTACCGGACGACCAGTGCTCACACTCTGCGCCGTCACCCTCCATCTCGCCAATACCTCACGCACCTACGCTTCAGGCCACAAAGGACGCAAAATGCCACCCAAAAAGGCAGTCAAGGAGGAGAAGGTCTTGCTAGGCCGCCCTGGCAACAGTCTGAAGAGTGGGATCGTATGTACGCTGGCCATCAAGTGCGTGCCTTTGCGCATATCACACTCCTCACCTACTAATCAACACTACTTGCTTTAGGTCGGACTCGCCAACGTAGGCAAATCGACCTTCTTCCAGGCTCTGACTAAATGCTCGCTCGGGAATCCTGCCAATTTCCCCTATGCTACCATCGATCCCGAAGAAGCACGTGTTATTGTGCCGGATGAGAGGTTCGATTGGCTGGTCAATTACTACAAGCCCAAGTCTATCGTGCCGGCCAATCTGACCGTCTACGATATCGCTGGTCTGACCCGTGGCGCTTCCACCGGAGCTGGACTGGGAAATGCTTTCTTGTCCCATATCCGTGCCGTCGATGCTGTCTTCCAGGTCGTGAGATGTTTCGACGATGCCGAGATCATTCACGTCGAGGGTGATGTCGATCCGGTGCGCGATTTGGAGATTATCGCTGAAGAGTTGAGGATCAAGGATATCGAATTCACGGAGAAGGCACTTGAGAATCTGGTCAAGCTGACCAGGAGGGGTGGTCAGAGTCTGGAGATGAAGAAGCTGAAGGAGGAGCAGGCGACAGTGGAGAAGGTGTTGGAGTTGTTGAAGAGTGGCAAAGATGTGAGGCATGAGAATTGGTCGCCGAAAGAAGTGAGTCTTGCATTGCATCGTCCCTTCATCCCCAGCACCCCCTTTTATCATGTCATGATGAACAAGAGATCTTATCTCTATAATCCCAGCTCTTCGAAAGTCTCACGTCACAGACGTAAGAGGCGCATGAGAGAACGTCCTACCTGATACCGACAATCACATCACAATCATACATCGCATAGACATAAAAGCAAATTGCCACCAAATACTGATCATATGCTATTAGGTCGAAACAATCAACCCTCTTTTCCTGCTCTCCGCCAAGCCAGTCGTCTACCTCGTGAATCTGAGCGAGAAGGACTATATCCGACAAAAGAACAAGCACCTGCCCAAAATCGCCGAATGGATCAAGACTCACGCACCCGGTGACCCCATCATCCCGATCTCCGTCTCCCTCCTCGAACGCCTCACACGCTTCGAGTCCGACGCAGCCGTAGCAGAAGAGCTAGAAAAGATCGGGACCAAAGACGTCCTACCTAAAATCATCACCACAATGCGGAAAGCGCTCAACCTAGGTTCCTTCTTCACGACCGGCACGGACGAGGTCAGACAATGGACCATTCGGAACGGGACCAAGGCGCCGCAAGCAGCGGGTGTGATTCATGGGGATTTCGAGAAGACGTTCATTCAGGCTGTTGTGTATAATTTTGGCGTGCTGAAGGAGGTTGGGGACGAGGCGGGCGTCAAGGCGCAGGGGAAGGTGATGACGAAGGGGAAGGATTATGTGGTTGAGGATGGGGATGTGTTGCTTATCAAGGCAGGAGCTGCTAAGGGTTGAGTGGGGAGGTCCAACTTGTGGCGTGAATGAGGGTCGAGGCGCTGCAGAGTGGACTCTGCCGGATTACTGCCATGTCAGTCGCAATTCGCGCCTGTGCCATGAGCTGACGTCGGGCTCCGAGGTTAGAAATGCTCATCTGTATCTCGCACCACTGCCTAGAGCTTCAGAGCATGGGAGTATGCGGCAATCAAAAGCCTGTTACTGTCATTAGCACTACCGCCTTTACAATTGGTCTGAATT
The DNA here is from genome assembly GCF_035927965.1 of Recurvomyces mirabilis. NCBI lineage: Eukaryota > Fungi > Ascomycota > Dothideomycetes > Mycosphaerellales > Teratosphaeriaceae > Recurvomyces > Recurvomyces mirabilis. The sequence goes on along the minus strand of NW_027041938.1, from coordinate 493,504 downwards.
TCAGTCCAAGTCTGCAGCTTGCCACGTGGTTGTAGGTAAGCGCGCACCCACCAAGCCTATAAAGCTTTCTTTTCATTCTCATCCACTTCGACCCTCTTTCTCTTCACCATGACACCTTGGTGTTCGATTGTTCATCGGGCTCCCGGGGCGCAAACGTGAATGAAACCATGAAGTGTCACCTTCCACTTTCCACGCCGGAGAAGGACTAAAGACGATCCGGCACGAATTCCTGCAAGCAATCGAAGTTCATTTCAAGCTGCTCGTAACCAGCCGGCCAGGCGGTTCGTGTTTGGAAGGGACTCGGAGGTTTTTCTGCGGTGCGTGAGGAGGGAGGTGGTTGACAGAAAGGCGCGCTGGGCTGGGCTGGGCTGGGCTGTGGGAGCTCAGTTCAGCTCAGCTAAAGAGGTTGAGACGCAGACTACGGGAGTCTGCGCTCCCACTCGTGTGAGCGGGCAGGTATGTGTGAGGTGCTACGGGAGTGCTTTCTTGCCCGCTTGTCCGCTGGAAAGGGGAGGAAAGGGCTACGGGAGCTCTTTCCTGCATCGCTGGGAGTGTCATGGGGCCACTCTCGTGCGAGGAACACGTGCAATACGCCTGGCCGAAGGCGTGTAGGTGACTTAGCAGCGCCTTCACACACCCATGTAATTTACCAATGCTTCTGTGGCTCTAACAGAATCTCATGCGCACTCGACTATCATGCCAGATAGCCTGTGCTTCCCACATCAGATCCTTGGACTACACCTAAGGATAGATCAACTTCAGCATGAACCATCTGAAACACAAACCCCTATCATCAAGATCATGAACGGCTCCGAGTTGATAGTGGTGTTTGCTGAGATCTAAAGAACGAAATGGCGCTCCAATGTTGTCCACGGGCTCACTCGAGGATATTGCGGAGGAGTGCCTATGTGTTTGGCGCATCTTCCTATCAATATTGCGTACTCCTGCCATCTATCTATCTATCTGATAGCAGGAGACACACACGGACGCAAGTCTCGTGGCTAGTCCTAGATTGGATGGCGGGCACGAGATGTGTGTCGTTTTGTGCCGTGTTCTTCAGGACACGACGCAGCGCGAGCGGTGTATAGGAGGTCGGTCTGCAAAGACTGCTGCTGTCACTATATGTGGTGGGGCGCTCCGGTCGATCTCTTGTGCACTGCATTGCGTAAGGGATGGTTCATGCTGAGACGCCTTAGACTCCAAGCACGAAGGCACCGAGATCGTGAAGATGCATGTCCTTGCCGCGCTGGCCAGAATGTGTTGATCTTGTCTGCTGGAGTGCGGGCGTACATGACAAATTTCTCTTTCTTCCTTTCTTCGGCTCGTACTGTCTGAGGAATCATGGTATGAGGTACAGGTCGTGGCGGAAATTATGGCAAGCTGTATATATACATGGAGTCACGCCTCCTGCCAGGGTCTGTGGGTTGACAGAGCAGTATCGCCGATCAGAAGACCTGCACCTTCTTGATCTCCCTCAGAGCCCTCCTCATCCCCTCCAACCTCGCCTTCTCCTTCACCACCACATCATTCACAAACTTCTTGAGCGCCGTCCTCCCCTGTCTCACATGCTCATCCTGCCAAGCGGCCAACTCCCCGGCAACAGTAGTCTGCGTATACCTCAACTCACACCCCAAACTCTCCAGCTCCCTCTCACCCTTCCTCGCTCGCTCCATCGCCTCATCCGCCGCCGCTTTCTTCGAGTCTTCGAAGAGCCCGATGTTAGGTGTCCAGCGGTTGGAGCGAGAAAGGGAGTCGATATGCCGGAGGACGTTACGATGCGTTTGTGCCATCGAGCCTATGAGGTACGCGGGCCGGTTAAGAGCCACGGCTAATGCGGAGGACGTGGAGGTTGTCGAGTGGAGGGTGTAGTATAGTGCCGTCCAGGGCGAGGCCTCAGTGGGGAGGAAGACTTTAGTGTAGCGGTCATAGGCTGTGATGTAGCGTTGTGGGAGGCAGAGGAGGGTGCTCAGACGTGAAGACGCGAGGGTGGAGGCTTCGAAGAAGTCGTTGTCGAGCATCCTTCTCCTGTTCACGGCTCGTGTGACTTTCTTGGTTGATAGGGTGATGCTACGGATCTGGTCTTTGGCGTAGGCGACGAAGTTCTCTACTTCTTGCGTTTCCGTCATCACGACGGGCTCGTAGTCGTCCTTCAGATTGTCTACCCGTGCTTCGGCTTTGCGCTTGCTACGCTCGGTGAGCATCTCGGCGTCCAGTTCAGGCACGAGGAAGAATTCCCACACTAGTTCGTGGGTGGCGAAGGTACCGTGAGTAAGTAGGTTGCGAAAGAAGTTGTCGAGTCGGAGCTGCGTATCCCTCAACACAGCTCGGGACGGCTTAGACGGTATAAGGAAGGGTGAAGGGAGATTAAAGTGTGATGGTAACCAGGAGGCAGGGCATTCAATCGTGAGCCAATTAGCTAGGTTCTCGAAGTCCTGGAGGGAACGCCGGCAGGTTGTAACGGTGGTAGAGCCGTTGGCATTCTGGGCGCCAGACTTCAGTACAAAGCGTACTGTGGCGTCCTCGACGAAAAAGGAGCGCACGACCGTTGTGCTTCGTCCATCCTTGCCGGCTGGGGTAGATAGAAGGACGAGGTCGTCGATGCGGTTCCGGACATCGTCGTCTTTCGCTAATTCGACTGCGCCTAGCCCACGGATATCTTTCAGTGTGATGTCGACCCGTGGATCACCGAAGAGCGCTCGCACCAGATCTATGCGGCCATATTTGCTACCGACCATGAGCGGCGTGAAACGCTTGTCGTTTGTAGCATTAACATCTGCATCGCACTGTCGAAGGAGCTTCATCGTTGTCTTGGGATCCACAACAACGTGCAGTAATGTGTTGCCTTTGGCGTCTACGTGATCGTCTAGGTGTAAAGGCAGGCCATCACCTTGCGTGGCTGTGGCTAGCGGGATTGCAGAGTCGATCATCGAGTGGTACTGTCTATGGTCGTAGGAGCGACACAGGGCGAAGAGCGGTGTCTGTCCATGCTTGTCCTTCAGTCGCCAAGGCAGCTTCTTGCCAAAACGTTGTATGAGGTAGGGTTGGTTGAAGAGGTAGTGCGCCATGCAACGGCCCTGAGCATCCGGCATCCTTAGGTATCGTAGAAGCTGCTCCTCTGAAGCACGGCTCTCAAGAAATTCGAGTAGACACTCAATCACGGGCCGATCTCCTGCTTGTACAGCGGCGCCCAACAGCGTCGTGCCTGCATTATTGATGTCGTCAAGCACAAAGTCGGCACGGAAATGTGCTGGCAAGTTGAGCAAGAAGCGCAGAGCGTCATTCTGCCCACTATCCGTAGCCATCATAAGTACGGAGTTGCCTTCCGCATCTTGCGTCTGTGCGAGTTTGTCGGAAGATAGATCGCCGCCTGGTGCATTACTGTTGATTGAATCAACGCTTCTCTTTCGTGAGTGCGAACGCGAAGAGTACCCTGATGAGGCTGACTGGCTTCTCGGTAGCGACGCCATCGAGACACGCTTCTTGACCTTGACATCGAAGTGCTCTGGTGGTGGCGTAGGTGGACGCTGAAACGGGAAGACGTGTCCAAGCGAGCCATTCGCGGCAAAGTCAGGTCGGTGGTTTTCATTGCTCATTTCACCGTGCTTGCTGGGTCCTTCGAGTACAGGGTCTAGGACACTGTCATCTGATAGCTCGTCCGCAACATCCGTAGGCGATTCCTCAATGGTGGCTTCGCTCGGCGGCATCATAGAAGGCTCCAGGATTGCTTCCAGTGCCTGCAGATCACCGCCTCGAACCGCCTGCCACAGAAGCCTATTGCGCTTGCTCGCTTTCCGAAGCGCGGATGAGCTGTTCGTCAGATGTGCCAGAACAGCCTCCAAAGTTGCCAAAGCATAACCCTGCTCACCACTGTCCACCTCCTCGGTGAAAATAAAGTAGCGCATGTACAGAAGCCGCGAATGCAAATGCCGTACTCCACTCCTGATCACCACAATCAACAGCATTGACACCAGGATATCAGCATTGATAGTCAACACTGAAGATGTTGCCTGAGCATCCTCGCTAGAAGAAGATTGCTCGCTAATAACCTTCTGCGTCGACAACAAGATCTCCAGCATTTCCTGAGCACTACTCGAGACACCCACCTTCTTGAAAGCATCCACACCATTTGCCAGTCTAGCCGACAGCTCACGTTTGCCCTGCATACCTCCTTCGATAGGTATGCCCACTTGCGCGATGTCAATATCGGACATCTTACGGATCTTATGGTCGAGATCACTGTCGTCTGCTTTGCGACTAGCGCATACTTTCGGGAAGAGCGTCTGGTCATGAACCTGTTCGGAGATGTAGCGTTCGAGCATGCGCTCCACCATAGGTCCAGTAAGTTCGGTATTTGCCCCGAGGAGGGATAGCTGGTGCTTGTCGACTTGTTGGAAGAGGTCGATCGCAGCTGTGACTGCGCTTTCGAGGGACATGCGTAGTGCCTCTTCTTCGGGCTCGAGCTCCAGCTGGGTAGGAGGCAGTGTAGAGTGTCCAGACAATGAGGACTTCAGCGATGAGACAGAACTGCTCATTGATGGCGTAGACTGCTGCGAGCTGACCGACGACCTTCTAGATCGTGGTGTATGCACTGGCTTTTGGTTCGTCGATACGAATTCGCGGATGATCCTCTCTAGTCCACCTGCCATCTGTCTAGAGATCATCGGAAACTGATTGAGCAGATCGCTGAAGTTCTTCACATTCTTCTTCTTCGGCACAGGCGGAGGCTCACCAGCAGTCGAAGGCCCACTTTCCGATGCCTCCGCTAGCAGTTTCCTCCGCTCCTTGCTCGGCTCATCACTAATCACTGCCGGTATGACTAGAGTCGCGTGATACATACCTATTAGTGGTCGCGAGATGTAGTAGATGAGCCACTGCTGTCCATCGGGTGTGTCCGGGTAGTATATCGCATCCTGCAGCAGCTGCGCCTGATTGAGTGTCTTGAAGCCTTTATTGCTATATACGAAGGCGTCCTTCAACACTACCGTCCGGCCATTGATCGTACTGTACTGCTTCGCTTTGCTCTTGTTCTCTCGAACATTCCCGCCCTCCCTCGCTCCATTACCTCCAGGTGGTGCTCCCCCTGGAACTCGTAGAACATGGCTGGCCAAGAACTCATCGGTTGCTGCTAGTTCTGCGTAAGGCGTGTTCGTCTCGCGGTCCTTGGCATTCAGCAGTACGTCAGTCGTCGGGACCAGGATGACGTGGTGGTTTATCGGCGAGCATTGCGACGGTAGTGCGCTTCTGAAGAAGGCGCGCAAGAACGGGTTGAGTGGTTGCATGAAGTTGGAGGTATCGCGATCATGCTGGCATAAGTTGAAGTCGTATTAGGTCTCGACTGCACTGGCACACAATTCGGTCGTCCTTAGCTGAGAAAGCGGACAAGTGGGTTGTCTAATGCATGGTGCAACCCAACGCAAGGCCATCGTGGCTGTCAGCTGCCAGGAACATGCACAGAGCGACGCTAGAAGCTCGCTTACAGCGGTATGGAGCTACGGACCGTGGACGGAAGGCCCGTTACCCATATCTTGGCATTCATGTGCAGATGTTCGCCACAACATCCTGCGTCTCGCTGTTGTCTACATACATGGACCAGTGCGGCCTCTGATTGTCAGAACATAATGCGGTAACTTCTGCACCGAGATATCGGGAGGGCTATATTCTACAACACCGCACAGAGGCAAAATCATGTACGTGCAAGTTTCCGGCAAATGCTCCAGCCACGCACGGCCACGAGAAGAGAATCGCCTTCATCCGCACTCCCTCTATACACGGAAGGCATAGGCACAAAGGTTCCGTTCTAAGCATTCGAGCATCAGATCCAGGCACAGGTGAAGCCTCCTGGTCCATCTCGCATCGACATTGCCTTCTGGACCGCATTGGAAAGCTTTGCATACACAGCGCCCACGCGTCCTGCCTCCACCAGAATCCCGATGCTGCTGGCGAAGAACTAGTCGCGTCCTGGCATTGCGGGTTGTGGTAGGCAAACAAGTCATGATCGCTACTGACGCCAAGATCATACCCGTCCTAGGGGTAACGCACTGAAAAGTGCATCGATGGGCTGACACGTCGTCCACTCCTGTCGGTGTGAACTCTCCAATGCTGATTCTCGCTCGTTTGCTCAGTCCTCGTGCGAAGCAAGTGGCCAGCCAGAAGCTTTGCACTCATGATGCTGTGACGAGATTCCCCTTCTCAGAGAACTATGTGGACATCCCTGTAAGAAATGTGGGAGAATGATTTCCTCTTTGTCCCTGGGGTGGTGAATAGGAGTTAAACAGTGTCTTCGAGAGTTCCTTCGTATACCTGAGCATACGCGAGAGTCACTCGAAAAGCGTCGGGCCGGGCCAGTCTGAGCATTGATAGGTCTTGTGGAGTCCCATCACCGTCACCAGCATGAATATACTCTGGTATCGGGTCTACGTGACCCATTTAGATATATCTCGCATAGCTTGTAGTCGAGAGATGAGCAAGGCACGACAGTACGAGACACATATGTGAACGAGCCAAGACATAAGTCATGCGGGTAAGCTTCGGTCCCTGCCGATCCGTCTCGACGTCATGGCGCGCGCTTCAGCCGCGGCAAAAAGGTGCAACGTTGCACACGTGAGGCAGCCAGCATGATTGTGTTTCCTTGACCACTTTGAAGCTTTCGAAGGTTCCACAGCTTGGGATAGCATTGAAGCTCACAGCTGTCAAACCCAACATATCACCATCATGGACGTAAGCATACCATTGCACTCCCCACATGTCAAGAGAAGCTTCTACTCACCGCCATCTCTGTACAACAGGTCCACCACCTATACGCCTTTGCAACAACCGGCTACCTCACCCTCCAATCCCTCCCTCTGCTCTTCACCCCCTCCCTCATCGTATCTCTGCTCGCCTCTGAACCCCGACGGATCACAGGCCTAGAGACCTACCTCTGCCGCTCCTCCGCCCTCACCCTCCTCGCCTTCGCCGTCCTCATCTTGCTCCTCACCGGCGTGATCCCTTCGACCAATAGCTGGGATGCCTCAGCCACAACGAGCAATGGAGAGGATGCAGCAAAGAAGAATCCATATGCGCAAGGGACGGCCGTGATAATCACGGTGTATCACGCCTTGACATCCTTCTACATCTACATGCAAATCGCCTCCTCCCGCTCCCGCAGCGGGACCTTCGCCTTCTACGCCGGTCTGACCTTCAGCGCCACACTCTTCTGCTTCGGGATCTGGGTCATCTTGTTCGCGGGCGAGAAGGGTAGTGTGAGTAGGAAGACTGGGGCGGATAAGCGGACAGGGAACTGGCCGTTTGGGAACAAGGAGAGTGCGAGGGAGATTAAAAAGGAGAGTCGACGAGAGGAAAAGGAGCGGGAGAAAGAGAAGGATAGGGAGGGGAAGAGCGATAAAGAGGGAAGGGAGAAGGAGAAGGAGAAGGAGAAGAGTAAGAGGCGGAGTGTGACGAGGGGGAGCTCGTGGCGGTGAGAAGTGTGTATTAAGTATAGCAGAGCGAGTGAGGAAATCGTGGTTCTTTTTCGTGCCTAGGATGGCATCTTGTACAGCAAAGCAATAACATTTCTCCAGAAGGAAGAGGTCATTATTAAAAGGGATATCTTTCACCCTTGCGGATCATCTTAACACAGGGGTTGGGGCCCTTCCCTTCATCACATCCCACCACTCTGCATCCCCATCAACGCCCCGACAGCATCAGCCTCCGCATCCTGCCTCTCCTGCGTCTGCATACTTGATTTCATCGGTGTCCCATCCGCACTGATCAGCCCCACCTCGATCTCCCTCGCCCGCTTCAAATTCTCATAATGCGCCATAGTATCTCCTACGTAGTTATCGTAGGGATCTTGATCGCCGTCGAAACCGCCGCTTTTGCCTGTGGGAGGAGGCGAAGGGGAGCGATCGTCTTGGGAGGGTGTCTGGGCTCGGCTTGGGATAAGGGCAGGTGGTGGTCTGTCGTAGGCGTCTTCGTTGTCGTGCATCATATCGTCATTGTCTTCGGGTTGTCCGGGCCAGGGGTGGGAGGTGTGGTGTTGAGAGGCGAGAGTCGATAATGGTGCAGGTGGCAATGCCGGTATATTCGCGAAGCTAGCGGTCGGATGCCGCCAGCTCGGCGACTGAGGCGTCCAGGTCATGTTCTTCGCGTGCTCGACGTCCTTCTCCATCGTCTCACGCACATGCTCGTCGACATCTCGCATCAGACCTTCTTGCTCACCTCTCGCGAGCTCAGACTCCAGTACACCCTCCAGTAGAATCTCTTTGAGACCCCATTCTTCTTTCTTCCTTTGCTCGAGGACTTCAACTTCTTGCTTTAGTTGCTCGTTTTCTTTCGTTGCCCAATGAAGCTGTCGTCGGAGCAGCCGCATGAGTTGATCAGCTGGTATACTGCTTTCCCAGCCAGAGAAATGAATGTCTGCTGGATAGTGGATCATGAAACCTGGTTGGCCGGTTATTGGATGGTGGGCTGGTATGTATGTGATATTGTCATTTGCTGGAGAAGGCGTAACTTCATTGCCGTACTCATCTACCGCCGGTCCCAGCGATGAAGGATCCAGAGGTGTCTGAGCAGATTTCGTATTCGGCGTGCCATTGGTGAGCTTAATCTTGATGCCTTTGCCTTTTCCAGCTGTAATCGGTGTCGCGTCCGCAGCAGCGGTGGCACTACGAGGTATTTCCGGTTCGTGGACAGTTCTCATATGCTTGGCCAGGGCATCAGATCTAGTGAAAGCCTTGTCACATTCTAGCAGTATATCACATCAGCACGTGATCCTCACTACTCACACCAATTAGTAGATCTCACCAGGCAAAGCGCAATAATAAGGCTTCTCCTTAGTATGACTCCTCATATGCGCCTTCAACGCATACCCACTAGGGTGTATGCTATTCTTCCTCTGACACTCGCCCCACTCACAAGCATATTTGGTCTTCTTAAGCCCCGTGGCGCAATGTGTGCCTTGCACATGCTTCACCAACTCATCATTATTCTGAGCGACGCCGAACTCGCAGTCCCGCCAGAGACACGCGGTCTGCGCTTCTTCCCGTAATGTCCATTCGTCGTGTGAGGGGGAGCCGGGGCCATCGCTAAAGCCGTCTTCGGATAAGGCGATGTCGGCGTCCCAGTCTGGTTCGGCGGGCGCGGTGGAGTCGTCGCGAGCGAAGGCGGAGAGGGAGGTGTTGGTGTTGTGGTTGCCTGTTTTGCGGCGTTTGGGTGGTGGTGCGGCGAGGTGCTCGGCGTCGTGGGCGGTGATGTCTACGCTTGGGCGCGAGGAAGGTACGGCGGTGCTGAGCTGGTCTTCGTGGTCGCTGTCGATGGAGGGGACATCGCTGAGGTCTGAAGAGGCGGGTGAACCTTCGTCGGCCATCTCGATGTCTTGCCTGGCCTGGAGCTTGCTCGTCGTCGCGAGGAGTACGAGATGTGGCTGTCTCAATGCTGCAGGAGCTCGCTGGCGTGCTTTGGCTTGCATTGTCGATCCGCTACACAAACTCTCAAGCACAGACCGACTGCTGACTGACGAGATGTAAGATCACTCTCGAAGCTTTTCACCTCAACATTAGCCCTACCTGTTCCTACCAGCATGAGAGCTGTTTACGAGTGACAGCATCCTCGCCATATGGTCATGCCGATCCCACATGCTGCTGACGGCCACGACTGAGTGAGCATGGTGATCGGACTCTGGCACGGCACACCGTGGGTAAGTCTCACGCCCTTCATATTTCACAACCACAACAAGATGAATATAGAGAATTCTGCAATGCTGAGAGTCTGCGGGTGTCTTCTGACATCCCTCACTCGATGCGGATTAATTCCAAAACTACACTTGATCTGACTCCCTACAACAACGCGATTATCAACATCATCTGAGTCTTGCACTTGTGAAGATGGGTGCTAACATGGCATTACAGGATCAGGAACTAGCTACCGTTGAGCAACCTCCAAGTACCGAAGTTCCTCGCTTCTCACGATATCTGCTCACTCGCGCAGAGGAGGGGAGTCACTAAACTCCATCGTCGCCAAATGCCCACCATACCTCCCACCCTGAATATCAATGCTGGCAAGCAAGCTATCAATCTCCTTGACATTATTTTCACTCAGCTCAATCGCTCCTACATTCTCCCTCACTCTCTCCACAGTCGTCGAGCCCGGGATAGGAATAATAGTAGGCAATCCATCTTTGCCACTCTTCGCCAGAATCCAGCTGATACCGACCTGACCGGGCGTACACCCCTTCTTCTCAGCAATTTTCTCGACCTCCTTGACCAACTCGAGATTCTTCGGGAAGTTCTCCATTGAGAATCTCGGCATGTGTTTGCGGATATCGCTATCTTCCAGATCATCCGGATTCTTGATCTGTCCCGTCAAGAAACCCCGTCCAAGCGGCGAGTACGCCACGATAGGGATATCGAGTTCCTTGCACGCCTCAGCGATACCATTGTCAATAATTTCCGTCGCCCAGAGACTGAATTCCACCTCCACGGCGTCGATCTTGACCTCTTTCGCTGCACGGCGGATAGTTTTGGCCGAGCACTCACTCAGACTGATTCCACCCAACTTCCCAGCGTCCACAAATTCCTTCGCCGCGCGCATCGTAATCTCAATCGGCGTCTCCTGATCCACTCTGGCACTCTCCCACAGATCCAATTTCTTACCCGCTTTCCCTAGAATGTCAATACATTCCTGAATACTTCTCCTAGTATTCTCGGCCGACCCATCGGGTTTCATGCCGTCGTAGACACAGCCACCCTTGATACAGATCACGACTTTCTTCGCATCCCCAGGATACTCCGTGAAGTATTCTTGAAGGAGGTGCAAGCTGTTACGGGACGCGTTGCCGTAGATCTCGCCACCATTCCAGAAGTTGGAGCCTTGGGCTAGCGCTTCTTTCATGGCTGTGAAGGATTGGTCTTGCGAAGGTGGGTTGGCTCGCCAGGTGAGGCCCATCAGGCCGTAGCCTATCGGGCTGACTTCTTGGCCCGTGAGCTTGATTGCGGGCTTGGTGGACATGCCCACTGTGGCTTTCGCTTTGTCGATGATAGAGGTCATGGTTGTAGAGTTCTTCTCGATTTTATTGCAGTTGGTGTGGCGGGTGGTGAGACTTGCTGTGAGACTACCGAGTCCGGATTTCGTCACGGGAAGGCTGTTATATACTCACGGTGACCGGCTTCACTCTGACCGCAAGCCGTCGGCTCAATCGTTCCAGTCTAAAGGTACCTGCTGGTGTTCAAGTTGCTCCGAGACCACTTGCTAACACGATGGAGAAGTGAGCCAATCAAGGAGATGATAATTGTGGTACGAGTCAGGAACGGATGTAAGGCAGTGAACCTTTCCGGCCAATGCAATCGTGAAAATGGAAAGTGCCTGCTGCTTTCGTGACATTGCAAGTGCTACCTGTAGCGGAGTTAAAGATTCGCGACGCCCAGTGATTCTGGTCATGACGTACAGCTCTACCCACCTAGAGCATTAGTCTTGTAGTCGGCATAACTTGTGCTCGATGGCAACTCTGAGTGCCGGAGCTATGCGGTGAGATTGCCGGACTCATATGTTTGTCCATAACTCGGTGGCACGATGTGATAATGATGGCATCGAAGGAGTCCGCGATATTACTTCCGCACGACGCAGGTGGCTATGTTTCCATTTGGTTCCGGAGCACATTCTCATTAGCAACATGTTTTGGTGAGCTTCCTGTAACGCTAGATTGATGATGATATCGTGGTAATACATGGTGCGCCCTGCTCGAAGATTGCTGTTATGTTCCTGGTAGACAAGACGAGCTCGGTCACGAGACCTCGCGAGTCGTCCGTGCTTTGCCACTTTCCTGTCGCGTCAACCTAGACGCGTCCTGACTTCGATTACCACTGCGCTTCTCTGCTTTACTACAACCACCACTCTGCTTGACTCCACAGAACCGTACAACAATCGCAGTACGATCGCAAGTATGAGCGCAGAAGAAGAACAATCGCAATCGGGCTATGAAGATGGCCTGGCAGGAGGACCAGGCGCACCAACGCCACTGTCGGCTCTTGATGGTGTGGCGGGCTTGACGAAAAGAGATATACAACTGTTCGTGGATGGAGGCTACAACACGGTGGAGTCGGTGGCATATACGTACGTACTTACGCGATGAATGTCATGGCATTGCTGATCGTGGTACAGACCAAAAAAGATGCTTGAGACGATCAAGGGCATATCTGAGCAGAAGGCGACGAAGATACTCGTAGAAGGTACGCTGATATCGTGCACGCGGGTATGAGATCACGCTAACCTTTGATAGCTTCGAAGCTCGTACCCATGGGCTTCACTACCGCGACCGAAATGCATGCACGACGTAGCGAACTCATCTCAATCACAACCGGCAGCAAACAACTTGACACACTTTTAGCTGGCGGGATCGAAACTGGCAGCATAACTGAAGTCTTCGGCGAGTTCCGTACAGGCAAGAGTCAGATCTGTCACACCCTCGCTGTAACATGCCAACTACCCTTCGACATGGGCGGCGGCGAAGGCAAGTGCTTGTATATCGACACCGAGGGTACATTCCGTCCTGTACGGTTACTGAGTGTGGCGAACCGATACGGACTATCAGGCGAGGAGGTGCTGGACAATGTCGCGTACGCACGAGCGTACAACAGCGATCATCAATTGCAACTGCTCAATCAGGCCGCGCAGATGATGACCGAGACACGGTTCTCACTCCTCGTGGTGGACTCCGCCACATCACTCTACCGCACAGACTTCGTGGGCCGTGGAGAGCTCTCAAGTCGACAGACACATCTCGCCAAGTTCATGAGAACATTGCAACGACTAGCGGACGAGTTCGGCATCGCAGTCGTCATCACGAACCAAGTCGTGGCGCAAGTCGATGGTGGACCTTCAGCAATGTTCAATCCCGATCCGAAGAAACCCATTGGTGGCAACATCATTGCTCACGCTTCCACAACACGTCTCAGTCTGAAGAAGGGCCGAGGCGAGACTCGAATATGCAAGATCTACGATTCACCTTGCTTGCCGGAAAGTGATTGCATGTTTGCGATCACGGAGGATGGTATCAGTGATCCACAGCCGAAGGATCTGGAGAAGGATTGAAGTATGGACACCAAGTCTGAGAAATATGTGGGTGTACAGCTTGTGGGCGACTGCGTTCTTACGATCTACGAAGCATTGCGGTGGTGTTGTGGTTGCAGCGCTATCTCTGTTCTTACGACATAGTAGGTCTACGGACAGCTTTGAAGGCAATGTCCGCTCTTTCACCAATCAAGCAAGCGGTGGTATGCGCCGCTCGCTCGCACGTGAACATTGTCCGGGCTTCGCTTGTCGCGCCTTCCTTATTCATCATTCACAGATTTTTCGTCAACCTTGGCATCTTCAGGTCTGCTCAAAAATAAGTTCCGCGAGGTCACAAACACTTCTCTCTTGAATATCAAATCGAAGCATCAAATCTCTCATTGCCACGACCGGCGGACGTTGCACCTCCTGGCCACGCATGCCGTCCTCGAAACTCCGGAACTCCTCGAGAGCGTGCTGGCTTGTTTTGGGTGGCACGATCTACTCTTGGCGAGAGGTGTGTCTGCAACGTGGCGCGCACTCATCGACAATTCTCCAACCCTTCGCAAACAACTCTTCCTCGACCCAAGCACGACAGACCGCCTTCGGCTCGACGTTGAGACTACTGTCACTCAAGATCCGTTGAGTACATACGGAGGTTTCGCAACGCTTGAATTCGGAGCCTTCAAGTATCTTCCACGATTCACTGCTCTACACAAACGCCTCGGGTCCAAGCCGACGAGCGAGAGCTCTTGGACTATCTCTCAACAACTACCATTCAAATCACCGTCATTCCTTTTTCCTGTCGACGTGTACAACTTCGGATGGGTCGCGAGGGATTTAGAAGAGATCCGCAGATCTTCATTTGCACGCCACATGTTGCTGACGAGCCCGCCGTGCACCGTGGTAGAATTGCTCATCCCTTGGCTCACGGTATCAGGAGCCCAGGGAGATCAATATCTACTCGCCACTCTACGCAATCCGGAAGGCATTCGTCTTGGCGAGATCATGGACACATTCGTCAAATTGATCGCGGGCAATGAGGACAAGCCCCGTTTCGGACGGTATGGCGCGACTGCAACGTTCGTTGCGTGCCTTAACATAAAAGAAGCGCCGCCCGAAGCTAAAGTGGCCACCGCGTAAGCATAGACAAGAGCACCAGGTGGGAGGCCCACTAGCGGCTGAGGTTGGGAAGCCGCTGGCGACGGTAGTCCGATGTACCTTCCAGAAGTGCAGCACTCGACTCCAGGATGGTGCCGGGCTAAGAGATCGATCGGCATGCAGGAGATGGAGCGCAAGCTCTTTGGTATGGGGCACAAGCCAATGCATCGCCACCTGGGATTCTAGACACTCATTATTTGGAGCCAACATGAGCTAGCAAAGAACTGCTTTTTCGCAGCTACAACGACATCGATCGTTCTATCATGGTGTTGTACTCCTACACTTGCAGCTCTGACTGGGTGGCGACCGGCAGCTCCATTTCAGAAGCCTGTGCTTGTGTATGTGACGACTTCGGCGGCGTTCGTAGCTTGGACACGCTGCTCTTATCGGTGCACTGACGAATCTACTCCATGCCCTCCCCTCCCCCCCCGCCGAGCTCATTGGCCTTTTGCCGGTGGCTATCGCACGATGGCCGCATAGAGGACAGACATCGCATGGTTGAGGTGAGGAACGTCGGCTATACTCGGTGGTCTCTTTGATGTGGAGAATCTGAAGCAGGCCTGGCCTGTGCATGCGGCAGAACTCCACGAGCTTCTGCTTCCTCTTTCACCTCGTCTCCTGCCACTCCCACCGTGACAAGCATGTTAAGATCACACCAGAATGCCATCAGCGCGTCGTCGGCTATTGTCTGGGGTCTCCGTAAAGCTTGCCGTCGATGCCTCAAGCGTCCGGTCCTTCTCCACCCGCTATTACCTAAAAACTCTGGGCAATGACCAAACGCCGCCTCTACCCACATCCTTCGAGAGGGTCAGCATGTGGAGACACAGCAAATTTTGACGCACCATGGAGCGTGTACCTACCAAAAGGGAGTCGAAAAGGGATTCCAGTGATCTGGTAATGTTTGTGGACCGAGAGTAAGCGCCCGACATCAGACCGTCCTGTGAGTCTGTGTGCTTGCGATATCACCGTTCGCGCCGTAAGTAGGCTTGGCTTGTGTATATCTATCTTCGGTGCCACCATGTCCGTTGCGATGGATCCCGTCACACGCGCATTCCAGTCCACTAAGATGTCGGAGAAGGACCTTGAAGGAAAAACTGGCCAGGATTGTGTCCGGGAACTGGATCTCACGAAGACGCACACCGTCACCGGTGAGATCGATCTCAATGCCACACATCAACTGGAACGTGGCCTTAAATCACGACACATACAGTTCCTTGCCCTGGGCGGCGCGATCGGGACTGGTCTGTTCGTCGGATCTGGTGGGATTCTTTCGCTCGTTGGTCCAGCGCCCTTATTCATGGCATACCTATCCATGATGTTTGTGGTCTGGGTCGTCATGAACAATCTCGCCGAGATGGTCACATACCTACCTCTTAGGGGAATATCTATTCCGTACTTTGTGGACAGATTCGTCGATCCATCTTTGGCCTTCGCTGCTGGGTGGAACTACTGGTATGTGAAGAACTAGGTATCAGACTTGTGTGATCTGTCAAACGAGGCTCATGATTGGTATCAGGTACGCTTACGCTATGCTGGTTGCTGCCGAGTGCACCGCTGGTGCTATCGTGTTGCAATACTGGACCGATTCTGTACCTGTTGCTGCCTGGATCTCTATAGTACGGATCGAGGTACTTGTACTTGGCTACATTGCTAATAGTAATGACAGATCCTGCTAGTCATACTACTCCTCAACATTATCGCTGTCTCCTTCTTCGGCGAGGCCGAGTTCTGGTTCGCTTCCATCAAGCTTATCACTATAACCGGCTTGGTCATTCTTGCTGTGGTCCTATTTTTCGGCGGCGGTCCCAACCACGACAGTAAGCAAAGCAATCGTGTGTACCTTGTGTGAGAAGTCGCTGAGTGCTGACTATCACTTTCAGGGATCGGATTTAGATATTGGGAGCCAAACAATCCTGGCGCTTTCAAGCCTTACCTCGTGAACGGCAGCACTGGTCGCTTCCTAGCGTACTGGATTGCCTTTGTTAAGGCGGGCTTCGCTTTCATCACCTCTCCTGAGCTTATCGCATTGGCTGCAGGTGAGACGGTAGCTCCAAGACGCAACATCCCGAAGGCAGCCAAACGATACGTGTGGCGACTGGCTATTTTCTATGGCCTCGGAAGCCTGGCGATTGGCGTCGTCGTACCATACAACGACCCGCGACTCCTGAGCCCTGACTCGAACGCATCGGCCAGCCCCTTCGTCATTGGTATTGCTCGCGCCGGCATCAGAGGACTGAACCACGTCATCAACGCCGCTATCCTGACCTCTGCATGGTCAGCCGGCAATGCTTTCCTGTACTCTGGCTCGCGCGTCCTATACTCGATGTCCCTGACCGGACAAGCACCTAAGATCTTCTCCAGGACCTCCAAGCGCGGTGTACCGTACGCTGCAGTCCTCTTCACCTGGCTCTTCGGGTGCCTGGCCTTCTTGAACGTATCGAACTCCGGCGCCACTGTCTTCACCTGGTTCTCGAACATCTCGACGATCTCGGGCTTCATTGCATGGATAGTGGTCATGATTACCTACCTTCGCTTCCGAAAATCTATGAGCATCAACGGCATGCTCTCGGCACTACCGTATAGGACTCCACTCCAGCCACATGCCACATACGTGGTCCTTTTCATTGTCGTGCTTCTGACATTTACAAGTGGCTTTGCGGTCTTCTTTCCTTCAGAATGGAGTGCCAGTAGCTTCCTAGCTTCTTATATTACCTTGCCTATCTTCATGATTCTATACATAGGCCACAAGGTCTGGTCAAAGAACTGGCGCTTTGCAGTCAAGATCGAGGAAGTGGACGTCATGACTGGCAAGAAAGAGATGGACGAGTTGGAGGCCACAGATGTAGTCCCGGTCGCGAAGAATTGGCTCGAAAAGGCGTGGTTCTGGCTAGCATAGTGGCAGCTTATGATGATGAATGGAACGATTACTCCAAACGTCAACCGCACAACTCGAATTCTGACGGGCCACAAGAGGATGCAGCTTCGACAGCCCAGTCGTCAGTTGTCGAGTTGTGGGCCCTCCTGCGGTATGCTGATAGTGCACAAGATATGAAAGCTCCGTCGCTTGTGTTTGCGCTGAGGACCGATGCTCCTAGTGTGGATGGCGAAACCCTACGCCAGGTCCATATTCCATTTTTGAGAGGCGCTCTCGGTTGGGCTCTCGAGCTAGAAAGGCACACCTCGCTCTACCTGGGCCTCAAGAACGCTTACATTGCAATCTTTAGAGCCTTTTTACAGAATTACGTTGCGCCACCGCCCCATGAGAAAGACTTCGCGCGCAAGCCAGTGTGCTGCGGATGCGAGATCTGCCCGGAGCTGGATGCGTTCCTGGTCAATTCGAGTGCACAAACATTCTGATTTACACTGGACAAGACCGACCGCCAGCATCTATACCTCATGCTAGAGTGGGAAACATTTGATGGCATACACGAGACGGAACGACAAGTCCGTGAGCCAAAGACACTAGTCATCACGAAAAGATACCGCCAGGGTAAGGTTTACCAACAGTGGTTGACACGATGACAGACGGCTTATGATGAGCTGAAGAAGTTCGACCGAAGCAAGTTACGTAAGCTTATATCAAATGACTTCTATTCAATCATGAGCATGGCGTGTATCTTTGAGGACCCTGCTGATGCTCCCGATTTTCTGAAGACCGAAGTCACGGTGTAGGGGGCGGCGTATCCAGGTCAAGCGATGGAGATCCGAGACAGGTGTTTTGGAGAAGCGAGGAGTTGGTGACCATATTTGTCGTACCCATACTGCAGCCATGTATTGATTAAGATTTAGCTTTCAAGCGCCGACAGTCTTTCAGTCTCGGCGCCAGTCCGCGAGCATTGAGCATGAGCACGAGGACTTGATTCACCTGCCGACCCTTTTAAGCACCTTCGAGGGTCTTTTCGCTTGAGCACCTGATCAATCAAAGTCTGCTTTCGCACAAACATACTTCTCATCCGTCAACATAACATCGCACACCCATTATGGCGCAGTCTGCACTCCGCGAGCAGATCCTTGGTATGGGAGTCCCGGGATCGGGTAGAGTATAAAACACCATGGCTGACGCTTTCACAGTCAACGCTGCGGAGCTGATGTGCAAGCTCAACCCCGACAAGCAGCACCGCATCTCTGAGCATCGCCTTATCGTTCGTCGCTGCGGCATGGGCGAGAGCAAAGGCTACAAGGGCGTCATCATCGACTATGCCGTCATCCGTAAGTAGGACCTCCCCGACACGACTTGAGGCTTCGTACACAGGTGCCGGAAGACATGAAGTGACGTCGATCACAACCTATCTTCGATGTCGTATGCCGCACATGCCAACAGCGCTGACCCTCATGATATAGGTATCGAAGGTCCTCGTGCTAACACCTTCCTCGAAGCCCTGGAAAGTCTTCTCAACTTCACTGCCGAAGCGCTGAAGCCGCACCTCGAAGGCTACGAGAACATGAAGTTCTCGCACATCAAAGGCCAAGCTCTCAAGAGGCGCGAGGGTAGCAGGATCGCGGTCAAGGCGCCAACAGAGCAGACGGCCACGGCCGCCAGCCCTGCGAAGAAGGTCCGGATTGTTACCAAGAAGCTCGAGTCTCCTGCGAAGAAGCTCGAGTCACCCATGAAGAAAGTCGAGGTCGCCATCAAGAAGCTCGAGTCTCCCCCAGGAAAGCTCGAATCTTTTTAGGAGGGCCTCTCGATTCTCAGCAAGGTCGATAGTGGTAACGGAGAGCCGGCCGCAAAGAAGCGCAAGAAGAACAAGAAGAGGAAGTTGAGCAGTGGCGCCGAGGCTGCTGCTTGAGGGGTATGATCGGGCAACCTTCTAGCACGTGGATGGGTCTTCGCTCAATCCAAGGGAACTCCAAGCACGTCGCGCTCTTTTGAGGCATGAGGCTGTCGGCATTCTTGAGGCAGGGAGTCTCGGATTGTCAAGCGAAGGACTGCACTGTCGTTAGCACTCCACCACGTCGGCGACCAATGATTGACCAAACCCGGCGACAGAAGTTGGCCTAGTACCACATCGGTCAAGCAGCGAAGACCGCGAGAGGCGACTGATCAGCACAAGAATCAATACCCACCACCTATCTACACAAGCAACGTCTACCCGCTTTTACTGTAAAAACCTCGCCATTATACTAGTCCTACAGCCCTAAAAACCTCGTGATATTCATTCCATCCCTTGCTCGTAGCCCAGAATACAGGGAACAAAATCCATGGTATCCCCGTCGTGTTCTACTAGTAATCCCCGAAAAAGCAATCGGTCCATTCCTTCCCGTGTGAATGGTGATCTATGAAAAAGGTGCCTCATCCGCTAAACACCAATAGGAGCCCACTATTTGTCACTGTTGATACAAGCTCGCGCGCCGTATTGAGCTCCAAAAACCAGGTATAGAAATGTCATAGGGGCGGAAGTTGTTGCTGTTCCACTTCACTTTCTATCTCGCCGTCGATCAACCCATCATCGACTGGCCATATCGCATTCGTCGAGGTCTCTTTCCTCGCTCTCGTGCCTCTTCCCGTAAAGCTTGGCCAAATTGCTCAATCTCAACCATAGCAAGCTCGAATTCGGACCGCAAGAAGTCCTCGTGCTCTAATCCCGGAATCACCCTCGGAGGTATGTTGAACGGGTTCTCTCGGACCTGACGGGAAAGCATGCCAAAAGCACACGTTAGCAGGTCTGCCTAAATATTTGAACGGGACTTGTGTATCGATAAGATGTTTTTCGAGATCGTGAAGGAGGTTGTTTCCCTACGCCAGCAGAGATTGCTGATGCCCATAGCTTCCAGGAGTCATGGTGGGTTCGGCGGAATCTGACAGTGCCAGGAGTAGTTGAGCAAGACAGCGTTTGGTGGCGGCGTCGTCTCGCAAGACTGGGGAGAAAGTCGCGTCGCGCAGGGGTTCGGGGAGGCATTGGCGGAGAGCCTCGCGAGCCCGGGCGTTATCCGAAAGCCTAGTGAAAGTCAGTGTCTGTGAAGTGCAACCCGTGCCAGCAAAAAAGGTTGAATACGTACCGCAAGAAGCACCGCACAACATGCTTCAGTAATCGAACCGTCTGCTGATCGACTAGCTGTGTGACCATATTCGACAGAACCGTGCCCACTGCGTAAAACCGCTCGTATGTCTGGCAAATATACTGCAGTCCCGTGTCGTCCAACAGTATCTTCTGCACGATGAAAATGGCGACGGTCTTGCTGAGCTCAGAGCCCGTCTCCATTATACGGAGACAGAGAGGGATGATCTCGGTGGTGAGGAGGAAGTGGATGACGTCCGAGCTGTCGTTCTTGACCAGAGCGCCGATGACGCCGAGGGAGGTCAGGCGGAGGTACTCGAAAGGTCGGGATTTGGATGTGGTGTTCAGGAAGGGGTAGAGGAAGAGCGGGATATGCGCTGTGCCATGTCAGCTTCCCATTCTCTCAAACATACTTGGGTGCGCATAATGTACCTCCCAAGAACAGCCCTCTCGTCTCGCTATGCGACGCCACACACTGCAGCAACGCCAGCGCATTACACACCCGATTCGACGCCGCAGCCGTCAACTGCGACGGATTGAGAAGCGGGTAGACAGAGATAATCTCCTGGAGCAAGGACGTCATGACGCCGAATGAATGCCACAGTATCAGTGCCAATTCAGGCACCTGCTCCCTCTTCTTGCTGAGCTCCAGAAGCGCGCTCTCACGTGTATGCGCGTTCAGTACTTGCACGATCCACTCCAGCACCCGCCTATTCTCCTCGCTCATCTGCTCTCCATTCGTGCTGAAGATACTGCTGGGTCCGTGGTCGAGTGTGTTCTCTCTACTCCCATTCCCACCGCCACCAAGCGCTTGATTCATAGTAGACCCGTTGTTTGCAGCACTTCCATTCGGTCGTCCATACTGCTGCGACTGGTGTGGTTGCGAGTGCTGGTGCTGCTGCTGCTGTTGCTGGGCCTGCTGCTGCTGTTGTTGCTGTTGCGCTACCGCATTCGCCGCCGCGGCAGCTTGCGACTGAGCATATTGTGTCTGGGCGTGTTGTGGGTGGTGTTGCCAATCGTTCGGGCCATGGTAAGGGTTCTGGTGGGAGAAGACGTGGTGAGCCTGCATGGTTGCGACACGGCATGCAAGCCGGCGGGCGTTGCCTTTTGAGCGACTCGAGTCTTGACCGCCCGTCTCACAAGCAGCGGAGTAGTCACTTTTTGGTTCGTCCAACCTAACCAGATCGTTCGCAATGTTTTGCTCGAGGATGCAGGCGCAGTGCAATGCAGGGCAGGGCAATGCAGGGCAGGGCAATGCCGTTCAATGTTCGGCGGGCGGCTAAGCTTGGGTTGGTCCAAGCTCCTACTATGCAATATAGAAGTGATGGTCGGGTCACGAGACAGAGCAGTAATGATGGTAAGAAAGTGAGTGTTGGGTAAGCACGGATAGGGCGATGACACAGGTAATCAGACCAAGTGAAAGGGACACAGTATTGGATGATTCGAGGCTCTATTGCAGCTACTCAGACCAGTGAAGGCGAGCAACTGACTAGCTATGATCTAGAGTACACGTAGACACACGCTCGTATTAGGCCATCCACTCCTCTTTGAACCTTAAGCAGGCAGAGGAGATTATCATACCAGCACGTAACTCAGCATCTAGTAGAGACGCTTGGGCGGGCTCATGCTGGCCTTGATGGTCAGGGAGCCCACGTTCTGCCAGCCCTTCTTCAGCAGCGAGACGAGGTAGTTGATGGACAACATGATGTTGCCGATAAGCTCCTCCTCGCTCATGTCCACGTTGCCGACAGCGACACCCATGCACAACACCTTCTTCAGCTGGAACTTGATGGTCGACTTGACTTCGGTGATTTTGGCACCCAGATCCTCGTTGTGGGAGACGGGGGTGGGGAACTTGCCGGCTGGGGGGGATTGTTAGCTTAGATGTAGTGGTAAGATAGGAATATATAAAGCTTACCCTTAGAAAGACCTGGACCCAAGAGACGAGGGATCTGCTTGATCAAGGAGTCGGAAGCGACGAAAGCATCATACTTCCTCGCCAACTTCTTAATCAACTTCTTATTCTTATTCAACTTCTTCAAATCCTCCGAGCTCATAGCATCAACACCACCATGCTTCGCACGGTCGATATCGTGCTGATCACCTAAGATGCAAATGCTCATGTTCGGGCGCGGGACACGGGGCAGCTTGACGGTACCGCTGAAACGCTTGTCGCGCTGCGGGTCGTAGTTCTTGAGGCCGATCTGGAGTTCGACGGTCTCGAGGAAGTTGCGCTTCTTCTCCTCGTTCGAGTACTTGAGGAGTTCTTGTACGTTGGTACGCACACCAGCGACCGTGATCTTCGACATGATGGGCGGGACGGTCTTCCAATATCTCTTTGAGGGAGTGGTATTGGTACGGCTTTTGCGTTCGTAGTTGTTGGTTCGTTGGGAGTAGGGAGAAGAGTTAGATGGAGAGGCGACGAACAATTTGGAGGCTTCGCCAAGATTTGCGGTGGGGTGGTGAGTCAGCCGGAAGAGAATCTGTGCGCAAGACTCACTTCTTGCACCAGAGAATGCTTTGCTTGATAGACCACAAGGCACGCCCTATACAGCTTCTACAAATCAAGTATCTGGTGACTCGATGATACGCACATGCTCCATGAGTAGTGCTGCACGTTCTGTACGCGCTCTCTCGCCCTCGACAAGCGCTCGCGGCTGCTGCTCGTACACTTCTCGACCCACCACCACAAACCCAGCCTTCTCGTACAACTTCCTGGCCGCCGTATTGTAATCATCGACAAGAATGGTGGCCTTGAAACTTTTCGAGTCACTCGCCTCACCCAGATGCCGGGCTTCAGTCAGAGCAGCTTGAATGAGAGCCAGGCCTAGCCCTCGGCTTCGAGCTTGGGTGTCGACGAACATGCCATTCAGATGAAAGTGCAAAGTCTCTAGAGTTCTATCATTATCCTCTTCCGCCTCAATCGTGGAAGTCTCGATACTGGCGACATGATCCGATGCTGCGACTCTTGCGAAAGGATCCTTCGTCGCCGTAATTCTGCTTGAGCTCGCATCTGTCAAGGGCCCAAGCAGAACGATCGTGCCTACCCATGGAGCCTCGAGAACGTTGAGTCGTTTGGGGATGTGGCTAGTATCGCCGTGTGGGTTTGGGCTGTTCACAGCTACGAAAGTCGTAGCTTTCAAGCTACTCAAGCGCTCGATCGTCTTCTCCACCCCCTGCTGGCTCTCAATCTCGTACGAAGCTGCGAATGCTTCTGGCGCTGTCTGCAATGCGTGAAGACGAAACGAGCGCCATCTTTGTGCCAAATCGAGGATGATAGGACTGGTCTGGGTTTGGTCGGACAGGTTTGGCAGCTTGAGAATGTCCGTGGTAAGTCGTCTCTCCATCTCCGTCTCACGATTACGCCACGTACAAATTGAAGAGCACTGCCGGATGAAGAAAGGTATTCTCAATTTCTGTATGACTCCCGCACACTTCTACTTGACTCACTCAAGAAGGTCGCATCCTGTGACGTGGGGGCGGGCACGTGACATCCTCATGTCTGCTGAGCAGGCGTGCGGCCTCTTTGTCTTACTTGCCACTTCATCAGGACTGCGCGTGCTCGCGGTGCTTTGTTGTTGCAGTAAGGCAACCGGTAAGTCTTGCAGACTACTGACTGCCTACACATGACGACCTTCTCCGGACCAATACTTCACAGCGACACCAACTTCCTCTTGTTCTTCACGATGTTACTCTGCACTTTTAAATTGGCGCATCAGCTTGGTCGCTATGGATGACACAACCCTGACCAGTATGGAG
This sequence comes from Recurvomyces mirabilis, assembly GCF_035927965.1. Lineage (NCBI taxonomy): Eukaryota > Fungi > Ascomycota > Dothideomycetes > Mycosphaerellales > Teratosphaeriaceae > Recurvomyces > Recurvomyces mirabilis. Next base: position 469,565 of record NW_027041938.1, on the reverse strand, counting down.
GGATATTACATGGCCATAGACGATACCCACATCCATGACAGTCTACAGGATCTGGATGACCCGACAAGCTTGAAGCGTATGCTCAACATAGCGAAAAGCAGCACTGCCGCCACCTTTGTTCTCGACTTCAACGATGAGGCTGCTTATGCGACCTTTGATCTACCGTTCGCTTCCACCTCGAAACTGCTCGATGCCGAGAGGCCGGATGCATCGTACGCTCGCTGGGTAAACCTGTGGCGTCCTTTCGAGCAGCAGGCTATCCTGGAAGTGTTGGCCAGACGGTACGATTTCTCGCCACGCCTACTGGCAATGATGTGCTCAGATCCGCGAATGTCAACGCGTTCAGCTAGCCGGAGCCCTACGTCGAACTTCTCCCGCAAGGCACACTGGTGCAACAGATCGAAACACAGTGGTTCATTAGACAATTCCGAGAACAAGATAGATGAGCTATCTGAGCACGCTTCCATCGCTAGCTATGATTCTGTTGCCCGCGGCAATCTGTATCGTATCATCGACGACCTCTGGCATTACTCGTCTGTCGACCTCGGGCGAAGCTACGTCTGCATCGGCTATAACTCAATCTTTGGCACGAAGCATGCAGACTCCGAGGACGACAATGGAATACTGCCGCATTGCACGAGAATATGGACCTGGCTTGTGCTGTGTGACGATAGTACAGTAATCACGATCAACGAGGATCCATTTCCGTTCGCAGGTGGTGTATTGAGCGGAACACAGCAGCGCATCCTACAAGAGACACGACGGAATCTCCTCAACGTCTTCCGTTCTCTGTCTCGAGTAGTCGAGGACGAGCGCATGTCACGCAATCCCATGGCACTTCTACCTATTCGCACACGTCTCGGTGACACCATAGAAGAGACTGCTCACCGAGAGCCCGATGCGCCAGGACTGCTCTTCTACTACATCTTCGAGAATTGGTATAACAGCTACATTCTGGTCACTCGCAAAGAAAGTCGATATGGCGTCGAGCTAGTGAGCTTACGGGCGCAAATGTTCAAGTCACCTAAGCTCTGCCACATCGACCGCCTGGACTGCATTGGGAAGGAACTTGGCGTCCTCAAGCGCCACTATCTGAGCTACAATCGCATTATCGACCGCCTCCTGGAGCCACAAGTTGCAACCCCAGCATCGCTCCAAGGCTCGCATGTCATCAGCGAGACCAGCGAGCTGTCATCGCTGAGCACTGTGCGCCCAATGGTCACGGAGAAGGAAAGTCTATTGGGAGTCTCTTTTACCTCCGCCGCACGATCACGTTTCCGACGGCTCAAGGACCTGATCGACCTGTATGCCCTGAGCGAGGTGGAAGAGTACCTCAAGCAGAAAGACTCACTGGTTACCATGAACTTCAACCTCATTGCCATGAAAGAGTCTCTGGATATGGAGCGGCTGACAAAGATCACGCTGTTGATTACGAAAGCGACGATCTCGTTCTTGCCGGTCAGCCTAATGTCGGCTTACTTTAGTGTGCAATTTGATGGGATTGATTATACAGTCAAGGAATATTGGGTCTCGTTTGCCGTGATTCTGGCAATGAGCTGGGTTATGCTGTTCGTGTTTGGTGTTGCCAGCGGTAGTGTTGAGACGGTCGGTGTCCTTCAGAAGGTCTGGCAGGGGTCAAGGCAAGCCTGGACTTCCCTTACTTCACGGGCTTAACCCAGCTGAGCTCGGAGTGTGATAAAAAGATTTATGCTGTGTTTTTGTATCAATTTACTCTATGTACGACTCGAACAGCCAGTGTGAGCCTGTTGGGTATATGTAAAGAAACAGAATCATGCTTCTCGAGTCAAACTTCAGCTAACTCCACGAATCGCATGTGCCGTAAATCCATGATATCGTTGCATCCTGCTGCAACCTCGAAAAAGTACCAGTATCAAACATCACCATCCCATCGGACTAAGCCAGCTCGTACCGCCCAAGCACAGATTCACGTCTTGGTCTGTACTCGTCGCCACTGCTACTCTCATAGCTTGACTGGCCTCGCACACTCCGACCTCGACTACCCTCGCCACTGAAATCGAACTCGGATACTTCACCCCACGACGGGTAATGTATCATGGGCGAGTGTCTTCGCTCAGGACTTCGCGAAGGCAAGATCGGCGAGACAATGTCGTCTGCCTCATCGTCCTCTGGACTGGAGAATGGGTTGCTGCGCTCAGCTGGATGTGTCCCATGGTCGCGAGTGTTCGCCATCATCATCATTGGTGAGAAAGGCGTTGGCGGACGGTTCTCCATTTCTGGCTCCGGCTGTATCGAGTCGTAGGAGTGGCGTGGTGCAGCCGCGGCTGCTGCCATCGAATCATATGAGTCACGCTGGCCAGCCGGCTCTGCTCGCAGCTCTTTCGCCACAGCTGCACCGTCCATCTTGTGCTGTAAAGACCGTTCTTCGGGAGTGAAGAAGGGATTGTCCTCTGAAGAAGAGTAATTCGAGTACTGACGAGCGTATGCGGGATGCATGGCCATTGGTGGTGGCTGCAGACTCGACATCGGTGGCTCGGGCATACGGTCGTATCGCTCTGCCCAGTTGTTCGGTCGGGCGGTGGATAGTATGGAGGTGTGTCTCTGCATTGGCGATCGCCACGCCCCGATATCGCTGTCCGTGATGGAGGGTGTGCCGCGACGCTTGAAGAATATGCCAGTGGACTTCTTTCGTCGGTGCAGGCAACAGCCCACAAGTGCCAGAAGGATGAGAGCGACAGCACCTAGGGCTACACCAATGCCTATGCCGAGCTTCTGATCATTGGTGATGTTAGGCTGTTGTGACGGGTTGGCGTTAGTGGAAGAGCCCGTCCTCGCTGGAGCAATCGAGGATACCGATGTTGCAGGTACTGAATACGTGCTGGAACCGATGACCACAGCACTTGGCCATGTCAGGGACGCAACCTGCGTAAGTGTTGTTGACGGGTAGTAAGATGACAATAAGCTTTCCGCTTGGCTCCAAAGTGAGAGAGGAACATCATTGCTTGTAGTAGCGCTTCCAGAAGCAGAGTTTAGCGTACTCGCCGGCGTTATGGTGCTGGTCGGCGACGTGGCTGTCGCGGACGGATCTGCTGATGCTATTACAGTCGGACCTTGACTCTGTTGTGCTATGGCTGGTGAGATTGCAGTCGCCGCAAGCAGTAGCGCAACGGCTTTCCATGTAGTTACTCCAGTGGGTGACATGGCCAAGACTGACCGTTGAAGGATCGCCGCTGTAATTGTAGCAGAATCACCACACACTTGCAGTAAAGTTTGATAGTGGGCTCGTTGACAGGACAATACGAAGGATGTTGTAAGGTAAAAGAGAAAAGAAGTAGGCCACGACTCGAAATGATAGACGTAGTCCGTAGTAGGCGGCACAAGGGACGATCTTGAAGCCGTCTTTCTACAGTAGTATCATATATGAGGTAGCAATGGAAAGGTTCGAGAAGCAGGGCGGTGCGGCGGCAGAAGATACGCTGCCCGCGACACCACTGGCCTCCGATATGATCGGCAATCTTCATTGCTCGAAGAAGTCGTCTCCTCTGCCGACGCCAGCACACTCCCTGCCATTAAAATGACCAGTCCGGCCATACGGGAAGCGTTGATGTCGTCCTCGTGGACGCAGGGACGCTTTGGCAGAAGACAGACGCAGCACTGATGCAGGGCAGAACTGGGCGGCACGCAAGAAACATGGGTTGACAGCTCTTAGCAAGGGAACGTGGAAGTCTGTTCGGGAACATGTGTGGCTGATCCTTCTTCGGCTCGAGCCCGACAGGGAAGGTAGCCACACTTGTGCAGTCATACCTGTGGCGCATGTCCGGTGGTTCGTCGCTGTGCCGTGCGCCAACGTCACTCGAACGCCTTGCCGTTGCCTGATCTGCGCTCGTTATACCGGATGTGGTTGAAACAGGGTCTGCCAGGTGAAGTCAGAGACGGGACGACTCGCCGAGGCTGACAAGGATTCATCGTGGAGCAAAACCTGTTTCATGATTCTTGGACGTCAATGGCTCAAATCCAGAGATGTCATGACACGGCTGTACCTCTCGGCGCCAGCAAGACACTTCCGAGTTATGGGATGAAGTGGTGACAGGATATACCGTCAAGAAACACAAGTTCGTGCGAGGAACGATTCTGCGACAAATCTAGGCGACACACACACGAAGAGTTGCGCCACGATGTGGCGATCTAATGCCGTACCCAGTATCTCGAGTGCAGATCATGTGGCTGTGTAATATCAGATCAGGTCCAGGTCCGAACCACATGCATATCCGATACGGCCACTAGGCGCGAGCTCCGTCTCAGAAGCAGAAATCTAACAACACGTGCTCAAGGCAGTGCAGTTTCAGAGGCTCGGAACATCCCATTAGCAAACCTAGATACACCCTTCGCTTGAAGACAGCTTATGATACCGCGCTCGCCTCAAGACCGGATCGCAAGCTTACCCACCTCGCTACTGACTGTCAAAACTGTACCGCAACCACTCACCCACAGCCCTGAGGCTCTCCCACCGCACGCTCTCGTTCTCATCCTGCATGAGGCTCATGACTCTCAACTTCAGCCCCATCTTCTCGAGCGCTCGCCTTTTCTCCGGGCACTCCTTCACCAAGAATGCAACATCATTACAACCTATGGCAAGAACTTGCTTGTCGTTCGCCCAGTCTTTGCTCAGGATCTCTGCTAGCTTCTTGCAAAGCGCACCTTGCTCGTTCTCGATGATGGACTTTGCGTTTTCGCGCCAGAAGTCTGCACTTTTGTGTGGTGGACTCCAGCGAAGATGGCCGGAGTTGACTTCGGATGCGTATTCGTCGAAAGTGGTTTGTGAAGATGTATACTCATCCATCATCTGTGTGAGCTTGTCCAGGTCTTCTAGCAGATCCTCATCGTTGAAGTGTCGTGTCTTTAGGTTGGTCAACACGGACGGGAGCTTGGCTGGTAGGGCCGCTGGCATCAAAGTGCTCTTGTTGTAGGAGAGTAGGTTGTACAGGGTCCCGAGCAGCAGCCGGGTAGTCTTCTCTTTTGGCGATACGCGCAGGAGATGTATGTAGAGCGGGATGACGTCGTAGTCCTCGTCAAGACCAGGGCCGACAAGTCTACCTTCGAATGACAGCTGCCATATAGCCATGAGGACGTGATATAGCAGCTGGAGTCCAACGCCCCCTCCGACCTTGCTGGTGCTTTCTGCGCCACTGCGTATGCTTGTACCAGCCGAGCCATTGTATAACGTGCTGTCGGTGTCCTTTCCACCAGTAGCGTTGCGCAGGACATCCACAAGGGGGCCTAGAGTCTCCTTTCGTTGCTTCCAGAATTGCTGTCGCGACTTCGAGGTTCTCAGTAGGGCACTGTACTCCTGTACCGCGATGTCTTGTAGATTCGAGTCCGAAGTGTTTGACAGCGCAGAGATGTAGGTATAGATCTTCGGTAGAGCTTCATCGATCTCTGGGTTGGACTTCGGCTGTGCTATCAGAGCTCGGGAGAGGAGTGATGACAAGACAGCTGAGGTGAGGAGTGGTATGGGATCCTCGGCATTGTTTGACTGCTTCAGAAGTGGTAAGAGCGCCTTGTAAGGATGTGGGTGGTTCACGAGGGAGTCGACGAGGGCAGGTATGTCTGCCAACGTGTTAGTGTAGCACTTCTCGAATGACCTGTGTTCCCAATAGCACACCTTCTATGAGATCGCCAGTAAGCACAAGCATGTACTGCAGGATATCTGTTCGCTTTGCTGCGCCCTCGAATATGCTCTTCGTTTCACCATTGCCAAGTAGAAGTGCAGTATACGTATCGGTATCCGACTCGATGACCTGCTTCCTTTGCTCCTTCCGAACCTTGTCGATTGCCTTGATCTTCTTCAAGTCTGCATCTGTGATCGTCTTCGCTCGGACAGCTCCCTCCCAGCTTATTGGTCGTGCTCGGATATTGTTCTGTAGCGACTGGATGTACGCAGGCGGATCGAGTGACATGATGTTCGCCTTGATATGGCCGATATATCCCAGATCAGAGTCTGATGTGTCCGGGCGAGAGGGTGGATGGGGCCGAGATCTATCAATCGCTGCCAGTGTGAAGCTCAATGAAAGCTGCCTCACTGACGTTGCTTCTGCGATAGCTCCAGTTTAGGCTTAGACTAATATACAGCACGCCGTACGGATGCCAGCCTCGACGAGCAGCGACGATGGCCAATATATTCATCGTACGATGTAAGCACTTGCCATCTCGACCAAACAGGTCTGTTTACACTGACTGCTGACTACGCACCAAAGTCATGTCAGTGACAGCTTCTACCGGACCTGTTCCTGATGCTGGCGGCATTCCTTGGTCGCACATCAGTTCTCGAAGCGTTCATACTGGAGCCTTGCGCCACAATTGAGTACTGCTTGATTGAGTACCTGGTAGATGGGCACTTTTCGAACCTCAAACAGAGCGGCACTCTAGAACGACTCGATCATGCTCTGGTATCTCCTCTACCCCCTGCGTGGCACAACGCAGCCGCCTCGCCTGTCGGCCAACCATCCTATCAGGAGGGCTTTCTACCGACACGGCAAGACCACTGCTCAACATTGGCTCGTAGCCATGCTAGTATCGGTCGCTATAGCTGTGGGCTTCAGCTACCCGACCATCTTCCTGGCAGAGAACCCGACGGCAGGATTTGCTGCTTACCCTCACCATGTCTGGACAAGCGCGAAGCCATTCGACGGAGACTCTCGACACATCGACGTCGAGATGCGCCAGATCTGGGTGCACGGCAGCTACATGAAGGCACTGGACAAGGATGTGCTAAAGAGTGCTCTCAGTATACAGGAGAGGTTGGTCGGTGACGAAAATCTGACCGACATCTTTCCAGCTTTGGACGAGAAGCTGCGCTCGAGTACGCTGTCGTGGGGTTATCATTCGCCATTGATGTACTGGAATAGCTCAGCACAGATGATCGATCACGACACTGATATAGTAGATACTATCAATGCGCAAGCTGGCACGCCTTCTTCTCTAAATGTGGCTTTACGACCTGCGTCCGTCTTTGCCGGCAAAGTCTTCGATCGCCGCAAGCTCAGAGCAGCCGATGCTTTGGTATTGACATTCATGAACAAGGTCAGAGATGGCGTAGGAGGGTCATGGCAGCAGAAAATGAAGACGATCAAACCACAGGCCTGCGACAACTGCACGCTCTTCCCATCCGATGGTGATGTGACTCGCAATCGAGTATACGAGTTCAGCTTTACACCGCTCAGCTTACAAGAGAATCTGGCTTTGACCTTTGCTTACAGCATGATGGCACTGTATGTGCTTATGAGCCTTCGACGACTGAAAGCCTTTCACTCGAGATTTGGTCTGGTCGTTACAGCCATAACGCAGATGACCTGCTCGGTTTTGGCTAGCTTTACTATCTGTGGAATTTTGAAAATCAATCTGAGCATGATCCCTCAGAACGCATATCCTTTCGTGGTCCTGGTTATTGGCCTGGAGAACATGTTCCGGTTAATCAATGCTGTACTTGCATATCCAGCAACTCTGGCGACAGATCAACGTATAGCTAATGCTTTGGGAGATATTGGGCCAATCTGCTTGGCGACCGCGGCTCAGAACGTGATAATCCTAGCGATACTGGCAAGCTTCGTGTCACCAGGTGTGGCAGCTTTCTGTGCTTTCGCCTGCATCGCCACCTTATTCGACGTCTTCTTCCTACTCACATTCTTTGTGGCTGTTCTCAACGTCGATATCCGGCGTCTTGAATTGCAAGATGCACTGGCACGAGCAAATCAGCAGCACAAGCGCAGAGCACGCAAGCCATCGCCATCACAGCACACATGGTTCGACGCACTAGTTCGTGGTCGACTACCATTCAGCACGCGGATGGCCGGCACGGCTGTAACGACGACGTTCATCATATCACTGAACTACCACTTCTTTGAGAGACATGAGAAGGTTACTAGTATTACGCACTTGCTTGGACTAGCAAAGGGAGGTCCTAAGGGAATTGCTGACTTCGATACATTCTCCCCGCCACCGATGAACGCTACACTTACACCCGGCGAATGGATGAGAATGCAAGACTTCGATACTGCACGAGAAGTGATGCGCCTCGCAAAGCCAGGTGCTGACAGTTTCGTGATACGAGTCTTTGCGCCCTTGATCGTTGTGCTATCTGGAGCTGATCGCACTGGGGCACCTGTTGGTACCGAAGCCTGGATGCATGCGTTGACGAGCTTTGCTGTGCACCACTTCTATCAAGTGGCTGTAGCCATCGTCTTCGCTGTCACTTTTGTGACGGTGTTGATGAACTTCCTGCTTTACAGCGAGCCGAGCGACGACAATGACAACGACAGTGATAGGCTAGAGGAAGGTTTGACGGTGCAATCCATCTTGCTACCACACAGACTGGATGTCGTCAGGATTTCCGGTAACGAGAGTGGTCATTTCGTGACCGTTGCGCTCGACAGGACTATTGCCGTCGCGGTCTTTGACCGAGCGCAGAAAGCTTACAGTACCTTGTCAATCCCACCAGAAGTGCTGCAGACCATACATTGGCCTGTCCATTCAGCTGTCATTGACGATAACGCGGAATGGCTGGCCTGCCACTGTGGTGACGACAAGATCTTGCTATATAACTGCAAGACCAATATCATAGCGTCTTCTGTTCCACAATTTCCAGATGATAACCCTGCATTAATCTTCCGGCTGATGCGGCTTTCGAGTAGCAGTGGGCAGGCGAAAATCCATCTGGTGGTGTTGACCTCTGGCGGACGGTTACTCTGTCGCTCGGTCGATAGCCTGGAAAACAACTACTCACGTGTCTCGGACGTGCCACTCCTCGGTGGTCGGATGGTCGCCGCAGGCTCTTGTGTCGTTGTAAGCGAAGACTGCAAGCTGATCGTCCTCGTGTGGAGTGGAAGTGATCTTATCATCGACGCCACACGTCACCTTTCGTTCACTGCCAGACACGGACGACTCAGCGATGCTGTGAATATCTCGCATTTTCCCGGATCCGAGACCAATCACACCAATGACTTCCTACTCACGCATGGCGCGGAAGTACTTCTGAGCAGAGAAACCGGCGAAGAGATGATGCCGCTCGCACAGTCTTCCACGGGCACGATCACGGGAATGCTACTTCCAAACGTGTCCAAGTGTCAGAGATGTGGCGGACCAGCTCTTCAGTCCATCTCGCTCGTCTGCGAAGCTCAAGATAGCGAGGCATTCAGTGTTGAAGTTTCTGAGAAGGAAGGGAATAACAACCTATTGTGCTTGCAACGCAGCTCAATCGAATGCGGCATGTCACCCACGAGCCAGCGAACCATACACGACGTACATAACGCTGGTGTCTGGACTACGATTCCTTCGCATGGCGTAATCGGCTTACGCAGGAAGGCCGTGCCGGAAGATGCGAAATTGAGGGGGAGGGCATCCGATACCTCGCTAGGTCCACGCCTCCGGAACCATCAAAGAATAGCGCCGCCGCAGGACGTAATCGATGAGTGGGAAGTCTACAAGTACACCAGCGACGGTGAGGTAGAGACAGTCGAACTGCGATATTCGCCTGCTGCCGATGGGCAATACTCGCTTTATGTCCACAAGGCAGGTCCTGTTGCATACCTTGATGACCAGTCGATAGCGGTGGCCTTTGGAAACACCGTCAAGATTATTCGATCTTTTCGAATAGGACGCTCAAACGCTTACAAGCCGAGCGAAGACAATGGACACTGATATGTCGATGACCGCAATCGCTCTGGTTGGCAGAGTGCAGCCACCAGCTTAGAGCCGGTCGAAACAGCACGACGGCTTGCTCGCGACGGATCAAGGTTACTGCCTCGCTCGTCTCTTTTAGAGCATAGCGGACTGGTAGGCTATGCTCACGTGGTATGCCACAAATTGTGTCTTGAGTCGTCTGTCAGAAAGTGCCGATGGCCGCGATGGTGGATGTGCTAGGTCGAGCGTCGCAAGCGAAATTGTGGCGACGCCAGTTTGGTTTGTTTCAAGCTCGAACCAACGGCGCAACTATGTGCTTTAGCATTTTGACTATCCAGACTCGGCTAATGCTTCGCGAACGACTATGATCCCAGAGCCGCAGCAGTTTTTATACGCCATCATAGGCGTGGCCGACCAGCACAGCATCGCCCATGTGCTCCGTGCTACCACACGACAACTACAGACAGGTGACCTAGCAGCCTCAATAATAATACTCTCGCAACTCAGACTCCACAGAAACTGGCGCAGCAGAATCTTCCGAAGCAGAGCCATAGATCGTTCTATTGGTCGGAACCACTATTACCGTTCTATTTCGCGGCTCTGTTCCGACCGCGACCCAATGTCGCGAACGTTCAAGGGTTGCGCGTCCAGTATAGGCCTAACCACATCGAGCAGGTAAATGCTTACGAGCTCAGCTTTGTTGGGAGAGGCGACGAGTTTGTCCAGAGCGTTCGACTCCTGCGACTTAATATAGGCTCCTATCCTTTGATCGGCGAGTTACTTTGTACATAAGCACTTGCACACTTCATTCTTCCTTGTCATTGTATATCTTACCCCACCACTTCAACGATATATCCATAACATACGCCTTCTTCACCACAGTCGCTCCAGCTACACCTCAATCAACCGTCAATATGCAGTTCAAGAATCTCGCCGTTTCCGCCTTCGTGGCCACTGCCTTCGCGGCTCCTCAGGCTGGCGGTGTCTCTTCCAGCGCAGACATGTAAGTATTCGGAAACGCAAAACGCAGTCTACCACGACGATAGTTGACCATTCCATCAGCGTTTTGATCTACCAGGTCCTCCAGACTGCCCTCCCGTCCTCCCTCATCGCCGAGGCCATGACCAACCCAGCCGCTGCTTCCAGCGAGATCGCCGCCGAGTTCAGCACCGCCACACCAACATGGTTCACGGCTCTCCCAACAGACATCCAGACATACCTTGTACCTCTCGCAACTGGCGGTTCCCTCGCCAACGTCACCGGCGCAGCCAACATGACTGCCATCGCTTCATCAGCCATTGGCAACTCGACCGCTGTCTCTGCAGGCCAGTCTAGCATCCTCGCCAGCTTGTCAGCCCAAAACAGCTCCGTGGTCGCTGGTGCCACCACTGGCACCTCGTCTGGTGCTGGTTCTACTGGCTCTGTTACTGGCGCCTCTGCCTCCCGCAGCGCATCCGGCAGCGCTGGCGCATCTTCCTCTTCTGCTGCTGGTGCCGTCCCAACCGCTATTGTCGGCATGGGTCTCGCTGGTGCCGTTGGCATTGTCGGTCTCTTTGCTTTGTAAAAATAAGATTGGGCAAAATTGATTGGACAAAATGCTGGATATGGAACATCTGGGTTCAGCATGGTGTTTGCATAGGCTGCGATAGCTACAGGCTTTAATGACATTGTACAACATTTTCGAGCACAAAAGTTACTACTACACTGTGTTGCGTGCTCTACTCATCACGCTACGCGTGACCTCGTTTCAGCGTGATCTTCCACGACAGTTTGCTGTTAAATGCTCGCTAGCGTGGCTGCCTGCTCTCTATCCCTAATGGACCACTGCGTGAACCTCGAACCTCGGCCCTGCCTTTGACGCACGTTCATCGTGCCACTGTTCCATCAAATCGCTTTCTATTATCTCTGAAGAACTCCACGAACAGTCCCCTCCAGCTCCACATTCCCCTTGACAACCAATTCCTGAACACCCGTACTCGTGCCCTCCTTCAAGTACCGCTCCAGTAGATCATTCGACTCCTTGGGCTTGATGCTCGGAGCTGCAGTACCGGCCGTGATATGGGCCGTGGAATTGACAGACGTAAACTGCTCGCCACCCTCCTCGAATGGACTCAGCCGGACGACAACCGCCATGACACGATCGTCCCAGACCACGCGCTCAAGACGGACTTTGCACATACCGAGCTTGGATTCTGGAAGAGGATATGGGCGCTCCGCTGTGGGTGCGGTGGCCTTGTTGTGCAGATCTTGTAGCCTGTTCCATTGCTCTGGGAACTGGCCAGTCATAGCCCGGTGGATGAGGGTGACGTGAAATTCGGGCTGAAGCCGCCTTGTCTGCTTCAGGATCTGGTACATCCGTGCAGTTTCAGCGGGAGCTTCGCGGAACAAGGTGTCGAGGATGGCGGAGACGCGTGTCGGAGAGACTTGTGCGGCGAAGTAGTCGATCTTGCGCTCCTTGGCCTTGCCATTTGGCTGGCTAAGAGCACCATTAAACGTCGAACCCTGGCTTGGCTTGCCACGGCCGTTTTCCCGGCTCTTAATCTCATGCTTGATATCGACGGTGTACTTGTTCATGGCGGCATCGATTGCTGCGTCCATGTTGTGCGCAGAGGGCATGTCTTGATCCCCGAACAACTTCGGGAATTCAGTGTACATCATGCTAACCACATGCTCCAGGTTCTGACGAGAGTCGGCACATGGGTCCAGATCGATTACAACGTCGAAGCCATCATCAGGACGCGACTCTGTGTCGACAGGCTGGAAGCGATGCATGAAGCCTTCCATGATTTCGATGATCTCGCCTTGGCCTTTGCTGCCGGCTTGAATGGTTTGGTGGTTATCCCCTCGAGTCAGTACGCGCTCACGAGTCGCGGCACGGATCCGATCATAGTCGCCACGACCATGCACGTACTGCAGGCAGACGAAGTGGGCGTTTGGCACTGTTCGGTGGGCGTCGGTGATAAGCTGCTCACGTTCACGCTTCTGGTGGTTGTTACGATCTGCGATCATGGCTGGTGCGTTTTGGAGCTCTGCACAGCAAGCCTGAGCAAAGGCGAGAGGCTTGCCCTTCTTGACGGTGATGTTGTCATTCTGAACGTGGCCCCAGCCAAACAGTCTGCATAGTGCTAGAGCGACAGTGGTCTTGCCGCAGCCAATGGTAGCAACGGGAACGAGAATGACATTGTTACGGACATTATCGTTCTCCACGTCACCTTCCTGCTCCTCCTGTCGAATGATGTCCGAGCCCTTCACGCCACGCCATGCGAGGAAGTCGTCCCTCATCTTGATGATGCCGTGATTCTGGTTGTAGGCCTCGCCCAGTCCTGGATTTGCATGTAGCTGTCTCCGAGTAAAGTCGATGTACTCCTCTGTGATCTTCTTGTGCTTCTTATACTTTGGCTGCCGACCACCAATGACAGCCTTCGTGCACTCACGCCACTGGCGGTACATGAGGTAAGGCTCTTCGAACTTGTATTTGAAGAACCAGTCGTGCCACTCTCCAGTATTCGCCTTTGACTGGCATCGAATGACGAAGCCTTCTGTGTCGCGACCATCGTAGTTCCCAGTCTCAGCGATGCCTTCGAGGAAGGTCCTCACTTCACGGAGCGATTCCTTGACCACATACATGGTCTTCTTGAAGCCCCACTCATCGGCGAACTGATCGATCAGGTGATGAGGATATGTGGCAAACTCTGGCAGGTTGAGGTTTATACCATGCAGGTACAACCCAGCAGCATCAGGTGTGTATTGCAGCACGTGCTCCTCGAAGTCGTCATCGCAGAGCTCAGCCACGGCTGTACCATTCATCTCACGTAACCGAAGAGCCAGTTGCTGTCGTGTCCTTCCTTTCGTAGCCAAATGCCTGTCGACCCACTGCTCACCTGCCATAGCATGACTGACATCAGTGTCGGTGCGTGCACCTGTGGAGTGCTTGCTGCAGACCAGGAGAGGACCATCTTCGAGTCCGGAAATGAAGATGATACAACCATTCTCCTTCACGCTGAGTTCGTAAGGTCCTCGAGTGTTCTTCTCAACGTTCTCCCACCCGGTCTCACGGACCTCCCCATGGTTGAAGAATTTGTCGTAGCCTCGGGTGACGATCTCAGGGGTACCCTTCGTGGTCTTGGTCGTGAAGATTCCTCGGGCATAGGTAGGCAGACCTTCTTTCTTGTAGTCCCAGTCCTGCATTCGCCAGGAGTCGACATTGATCCCGTGGACGTTAAATGTGCTTTTCTTGACCGAGAATCCAGACTTGCCTTTGCCTTTGCCTTTATTGCTCTCGAGGCCCTGCAACATTTCAGTAACGTCTTGAACGTCTTGTGGCCTATGAGGCGCTTCGCGGTGTTGAGCCATGATTGTAATGTTGGTAATGCAATGGTTGTCCGAGAGTGTTCAGCGAAAGCTAAGAACAGACTCAAGGGCTCAGTCTTTAAGATGAATTCAGGAGCCCCAAAAACGCTTGTGGTTCTCCTCCACGTCTCTGCACTGTGAAGTAGCGGCGACCGTCGTGTTGATGTACCAAACAGAGATTGTTTTCAAGAATTTATGGAAGTGGTGGCGGAACTGTTGACTCACGCTGCAGACACACTCGAGCTAGACACCGCCTGCGGTGTTGCCGCATTCCCTTCCTCGATAGTAAACGGTTTTCACGATGTACAGATTGAGAAGCGGCAAGTGTGACTGTTTAAAGGGCTGTGTACATGCGAGGCAGCGCGATTCATGAAAGTTCAGAGTTGCTGCTGCAAGCGTTTGTGCCTCAGGCTACACATTGGAGCAGTCTACTTTAAGTATGTCGTGCATCAGCGCAATGGTGCATGCTATACCACTCAGTCCAGTCGAGACCGTCAGAAGCTGCTGTTCCTGATTCTCGCGTTTGGCCTTCACATTGCGAACACTGGGTTCATACCAGCCGCGACAGCCGCCTTCTCCACTAGATCCAGCACGTCCAGCTCGCCCCAAGCGCGCGCCAAAACATTGATGTGCAGGAGCCTTGCACTGAAGACAGGGCTTGACTTCATTGTCATCGGCACGAACTGTGCGTCTTTCGGCCTGACGTCGCTGTGCTGGAAGACGTGCACATCATTCGTGCAAGCCCATTTTTCTTTCGTGAGGAGAGCTTGTGCGTTTAGGGTCTTCCATGTTGTTAGCATGATCTCGTAGGTGACTTTGGGAAAGGACGGCTTGCCTTGCGAGTGATGTGCGTGTTGTAATCAGTAGGATCACTGGGGAAGTTGCTGAAGCCCTTCGTGCCATCGTAGACGGAAGTGTAGATGCGGTTGTCTGCAAGCAGCTGGAACGGGAGGTGGTTTAGCACACGGCTTCAGAACACTACGGAACATCAGGAGTCGGCCGCTTACCTCCTTAATCAAGTCACTGCGAACCTGTGGCGAGATATTCTTATCGGGCTGTGGCAAGATGAAGGTGACGAATGCGCGCTTGAGAGTATGGAAGAAGGCATAGTCGTCGCAGCAGCCACACTTGGAGAATTCCGGACCCTCCTCGCGCCATGGCTGGCTGGCGGTCGTGAAGATGCCGTAGTCGTGAAGGCGTTCGAGAGCGGGGACCATTGGCACAGTCTCCCAGTAGATTGGACCACAATAGAATGGCGTGGCTTCCGTCTCCTTGCGAAGAAAGGCACGATTCAGATCGAGGACGTCTTTCCAGCTAGTTGCGGTCGCCCACTTGAGCAGCTGAGCGCGATTTTCGGCACTGTATTTTTGGGACAAGCGATTCTTGATGCGATCGTCGCGATCATGGTCGGAGCGACCGTAGTTGGTGGTGAAGGTTGAGTTGTCATTGCCCATTTTCCGTGGTTGTCTGCGAATTTGTAGTCGGATAATCTGACAGGAGTGACTCGGTGAAAAAAATACAGCTCTGAGTAGAGTAGGCATCCGTGGTAGCCTGAAACACGTCGCCAGGCAGAACTGGCAACTTGAGGAAGGTACGCGGTCGTGTCGTGACGGCCGTGGAAGGAGCGACCAGCCTGGTAGGGATGTTCGCATGAGGCCATCCACATATTTCGCCAACCGATAATCATCTCTCCAGCCCTATACAGCCCACACTACCGCACACCATCGCTAAATCATAGACAAGTCGTAACACCACATATTCCACTCAATATTCCATCTAGCCTTCTCACTCATCGTCCAAACCATCCACGCTGTACGGGCTGCGGTGGAGCACCATAATTCACACCCTGCCTTGACAACCTTGCTATCTTCTCCTGTTCTTTCCAATACCCATACTCTGAGCTCCATGCCCCTTGCCAATACTGCACATCTTGCATCATACCCTCCGGTCCTCTACTCCACAACCAGAGGCCCAGTCCTGCTAGTCCACCCCAGAACAGTATCTGCTTTGCTAGCTTGAACCAGAAGATTACCGTTTGCCACAGCATGTCGAGAATCTTTAGAGAAACTAGCACGATGACCAGGAGTAGAGCGATAGTAGCCAAGTCGGGTTTGTGTGAGATTTGGTCGATGATAGGGAGGATCCATGATTTGACGGTGTTGAGGGCGTTGTAGAACTGCCAGAGGTAGGGCGTGTACGTCGCGTACGCCTGAGGATTTTGATTGAGGAAGTATGCTGCCCAGTCTGACGTTGTCATTAGATAGTCAGCAACGATCACGGGCACAAGCACTCACCCTGCACAACGTCCATGTTTGTGGTGATAGTCGTCTCAAGTGGTTTGTAAAGCGTAGGAGATATCTCAGAATCAAGCGCGAGCGACCACTAGAGGATCTGAAGAGCTTGCGATAACGAGAACAGCAATACTCAGTAAGTCCTGGGATGATGCAGGAAGGAAGGTCGTTCGAGATGCGGAGCACTGAAGGTGTTTGGGCGTGGCAGCTCAGTCACATGTGAAACTCCGGGGACGTGTTTGTGGAGTGAGCGCGAGGCTAAATGGTCAAGAACAATCATTCACTCAAAAGTCACTGGAGATAGACGATATAATCATACGCGATGAAAGCGACGATGTCCATGTCGTGCCACTTTACTATACAAGCTATTGCTGGTCGATCAACCTCTACATGTATGCTTGCGATGCTCATTTCGTACCGTGCCCAGCCTAATTCGCACAGCATCACGACCTCACTGGCAGGATACCACTCACTCCTGGCTTCTTGTGTGGTTTGGAAGCCTTGCTCTCGACATTCTCCTCTCCCACCTTCTTTCCCTTGGGAAGGATATACCACCTACAATCATAGCCCTCTACCTTCGCGACATTCACCCCAAAGTCCTTCGGAATCATCTCATGTTTCAGCGCCCACCCAGCTCGTCGGCAAAGCTCGTATACGATATGATCGCATTCGCCAAGCAGTTGGATGTCGAAGTTGACATGCGCGATTGGCTCACGCGAAATGTAGATGTGCGGCACGCTATGCGGAAGATAGTTGGGCATCTCGCTGACGGGTGCCACCTTCAACGACGTGCCGATCACAATGACCAGATCCACTCGTTTGCAGTCCTTCTCCGTGAAGCGATCGAAGAATGTGTTGGGGAGCTTCTCACCGAAGAACGTGATGTCTGGTTTCATAATCCCTGGTTGTGGCATGTCGTAAGCACTCTCGTCATCATCACTACTATCTTCCCAGTCGTTCTTGCGAAACAGGGTCAACTTCGATTTGCGCTTCTTGAGCGGTGGTCGAGGAGGCGGCTGCTCCGCCAACTTTTGTATGCAGCGCTTGCACTTAGCGACGCGCTGTTTACGGATGTCATCGAAGATTGCACGGCCTAGGACCTTATGTTTGCACTTCCGACAGCTGGCTGTAGCGAAGCTACCATGGCATTGGATGAGACGAGCTTTATCAATGCCAGCCAACTCCTCCAGATTGTCAATGTTTTGCGTGTAGTTGGTTTGTAGGCGTTCATTGGTCTGAAGTAGCTTGACAAAAGCATGTGTGGGCGAGAAGCGCTTGAGGTCGGGCAGAATGTCGCCAGCCAGGCTATAAAATATCGTCGGATCCCTGTCGAACTCATCAATCTGGAAGACGTCTTCGCCACCCTCGTACCCCATAGCTCTGACCTTGTCGTAGAAACCAGTGCCTTGCGATCGGAAGTCAGGTATACCGAGGGAGGTCGATATGCCTGCGCCAGTGATGACCATGATATTCTTCTTTGAGCGGAGTAACTTGGCAGCATCGTCGATCGTGTTGTACTCAGCAAGCTTAAGTCGTTTCTTGTATGCGCGTGAGATTGTCTTCCGGAGGACCAGCTCGAATATGTCATCGTCTTCGAACGCAAAACCAGGACTTATTCCAAAGGCAAACCCGAGCAGTTTCGGTGTGATATTGCTCTCCGTCAATTTCGATGTGATACTGCTCTTCGTCAAGTAATGATCGAGAAATGCCTCTGGACCGTCTTTCCGCAGCTCGCGGTGTAGCTGCTGACATTGCGTCTTTGACAGGCCAATATTGTCATCATCGACTGCAACATAAGGATCGAGCTCAATAGTGTCAAGAATGTCCTCAAGCATCGAGTCATCCTCGGATTCGTCCTCATTGTCGATTGCAGCTTCCGGCGGCTGTGATCCGTTTCTGGTAGGTTCGGTGGCCTTCTTGAGAAATACAGGTTGTTCAGGTCCAGGTCCGGCGATCTGCTCATGGTTGTCGCCACGTTTAAGTTGAGTTGGGTCAGCGATCTCGCCGTGCTTACGCTTGAGCTGTGCCCTTGGTGTCGCCACTGACGGCAATGGAGGTTGCGGCCGCGACCGATCCATGGCCTGCTCTACCTTGCTATCAGTCAAGGTAGGTTGGTGTAAAGAGGCATCAATATTGAGTTTGTGTTTACGTTTGTTGGCCGTTTGTACCTGCAGGAGATATACGTTGAAGTGCAGCGCTAGCGCCTAAAGCCTCAGCCACGGCACAGCAGGCTGGCACGATACTTGCAATAGAGAGGGTAGTATGTCCGCCATACGTCGCGCAGAGCGACTTGATTATGCTATATTCTCAATCACCTAAGCTGTGATCTACCTGTATGAATCTACTCTTTTCGAGTGTTGAGGGTGTGTTCCCACGCCTCAGTCGGTCTTTCAGAAGGTCACGTGAGGAGAACCGCTTGGTGACGCTTTCTCAAGAGCACCCCCTCCAGCGACCTAATGGCAACACCACGCAATAACAATATAGGCGCAGAAGGAGGAGCTGATTTCACAGATGAACGACATCTGGTCAAAATGCCGCCCATGCCTGCGTGCGTTGAGATATGAGCCTCAGAAGCTCTTTTTTGCCAGATCGAGCTATCCAGCATGCCAAGCAGGGAACATCCACTGGCGCCGGACAAGCCGCCAGCAATGACGACGGCGTGACAATATTGAGGTCAGAGGTGCTGAGGATAGATCCTTCGAGATATTGTACACTCTATACAGCGCAGCTGACAGAGGATGGGGCTACCATCAAGCACATAAACAAATCGAGCTCAATAGCTCATTGGGGTATCCGCCAGCAAAAGCGATGCCACGCCAGCCGTAATCTCTCGCCAACAATAATAGAAACTCTCCCTTTGATATGTGTGTACACTTCCACTGCCCTGTTCCCTCACGCCGTGATCTGCCTTCCGCCCCTGTGTACATATAGAAATACTGTGTTGATAATGAGATAGATTTTGATGCTCCTGATGAGCCATGTGCGATGATTATGTCCTTGGATCTAGGTAGATGTGCAGTGGCCAAAATGTTGGCGGACTGTACGAATGCTGTACAGAGTTTGTGATGTCCGGTATATGTAAACGCCGTGCTCCCCAAGGCGAGAGTGTACTCGGTTTTTCAAATGCCGATCCCGAGAGATAAGGAAAAGTCTAGAAGACCGTAGGGGAGTCTGCCGCTCCGGGAACACCTAGTAATGCGAAATTGTTATGACGAAAAGGAATTTGTAGTCGTGACACTGGCCAGACTACCGGAATTGTGCTTGTGTTGCGAATATGCTGGCTGCGGCTGCTGCTGCCCAATCGTTCTCCTCGTACGGTGGTGTCGGCCATTGTGGGTTCACGTTGACAGGCTTGCCAGTCTTCATTGCTGGTATAGGCACAGGCTTCGTAGGCGTGTAGTCGTGCGAGCCAAAGCTTACATTGTTGTGGTCTTTCGAAGGTGATGGCGTCAAGTATGGCGCCGCGAAGCCAGGGTCAGAAGTGATGTGTGGCATTGGTGGCCGGTACTGTTGGTATCCGCTAGCGTGATGGGTTGCACGATGGCTGTCAAGCTGAGTAGCAGCCTTGTGTGCCGACGTGATTGCCTCATCGAGAAGCTCATCTTCCTCGTCTGGTGTCTCGTAACGATGGTTGGGCTGCCTGACAGAGCGGCGTGCACGATTTGATGCAAGGGTGTTGCCGTTCACCCCAGCTGCCTGAACCCCTTCACCATTCGGCAACGAGTGATGTCGCTTGAGTGCTGGGTTACTTGACACGCGTGTTGGGTATCTTGGTGGTGTGCTCGCTGCGTTGGCAGAAACGTCCAGGCTGTACCGTACGTTCTGCAAAGCGCGGTCAAGTTCAGCAAAGCCCGGGTCGTCTGACGGATTGGCGGCCACTGCAGCAATGGACTGCGGCTCCTGTACCGAGTGCCTGTTGCTATTCGTGGGCCATGGCGCACAGCCGGCATTCGCCTCCATGTCTTCCGGGTTGGGCGACATCGTGCCAGGAGTGCGTCCCGATAGTCTCCTTGCCCGCTTGCGCAGGTGAGAGAAGAAGCTTTCACGCTGACTACCGGTAGGTGATTTGAGTCCAGCGCCGTTGAGAGCACGCTCGGCTTCCTGTCTGTGAAGCTCGGCGTAGTGATTACCTTGCGAGTTGACTGAGAGTTGACGGCCAATCTTCTTGCCTGGCCTGTCTTCAGGATGCTCAGCTCTTCGCACATCAGCGTGTGCTGTGGAAGAGTCTGGTAGTGGAGAGACGGGCCGTATCGATGGGAGAATGGGTATGGGAGCGGCATTGTTGTTCGGACCATTCGTCCAAGTGGCACGCTTGGTCGCGTTCGGGCGTGACTTGTTCGTGGTAGCCATAACATCGGCCGACGTGTTTGCGTGTACAGGTGCAGGTCTGGGAGACTTCGTCTGCGTGACTTGCACATGCTCCGGCACGGCTGGCGCAATGACCTCCTTCGTGCCCATCGACTTTCGAAACCATGATGATGTCTTGGTAGCTAGAGCATGGCCATTGTCGGCCGTATCGATGCCAGCGCTGATGTTCGATGCCTTACGGCCAAGCATGCGAGATGTACTGCTGCTCTTCGGCCTGAGTGGGTCCAGAGCATCGGCGAAGTATTCGTGCTCAAGTGCCTGTCGCGACGTGGGCCGCACCTTTGGATCCCACATCAAGCACCACGTGACGAAGTTCGCTAAGCTAGCCGGCCATTGCGGAGAAGGCAATAGCTCGTCGAGTGAGTGAGGCGCCATCTTAGGGAAGGAGAAGCCGAGCTTCTGTGCCAGCTTAATGCCATCTTTCCACTCGCCACCTCCAACTCTTCCGCCTTGTCTATTCACCCAGCTTCCTGGGCTTCCCATGATCTCACAAACTCGCCAGACTTGGTCGACCTCATTACCACCTGGGAAAAGTGGCTTCAGGGTTGCAATCTCAACTGCCATCGCGCCTACAGCCCAAATGTCCACAGGAGCGGAGTATTCTCCAGCTCTTAGGAGCACCTCAGGCGCTCTATACCATCGAGTTGACACGTATGTCGTATATGGTACACGCGATTGCGTCTCTCTTGCAAGCCCGAAGTCGGCGATTTTGATGGAGTACGATGGAGGGGTCGATGGTGGTGTGACCATTGCTGAGTATCGCTTGAAAGAGCTGCCAGCCTCAGGAGCAGATGTTGACACCAGAATGTTTTCTGGTTTGATATCGCGGTGGAAGAAGTTGTGCTCGTGAATATGTTCGAGGCCACCCATGATCTGAAAGAGTATGCTCTTCACGCTTCCGGCATCCAAAGGTTTGTGGTCACGAGCCTTCATCAGCTGGTACAGGTTGCCGTCCATGTACTCCATCACAATGTGGAGCTTCCGACTTAGCGGATCAAGGAAGATGTCGTATGCGGGAACCAGATGTGGATGGTTTGGCAGTGACTTCAAGAAGATCACCTCTCGAAGCTCCATACATTGCTGGAACGACTCAAATGTCTTCTTCATAGTTTTGATGGCCACCTATTCGGTGTTAGCACAAACTACAAACCAATTTTGGTACAGCTTACGAGTGTGCCTCTGCGAACTGCATGGGCGCCAGCGCTCCTTGCTCTTCCCAAAGCGACACTGCCGAAGCTGCCATCCCCAATATCCTTGATGACTTCGAATTTGTCTTCAAGGCATACGGTCGACTGGGTCGCTGGTGGCCACCCACGGTACGACATATCGTACGCGACAGTCATGGTCGAAGATAGTCGACGCGAGGTTAGCTCGTGAGCTGTACAAAGGCTATCTGGACATGAGCTTTGAGATGTTGTGCAAACTGCGTGGACGGTCAGCTCATGCCCTAAGCAACGTATAACGCCGATGCACTTACAGAGAGATGGTTAGTATAGTTCGCGATTGAGCTCGCCCGTGCAGTATGATGACCCTCAAGGCCGATGCGATTACGATTAGATAGTGATGGTAAGTTGTGTAAGATGAGACAGCACACGTATGTTGATGGCCGATGGATGAGAGACACGTTAGGGTCCTGCACAGGCGTACGGTAGGATGTTAAGGACAGTCGGTGCCGTAGAGGCCAAAGGATGGCGATGATGTTCTGTATCGTGGTCGGGATTGTAGACTCCCAAGGTCACGGTTGACGGGACGGCTCCCGCAGCGATGGTGACCTTTTGGCAGCCGATCAACAGGAACAGTGCCGAGATAGCGCGGAGCGTGGCTTGCCTTGAGCGGCCTGTGGGTCCTGCGTGGAAGGTGAATCGTGATGAGACAGGCCGATGTCCTTCCCCTCGAAAGGAGTCGCCAGGGTTCCGGTAGACTGACTAGCAGACTGACTTTGAGCGGGTGAAGGCAGCGCGGCTGCAGGTGAGGGACGATAGTGTTGTCCACGGGAAAGAGACTGTGATGGTTTTGCGATGTCTTTGATACGGCGCCAGAGGCGAGAACAGCTCGCGGTGACAAAGTGCACGAGCAGGTTCGCGCTGTGGAAAGTTACGTCGATGGTCGAAGAGATTGATTGCGTCTGATTCAAGGGAGGATGGCCAGGGTCGGTTGAGCGATTGCAATAAAGATGGAATGATCCTCTTTCTAGAAAGCGGTGCACAGGCGTCTCTCCTGATCGTGCGCAGGACGCGACGTTGTCGAGATTCACTCTTCGGACTTCGGGTCGTTGCGCTAAAGTCGAGCCGGCCCAAGACGAGTCAAAGGCTAGGTGAGGCTGACGACTCGGGTGCGGACAGCAGGAGAGGAGTGCATCGGGAAATCATAATGACGGCATTGTTTGGAACGTCTGGAACAGATTGCGCAGGAAGTTGCGATGAGATGCGGTCGCGTTTGCCGTCGGAAAGCAGGCAGAGAGACGCGACGAAACGAGATGTCGTGAAGGAGTGTGGCTGGACGGCTGCACTTTAGACGACGGGACTGTGCGCCTCCCTTCTTTTCTTAGACATCAGGGCCCAAAAAGCCTGTCCGGGAAAGGCGTGAAGCCACGCTCTGCTGCCGTGTCGTGTCATCACCACTCTCATTCTCACCTTTGCGCTCGAAAGGCTGCAGCTCTATCACTGCCTCGATGCATGCACTGGGCCATAATCTAAAGTGGATAGATCGCTCACGCATCTAGTAAGCTGACCGCTCTGCCAGCGCACACCAACAAATAACAAATTACTACGTCGTCCGCCCAGCAACAAAAGCATCGCTTGCGCGCGGACATGAGAGCAACACCAGCCGAAAGCAGGATTCCATGTGATGATGCTCGAATCCCTCACATGCATCACCGACCCGACGGGAATTTCTGCCCCTATGGATTTAATTGCCTTTGTGACGGCGCACTCGGCAGCTCGTTCCCCTGAACTAACGGCTGTCTAGCTTAGGCTCCATCTCGCATTAGCTCTCTCCTGAAGCATCAGCCCTATTGGCTGCAGCAGATTCAATATTCCGTCGGTTCCTACTGGCCGAGTCCTGGTTCATCTCTTTTTATCAAGAGTGCCTAAGGCCGCAGTTTCTATGACAGCGTCTCGAAACATGCTTGCGGTCTGGAAACCGCATCAGATACATCGTCCTCATCGTAAGCGACGGTGTTCCCAGTGGTAGAGATCCGCAATGGCGGCATTGCATTGTGAGCAGTGACGCAACTGCATTGCCCTTTCTAGCCACTCTCTCCTTGTCGGTCTGATCTCGACCACGACTCGACTGTTTCAATTGAGCACTGCGCGATGAATGTGCAATGTGAGTCGAATTCAAGTCACGACATGCATAAGCCGGTCACTGGAAAGGAATCAGGGACTCCACTCACTTTCTCGAACGACACCGCTGTCTCAACTTCAAAGGACGTAGGCATTCGCGGCCCGTGAACTGGACCGAGACGTCCGCTGTCGAACATGCAGGAGAGCGGATCCAGACCTCAAAGTTGGGACGACATCCAGATCATAATAACAGCAAGTGGTATAGCCAGACCCTCAAGCCAACCTCACCGGGATCATTCCTGGCGCGGGTCTCCAGAAAACAAAGGATCATAACTCAACATTTTATAGCCAGGACTTTCAGGCAGACCTTGAAACATGCATGCATAAATCTTCCAAGCAGCAAGTGCACAAATCAAGCAATTACGACATAATGCATGTACTTGGTTGCGTCGGCGCCAAGCAGTAGTGTTTTGCCATTGAGACCATTTCCAAAGCTGGAGTACTACTTATTCAGACTACCTTCACCAGCGGCAGGGCAAAACTTGAGGTGATCTCAACATATCCTATGCTCAGGCGGCCTCCAAGGCACGCCAAGTACATCAAAGATCTTCCTCTCATCCTCGCCTTCAACCAACACCCCCTCACTGATCTTCTCCCTCCCTTTCTCACGCATACAATCCCTAAACAATCCCCTCTGATTCAACCTCATACCTTTCGTACTAGCCAACAGCCTCAAACTCCTGTTGAAAATATCATTACCAGTAAAATATATCAACGCCGCTCCAATCTGATCTGATGGCACCAGGAGGAGATCGATACGACGCCAGATTTTATTTTGGCTGGTGGGAAGGCAGGAAGCACCGTGCCATTTGCTACCATCGTCCCGGGAGGTCGTGGCCAGGGAGGCTACGAGGAAACCTTGGGCTTGCAGGGTGGGGATAAGTTGGCCCGAGATTACTGTGCGGAGGTGGGAGGCGTTGGTATTGGGCCGCGTGAGTATGCAATCGATATCACCTGATGTCTGAGAACCACGACGGTAAGATCCGCCTACGATTACTTCGAAAGCCGGGTCGATCTTGTGCAGAGCCTGGCGGACAAAAGCGCCGTGCTGTTCTACTTCATGGCGCGGGACACGGCTGTTGAAGTCCTCGTAGTGCTCGATACCGATGCGTTGACTCTCGGTCAGGTTGCCACTGGCGAGGACTTCATCGAGTGTTCTGTGACCTTGGGCTACCCACTCGCTTGCTTTGGCGAAGCCAGCACCGTAGACGCCCATGAAGGTCTGCAAGACTTGATCGCTTGGCTCCACTTTGGCATTGTCAAGTCGGAGTAGTCGGTTAGTGACAGCTATCTCTTCGATTTTGGCGGCTAGGCGTTCGCCAATCTGTGGAAGGGCTAGTGCCTGCTTCTTCGTCCATACCTTGGTGTGATGGTTGCGCAGCGTTGCTATCGCTTTGCGGTAGGCTCGAATTCGCCACTGATCACCTACTTGACCATAGTAGTCGGCCATTTGTTGCAGAATCGTAATGGTCGCCGCGTTCGGGTTGCCTATCTTGTCCCCAGTATGCTTCTGCATACATTGGAATTTATCTTGGAAAGCAAGCTGTTTTGTTCTTTGTTTCCTGTTGGGATTTGAGGCTTGGTCTTCGTCGTCGGTAGCTGGGCCTTCGGAGGTTGAAGGTCGGCTATCTTCACCTTCGTCCTCGAATGGCACATGTTTTAAACCCTTGGCTTGCCGTATAGCGTCGTCGAACTCCGCTGTTGTGTCTGGAACGATCTGATCAGGTGCAGCAGTCTTGGTACTGACCGGTCTTGCAGCATTACTCGACTCGTTGGATGGTAAGTCGGGAGGCTGCGAAGCTTCGTCAGTTGTTCTTGGTGACTCCGGCGGCCGAGCCATCACGGCACGCCCAGCTGGCTTGAGCTCCAAGGACGTCTTCTCGGGTAGGACTGGAGCCACAGGCGTTGTTGCTGGTGCTTGAGCTTGTGCAATGTATCCTTTCACTTGAAAGCGTTTCTGCTTCGGGTCCATCATGAGCCGAAAGGAAATACAGTCTGCTGGATAGTTCTCAGACACCACGATGACGTGCTCGGGCAGAGCGGCCGCTTTCACCTCCTTCAAAACCATAGCATAATCCAATTGCTTATCAACAACGACATGAGTGACGTGCTCGCTCCAGTCCTTTTGCCAGGTAGCACCATACTCGAGTGCTTTCATCATTCGCATCGCCCGAGCAGGATTGTTGTCGTTGTTTGGGAAGAAGTAGAAGTGCAAGCCCTTGAAAATCTGCTGTGCTTCTGACACCAACTTCACGACACCGTCACGTTTCCGCTTGCCTATCGAGGTTTTTGGGATTACGCCGAGCGATACTGCTGTCACGATAGGTTCGCTAGCTGATGCAGAGAAAGTAGCACCTTTTCTAAGCGGCGGTGCATGATCTCTCGCGGCTGGGGCGGCGCTTGTCGTCGGCCTCACCAAGTTCTGCGCGACGGTCTTCTGCGGCGAATGTCTTGCTAGACTCGTGTCCGAAGTCGAGCGAGCCAGCCCGCTACCCTCAGCTATCACAGTGGGCGGAGCAGTGGCGATAGTAGACTTCTTTCGCAGTATGCGCTCCGAAGCTTTGCGGCCTGGATCCGGCTCGTCGTCGCTATCAGCTAGTGTGACATCCAGCTCGGCGTAGAAGGCCTGCTTGTCTAGCAATCTTTTCCCTAGATCAGCATCCATGCTTTGAATAAGATGATCGAGGCGATATCCAACTCCTGGATGATATGCTGTAGGATGTGCAAGTGAAGTCAGCTGTATAAATGACCAAGCCTGTAGCAGCTTGTGAGCATTGTCACTGCCATTCAAGATACCACACCAAGGCAGCAGCGACGATTGATGAGCGGTACACCTATCATTTGTGACATGAGGGTGTACAAGAAGGGAGCATGTGAGAGAGAAGCATTGGCTGAGGAGGAGCAACGCGTTTCCTGCCCCGCCAACGCGTCCTCCCACATCGACACCCCGCCTGAAAGCACACTACAGTTCGATGGATTGAATGACGACCAACAATGTACGCTGAGCAAGCCAACAAGCTAGCACAAGATGCGAAACGTATCCAAGGCCTGCCTCACCTCCCACCATACGCCGCCACCACAGTCCGAGCAGTAACAAAAGAAGTCCGCGACCTTGACCGCGAAGTCAGCAACCTCCTTCTTCCTTACGGAAACTCCCAAAGCAGCGATGGCACTCAGATCAAGAGCAGCTTCAATCCCGCAGACGATCCGGCAACAGCTTGCGCCCTACTGGTCAACCACTTAAGCATGCGCCGCAACAAACGTTGCCTTCTCGCCTACCACCGTGTCCGCACAGATAAGATGGAAGAAATGTGCTGGTCGGGCCTCGACATCGCCGACCTCCAGTCTGCCACTACCGCCTCCTTCTCTCGAGGACAGAGCGCGGGTGGAAGTGCACCGGCCTCTAGTCTCAGCGCCGAAGAAGAACAATATATGCACCAATACAGCGATCTTCTGGCAGCCTACAAAGGCCAATGGACCGATATCGATCTGACGGGGAGTTTGGAGCCACCGAAGGATATATTTATTGATGTCAGGGTGTTGAAAGATGCCGGCGAGATCCAGACAGAGTATGGGAGCATTACGCTCACGAAGAACAGTCAGTTGCATGTGAGGCAGGCGGATGTGCAGAGTTTGATTCAACAGGGGTACTTGCAGAAGTTGGGGTGAAGCCTATTCGTGTTCTGTGCAACTGACTATGGACGATTGGGAAGCTGGAGAGCTTGTCTGCTAAGGATGAGACGAGACTGAGCCGCGACCAAGCTCCTCAGCACTAGAGCGTGCCGGGCCCCTCGACACCACTCCTGCCTCGATGAGCAGCACTTGGTAGTACATCTCGCATACCGAGAGCGAAACATCGTGACTGCAGTGCCCATAGCCGTCATTTGACTCCGCAGTCTTGGTTGCCTCGTCCGTGTCCTCAGGCTGGAAGACTCCATCCATGGCCGCCGGAGGTAGCGTTAGCACTCAGTCCACCTAGGATTCAGCAACTCCCGACTAGCGTTCGGTGAATTGCCGTTCGGCCCAATGATCGTTGCTGCGGCTGGGCCCATCTCTCGTGCGGCCACAATATTTGCCTCCCACGTGTTCCACCACAGCGGCTTCCTGCCCCCAGACCTCTGCCACGGGTTGAAACCGACCATGACCGCCATACGATTTCGATGCGTGCAGGAACGTATCTTCCAGCAGCCGGGGCGCTGTTGCGTGGGTATTCGGGATCATGAGGCCGCGACATCAGGCACTCGTAGCGTCGATCACCAGACAATTGCTCGCGGAGGAAGGTCTCGCCGCGGCTTTGATGGGGGCCTCTAGCACAGTGTCTCACAGGGTTCAGTAATGGTCGATGTGACCACAAGTATATGTGCTCCCTGTCCAGCGGCATACTCAAACGGCTTTCGATTGTATCCCTCGGCCCCACAGATCTGTCATGTAGTACGGGCCGTCCAGGTAGCTTCCTTCAACGCAGCTCAACCCGTATCTTAGCATGTCGACCCTCAACATACGTCCCCAGTGTCCTAGTCCCGGCAACCAACTCCACCGCTCGCAAAGCCTTGGCTCCATTCTCGATCAAATCCTCGCCTTCACTCTCGCCATCGCTACACCACCACCCCGGTCCTTCGTATTGTACCCCCTCCACCAACACAGCTTGCTCGTTAGTCTCGTAGATAAGTCGCAGTTTCAAGGGCATGACGGACAATGGCCTCCCAACCAAACCCAGAACTTCATATACCGAGAAGCTCTTCGGGACCTCTCGCGTCCACGTCTTCGACCCATAGGTGAAATTGACTGTAACGAGGCGTGCTGCAAGGCTATTCGGGTCCACCAACTTCTCTCCTGACGTTGTAGTGTGGTCAATTGTTTGACGAAGAATAGCTGGTTCGCCGTACTCCTCACACAGCTCTTTCCACCTCGGATGCCGCGCTATCGTCTTCTCCTTCTCCTCTTCAGAAGAAGTTTTGGACACCTCCTGAGCAACAGTATTGAGGTAGTAAGTCTCGGCGTTCAATCTCTCCTTCTCTGTGATCTTACTATAGTTCAACGTCTTCAGCTGTGGTAAGCGAGCTATAGTGAGCATATATCCATCTTCAGTTGTCAGTGGCTTGCCATCGTGAGATCGAAGATTAGAGTAGAGAGGGTTGCCTGTAGTCCTCAGGTGGCGCAAGGCTGGGAAGGCAGTGGGAAGCATATCAATGAAGTCGAATGAGGCAATTGCGTTGTGACGAACATCGAGCTCGACGATTGAAGCTAGAGGTACTGTGTCGCCTATAGAGTCGATCCTGTTGTTCTTGAGGATCAACGTGTGAACGTTTGCATTCGATAGACCGCTGATGTTCTCTATGTTCTCGGCCTCATTGTTAGATAGGTCCAGAGTGGATATATCAAGACCTAGTGGTTCATCAAAAGGTACAAAATGGCCGCATTCGTTGTCGCTGAAATTCAGGCTGCGAATACTGACGAAGTGGCGCTGGACCATTGGATGGAGCTCATTTTCCCAGTCGAGGAATGTATTTGACAGACTCAATTCGCTGATTCGGACGAAGGCCGGGTTCCTCTCTTGGTCCAGGAAGTCATCATCAATCACCATTCGATTTCCATCCAGAACCAGCTTTCTCAACCTCGGCAAACGTCGACACAAGTCCACCACTCCATGTATGGACTCGAACAGATTCCCTCCAATGTCTAAATCTGTAATCTCAGCACATACGTCTGCGATAGTATCGACATCTGGGTCGCTGGCAGAGTGTTGAATTCTCGTGCGATTCAAAACCAGGACCTTAATGCCTTCAAGCTTCGCCTGGCGATTGGCAAATTTCTCGAAGCCAACCTCTTCGGCCTGCTTCGAGGAGAAATAGATGGCGTCTCCCCCAACATCGGCGCGCTCTACGTACTTCTCTCTCAACGCTTCCAGAAAAGTCCGTGGCTCATCCCATGGTTGATTTGGTCGTAGGAAAGACGCACACGCTGGAGAGTCGCCGCGGCAGGAGAAGTACGACGTGCCTCCATGGCTCCCTTCATGTTTTCCACGAGTAGGATCGTCCCACTCGACACCTATCCAGTCTCCGGACTTGCCTTTCACTAAGCCTGTGAAACGAATTGTGCATGCTTGGCCCTTGAGGGATAGTCGTTGATTTATGTGGTAACGAGACGACATTCTGTCCCACCTAGCCACCTAGGTCAATGCAAGCCGCTATGAAGACATTCAATCCTCCATCGCCCTTCTTCTCAACATTATTGGTGTGGAAAACAGCTTTTGTGCTCGTGATGTTGTCAAGAAGTCAAGGTGTGGCGCTTGAAGTGGCGCACGTCGCGCACGAGTCATTCGGGCATGCTAGCTTCCTGGACTTTGCGATTTACGATCCTCTTGTTAATTACATCCTCCACAACACACCCAACAATTGCCAGCAGACCATGGACTACCAGAACCGCGCTGGCTCCAAATTCGGTGGCGGCGGTGTCGCCTCCCAATCTGCCACCAACGCTGACCGCCGCGAACGTCTACGAAAACTCGCTCTCGAAACCATCGATCTAGACAAAGATCCGTACTTCTTCAAAAACCACGTCGGCAGCTTCGAATGTCGATTGTGTCTCACAGTACATCAAAACGATGGCTCATACCTCGCTCACACACAAGGACGAAAACATCAAACGAATCTTGCTCGTCGAGCTGCCAAGGATGAACAGATGGGAAGGAAGAGGGAGCAGGATGGGTATACGGGTGCTAACGCTGTGCAAGTGAGGAAGAATGTTGTCAAGATCGGACGGCCGGGGTACAAGATCACGAAGACGAGGGATCCGGTCACAAGGCAGGAGGGCTTGTTGTTCCAGCTTCTATACCCTGAGATCACGCAGGGTGTGGTGCCGCGCGTGCGATTCATGAGTGCCTTTGAGCAGAAAGTCGAGGATCCACCGGATCGGCAAGTTCAGTACTTACTTGTCGCGGCAGAGCCGTACGAGACTTGCGGGTTCAAACTGCAGGCGAGGGAGGTGGATCGGAGGGAGGACAAGCATTGGACTTGGTTCGATGGCGATAGCAAGGAGTTCTGGGTTCTGGTCACGTTCAAGACGGAGAGGGAGGAGAGATACTCTGGTGTGCCAGGCTTGGCACCAAATAGAGGATGAGGCAGGCGAGGTCCGTTGGAAATGTGAAAGATGAAAACGACCACGCGACTCTCGCATGCCAGAAGCTGCTTCTGCTATGAAAAGCCATCTGTACAAAGTCTTTTCCTCCAAGCGGTGTCTTGTGACAAGCAGCTAGCTAGAGGCACCTATGGCGGGAACACCAGCACGCTATCGGGTGGCAACGTCTTTGGCAACGATCTGTGCACCGAAGGCGTCTCTCAGAGAGATGAGTCCAGTATGCTTGCAGTCCGCATCAAGCCAGATATTTCAGCCGCTAAGC
Organism: Recurvomyces mirabilis; assembly: GCF_035927965.1. Classification (NCBI taxonomy): domain Eukaryota; kingdom Fungi; phylum Ascomycota; class Dothideomycetes; order Mycosphaerellales; family Teratosphaeriaceae; genus Recurvomyces; species Recurvomyces mirabilis. The sequence goes on along the minus strand of NW_027041938.1, from coordinate 438,159 downwards.
CTTGGGAAGCAGCTCGCACCTTCCTCGAAGACTCCCACGGCTTTGTCTTCATTTCGCTTCCACGGCAACGATACGCCTTAATGTCACAGAGAAGCGACTTAGCATTTGCCTCTGCTCTTGCAACGCCAAAATCAGCGATCGGCCCACCTTGCGACGTTGCTAGAAGTTCACAAAGACATCACATGCAAGTGGTGGGTACAAGCAGGACTGCTTAGGGTTGGCCAAGCATGTCATGTACAAGCATGACATTGCAGCTCCATTATAGGCCGCCAATGTTCGGAACCTAGTGGTTGTCTGCAGTCTCGGCGTGAATGACTTTTTGGGAAATTGCCGCCGAGGATGACGCCGCACTTGAGCTTGATCTTTCTGCACAATGTTTGTGTATTGTACTCTATAACATAAATGTCTGTGTGGACGATCACAAGATCGTGTGCGCATAAACTAATCAGTCGACTACATATGCGAAGAAGACTTCGGTTCGTCCACCTCGATCGATGAAGCCGAGATCCAATGCCATGAGCTGTGCTTGGCGCAGCTTGTTTTGCATTACAATTGCCCTCACGTTCCTGTATCGTGATCTGTTTCTAATTCGACCCCGACCAGCGGTCGATAGACTTGTCTACTACCCAAGCAGTCCGTGAAGTGACTCCCCAACGACAGCACATTGCGGCTGATCACCGAAGCTCACCATCGCCCCATTCCACTGCAACAACATCATACTTGGACTTGTCGTGTTGACCGGCTGCCATTCTCCAGCTACTGACTGCTGGCTGAGCGTGTCCCAGTACCCTCTCGCAGCCAGATACCCTTGTGCAGGGTTAGGATTCAAGGTCCTTGCGAAGGAAGTCCAGTAATCTGTTACTGTCTGAGAGAACGGAATGTCGTACTCGTCACGTTCGGGATACCCATCACGAGCGAAGTTGCCGAAGGAAAGCTCGAGGTCACCGGCGTGGCATTTGAAGTACTCCAGTTCTGGGTCACCATTCGGGTGACTTGGTGTGATCGGCGCCTGGCAGACATGGTTGCCATTGTACCCGGGAGGTTGGTAGGTGCGGTTGAACTCGTAGAAGTACACCTCAGGCCAAACACCGGTCGCCACTCCGGTATAAGCGAGCTGCTCGCCGAGACACTTGAGCTGATAGTCGGTATAGAAGCGCGTAGTCGCGTTGAAGACTTCATTCTGCAGGGTGTCGTTGCCTGTGGGCCCTGGACCGAGTGGGAACAGTCCCGAAGCTAGTGCAGCCTCTATGACCTTGTAAGGAGGACTCTGAATCCCTTCGCCTGGATTAAGGTTGTAGAAGCTGGCGTTCACATTCGAAAAGGTTGGCTGAGGGTTGAGCACTCCGGCTTCATCTCGATTAACCCCGATCATGACCGGAATAGAGCTCGTGGTTTTGTTGGCGGCAGTGACGTTGAGATCGATGAATGGCGTAACGAGGTACGTGCCGTCGATTGTTGGTGCATTGGCTGTCGTCGGAAGATTGATGAGAGCAGTGGCGTTATACGCCTCTAAGCAGGCGAATTGATCGGACACGTTGGCGCAGCCTGTCTCATTCAAAATCGGAAGGGTGAAGGAGTCGACAGATTGCGAGATAGGCAGATAAGTGTCGACGTAAGTGCTCTGCAGGATAGCCGCGCGGAAGAGTCCTCGAGCTTTCGAAGATGCGATTAGTGCTTGCACGCTCTGTGCGCCTGCAGACTCCCCGAAGATGGTCACTTGTGATGGATCTCCACCGAAATCTGTCGTATATATTAGCTGCTGCAATCGCAGTACATCGAGCATTACTATGTGATATTGAAACATACCGGCAATGTGCTCTTGAACCCACTGCAATCCAGCAATCTGGTCTGAGATCCAGTAGTTGCCGTTGTGTACGCCATCGTTGAAAGCAAGAGTCCCAAGGGCACCTAGTCGGTAGGCCAAATCCACAACCACATCATCGCCCCGAGCAGCAAGATTGCCGCCGTCGTTCGTAGGATTGCTAGCAGAACCGGTTGTAAAACCGCCACCATAGATATACACCATGACAGGCTTAAGCGTGGCAGGTTCCGATTCATTCGAGGCAGGCAAAGAAGTGGTCCAGATATTCAGGAAAAGACAGTCTGTACTTCCTGGTCCATTACCTACTGGCTGTAAGCACTGCAAGGCGTCCTTTAAGGCCGAGTTGAGGCCTGTCGCGGCGTTGTACACAGTTGAGTAAGTGAAGCTGCAGGACGTGTAGTATTAGTCTCTGGCCATATATTTTCTGGTCTCGAAGTGGTTGGATGCAGCTCACCGTTTGGGCGCAAGAGCAAAGCGCACGCCAAGGAAGTGGAAGGTGAGGAAGTCTCGATATCCGAGCAAAGACTGGCTGCCAGTATTTTGGACCACTTGGTAAGGCGCAGTCGTATCTGCATAGGTGGAGTTGGAAGCTGGAGCACTTTGAGAGCACAAAGCTGGCAGAGCGGTGTTGCAGTCTACGCTCTGCACATCACCACTCGGAAGCATGGCTTGACAGCTTGCTGGACCATGAGGATTGTGGGGACCATAGCTGGGAGGTCCGGGTGGATTGTGTTGCCATAGAGAGCCACGTTTGTTCCATGGTGGTTGATCATAATGCTGCCAGTTGCCTACCCAGAAGAGCTGATCGCGTGCGACTCGACCACTATAGACTTCGTAGGACAGCGAGCTGTTGAGGCCGGCTGAGAATGGTTGGTCTGTGGTTGCAGACCATAGACTCTCGCTCAAGGATGTACATGCAGCCTCAGCAGCTTGATAGTCGACGGGCGACTTGAGTAAAAGTGCTGCACTTGTGGTATTCCTATCGCTTGCTGGTCGTTGTCAATTATAGCGAGATGGTGTAGATGGGAGCATCTTACGTCGCAAGCTATCATACGCCAGGATGCTTATGTCGCCTAGTGTATCCGGTGAGGGCACTGCGCAAAAGATACCTGCTGCGTGGCATGCCACTAGCAACAATACGGGTCTCTGCATAAAGGCCATGGCGATAAATGAAGAAAATGATAGCCTACCGTCTTGGGCTACTCTCCCGTCTCGCTCACCATCTCTTGTATCTTGATACATTTACCTACTCCGCACTGCACGATGATGTTTGGGAGCACAGTGCGGAGAGTGTGGATCTTGAAGGAGGAGATGGTCGTCTTTCTGGCTAAAGCAGCAGAGATGGTCATCGTGTGCCGTTAGCCGTGATTCTACGTGCGGCAGATGGAAGAGATGTCAGCACGAAATCATGTCGCGTCACGATCATGACGACTGTCGCGTGTGTGAATTGCGAGTATAGAAGGATGAGCATGTGAGACAGATAGGGAGAGGGAGAGGGAAAGAAGCACGGTGCATACGATAATGATGCCACTTTACGCGCTTGCTGCAGCGCGTCGCGTCGCCCTGATGAAAGCGAATTTGTAGCCAAGCAATGACTTGTAAACAGACACTGCGCAACGATAATGCATTACATATGATTGATTGGCTTACAACAGCATCTTGGGAGCACGAAATAGTATTGGAAGCAATTGAATTCTGGGGCTCGAGGTACAGCGCGTAGTATAGCTACATGCTGCATGAAATAACGACAACATTATGGTACAGACGAATATCCCATTCAGCATCTCACAGCCATCACTGACAAAAGCAGAACGCACGAAGCCTACGACGATTAGCGGCAGATCATGGCAGTCTCCACAGCGAGCCTCTACCTCCAAACTACCTCTTTCCAGCCTCCTCTACCAACGACGACGACCTGACACAGCTGGACGTACTGCTTGCTGGACCTAGCCATACGCCCTTTGCAGGAGGACTGTTCAAGCTCCATCTTACCATACCTCCAAACTACCCACAACAACCTCCCACGGCACATTTCCGGACTCCAATCTTCCATCCCAATGTTGAACCACAGACTGGAGGCGTCTGTGTGGAGACATTGAAGCGTGACTGGGATGTCAAGCTCACCCTCAGGGACATCTTGGTCGTCATATCATGTCTACTCATCCAGCCAAATCCGGACAGTGCACTCAATGCAGAGGCGGGCGGTCTGATACAGGATGACTACAGTGCATTCGGAAGGCGGGCGGGACTGATGACAAGCATCCACGCGAAAGTCCCGGTTGAGCTACGAGATGCTGTGACAGAGGCGCGGAGCAGAGGCCATATCACGGAGATGGAAGCTCAAGTAGAGGACAAGGTCGATATAATGGACTTTGCTTCTGTACAGCCAGCAGCTCCAGCTAGGCACAGGAGACCAATTGCCACGGCGCGACAAAGAGGCACTACCGGCCTAAGAAGGAGTGAAGGCTCGCCCACTGGCGTCATTGGCAGACGACGAGCTCGAAGTCCGCCACAGCAGCCTTTTGTGCTCCAAGCTAGGCAGGATGATATCTTCGGCGACTTGCCACGCTTTCCCGCGCTCCAGCAGCCAGCTCCTTCAGTATCGGACGACGACAGCATGCACGATGCCGATCAGGAGAACGACGAGGCCTTCTCCCCGGCGAAACCACAAAGTACTCCCAAAGCAGCCACTCCACGTCGACCGCAAGGACCAGCTATACCACTTGGCGAGTTGTCAATGGAGGATGTCGAGTCCGACGACACAGAGGACGACATGGACATTACTGAGTACCCGCCCAGCCCACGCAAGAGTCCTTCGAAGAGCGCGCAGAAGCCAATACGAAGACCGGATCTATTCAACAGGCCAGAAAGCAGCCGCGATGCACTCCGACGAGCACCAAACATCACGCCACCCCAGACGATCGACGAACCACTAGCCAACGGCTCACCCTTTGCAGCTTTCCGCGATTCGACGCCTTCGCCACGCAAAGTCAGAATTGCACGACCTACGAGTCCTGGCCGAGCACCTGCGAGGCTTGCTGGGTTGTTCGCTGGTGTCAGTACACTGAAGGATAGAGGTGCAGTCGTGAAAGCTAAGTCGCCTTCATCGATCAACAGGAAGCAGGAGGAGGAGTCGAGACGAGCGGAGCTGGACGCGAAGCTTTGGATGCTGTGTGGTCAGGATGTTCGACGTTGGAATGAAGGAGACTTTGATGAGCAGCCTTTTCCGCTGAAAGCGGCTCGTTGGTAGATTATATCCGCATGGACGGGTTTAGCTGATCTCTCGATAGCACGTTGTGCTCGTAAAAGAAGTCCCTGTCTTACGAAAAGCAAGCGTTATGTTATCATTACAGGATACATATCATGACGTGAATTGTACTTGTATAAGAGTCGCAGAAGTGAAATGTGCAATATAAGCCTGTCCGGGAACTTGCATCAGGTTGTGAGCGCGACGTATATACATATCGTCTGTACAAGAATCTATTCCATACTCAGGAGTCGCAGATGCCGGTCATGTACCATCCTAACTTTCATCGTCCCGAACTTGCTTACCATCAGTCGCCTCCCTACAGACAGTCAGAGTCTTCCGATCGCACGTCAACCACGGAATGCTCCTAGCACACATAGCTGAGCGGCAGACATCGCTGAAACCCACTGCAACGTTGCGAGCGTGCTATGTTGAACAGCAGGCACCAGCAGCTCACCGTACTCCTTCTTGGGTTGCATTTCATGCTCGTCGAGCTTACGACAATTCTCGAGAGCGGCTCGGGCTTTTCATTCTTCTGCCCATCGCCTTTCCCTGACACTCATTTCTCGCCCTTCTCTCGTCCTCGATCCATCCATTTCTCCTTTCCAACTCCAGTACTCTCCAAGCCTCAGATCAGCATAAGTAGCATAGTCGAAGTCGATCTGACTGATAGTCGCCTGTATCAACGCCCAGATGCCCCAATAGAAGCCTGGAACGCCTCTGAACAGATCCACCTGCTGCATTAAAGTCACAACATCATTATGCAGATCTATATCTATCGCCAGATTGTCATTATCTGATATCGAGTGAAAGCGGAAAGATCCAACGTAGGATTTCATGAATTCCAGCCGTTGTGATCTGGTTGGCACGGCGGTGTGGTCGCAGTCGAACCCAGCCCACTCGGCGAAGTGGTTGGCTATGTCGAAGGCTGCGGGTGAGGGTGTCGCATACTCGTAGTCGATGAAGGATGCTGTTTTCTCCTTCTTCTTTGTGTCGCCATTGCTGCTTTCTGAGCCAGGTTCTCGTTGTACAATCACATTGCCCGAAAGGAGGTCGCAATGGCCAAAGATGTAGTTCAGTCCATCAATAATGCCAGGGGTGTCGCCAAGCTTTTCTGATAGCCATACAAGCTCCTTGTCGAGCATCTTGTTGCGCTCCCTTTCTTGCTCTGTGCCGTGCGGTAGTGCATCGATCCATTGTTGCATCACTGTCCAGGTGTTAGGCATAGGCCTGCTATGCTTACCGTTCTTCAAACCGCAATGCTTATCCAACTGTGCGGCCTCCAGGCTTGGCGTGGAGGTTATAGCCGATATGGGCAGACTGCCATGCCATTGCCCAAGTCTCTTCGCGACAGCTCTGTATACCTCAGGCTTCCGCAGATCTTCTGGTGAACAGACATCTCCTTGGATGAATCGGTACATGATACCGTTATCGAATCTCGCCAGCAGCGGTGGAGCCAAGCCAACGTTGGCTAGCAGATTGTGTGCTCTGAGCTCTCGTTCTCGGTCGATCAGCACATCTGTGCCTTTCCCATATGCTCGTATCAACACTGCCTCCTCGTCGATCTCGGACTCGGTTCGTCCGGGTCGCTTCTTTGTGGCCTTAGTCAACGTGTTCGTGATGCCGTCGGTGAACCTCACAAAGACGACGGGTCCTTCTGCTTCCTTCCATTCTGCATCAAGTGCCTCAACCAGCTCCAGCGCTGATTTGTCTGCATTGTCGTTGCTGAAATGGTATGGAATCTGTCGCAGACCCAATGGGCTGTCGACGGGCTGGTGGTCGGTAGATGAGGACATCTTGTGGTGATCTATTGTATACCTGGACGTCCAGATGGAGCATGTTAGCCTATGCTGTCGACGATACGGGTCGTGGAATTTCGAGGGGTGTGTCGAGGACTGCGAGAAGAACGGATGTGGAGGACGCACTTGTAGTTGCACCAGGCAGTGTTGTATGCTTCACTGCCGACGCCATGGAAATACTACAGTCATTCGAACTTCGGGTAAAGGGCTCGTGGGCTCGGCACTGCATGTTGTCGCAATGCGGTGCCTGCGCCGTCGGCCCCGGTGTGACGTACTGTGTCTCTGCAGGGTGGGAGGAAGTGGAGAAGACTGGCTGGCTTACCGGAAGCATGTGACAGACAGCCGTTCGAGCGTAGGTGAATGGAAGTTGTCAGTCCTTACATTTGTCCGGTCATTGCTGTCGTTTGTGTTTATGACGACGATGTACTATTATGTTTATGTTGAGGCCACGGCAGAGTGTCGCGTGACCAACCTCACCAGTAGAATAGGCTGCTCAGGAGCCGAAATGGATCTGGGCTTAGCCCCTGCTCCTGCTTTCGCAATACCGAGTCCACATGTTCGGCATTGATGCTGTGCAGGTCACAACCAGCACGTGCACTCCAAGAGGCTTGACGAGGTCTCAAGCGCCTCGCAAGCACTGGTCTTGACGCTCGAGATGTGATGGCAGTGCCACAAAGAGGCTGATCTGATATCTGCACGGACCATCTGCTCTTTGCTGCGACCTTATCAGTGAACGCCTTCTGGACCTCTGATAAGAGCATCTCACCCTACGCCAGGCAATCTCATGGCGGCTCCAGCTCGGAAATGCACGTCATGCGCGGGAGACTCGACGACAGGTCCGAATCGCTCCTGCACTACCTCTCCATCTTGCCACTCGCTCTTTGGCGATTGAGTCCACAGAGTTCGTGCTGAAGACGAGAGGCGAGAAGTGAGATGGCAGACAACGAAAGCAGCCCGCTGCTCGGAGCCGAGCACGGCCAGGTACGATTGACAGATCGAAGACTGAGCAGACTCCGTCACGACGAAGAGGCCAGCAGCATCATCAAGAGCCATGTCTCTGTCGAGGAGCAGAAGATGGCTGATATCTCCATTGGCGAGCGATTACCATACAACGACTACACGACCATCGACTGGCTGCACGATCTAGTAAAAGACTCCTACCGCCACCGCTTCATCCACAGCCGTAATGGCCTACGGTACAAGCTCTCAACTCTTTTCGACGAGGCGTCCGGCTGGATTGCAGCAGCCATCATAGGCACACTAACAGCATGCGTAGCCTTTCTCGTCGATATCGCAGCCGCCACGGCCTCAGACTGGAAATTAGGCTATTGCTCACACAACCCATTCATGACCCGAGAAGCTTGTTGCGAGGGCAAAACGCCTCTGTTTGGCATCGCATCCAATGGCGTTATCGGCACTGACTGTCCAGCGTTCAAGGAGTGGTCCTCGACCTACGCCTCGCGCTTCGCGATATACACCGCATTCGCCCTCGCTTTCGGCCTCATAAGCTCGACTGCCACGCTTTTGACTAAAAGCTCGCTACCGTCGACCTCACCAGGGAGTGGCGACAAGGGTCCGCACAGTGCTCCACCGCAGCCTGTCGCTACAGGTAAGACGATGTACATGGCCGCCGGCTCCGGTATCCCCGAAATCAAAACCATCCTGTCCGGCTTCATCATCCCAGGTTTCTTGGACTTCAAAGTCCTCTTCGTCAAAGCCTTTGGCGCCGTATTCGCCGTCTCGACCGGAATGTGCCTGGGCAAAGAAGGACCATTCGTCCACATCTCCACGTGCGTAGGATATCTCGTAGCCAAACACTTCCCAAAGTATCGCGACAACGGCCGCAAGATGCGAGAGATGCTCTCAGCTGCCTGTGCATCAGGTCTCAGTGTAGCCTTCGGCGCCCCGATCGGTGGGGTACTCTTCAGCTATGAGGAGATTAGTACATACTTCCCTCGAAAGGTGCTTTGGCGAGCATTCCTTTGCTCGCTCTTCGCAGCTATGGTGCTGAAAGCCCTCAACCCAACAGGAACAGGCAAACTCGTCCTTTTCGAAACACACTACGGAACAGGATACAGCCCCATCCACTACATCATCTTCGTCTTCCTCGGTATAGCCGGCGGCATCTTCGGCGGTCTTTTCTGCCGACTCAACCTCATGTGGTCAAAATGGTTCCGCAGCTTCCAGATCATCAAACGAAACCCCGTTCTCGAAGTCTTCCTGGTAGTAGCAGCCACAGCACTACTCCAGTACCCCAACCCTCTGACCCGCGAACCAGGCGATGCAATCATCAAGAACCTCCTCGTCGATTGCCGCTCCCACGAAACAAGAAACTCCTGGCTCTGCCAACAAGAAGCCCAATCGGATCGAGGAACCTACATCGCCTACCTCGTCTACGGCACCCTGACAAAATTAGTCTTGACAATCATAACCTTCGGCATCAAAGTCCCCTCCGGCGTCATCATCCCCGCCCTCGATGCCGGCGCCTTGTTTGGCCGTTTGGTAGGCCAATGGATCGCATCCCTTCCCTCTACCACCTCCGACGTCATCTCGCCCGGCATCTTCGCAATGGTAGGCGCCGCCGCCTTCCTCGCTGGCGTCTCCCGCATGACGATCTCCCTGTGCGTGATAATGTTCGAACTCACCGGCGAACTCGAATACATCGTCCCGCATATGACGGCCATCCTAGTGGCGAAATGGGTAGCCGATGCGTTGGGCAAGGAGAGTGTGTACGATATTGCTCAGACGGTTCTCGGACATCCGTTCCTGGATGCGGATCACGCTATGGCTGTTGTGCAGCGGGAAGGGGCATTAGCGGAGGATTTAGTACCACCTAGGCAGACGATGGAGGAGATCACTGTGCATGTTCCTGCTTCGAACAAAGTCTCTCGGAGGATTCTGGAGGAGAAGCTCGGCCAGCTGAAGGATCGAGGACTCATGGATGCCGGGCTCGCGCTTGTACAGAATGGCGGGATAATCCAGGGATATATTGCCGAAGGCGAACTCGAGTTCGGGCTCAACGATCTGGGCATGTTGTACGAGGCGGACGCTGAAGTACGACTGCTGGGGAATGCCGAAGAAGGGGATTTCGACATGAGCCACTTTGTCGACCGCACACCCATTAGCGTCTGCGCCAAAGCACCAATGGAGTATGTGGTGGAAATGTTCGGCAAACTCGGGCTTCGACATCTGATGTTGACGGAAGAGGGCACGGGGAAGCTCGTGGGTGTGGTGATCAAGAAAAGGTTGGTAGCTTATCTGGACGGTCTGAAAGAGGGCTGATAGACTGATATTTCTGAATTATGTCATGATTCTGTTGAATGCTGCTATGAAGCAGGCAATTTCTGCTCGACAAGTTCCCGATACATCCTCTTCATCTCAGCCATATCCTGTTTCAGCTCCTGCACTTCTTCCTCCCTCTCGCCTAGCATCTCGAGGCTGGCTTCGTAGCGTTGCTTCGTTTGCTCGACATCTTGTGCAGCTGTTTCCTTGGTCCTATTGCCATCGACCTCACGCATGAGTTCCACGACTTCATCTCTAGCCTCATCTCTCTGTCTAGATAATCGTGAGATTTCGTCCTTGAAAGTGGCTTTCTCGCTCTCGAGGCGCCGTACAGCTGCGCTCATGCGTTCGATGAGTTGGACTGAGGGACCTGCCGCGGCTGTGGATGTGCTGACTAGGTCATTGATCGTGCGCTGTGGCGAGTGGGAGGCGTCGTCAAAGTCCGGCTGATCGACTTCGATGGATGGTGTTGGTGGCATGTCAGGTGTATCGAGGCTGAGTGTGCTTTCTTGCCGGCTGATAGAGGGCGAAGCCTCTGATGAGCGATCATGGTGTTCTTGCCGCGCTGACACAGGCGTTGGCATCGCTGAGCTGCGGCGGGACACCGGGCGTTGCGTTTCGGCGTGCGTGCGAAGGTCGGCAAGATTGGAGGATGTCACGCGATTGATGGCTCTCCGTTGCCCATTGGGAGAGCCGACCATTTCGGCCACAGAAGCCTTGCGGCTCGAGTTGGCAGTCGAATCGTTGCGCATGCTAGGTGATGGCTTGCTGCGCTGCCACTTCGACCTTTCTTCCTCTAATCGTTGCGACAGCTCTACATCCCAGACTTTGCGCTGACGCTCTGCATCTGCTTTGGCACTGCCCAACGTTCGCTCTGACGTCTCAAGGCGCACCTGCAGCTTGTCGATCTCTTCTCGTTGGGCGTGCAAAGTCTGCTCAGCCTCACGAATTTGCTCCTGCAGCCGCTCAGCATGTTCCTCAGCACTCCGTCTCGAGGCTGTAGCATCCCGAGCTTTCTTCCTGACTTCGACCTCACGTCTACTAGCTTCATCACGTTCTCGTTCGAACGTGGACACTCGTGCATTCAGACTGTTCTCAATCGTCTCCCAATTCGCCTTGGCTTGGCTGTACTGGTTCTGTAGTGTCTCAATTTGCCTCAAGAGCTTGACATTACTCTCAGGATTACCCACATCTGAAGTTGCTTCTTCCGCCACTGCTCGAGTAGCTTCAAGCCTCGACTCAAGACTCGAGACCTCGTTTCTCATCTCGGTCTCCCGAGCGTCAAAGCGCTCCTTCTGCCTCGCCAACTCTGCTTGCACACTCTTGAGCTCATTACCAGCACGATCTCCCGCTAGCTTCTTCTCGATCTGTGCGTCTTCCAGGTCGTTCTCCAGGGTAGCTATACGCTCTCGATCTGCTTGTGCCGCTTTGCTGTTGACCTCCTTCTCCGCTCGATCTGCCTGCGCCCTAGACTCCTTGAGCTGTACCGTCAGAGTCCTGATAGTCTCACTAGCGTTCTCTCGATCTACACGCAGCTCATCTGCCTGCTTCTCGATAGCAGCCACCTGCTTCACCTTCTCGTTGGCTTGCCGTTCAGCAAGTTCGGCGCGTCGTAACTTTTGCTTCAAATCTGCTTCTACTCTATCATACTTCTCGAACCTCAATCGCACATCCGCAGAAGCTTTGTCATTTTCGCCTGCTTTGGCTCGTAACTTCTTGATAGTCTGTAGTTGTCGTAGCTCAGTCTTGCTTAGCTTCTCGCCCTCCTCCATCAACAACGCGATCCGCTCATCCTTCTCGGCTAGCTGTGCTGCTGGACTACCTGCTGGACTTTCGGCGTTCGCAGCTTTTGCGGCGGCCACAGTCTCCTTGGCCAGGTACTGAAGCTTAGCTTGTAAGGCGTCAATCTTCTCCATATATGCATGCATCTCCTCCTGCCTCTGCTTCTCCGCCGTAGCATGATCTTCGCGGAGCTGCGCGATCTCCTTCTCGACCTCAGCATTTCCTCCGTCCGACTGAGCATGGCCATTTGAAAAATCTGTGGATGGTCGAGTGGACACGCCTTGACTCAGGTCTAGCGAAGGTCTCGAGCTGTCTGTGGAGACTTTGGACGGGTTCATAGGTAGTCGCGAAGTCAGGAGTGTGCTTTCGGTTGGCTTGGAAACGTTCTCTCCGTTTGTGTCTGGCACTGGTTCCGGGTCTGCTTCCAACGGTGCTGAGGACTCCTGCACAGTGTCTTTCCGCACTGCCGGAGCATTCGTCTTGGTCTCGAGAGATCTCGTAGAATCAACACTTGTCCTCGGACTTGCTTCATCGTGCACAGGTGTGGAGACTCGCGATGGTGTGTCAACAGCTCCATCACCAGTCAGCTTCTTCGCCGCTGTAGCCTTGGCCAACCTCTCAGCCAGACGATCGTTCACCCTTGTCCTCGAAGCTTCTCTGGAGCCGGTATTTGAGCTGCCGGACGGCGGGGCAAGATTACCAGAGCCGGTACGCGCCCTGCTTTGCGTCTCCTTCAGTGCTGCTTCACTGGCTCGTTGTCTGGCTGATGCCTCACTGTCCTCTGCTAAAATGGTGTCGAGACGTGATTCGAGGTTCGCAACAGCTCCGGACAACAACGAGCCCCATCCGCCCTTCTTGGCTGGCTGCTTTGCTGGGGATGTCATGGTTGTGTAGTGGTCCTTCTATTGGCCTTGTTCGTTCCCGTCCTCCGTCGCATTGCGAAGTCCAAGCTATCGTCTCCGGTCCATGGCCAGTTTGCTCCGTTCGGTGTAGACGTGCCGTATCTTGTAGACGGGTAATGCAGCCTTGTCAAACTTGAGATACATGTTTATAGAACATACACGACGTAAGCTCGTGAACCCGGACCTCAGTTAAGGTTCAATCAATGCCCTGTGGTGTCTGTGCAGTCGGTATTCATTAATTCACTAACCAATTCCAGCCAGCGGGGCGATCCATTAGCTGTCCGCTTTGTATGAGGTGAAACACTGCTTGCCATGCACTCCGATGAGCAGTCTTCGGTCGACAGCAATGTCGTACAGTCCGGCTCCAGGCTATGGACAATCGCAGACATCCTACGCTTCTACCCCTCCACCTCCCCCGCCAAAGACATCTGCAACTTCCACAACTTTGCAAGGACCACCACTTCCACCCCCTCCACCTGGCGCACACCAGAACGAGGCGTCAGAATTAGATGCGAGCCCAGCATATCAACAACACAACCAACATCAAATACCACAAATCCCAACCATCGATCCGAATTGGCTCCCAGACACAGTAAAAGACAAAACAACAGCAGACCTGCACACCCTCCTCCAAGACCCATCCCTCCAAGCAGCCCTCCTCGACAACCCAACGACAACCCACCCCGCCATCCCCGCATCCCAACAACCCCTCGAACCCCTAATAAATCAAAACATCCACCTAGCCACCAACCTCTCCACCCTCGAATCCCATCTCACCACCCTCCGCGCCCAAACCCAATCCCGCCTCCTCTCCCTCAAAGCGCTAGAACAACAACACCGCACCAAAGTCTCGGAGAGTGAGGACGCACTATCGTCGTTTAGTCCCATGGCTCTGTATCAGCGATTGAGTGCGGGGGTGCAGGAGCAGGATTTATTGGTTCGGGGGTTGGAGGAGAGTTGGTTGGAGGAAGAGGGGGTGGCGACGGAAAGGGAGGTGGGGGAGTTTGTTCGGAGGGTGAGGGAGGCGAAGAAGGTGGCATTTTTGAGGAGGGAGAGGTTGGAGAGGTGGGATGAGGGGAGGGTTGGGGGGTGGAGGTAAAGAGGGGTGAGACCGGGGGATGTTAGATTGTTCCAATCCTGTCGATCCTGAGCGATCGGCGACTGTGGAAATATGGATCTAGATTATCATAGATGATGTCGTGCCTGGAACGTACTCTGGCCGATCCGACAGATTCCTGACGGGGGGTACGGCAGGGAGAACAAGCGTTGAGAATACGCAGTGCAATCGCTGCATACAGAACGGGCGAATGAGGCTTCATAACAGTGTTCATCATATGAGAATCAGCATCACGGTCTCATCTTGCTTAACGGACGAAGCGGCTATTCATCACGGCTTCTTATCAGCCCAAGGGGTATGACAACATCCTGCCTAGTTGCTACTGGGGGGCACACCTGGTCAACAAAAAGCTAAGCTCCGAGGACTAAATGTCCTGATCGATAGGACCTCTTCTCGCCACGACTTCGAAATCAGGCACAAGCGTAACACCATCCACGTACGCCATACTTATAACACGCATATCAACAGATCCACGGACTTTGACGTCTGGACCTAACGATACACCATCCGCATGCGCTACGCCCACCGTACGCGCGTAATTTGTGAGGTTCTTCGACATTGATGGTTTCGGTGAGATTTTGTTCGGGCTGCTGGGCAGTCATGGTCAACTTCCATCACATTCGACGACAGCTGGAGACACGATCTGGGATATATATACCTGCTATGCGGAACCTGGGCGGTACTGTTTTTGATGACTGCAGCGTCGGCGATAGGAGATTTACTTGCGGCCTTGCCTGCTGAGGCAGAAGAATCGTCACGAGTGATCTTGGACTTGATCCGCCGCACGGCGAGACTCGGAATCAAGCCCTCGAAGTAGCTGGCCGTGTTCTTGGCGGCCTGGATATGGGTGCCAAGAAGGCGGAGCGGGCAGATGAGGGACATGTTTGAATTGAGTTGAGTGGAGTCGAGTCGAGTCGAGTCGAGTCGTGGTAGCTGTGCTGGGTTTCGAGAAGATTTCAGTGTTGTAGTGTCATCTGGCAGTAGATTGTAGACTGGCTTCTATATACATAGCATGATCTGTAGTTGTCCTCACCTTTGATCGACCCTGCAGTGACACCACCAATTCAACCTGCTTACCTATTGCGAGCCCTGAAGCCGCAGCATTGCACTCGGTCACAATCGACCTGACAAGCTCGATTGTGTATATGGTGTGGTGCCATGTTTTCGATTCTTGCAGCTGGTAGTCATATCAAGGAAAGCACAATACAACAACGAACGAGCTTGGTTGGACGTGCGGGCAAGTCGGACGAGACGACACGAGTCCTTTGAGCCCGTTGATTCCTGTCATGCTGAGAGGGGGGGGTTCGAATATCCTCATCGATGTAAATCGGATAGATATGATCGTTCTGAACGTCTGGAAATGGTTAGTTGTACCGACATTTGAGTCGTGCCAACGTTGCTGGCATCTACATCGTTGATGTTGCTCCTGATCGGAATTAGCTTTTAGTCGTAGCTATACCCTACGCCGTTTTCCCTAACACGCCACGAACGATAGATCCCGTCAATGCAGGCCGTGTTCTCTCTGATCCTGCAAACGTGGTACGATTTCAAGAAGCGTGCTCAGCGGAAGACAAAAAAAGCAGGCCCTGGTTACCTTTTCGACCACCTTCGATCCCTTGCCACACCCGAACCCTGGATTGTTGACGAGCGGGTGTATAGACTCGAACACCGCAGGCAGGGACTATCTTATCGTTCATGTGTGCCTTAGGAGCCAGAAAGCGCACATATTACACCTCGGATCCCAAATCTTCACCACCCCAGCTTCCCTCGGCCCAGGGACCAAAAAAATTTGCCATATCAATGATGTAGATATCAGACGACGTTGGCAGGACTCGAACTGCACTTCTATTAGAAACCATTCCTGAACTTGACTGATTAGATTTGATTTACCCTACGCCTGTGAAATTGTTAGAATTGTAGCCTTTGCGTGTGAGTCGCTCTGGTAGACTCACCCCCGAAGGGAATTGATAGCAGAGAAGACCATATAGATCGACCAGATTCTAGTCAATCGCAGTAACCACTTTGCTACAACGCCAAATTTTCAAATTTTTTCAAAGTTGAAAACGGCAAGTCGTTGCGGACTCGATAGAATCCTTTGGCTGCCTTACTGAATATGTACTATCTACGTCAGAACCGAGGATCTGCCAGAGCCTTGGAAATGCCAAAGTTGGTGCTAGGTGGAGTGGAATTGAGGCAGAGGAATACACTTCCTTCCGCCAAAGATGTTGTTGTTGTTGGTTCTATAAGAACGAGATGCCTGATACGTGAAAGCCGCGGGGAATGGATGTTAAGGCAGCGGGAAAAAAGCAGCTGGTATACTATATATGCTCCCACTACTAAAAAGCTATGCCACAAGACCTAACAAGATCCTCGAACTCCTATGAGAACAAACCCCCCGTCTTCCCCACACCCCTGTCACCGTCATAAAACCATCTGTCTCGTAAGGAAAAAGATCCAGTGTATGCAAAGAATTGTAGATCGTTCCTCCGACCGACCTTGTCTTCTCTAAACACCACCACTGGCAATCTTCGAGCCCGAACAACACCACCATTCATTACCCAATCCCAATCATTATGCAAACCCTGCCATAAGCCCCCCCCCCTCCCTTTTCCTCCTGTGAACGCCCTTTCAAGCACGAGCACAAAAATCCCAAGCACCTAGCATCCAGCATATTACAAATCCTCCACCCTCTCCGCAAACCGACTCAAGAATCACTTTCGAATCTCCGGCGCCTGAGCAGTCTGCGGCCTGAGAGCGTCGGCGCTTTGGCTTGCTTCGATCGATGATACCGTACCAGGCTTCGTTTTGATCTCCGGCGCTGCATGATTCAAAGAGACCTCCCTCATTCCCTGCTCAATATCCACCCCAGAATCCACGGGCGACTCACCCAGTCCTTCTTTCGTTGCGCCCGCGCCCGCGCCCGCGACAGCTTGCTCCTCGGCGGCCGCAGCTGGGACGGGCGTAGCTTTCTCAGCTTTGCCGACGACGACGGGTTTCGGGGGAGTCTCATTGACAGCGGTCTTTCCAGCAGTAGTAGTAGTGGTAGTGGTAGTAGTAGTAGTAGTAGGGGTAGTATCACCCACCTCTTTCTTAAGCGGGACTTCCTTCCTAAGCTGAGACTCCCCCTTAACAGCCCCATCCTCCTTTCTGTTATTACCGACAGGAATCGCCCCCAACTCCGCCCCCTGCCCCGACTGGCCCCTCCTCCTCCCGCCAAAATGATGCCACGACTTCGCGCCACCATCCGCACCACCACTATTGTTACTACTACTACTAGGTCGTTCGGAGGAATGATCTCCATACCCCGTGATGCGTGAAAAGAGCCCGCGTTTTCCCCCGGTACCACCAGCAGCGAGAGGAGTTTTATCCGCTATATCCACGTCTTCGAAATCTTGCGGTACAGAATTACTGCTCGTGGTGTTCGGCTCCCCTTCCTCCTCCCTCGTCTCAGCCGGAACCTGGCTCGGCCGGGTAAAAGAATTCGAACTCCTCGGCGGCGGCGCCTGCAAGAACCCCCCATTCCCCTTCCCACCCCCACTCCCCCTCAACTCAAACGAAGCCCTCGCCGGGTGCGGAGGATGCGGCGGATAAAACGTCCTCCCATCCAGACTCGCCCTCGGCGGCCGCGAAGTCTCCAGCGCGTTGATCACGGGACTCCGGGCGCTGATGTCGAAGGAGCGGCGGTAGGAGTCGAAGGATTCGCGGGAGATGCTGAATTGGTCGTTATTGTCGCTGCTGAGGAGGAGGCTGGGGCGGTTACTGCTGTTCTTGTTGTTCTTGTTGGAGGTGGAGGTGGTGCTGCGGGAGGAGGTGGTGGACCAGAAGGATTTGCGTTCGGTGGGGGAGGGGGGGAGGTAGACGCCCGAGTCGTTGATTTCTGTCATCCACCTTCATGTTAGATTGATCACGTTTGAGGTATGGTAGGCGTTGCATATACCGCTCAGTTTATACTCCGTCGACTCCTTCTCTTGCGGGACTTCGACAGTCTTCGCATTGCCCGTCCCGTTTACACGTTGCTCAATCGCATTGGCCTGCTGACTCGGTCGCAGATTCTCGTCCTGTTTCCGGAACGGGTTGCGGAGGATCGTAGGCATGTTGGTGTGGAGGTGGATATATGGGAAGTCTGCTATGTTGTGCTTGATATGCCGTTGCTTTGTAGCATGCGCTTAATGTATTCGTTCTCGGGCGCAATGTTGGTGGTGGATGTTACACAATCGCAAAGTGGAGAAGTCGAGGGTTGGGACAACAACGACAACAACGACAACCACTGTTTCACTTCGACCAAAGCTGGGGCAAGGAAGGTGGGAAGGTGGGATACCGAGGCGGATGGGAAGGGAAGGTGTTAATAATAATAACAGTGGAATCATGCAAAGGCAAAGATCGGATGGCTCGGCAGGCATGAACAGGAAGGAGCAAGAGGAACAAAGTACACGCGGGTCGCGGCCCACAAGGTCGCGCGTCCATGACGGATTGCTGTACTGTATCTTGGTCGGGTTGCTTGGCCTGCTTCTACACACAGTAGTAATGACACAGCGCTAGAAGGAGAAGTAGATGCGAGCACTTCTGGAATCGTTCCAATCCGACCGGATGCGCGGTGCTCCGTCCGATGCCGGCAAGCATGATTAACAGATCTAACCACTTTCAGCTCTGGCGTGTGGTTATTGGTAGCGAGCGCATGTACTGTACTGGGTCGGAGTGACCTTCCGCCAAGGAGTCTGATGGATACCTATCACATCTTTGGAATCTTGGGTGTCGCATGATTGAATTTGTGAGTTTGTGCCATGAGGATCATGAGATGCGAGATGCGAGATGCGCCGGCTGCTCGGAGCTTTCCTCGGCATTGTCGGCATCGCGTGTTCATTCAGCCGCGAGGAATGACATCGTGGTCGTGGTCGTGGTACCTTCGCCATCGCCCATCCAAATCTATTGCACAGAGTTGCGCTCTCGATGAGAGAGTAGTGTACTCCAGTGTTACGCAGACAAGCTATACCCTTCCATGCAGGTCGAAACAAGCGTTGCAAGGCTGCGATCGTAGTAGTAGTACATTGTAGGTCGGAAGCGCAGTTGAGGAACATTGAAACTGCCATTGAAGAAATCTTTTACCTGTCGCACCTTGTTATATCTTACACACATACCTAACAAACACATGTCCTGCTGACCACCAGCCAGCCATTGGAGATAGAACAAAACGAACTAAATACTCCAACACGCAATGGCACCCTACACAGGCATCCCACTCTCCCCCGCCGAGCTCTCATACCTCCACACCTCCCTCTCCCAACACCCACCAATCCGACCCGACGCCCGTTCCCCAACAGCTTTCCGCCCACTCATAGCCGAAACGGATATCCTCCCAGCCGCGAACGGTAGCGCACGTATCTGCTTCGCCGACGGCACCGAAGCCATCGTCGGCGTCAAAGCGGAGGTGGAGAAGACGCCGAGTGCATCTTCCCACAGCATTAATTCCCACAGCATTAATGGGGAGGTGGCAGACGAGGGTGTGCGGGGTCTAGGTAGTGGTGGCGTGAGAGATGTCGAGGATGATGGGATGGATGTGGATGGTGGGGAGGATGGAAAGCAATCGAGCAAGGGAAGGGACGAATGGCTTGAAGTAGCCATCGATATCCCCGGCATGAGAGATGATGATGCACTGCCCGTCTTCCTCTCCGCCATGCTTACCGAAGCACTCCTAGCAGATGGAGCATTAAAGGATAAACTGTACATCAACACGCGCTTCCACTGGCGCCTCTACATCGACGTAAGCTTCCGCTCATAATAAACCCCGCCACTGTCGTAACTAATGCTTACACAGATTCTCCTCCTCTCCCTCCCCCTCTCCTACCCCCTACCCCTCCTCTCCCTAACAACCCACCTCGCACTCCTCGCCACGCGCCTCCCAGCCCTCGTATCCGAAAAGGACGAAGATCCCCTCTTCAACGACGACTGGGAAGCTTCCACCCACCTCTACCCACCAACTAAAGACGAAACTGCGCGGCAGAAACCCCCGATAACGCTGCTGGTGATGAGTGTAGGCGAGAACATCCTCTTCGACCCGAGTAGAGAGGAGCTAGCCGTTGCGGACGCCGTGGTCGCAATCTCCGTCACCCAATCACACACAAACACAACCGGCCCCGATGCCGATGCCGATGCCGATGCCGATTCTCCCAACCCACTCCACCTCATCGCCCTCCGCACCATCGACCCTCCTTCCCGACTCACAGCAGCCGGTCTACCGAATTCTCTCAACACGTCTGCCGGTGCAGGTGCGGGTGCAGCTTCACAGAGCTTGAGTTCGGTGGAAGTTGCGGTGACCAGGGAGAAGGATCAGGGAGTTTCGGTTTGGAGGCCCCCGAGGGGTGGGGTTAAGAGGGCTGTGTTGGCTAGGATGATTAAGATGGTTGTTCAGGCTGGTGGGGTTGGGGAGGAGGTTTTGGGGGGGTTGAGGGGGGTGGAGATATGACATGATATGATATGACACCGAGTTCGCAAGACGAGCAGTCGAGGGAGCGACACAAGAGCGAAGGATATTGTGGGGGGTCATTTTCTCGCCAATCGTGTTGCTGGCGCTAAGCGCGCTTACTTGGGGGACGACTACACACTCAAGAATACGGAGCTGCTACGCTCGAGCCCGACGTCCTGTTCATTCTACATTTCTACAATTTAATACATCACCCCCATACGATCGAGAGATTCCATCCTACCTACTAGATTCCCACTCCGACGCCCACCGGTCTCCTCTTCGTCTCCTCCACCGGGCTAGCAGGGCCAGAGTAACTCGCTTCTCGAGTCAGTGGAGGAGGTACAAGAGCGCTGAGGCCCTGTCGACGTCCGTATACAGAGTTGGAAGAGGATGGAGGCCAGCGTACCTCTACACTCTTCGCAGGGCCAAAGATACTTTTCCAGCGTGGAAGGGTTTTGTAGAGCTCGATTCGCCAGGGGCAGGGGTGATGTCGTGCCGTTGGGAAAGGAGGTGAGGGAGATGGTTTGAGACTCGAGCCGTGTCGACGAGCGTAGATCGATGTGCCGCGAGGAGGCGGCCATTGCACAGCTTCACGTGGCCGCGACGTCTGTCCTGCTATCTGTATCTGCACAGCCTTCGCACGGCCCTCGGCCTGCCACGCCCGATTCCGGCCCAATTCCACTTTCTTCCCCTCCAGCTTGAACTCGGCTAGGACTTTCTTCCCGGCATTTGAGGGGTGCTGGGAGAGGTGGTGGATGTCGGCTCGCAGCCAGGTGATTTCGGAGAGGAGGGTTTGTTCGGATGGTGGGGTGGTGTTGGTCGCCTGGGCGGTGCGGAGGGAAGTCTTGATTGAGGTTAGGGTGTTGATTTTGGTAAGGAGGGAGGGGGTGCGAGGGGTTTGGGGCTGAGAGGGAGTGAAGGTGCGCGTGTGTCGTGGGGGTGTAGAGTCGCGGAGGTGGTGTGCGGTTTGGAGGATGCTGGGGACCTGGGTCGTCTGGCCAGGGCTGGCAGTAGGTTTTGTGATGGCTGCACTTGGTACTTCGAAGGCGGTATCTCGACGTTCCTGGCGAGCAATCTCGTCCGTGGGAGTGCTATCTGAATGCACGGGACCTTGGCCCGCTGGTCTGGATCTCGATGGTATGGCAGCAGCAGCAGCTGAGATAGCCTCACTGAGTTTCATCCGTGGAGATGCTGCGGCGTCGGCATTTTGCGATCGCATGTTCTCCAGCTGGGCATGTAGAGCTTGCATCGCAGCCTGAACCTCCGCGCATGGTATTTCAGGCTGGTGGACCGAACTCGATGGCACGACGCCCTGCTCCTCCATGGGTGCATCGTACAGCTGATAGCGAGGTATCGCCTCATAACTCGAGTAACTACTTCCCGTTACACCGCGGATCGTATCTTGTGAGGACCGCGACGACCCAGAATCAGACGAGTGTGGTGTCGCACCGACGCCCCCGTCAGGCCTCGGGCGAGGAGATACTCGATTCCGCTGGCCATCATTGCGAAAACGGGACGGCAGGCCAGATCGACGCACCAGCTCGTGTCCGGCTTGGTCTGCTATGACGGTCTCCTGCGAAGTCCTTTGGCGTGGTTGATTGGACGTGGACATGTCGAGATTCCGCGGTCGATGGAGCGCAATATCGCCATATCGTCTCCAACGCATATACGGCGTCAACGACCAATCGATCTCTTGCGCCGCCCGGATCGCCAACTCCTCTGCACTAGGGACGCTGAAGGTTGCTTGGATGGCTGCGATCTGGTTTTCTGTCAGTTGCCGGACGCCGGGCGAGCCCATCGTTCGCAGCGCTTCTAGCATTTTCCTCCCGTCGACGTGTCTTGGCAACGGCGAGGTCAAGGGGTCGACTCTTCGTGGGGCTGGAATTTGGTTGGACTTTGGACGCTCTGGTCTTATGGTGTCGGTAGACTCTGACCTCGCTCTGTTTGGTTCTGAGTCGAGCGGTGTCTGGACTGGTGGTGAGACTTCCAACCTTTGCGCCTGCGACTTTGGAGACCAGCGAGGCAACCATGAGGATCTGGTGACCTCGGCAGCTGGCGCAGACGCTTCTTCCGACTTCGTTGGCGTAGACTCTGCCTTTCGTATTGTGGTCATGCTGTCAGATCTCTGCGGTGGCGCGGCTGGATCAACATTTGCACTCGCCAACGATTTCTGGGAACCTCAGATGCCGGAGGAACGGGGACAAGGTTGTTATTCGACGGCGGTCGTTGGAGGCTGTACCTGTAGCTGCAGTCATGATTTCGCTTCTTTGCCTTTTGATGAGAAGGGGACACTGCAGGAACTTATAGCGTCGGCGATATAGCCTTTGGATGTGAGGATAACAGCCTCTAGCAGGAGACGCCATTTTCGCTTGCGTTTGCAGCGGTCGTGCGAAGTTAGAATGTGTGAGGACGGTTCTTGTAGAGCTGGTGGCCAATGATGGGTATGGTGATGGTCGAATTTCGGGTTGCTTACCTATATCAACGTTGGGGGTGAGGAGCTACCTCGTGGCAGCAATACTTCAGCAATATAGGTTGAGCGAGTCATGAGGATACTATCCAGATTCTGCACGCAATGCTGCGCTCCATGGCTCAGAGAAGCACTACCATACGGGCTTCTCATCCTGCGTTTGATGATATATACTGTAGGTATCGACGAGTGTCTTCTTCAAGCTGTAGCATATTCTGTGATCCGCCACCCCATCACAGCTCCCTCGCGACCAGGGAACGCCGTTGATGGACTGGAAACGTTGAAAGGTAAATCCCATAATGGAAGCCGACCAGAATAGGTGATATTGGTGGCGTCGGGCTAATGGCTATCGAAGGCAGCTGTCTTCCTATCGTGTTCGTCTGCAAGACTGTTCGGCAGTAGTCATTTTTACCGTGCGCGAGGTCACATAGATGGCCTATGATGGTAGTCGTCTCGTGTAAGACCTTGTACTCCAGCCATATATCACGTTGAGCCATGTCATTTCCATGAGCATCGGCCAGGGGTCATCTGCGTCTTAGCACGCTCAACAATTCTTCTTCATCTTTGGCATTGCCGTTGACGTGAGACGTCCTGCCAAGCTACTGATTCGATAACGCGAATTTGAGCATATGTGACGGTACCAGACCACATGTCCAGACTTCAACAAAGATCGCTCCATGCTTCAACTTAGCAATCATTCCCTCCTGTATCGTCTTGATAGTTGTGAGCTCTCAATGACGGATGTCGTGTAAGATGCACCAACGCTCTGACGAGGAGAATTTGCGGCAAGCGGGAAGGTGGTGCAGGAAAGGGTTGATGTTGGGAGAAGGTTGCGCAGACGCTCACTAGCCCCAAGCGCGACATCTCCTTCAATGTCAATCTCGCGTACCTCACGTGTTGTTCCTGAGCCACGACTTGCATCTCGAACACCGGAACAGATCCCTGCTGCTATTGCATCGAAGACGCGAAAGAGTCTCGCAACAGACCCTGACACTACTCCCAATCCTCCGCCATGCCACCGCGCAAATCTAATGTCTCGGTGGCCACAAACGGCGGGGATGAGGGTGCAGAGCCTATGCCAGCGAAGGCCACCAAGGAAGGCTTTGGTGTTGAAGTGAGATAAAGATCTGTAGTCTGGCTGAATATTCAAGCTAACGCATTTGCAGGATCTCAGTCTGCCCAAATCCATGATTGCTCGCCTGGCCAAAGGAGTTCTACCAGCAAACACGCAAATACACAAGGATGCTCTACTGGCGCTGCATAAGAGTGCGACCGTTTTCGTGAGCTACATCGCCTCGACGTAAGTACTTCGACCCGATCTCAGCAGCTTGGGCTCCTCACGACCACGACTGCTCGCACCACCTGGACATCTCCTCCTGCTACATGCCTTGACCTCAAGTCTCATACTGACAGAACCCTGCAGATCCAATGAGAATGCACAAGCAAGTGGCAAAAAGACCATTATGCCTCCCGATGTGGTTGCTGCTCTGAAAGATGCCGAGTTCGAAGAATTCCTGCCACGTCTGGAAGCTGAGCTCAAGAGTACGCCACTACGCCAACATATTCACAGAGATTGATGGGAAAAGCATGCTAATCTGTGATTAGAATACAACGACACGCAATGCGATAAGCGTAACACGTACCGAAAACGCGTCAAGGAAGAAAAGACTGTGACTGTCGTACCTGGTGAAGGCGAAGGCGAGCAGGCTGCAGATTCGACTACTCCACTAGCAAATGGTACAGCCAATGGCCATGCTACTGAGGATGACGCCGAGCGGCCAGCAAAGAAAGTCAAGGGCGACGCTGGATTGGCGTTGCCTCCTGACCGTGACAACGTAGAAGACGAGGATTTAGACGAGACTAACGGCGACATACCTGACGATGTCGATGATCCAGAGGACGAGCCAGAGGATGACGAGGTCGATCAAGACGATGATGCTGAAGATGAGGATGGCCAGGACGAGACGATGGAGGATCCAGCTGATCAGCTTGAGGATAGAGGCGAGTTGCAAGACGAAGCGTTGGACGACGAACCCGATAGTGATTAGCATGTCCGTTCCATCAAGCTAGCCTGTGAGTCGAGGCCAAGCACGAAGTGGGACATCTACTGCAGATCTAGCATTCTCGTTCTATCACGCGAACGAACAATCCATGAGGTTGTGGCCGGACCCAGAGCGTCTATATGGTCAGTCATTAGCGGGGCACGTTACTGGCTCAGCTATCAGTGATCAATGCAGTCCGTTCGTTCTCCTGGTCGGATTGACATCGGTCCACACGCATTACCTACTTTTATTATAAGCCAGGCTTAAGACCGCAAAGTCCGTGTATTTTCGTCGACGAACTTTTCGACGCCCAAATTGCTCTGTCCGCCCCGGGGCAGTAAGATAGCGCTAGATGGGTTCAACCTAACGGTATTGGCCCTGCTGGCGCAATGGTAGCGCGCCAGACTTCTATCCAGATAGAGATCTGGAGGTTGCGGGTTCGAGTCCCGCGTGGGGTGATTTGTTTTTGAACTCACCGGATCCGCAGAAGCACATCACCACCTCTTGTTTTGCTATCGGTTTTTACACTCCTGACTCAGGACAGCAGAGGGCGACCACCTCCAACTTTTACCCTATCGGAATGACAGTCACTTTGGTCTATAGCATATTCGAGATACCTGTATATATATGCAATGGTAGGAAGCACGTCCTTCCCATCTACTTCTCACACTCACCTAGAATACCTTCCCATGGCCTGAGCTTGATCTGCCCGGTAGTGTCGAGACTCGGAGCACCCTTCTGATAGTTTCCAGTCACCCACTTGCTCACATTCGCCTCCTTCGAGACATTCCACTCAACGTCTTTGCCAGAAAAGTTCAAGACTGTGACGAAGGCCGCGCCATCATCTCCCGTGCGCTTATAAGCAAACAAATTCTCACTACTGTCCTCCAGTAAAGTGAAGTCTCCATACACGAAGACGTCCTTATGTTCTTTCCGGCTCGCCAGACCACGTTTCCAGAACTGTAGAACGCTCAGATCGTCTTCTGACTTGTATGTGCGTTGTACTTCGGCGTTGACTGTCTTGTAATCACTGTTCACGATCATCCACGGCTTCGTACCTTCGTCGCAGAATCCCGCGTTAGGCTTCGCAGACCATTGCACCGGTGTACGAGCATGATCTCGAGCCTTGGTTTGCAAGACTTTCTTGCCAAAGTTGAGTTTCTCTTGGTCCCCACTATGCTGCTTCTTGGTCTTCTCCCAGTAGTTCACACTTTCAATGTCGATGTACTCCTCCATCGGTACTTCGGGTCGCAGATTGCGCATGCCCAGCTCCTCGCCCTGGTAGACATATAGCGTACCACCGAGTGTTGTTTGCATCAGACACAGTAGCTTGCTGCTCAGCGCTCGGTATTGATCGCTGTCATCTGCATATCGGCTGACACTGCGAGGATTGTCGTGGTTTTCAATAAAGATGCTGTTCCATCCGTCACGATCAAGCATCAGGCGTTGGTATTTTGTGATGATCGATCGCACATCTGCCGGTGTCCAGTCGTGCAAGGTTAGTCTGAACCCTCCAGGAGCATTGTCGATGTCTACAATATCGAAGATGAAGATCATGTTCAGCTCTTTCCTGTCAGCACCTACCACTTTCATAATCTCCTCTTCGTCCCGCACGAATGGCATTTCGCCGACCGTGATCGTGTCGAATTTCGACAATACCTTGTCGTTGATCTCACGTAGATACTCATGTAGATGCGGGCCGTTTGCGAAGTGCTTCTCGCCGGGTTGGAAGGGCGCGCCAGGTGTGCCGATAGGCGCATCAGGGTAGCCCTTGACCTTCGATATCATGTTGATAACGTCCATGCGGAATCCACTCGCACCCCTCTCCAACCAGAAGCGTAGCACGTCATGAACGGCCTCTCTGAGCTCAGGATTACGCCAGTTGAGATCCGGCTGCTCCGGTGTGAACAGTGCCAGATAGTACTCCTGCGTCTTCTCGTCCCAGGTCCAAGCACTGTTGGCGTCGCCCAGAATCATGCCCCAATTGTTCGGAGGCTGCCTTTTGCCTTGATCGTCATACTTCGGAGGTTGCCAGATATACCAGTCTCGTTTGGCTGAGTCCTTGCTAGAGCGAGAGTCAAGAAACCAGGCATGTTGGTCTGAGGTATGATTCACCACAAGATCCACCATCAAGCGCATGTCACGTTTCTTTAGCTCCCGGATGAGCTCGTCGACATCGTCCAAACTTCCAAAACGTGGGTCGATATCCTTGTAGTCGCTGATGTCGTAGCCCATGTCTACCTGAGGAGACTTGAAGATGGGTGAGCTCCAGACGACATCAACCCCCAAATGCTTCAGATAATCCAGCTTGGACGTGATGCCTTTAATATCGCCCCATCCTGGAGCATTCCCGGAGCCAGTCGACAGGAATGACCTAAACAGAAAGTCAGTCAGGAGAACCATTGGCGGTTGACGAGAACGCTTTGGCCGACGGTAACAGCAGAGTCTCTATGGGCGACTACCAAGGTCCTAGCCGGGGTACGTACGCTGGGTAGATCTGGTAGACTACAGACTCCTTCCACCAGGCCTGTGTGGCATTGGATTTGATAGTGGTAGTCATGATGGTGAAGTTGCCGTGGGAAGCACAGAGCGACGGGGAACTTCGCCAGAGAGCGTGTCGACGAAACGATCAATGAGAGTGAAATAGATCTGTCCACTTACCACTCGGAGAATGCATCACGTCAAGGGAAACTCCATCGAGCTTCCTTTCTCCGACAAAGCGGCCGCTCGAAGCTCGTGTGGAGACGTGCTCCGGCGTTCCATGCTACACAATGATATACAGACCGCTGTCGTTTTGATGGTCAATCCTAACCTGCACGGGGGGCATGTTGTACGCTCGACGCTAGCAGCATAGTGCTTTGCAGAGACGGAAGAAGTGTCGGGCAGGGGTGCATTCGCGTGGCTGGTTGGTTCGTGCATCGATTGTTGCCCAGCGCCACGAGCCCCGCAAATAAAGTTCCCGTCCAAGACACGATGGGTTGGCATTGCGGTGCTCATGTGCTGTCCATACATATCCTCGCATCTGCTTACCATTGATATACCATAACGATTCCACGGCCTCGAAACTAGCCTCCGTACAGTAATATTTGCGTCTCTGGAGGGTGGTCGCAGGAGCCTGCTTCAGTACATCGACCAATTGACGAATACACCGCATCGATCCAATCCATATTTACTCGAGAGAACGAAGGACTCACGAGATGAGACTCCACCTCCTCCCAACCGCACTCTTGATCACTACGACCACTGCACTTCGACTGACAGACCTTCACCTACCTATCAGTCTGAGTGACTACTTCCCAACCAGACAACATCTCGAGCAAAACTCAGCCCACTCTGTAGCAAGCCACGAACTTCTACGGCGCCAGGCCTCGTCGTCGTCCTGTCCGAACAAATACAACTCGTGCTCGAATCTTGGTGCACCAGGTCTCTGCTGTGACCCTAACGCCGTATGCTCAGCGGACGCAGCAGGACATGTGGCATGCTGTCCAAGCGGAGCAGCGTGTAGCGGTGTGATTGGAGGAATCATAACGGCAGGGACGATCAGTAATGGAGTGGTAGTGGGAGGTGCCGCGGCGACATCTGCGAACGGCGCGGGAGGCGGACTGGTGACGGCCGCTGCTACAACAACTTCGAACTATCAGAATTTCCAGTCAGCGAGCAGTACAACAAATGGTGGAGGACTGGTGGCTGCATCAGGGACGGCTGGACAGAGCACTGTTGGTGGTGGAGGAGGCTTTGTGATCGATGGGAGTAGCACTGTTGCGACACCTGGGGCTGGTATGCGAAGAGTCGAAGTGGTAAGCCTGAGCAGGATATTGTCGTTCGAGACCGACGCTATGCTGACCATTTTGTTAGCCATTCGTTGCGAGAGCATTATTGCGAGCTCTCGAGTACCTTCCTGTATGAGTGCGAAGCCTGGTTCAGTGTACATATGTGTAGAACATATTTGCATCAATCACAGTGTCATACAACTCGTCCAGTCGACATGGAAGAGACAACAGGAGGCGTGAAGGTCCCATATGATGATTATTTTTGCACTGAAGTGATCTATACCATCTAGCTGTCTGTCTACGAGTGACCCTGGATATCCCTGGTGGTGTACGGCTCCTCAAGATACTTCTCCTCCTCCTCCGTCAACTCCTTCCCTCTCGCTTCAAGCGCCTCATCAATACGAGCAATACTGGAGAACCCGATGATAGGACTGCTGATCCTCTTGTTGATCCACGCCAGAGCAACATGGCTCATCTTCCAGCCCCTCTTCTCCGCAATCTCTTGCACACGCTTAATAATCTCCTTGTCACTCTCCTGCTGCTTGAATGCTGGATTCTTGCTCTCGCCTTCACTGCGGACCGTGGAGCCGAATTGTTCGGGTGCTCGGGCCAAATGACCTCGAGCGAGTGGTGCCCATGGGATCAGACCTACACCAGTCTCGTCACAGAACTTGTTCATCTCGCGCTCCTCTTCGCGGTAGAGTAGGTTATAGTGGTTCTGCATGGAGATGAACTTGGTCCAGTGGTTCTTCTCGGCCGCGAACTGATATTGTGCGAATTGGTAGGCGAACATACTCGATGCACCGATGTAGTGGACTTTGCCGCTTCGTACCAGGTCGTGGAGAGCTTCCATGGTTTCTTCGTACGGCGTATAAGGATCGTACCTGTGGATCTGCAGCAGGTCAAGGTACGGCGTATCCAGCCTTCTCAACGAAGCTTCCACTGCCTCGAAGATGGCGATGCGAGACAAACCTCCACGGTTCGCGTAGTCTTTGCTAGCTCCAATTGCTTGACCATAAGCGATGCCACGGATTGAGGGATCCTCGCCGACATAGCCGTAGCACTTTGACAATATGACGAGCTTGTTGCGCGGTAGATCAAACTTCTTGATCGCCTTGCCAATGATCTCCTCGCTGACACCATTGCTGTACACGTTGGCCGTATCCCAGGTGGTCAAACCACGATCGTATGCTGCTTTCAGCAATGGTAGGGCCGCTTCCTCGTTAATGACCCACGGCTGCCAAGCAGGGTCACCGAAGCTCATGGTACCGAAGATGGGCATGGACACACGAAGACCAGATTTGCCCAATCGGCGGTACTCTGCTTTTGTCTCGTTGATCGACTTGATCACCGGATCCTTGTTATTCGACATATCGAGATTGCCAAATGGCTGCGTGAGGCGGGTTTGGGACGACATGATTGTGGGTGTTTTGTGTGGTTTGGCAGGGTCGGAAGAGTGAGAAAGACAGGGTGGTGGAAATGTTTTCATCTTTCTACTTACCGCTTAGACGGCATGGCGTCTTTACTGCAGCCATTCGACCATCCACCTCACACGGCAGTAATTATGTACCGGTGATCGTGACGATGTGAGGGGCATTTAGCCGCGCGGCGGAGATAGCGGACTTATGGACAAGCTCTTTTCAACGTCCAGCTCCTCACATCGACAAAACCATTCTTCAGAAAATGTTCACTATGAAAGTCGCTATCGAAGTGAGTAGCAAGGTGTTTCAATCGCAGAGCGGCACGAATTTCTGGCAAGACAGGCAAGTGCAATGCGACGTTATCTAAGGGCAGACTGTCTTGAGATCTCACAGTGCAGTTCCAGTACAGAGGCCGTTGCCTTGACACCTCTTGTTCATTATCAATGAAGTCGAGAGTCAATGCTCCAATACGTCGAAATCTTCCAAACCGTAGGAATCTGGAAGAGCTGAATGTGGCAGTGCGTTCGAGCAGGACATCCACTTTCCGCTGTGATGCGCAGGGCAACTTCCTTGAAGACATACGGCCTTACCTGCTGATCTGCCACCCAACATGGCCATCCGTACTTCGTGGTAGACTGATCTGACATATTCCAAAGATGACGGTTCAGGAGTCTGCCGTGTATCAAAGATCATGCACATCCATGTACTATCGATGTCACGGCGTTAAACCTCCTGGCGTGCGGCAAGCGCTACAGACTTCATTTGCACTTGCCAGAAACTGGCACCATGGTAGGTGCCTTGCTATATCATACCTGCCGAACAGGTGCCTGGCTCCGCCTTTTCAACTTCCTTTGTTTATATTTCTCTTCCCGAGGACTGCTGCAACCTCTTTCTCTTCACTACAACGTTCCACTTTCTTCTCAGGGACTCATATACACGCACCCAGTCTCTTCGATCACACCACAAAGTTACACGATCGACGCCATGCGTTCCATCATCGCACTGGTCCTGCTCGCCATGACCTGGCGGGCCATAGCATCATACACGCACCCCAACGACGTCCTCGTCCTGCATACCCCGACTCGCACCACTAATGCACTCGTTGCTACCCCAGTCTACTCGTACTCCTCCTCAGACATCGCTTTCCAGATGACTGGTCCGACCACGGCTGTCGGCAACGTCCAGTACGAAGTTCTACAGCATCATACGACGCTTGCTATCCCCACGTCATTCGCTATCCCGACATTGGTTCAACCTCATCAATTTGCAGCTTTGAGCGCACATATTGACCGGGCTGCAATAACTTCGATGCTTAGCCATAATAAGCCGTACAGCTGCGACAAGAAGGACCACCGGTACAACGACACCATCTGCGTGTTCCAGAAGTGCATGTCGAAATTCAGAGATCCCATCTACATCACGACTGTTTTCACTCCTGCTCACTGTAACTCCTGTGGCTGGTTGACGCGACAGACCACGCTCACTGGAAATCATTGGGGTGTGGTCGATCGAGACTGCCTGTATTACCCTTCGACGCTCATCGTGACGACCGATCGACTTGGAACAGAATCAGCAGTCCCCTCAGTCACCATCCCGAGGAAGGACAAGAGGATACGTGTCCATTATCACGACCCACCGAGTTGCTGGAGCAAAGTCACATGTGCTCATGAGTGTCTCATCGAAGCCAGTATGCTCAATACTTGAATGACATCCGCCATGACTGGGCAGTCTCGCTAATCATATCCAGGGGATTATCGTGGCTTTTGGGACATGCGCGATACCGACAATTGGCGCACTATGGCTCCATATGTGTTTTGGGCCGGTTTCTGGTTGCTGCTCTCGAGCTTGTTTTCATGCTGTTGCTGTTGCCTCCCGTGTCGATCTCTACGCCGCAAGCAGAGGCAAAACATTGAGAAGCCCACCGAGACCACTGAAGAGGTCGTTACGACAACAGAGACAGCAGATACTGCTGATCAAGGTACCCTAGGACGCCGTGCCGAAGAAGGCCGCGGCCAAGTTCATTTCGCTGAGCCTGCTGAGACTGCTACTGGTGCTGGTGGATCCCAGGTCTTTACCACTCATGCTGGCGGGACTGTCGTCACTGCACCCGCCCATGCCGTCGAACATGTCGTCGAAGAGGCTCCCAAGGCCACTGAGAAGGTTGTCAGCGTCCCTGTTGAGGCTGCCGAGCATGTCGAGACCGTTGCCGCCCACGATGGCACTGCTGAAGTGGCCGAGGCGGTCAACACGGGCAGCGAGATGGCCGACATGAACAGCATGCGTGGCCGCAAGCGCACCAAACAGTCGCGTGGTGATGTCCTCAACCTCCGCTTCTGATCTCACAATCACATGCTGGCGGGTAGGTTTTTGGTGGAGCGAGATCATGAGCATGACTTTGGGGAAGTATGACATTTGACAGCTAGGTGGTTATGACAGTGACGAAGATATGGCTTATGGTATATGGTTAGAGATAGCATTGAGATATAGGTTGTGATTCTGCATGTACTTAGTGACTCGTACTAATGTCTCTTGTTCACCTCGCCGTCATCAAACTTCCTTGCCAAATTGCTGTCCCTGCAAAGCTCTCATAGTCATGAAGATCTCAACATGCCCAGAAAGCAGCACCACGTGAGTTTAGTGATCGTGGTCGTCGTACATGGAGTCATCTGTAGCCTCTTCTCTCATGTGTGAAGTGTGGCGTATGTAATAAAGTATCGAGGTGATCGAAGCAAGGCAAGTCGGGCTCGTTTCCCTGCTTTGCTCAGCTTGGAGCTCGGTCTGGAGCTCGCTCGACCATTGCTTCTTCCTTCTTCAAGGTGAGTACTGCAGCGTTTCGGTGCGGACTCTCTCGCATTTCGAAGCAGGCTAATGAATATATGCACAATGTCAGGCCCGATCACGATTCGTAATTTGACAGCACAGCCGCTCACTGTTAAGCTCGTAGAACGCTATGAGGCACCGAACCCGAAGGACTTCCAACCCAATGGCGGGTTCTCGATGTCCAACCTGACCTCCAACTTCACGACGTTACTCGGAAACAACAGCACATCCCGGCCAAGTGTCACAGCCCTCAATGACAAGTCGCAAAGCTTCACGAAGCAAGATGTGGATGTACGCATGGAACCGTTTAGCACGCACAAGACGGAAATCAGTACGACCGAACGAGGACCTACCGAGATCCTGCGCTTGACTTTGCAAGGTGATGGAGGTGGGAAGTGGAGGATAGATACGCCCACACCTTCTGCAGCCTCGCAATCACTCGTACCCTTGACACCTGATCCAAAGCATGACTATACTGCGGTCTACAACCCGGCCGACCAATTCCTGGCCATCATCGAGACCACAGATCTACACAGCTGGATGAAGGAGTTCAAGGACGAGACACCCCTCTCAGCCTTGTCAATCCCAGGCACGCACAACTCGCCCACCCACCACAAAGCTCTGATGTCCGTGCGATGTCAAGCAGTCTCGCCGAAGGAGCAGCTCGAGAATGGCGTACGCTTCTTCGACATTCGTGTCCAGCCGGTCAAGCCAGACGATCCGAAGGATGATGGCCTGGCTCTTGTGCATGGTGCCTTCCCAATATCCCTGACAGGGCCCAAGAGGTTCCGCGACCTCGTCAACACCGTGCAAGATTTCCTTCGTGAGAACCCATCTGAGACTCTTATTATGTCACTCAAACGCGAAGGCACAGGCAACGCCACTGACCAGCAGCTGTCCGACATACTCAAGGACCACTACACGAACCCAGAACAATGGTGGACGCAACCTCAAATCCCCAGCCTCGGCGAAGCTCGTGGCAAGATCGTTCTCGTGCGCCGCTTCGTCACCTCCGATAGACTAAAAGGCGAATGGGATGGCAGAGGCTGGGGTCTAAACGCAGAGAACTGGGCATATAACACGCCAGACTGCTCATATGGTCACGTGCGTGTGCAAGACTTCTGTGAAGTCCTCGAAACGGAGAACATCGATAAGAAGATCGGCCTCTGCTGCGACCACTTTGAGCGAGCAGCTGCTGTCATCTGCCCTGTTCCCGGCGTGACAACGGACTCGAACAACCCTGTCCCAGACGGACCTCTCTATCTCAACTTTCTTTCCGCCTCGAACTTCTGGAAGGTCGGTTGCTGGCCTGATCGGATTGCGGCGAAGCTGAACCCGGCTGTCACGAACTTCTTGTGCCAGAAGCATGAGGTTGGCGACAAAGGGGTTGATGCTCCGGGGGAGGAATTCCAGGGTGATGGTGGAGTGGGTATTGTGGTCTGTGACTGGGTGGGTAATAATGGTGATTGGGATCTTGTGAGGTGTATCGTCACTATGAATAGTAGGCTGCTGTTGAAGCAGAGGGGAGTTGGATGGCGGTAGACGATCGTTCAGGGTCACGAAATCATGATAGCGACTGCCATCCGGATGGCATGAGTATCAGTCCTTTCTTCGTCGAGTGAGTGCCTCACTAGAATATTCTTTCCGTTTGAAAATGCATCGTTGGCCCAGGACTCAAAGCTCACCATCTCTCCCTGTCTTCCTCTTCGTCTTGTCCGCCCGCTCGTCGACGTCGTCGTTACTACTGCTCAAAGCTCACCAAGACTTCACGAATTGTCAAAACTTCATATACAACTTCGCACGAAACTTCACCAATGAGGTTGGACGACTGCGCGATCGATCTCGAATTCATGATTGGAAGGGTTGTTGTCTTCACGACGCTGATACTGATTGCTGACTACAGCGTGCTAGCCGCATTAATCGGAGCTATCTGCAAACCCAAGCACAGCATGACCGATTGAAGCTGCTGAGAAGTACGCCAAGCTTGCGATTCAGTTGAGCGTTGACGGAGAAAAACGCTTTCGTGGCAAGAAAGTATGCTACCGCAGTACGTATGTATCCATGCCCAACTCAGAACAACGAAGTCTTCAAGCCCGTTCGTTCGCGCCACTGCTCCTCGCGCAACAAGCTGTCTGCTCATTACACCGCTGACTCGCTCCAACGATGAGATGCATTATACACCTTCTGGCTGCCAGCTTGACGATTATGTGCTCTACCCTGGGGCAGGCCAGATGGCATTTCGACGCCGAAATAACACCATACCGCGACAATGTCTGCGGTCTAGTCAATAAGGTTGGCAAGCTGTCTTCGTCTGAGGAACCGGGCAATGCTATGACTTCGAAGGGCCGTTCTCCTCCTTCACATGGTTGTGGGGGGCGCACATGGCTGCTCCATTCGAGTCGCTGGAGCAATATGGTGAGCTCTACCCGCTTCCAGTATACGTACTGCTCGTAAGGGGCAAGATGATACAGAGCTGTTGATGCTGACGGGGCATGCGCCGTCTAGGAGTGTGTCGGATGTCGACATGGGAGGGACCAGGCTGTACAGGGAGATCGGCCGGCTACCTCGATCATGTTAGTATCCGGAAAATTCAGCGGACTGCGGCGTATATGTCCTAATGTTGTTTGCTTGCAGGCCAATGCTGAACTGGATCCCGGCTCATGCGAACATGACTTTACGGACGAAGACAATGTGCCCAGCGTGGCGAGAAGTATGAAGATCGGGTGTGTGAAGTAGCAGAGTCGATCTTGTCGTGATATTACAGTCCATTATGTATATCGAGTATTGCTCAAATGCAATCTGCCAAGCGACAACCGCTTCTAAAGCATTATGTCTGTAAGTATGTATGTCGGTGAACCGATCCGGGACGTATATTCAAGCTCCTCTGCCGTTTGTGCGTTGCGCAGTTTGCAATCGCCAGTAAAGGTGTGCGCGCAACGACAGCAAGCTCCGTAGAAAGCTTCTGCTTGTTGTACACAATGAAAAGCTGACCTCTGGCCGAAGAGCAGATGGAGATGGTAAGCATGCTTTTCCAGCACATGATGTGCTGACTAGCTGGGTCCACTGCCTTCGAATGAGGACAATTCATAATCCAGCTCACATATAAGCCGACGCACCAAGCTTTCGATCCCTCCCATCTCACTCTCGTCTCACATACTTTCACCAGCAACTCCAATAATCCGCACGCAATAGCACCCACCACACCATCCATCAGAATCCCAACCCGACTCACCTCAACGATAATGCACATCCCCACCGTCCTCGGCCTCCTGGCCACCTCATTAACCCTGACCAGCGCCGACGTTGGCCACTTGCTGCTCGGCCTCCACCATCGCCAGTTTGAAATCACCGCCCAGCGCTACTCCGAACCCAGCTGCTCCCCTTTAGCCACCAAATTCTGGTACCCCGAAAACATCAAAGCCGACACCGGCTGCCACAACTTCTACCCGGCCGGGGAATTCCAGGCCATAGGCTGGACCGGCAATACCAGGCCTGGGTGGCTCTCGATCGAAGACGACTATGGTGGTATGTTCCTTCGCACAGAGATCACGTCGTCTCCACCATGAGGACGCAGGCGAGTCCAGATCCGCTAACCAGCCGTGAATGTGCGTAGGTCGTGTCTGCCACGCGTGGACCTACTCGCAGCTGGATTGCGAAGGCGAATTCTCCGAGACGAACATCGTAAGTCAGCCGCTGCCAAGTAACCTCGCATCACATCACCTAGTTCCACCCATCGCACCACCCTGCTCCCACCAATCACACCAATTTCTTTACTCCCCCTGCCTCCCTGCCTGCCACCCACCAAAGACCAGCCACGAAGAGCTCCGAGACTAACTCCCTCCGCACAGACAAACACCGAAGCCTACAAAGGCGGTTGCGAAACCGACTTCGTCGACTTCGACGGCAACCCCATCAAGGCGATGAGTCTCGAAATGTACTGCGAGGAGCCGGAGCAGCCAAAGAGAAAGGATTGGTGGCATTAGGCGGGTATGGAGGATGATTTCGATGTACGTGGGTCGGATATCCGTGGGCTCGTGGGTAAGACTCGTTGGGCTTTTGTTCTTCTCGGTAGTGGATCTAGGCCAGGATTTAATGTGTGGTAGGAGAGGGAAGAACTACGATCGAGTGTTTGCTGGATTGGATGGGGCAAGCTTGTGTAAGATCGTGATAGTAGCTTGAAGGGAGAGTGTCGCAGGTAGAATAGAGGCAGAGATGCCGCCGCCGCTCTGAACTGTCCTCTCAAGTAAGTAGCTTTCCCGTCTTAGGTGCACTCCTCGAAAGCAACTTAGTTGTTCCTGCGCGTGACTCGACGGACGTAGCGGAAGTGATGTCTATGTGATGCTTGTTCACCCCCGCCATGGCATCTTCTCCGCCATGTGAGGACTAGAGCACTGCGGACGATGAGGGGCGTGAGGGACATCCACGCCCAGTAGTGCCTGTCTTGTTTTTATCCTCATACCAGAGGACAGGACAAGTATACGGTCCTTGTCGATGGCGAAAGCGCAGTCTCCGTAGCAAGAGGGGTCTTCGTCCGTTCACAGAGAAAGCTGGACCCATCTGATGAAGCTACTGGGGCGTAGGTGACACAGAAGCAGCGTGATGCTCCACATCTGTACGAGCCGCGCAGCAGAACTTGCCTCGCAGCCAGTGAACTCGTCGGAGAGAGCAATACAGTATCCCGACAGCAACGAAGTTGACAGCAGACCCATCACTCCATCCCCTCCATCAATTCGGCCCGATCAAGCACCATCCCCCTAACCCCCACAAACTCCCTCAAAACCTCCCACTCCCCCCCTTCCTCCTCCCCCCTCCGTCCCCTATCCTCAAACCCCCATCTCCCAGCAACGCGATCACACGCCGCGCGTTCCTCCTCCCGCAGAAATCTCTCCCACAACGGAACCCCCTGCGCCCACGTCACCCTCTCCATCTGATCATTCGCTGTCGTAATAGCCACGTACCCGATCGTGCCTACATGGCCTAGATATGCTAGTGTGCCGGCGAAGGCTACACCAGTGGCGTAAGCGGGGTCCATGCTGTTTTGGAGGAGTGCGAATTGGGAACTTGCTGTCCAGGCGCCGAGGGGAAGGACCAGGAGGCCGGAGAGGGGCAGGAGGCATTGCCGGAGCAGTTTGGAGCGTTTGAAGGCTGGGGTGGAGAAGGTGGTTGTTATTATGTCTATGGCTAGAGGTAGATCGTTGGTGGCTAGTGCGGCGTCGAGGGCGAGATTGCCGGTTTTAGGGTCCACGGCTGAGTTTAGGGCGTTTGGTGAAGACTCCTTGAACGCTATCTTCGAGCCGGACGCTATGGGTATAGGTTTGTGGGCATAGAGGTGGAATGCATCGGCCAGACTAGCCGGTTGGTGGAGGGTTGTTTGTAGTTGGACATATGCCTTCAGCACGCCCGGGGTGATGAAGATATTGGGATGGCGGAGGAGCTCTTCGGCCCTTTCGCTCGCGAGGTTGAGGAGGGAGGCTTTGCTTATGAAGGCTGGGTAGGCGCGGGTATTGACCGAGCCTAGCAATGCTGAGGTTGCGCTGGTCTCCTGATTTGCTTCTGTTTTGCTTGCTGGCTCGATGGTTTGGCCGTTGATGAGGGAGGTGACTAGGGCTTGGAGTTGCTCGAGTACGTATAGTACTCTTTGCTCAGACG
This sequence comes from Recurvomyces mirabilis, assembly GCF_035927965.1. NCBI lineage: Eukaryota > Fungi > Ascomycota > Dothideomycetes > Mycosphaerellales > Teratosphaeriaceae > Recurvomyces > Recurvomyces mirabilis. The sequence goes on along the minus strand of NW_027041938.1, from coordinate 399,579 downwards.
GGAGCTTGCCATCTTCTGGCTTTAGGGCCGTGTTCGTGAGCTCTAATATGCGGTTGTGTAAGGCATTGAGATCTTGGGCAGAGATGGTGTGGGCGCTTCTTGCCGCGACCAATAACGACTCGAGCACTTTTACGGAATGCTTCCTGGTCGTCGTTCGCCCGGATGTGCGTAGGGCTTCATTGTGTGCTTGGGCGGAGATGTGTCGTCTGGTCTTTTGCTGGAGGGGAGCGAGTGCTGCCAATCGTGCTCGTTTGGGTTGTTGTCGTAGTGCTGAGATACACTCGTAGCAGATGCTGATGCCTCTCCGTTCCATTGTATCTATCTCTGCCGTCCTGGATCGTATGCTCGACTCCTACTACTGTATAATGCTATACTTATCCACGTCCAAGCATTGCGGAGAGGTGGAGACGGAGCTCGGAAGTGGCGCTTCGCTCGCGTGGCTGCTGCAGGTGTGGCTGAGCATGACGACGGACCTGATGAAGATAGAAAGCACATGCCTAGCCATATATTGCTATTGGCACACCACAGAAGGCAACAGCTTCAGGGCGAACGGACTATATAGCAGGCTACGACGGCCTAGAATCGATTCACACCTCTGCGACCCCGACCATCACCAAGACAGGAGCATAGCACAAGCCCATTCACCCTGCAGCACAACACCAATATGCCTCCTCCACCTCCTCCACCACCGCCTCCGCCGCCAATGCCTGGAGCAGCAGGAGGTAAGCATGTATGGATGATTAGTATTGGGGTGTGAAGCTGATGTGCCCAAGGTCCACCTCCTCCTCCGCCTCCACCACCAGGTGGCTTACCTTCACGACTACCAGCAGCGGGAGGAGGGAAAGGCAGAGTATGTCGCATGTTCCCATTCGCATGTCGTTATAGTGTAGTATGCTGACATATCCGCCCAGGGAGCACTACTCGGCGACATCCAGAAAGGGTCACGGTTGAAGAAGGCAGTCACCAATGATCGATCAGCCCCAATTGTAGACAGTAAAGCTTCGTCAGGCGTGAGCGCACCAGCGAGTGGAGCTCCGCCGGTACCTGGACTACGGCCTCCTCCACCTGCTGGACAGAACCGAGCACGGAGTAACAGCGATCAGCCAACGAGTCCCGTGGGTGGTGGAGCAGGAGGAATGGATTCAGCACCACAACTAGGAGGGTTATTTGCAGGTGGCATGCCGAAACTACGGAAGAGTGCAGGGGGTGTGAACATGTACGACTCAGACCCGGAGACGACATCGCGAAGATCGACTTCGGCTAGTGTACCGAAGGCACCATCCATACCCAACGAAGCAGCACCTAGGCTGCCTGGAGGCGCACCGCCTTTACCACCTTCAGCAGCGGCACCTCCTCCACCCCCATCAATGGCAGCACTCAAGAACAACTTACGACCCGCACCGATGACCTCCGAATCAAGTCCAGCAATCCTCAAACCCAAGCCTCCCCCACCCATAGGCAAGAAGCCTCCAATCCCACCACCTTCATCACGAAAACCTCCCTCCTCGACACTCACACCAGCGGCGCCTTCAAACCTAGGTACACTTCCCTCAGCGCCTCCCTTACCACCCTCCAGTGCGCCCCGACCGCCCCCAACAGCAAGAGCTTCCGCGCCCGTACTCCCTCCCTCTGCACCCGCCCCTCGACCGAATGGCGTGGAGCGCGAAACGTCACTAGCCGCACAAGCAGCAATCAACGCCTTCCGATCATCCTCGCCTGCCATCCCTCCACCTCCGCCTCCACCCTCGGTGGCGCCAGCGATATCAAGTCCGTTGGCGAGTCCTAGCTTAGCACCCCCTCCTCCACCTCCTCCGCCACCTTCAGCAGCGCCTGCGAGACCACATGCCGCATCCGTTCCTGCACCGCCTCCGCCATCACCGCCGACGCAGAGTAGAAGTACAGGCGGTATACCCACAGCCGGCGGCCTCTCCATCGGCCAAGTACCAACCCAAGCATCATTTTCTTCCCACGCGCCTCCACCCCCACCTCCGCCGCCATCACAGCAACAACAACAGAGAAATATGCCGATCAAACCCATGGATGCCTCGGCCTACACCCTCGCACCAACAAGCAACGGCTCCATGTTAAACGGAGGCGGAGGGAGACCACGAGGTAACAGCAACGCAGCTGCTCTTGGTGGTGGCGGTGGAACGGGAGGAGGGATAGAAGATTCCCGGTGGAAATTCCAGCCTGATTCCTCCCTTCCGCAGCCGAGACCTTTTGTCGGTGGGCCGAAGAGGTATCGGGCTGGACGGGGCAGTAGTGTGCCGTTGGATTTGTCGCACTTCGTGTAGTCAGGCACCCAAGAACGTATGTGAGAGCGATTTGAGCGGGTGCGTGGAGTCGAGGAAGCTTTGGTGGGATGGGTGTGTAGGACGAGTCTTGTCATGTACACGAGGCGCCAGAAGCGAGATGTCATTTCTGGCTTGACCTGTTGCTGGCTGATACTCTCATCGCTGTATGCCGTGAAGCTGAGAGTTGTATGACTTTACATGCTTGCTGTCAGCACGGTACAAGATCCAACTACTTAAGCTCTTCTGCTCTCTGTTTCTCTCGAATCACCAGCAGGAAGAGCATACGCCCGCATCATCTGCGGCTCCGCCATCTCCTTGTCCGCCTTATTAGCAGCAAGCCGCATCCTCAACCCCAACGCAGCGATAACACCCGCACCCATCCCACCCAAATGTCCCCAGTGATCCGTCCCCGCCCTCAATCCAAAGCGCAAAGCTACGATATCCGCAGCACCAAGCAACAACGCCAGAACCCATGCCGCGAACGGAATCTCCCCCACCCCGTTTATCTGCAGCGTCCCATTAGGCCGTAATGTGCAAGCCGCAGTCACAACGCCGAAAGCAGCGGACGAGACGCCAAAGGCGTAGGTATTCCAATTCTTGCGCAGGACGTTGGCGGTTAGGGAGGTGAAACCGCCGACTGCTCCGGAAGCGAGGAGGATAGCGAGGAAGGTTCCTCGACCGACATCTTCGTGCAGTGTGAGGCCGAAGGTCCAGAGGACGAAGGTGTTGACGGCTAGATGGGAAAGGGTGTCGTGGCGGAGGGTATAGCCTAGGATACTCACTGGGTTCGGGGAGGCGGGGACAATGGTGAAGTACTTATTTAGTGTGCGCCAGAAGGGCGGGAGGCGGCCTAGGAGGAAGAACGTCCCCAGTACCACTGTCACGGCTGTGAGCGTGCTGACGGCGGGTGGGGTATCTGGCCAGAGTCTCGCGGAGGTGGGGGGTGGGGTATAATTTTGCGAGAGGAAGTTCGCGGCGTAGAGGGTTGTTAGAAGGAGGAGGAAGGCGGGAGCGAGACGCCGGGGGGTGCTGAGGGAGGGGAGGACGTTGTCTTTGAGGAGGTTGGCGGAGTCTTCGTAGTATTTCACCCAGGGTTTACGTTCCACGGTGGCGGGCAGCCAGGCTGTGCGTGGGCCGCTGCCGAATAGGACGCCCGAGGGTCCTGTGGTTGTGAGTGCGACGGGGGGTTGGACACCACCTGCTAGTTCTAGAGGTCCACGTTGGGTGTGTAGTGCCGTAGCTTCATCTCGTAACGCCTGAGCTTCTTTCTTGGCTTGTTCGGCTTCGTGGGCGGCTTCCCGCTCCTCACGATGCGTACGCAGTACACTCGTCCCCTGCCGTTCGCGTCCCTCGGGTGTGCCTTGGTCCATCTCCTCTCCCTCATAGTACTCGGCATCTTTATCCTGTTTGTAGATCCCCAGACTCCTCGCCCGCTCCTGAATTTCTTCCTGTAAGCGCAGTCCTTCTTCCTCTGCCCATCGGGCTCCGGCAGCTTGTTCGTCGAAGGCCGGGTCTAGGCTACGGATGTATTGGAGACCTCGTAGGGCTGTGTCTCGGCTCACACCGCTGCCTTGAGGAAAGTCAATCCCGGAGTCTATCAGAGCGCCGGACATGCGGCGCCAGTGGAGGACGGAGAGGATGTAGTTGCCCGTGTCTATGTTGATGGCGTTGCTGTCGAAGACCTGTTGAAGCTTTGATCCATGGAGCTCGCCATTGGGTAGTGGCATGCCGCCTTCGGGGTCATAGTCGCGCCATGTTATCTTTCCTTCATCTTCGTCTTCTGCTATGACTCCTTCCGTGTATGAGGCGTTAGTATCTACTGGTCTCAGCGTCGATAGTGCCTCCGCCTGCTCTCGCCCGACCTTCCGCTCAGCTCTGGTTCTTGCCTCTGCTTCATCTAGTCTTCGTGCCACGTCCGGATCGAATTTGGCTGGTGGGGGTGGTCGAACCCTTGCACTGACCGATGCGGTCGTGGAGAATGCCGATGTTCGCTGAATCTGTCGCATGTGCCATGTACTAGTCTGTGCCGTTCTTCCACATGGCGCCACGGGAGAGTAGCTGTGACTTATACTCCGCCGTGATCTCGCATAACCATTGAACAGCTCCCGTAGAGGTTTGGTCTGCTGTCGTCGCGCACAAGGCGCTCGTAATGCTATCGTGGTCCACACATTGTTCATTGCGATGATCCAATGCTCCCAGAACTCGGTTCACACCGTGAGATATCATAGACTCTGAAACTACCATTCACTTAACTTGCGGACTGCTTCCGCGACGGAAGTGCTCGGACCATGCCCGGTCTTCCCACGTGTCAGAAAGATTATGTACAGCAGGCACTGCCATGTGGACGTAATCATGGTTGCCTGTTCACAACTCTCCTAGCACGCCTGCTCTGACCTTTACACTAGTAGAGCGTTCCACAACAGGGAACCAAAGACCGTCGGATCACGAAAGATGTCATCGGGAACAACCACAAGTCCCATCGACCCAGCCCGCTTCGCTATGGCCCTTGAATCCCTCCCCCTTGACGCGCTTCACTCTAAAGCGGCTGAAATACGGAACAGCATATTACACCTCCGCCACAGCAACGAACAAATGATGCCCTTTGCCGACGAAGGCGACCAGGATTGCAAGGATGCCATGTTCGAGAACCTTACCGTGATTGGGCGCATGAATATGAGGGTGCATTTACTGAAGGCGGAGGTGGAGAGAAGGGGTATGATTTGGGTGGAGGATCCGAGTGATCTGAGACAGGCACCATTGGAAGGTGACGCGGTTGTGGTTGAGCGGCAACAGGATGGTGCGGAAGGTGGAGTCAATGGTGTGGGACATGCCAACGGGGCATTAGAGAATGGTACCACAGATAGCAGAAGTGCTGCGCGTGCGCCTAGTGGGAGGCTCACGGACGAGGAGCTACGGCGACAGATTGAGGCGCAGATGGGAGTAGATGCGGACGAGGAGGAGGAGGAGGATGGAGTACATCTGTGAGGACATTAAATCGGTCTCTAGATGCGAATGGCGAGGCTGCCACATTAGCAGTCTATCCGGCCTCTCTGCGACTGGTCTGCTCCAGAGACGCCTATCAGTAATGCGCGAGAGCCCTGCTGTCACGGATGACCTGGTGTCGCTCGAGAAGGGCTCACAGAACAATCTCAGGCGAGTGATCCACCAAACCAGTTCTAGCTACCATGGGCCGTGGTCCTGCAAGGTATGGCAGGTTTAGAAGGTATGGGTCTCCCACAATTCACGCAACATGATATATGTCACTGACTTTGAGCTCAGGCATATCCATGATCGGTCACGAGTTCGATCAGTCAGTTATACCGTGGTTGATAATGCCAACGTTCTACACCACTGTTCCGTGCTTGTTGGGTGCCAGCCAGAGGAATTTGGTCGGCAAGTTTGACCGAGATGCTTGACCACTTGCACAAACCTGTTCCCTCGCTCGCATCACCCAGGCGATCGACTGCTGTAAGTAGCCGCGTCTTCAACAGCACAGCCGTACGCGCAAGACGTCAGACTGAACTCGACGTAGACGGAGACCACTTTTACGGCCACACGCCGCACCTTCCCACTTCGGCTTACCCAATCGAGCCAAAGGTAACTGAGCCGAGAGCGAAGCTTACGACAGAATCATGCTATTGGATAATTACATGTACGCAGTCTCTTTCATAAGGCTATTCGACATGACTGCTTTAACGAACACGTGGAGTACTGCTGTTACTGCTCACTGCTACTCCCCAGTGTATCAATTCTTCCATCATCGCCGAAATGGACTCCATCGATTCGACAGGACCTAGTCATGTTAACGTGCCGAAACGGATGAAAGCATTACAGTATACTCGAGCCACCAGAGCATGTGCCGTCTGCGCAGGTTAATGACGTCTAGATATTCGAAACCTGAACACTTCGACGTCGTCGAGATAGATGTCCCTGCCTTCGGAACAGAAGATGTGCTGGTAAATCACAGATCAGGCTGCTTTTCAATCTGAAGGGTCATCGAAGCTCACACAAGAACAGGTCAAGATAGAAGCGTGCGGTATCTGTGGAACGGTGAGTTAGTCACGCGAAAGAAGTCTTGGGTGCCGCACACTAATCAATGTCAGGATCTGCATTACCACAAGGGCGAGTTCATGGCGAGAGTGCGTGTTAGGTCATGGAAGTGATCGTATCACTAGCGGGACTGACGATCGCTAGTACCCACTCATACCAGGCCATGAGGCCGCAGGCCGGATAGTAGCTGTAGGCCGAGACGTCAAAAGCGTCAAGGTTGGCGACCGAGTAGCGGCAGACCCGATGGAGCCTTGTAGAAGCTGTTTCCATTGTGTGCGAGGTCGTGGTTTGTTGTGTGAAGACATGAAGGGATACGGTGGCAATGGTGAGTAACATCAATCGAATTGATAGGAAGGAATCGACAGTTGACATCTTCCAGCACCCGGAGGATTCGCAGAGTATTGCCTGTATCCGGCCCGACAGGTCATTCCGATAGGCGACCTACCTGCTCTGGAGGCCGTGCTGATCGAGCCATGTGCCTGTGCGGCTCATGGCATCGAGCGTATGCAGCCGAAGATTGGCAGTACGGTCCTGCTATTCGGTTGTGGACCAACTGGCATGCTCTTAGCTCAGCTGCTTCGGCAGAACGGCACAGCAAACGTATGCATCAGAACTATCTTCTTGGACAGAACAAAAGCTGACTTCGCCAAAGTTGACCATTGCCTCCAAAGCCGGCCCCAAGCTCGACCTAGCAAAGAAGCTAAACCTCGCAGACTCCTTCATCACAGTCTCCGACGACAACGCAAAGATCGACATGGATAAGCTCAGATCCGCACATCCTCACGGCTTCGACATGGTAGTAGAAGCCACCGGCGCGCCCTCAGTCCTCGAACAATCCATCCACTACGTCCGCAAAGGCGGGACACTAGTCGTCTACGGCGTCTACGACGACCACGCAAAGATCGCTTGGCCACCCATGTTGATATGGAAGAATGAGATCACGATTTTGGCGAGTTTCTGCAGTACGCTGAAGTTTCCCGTCGTGATGGAGTATTTGAGGACGAAGAGATTGGATTTTACGGGGCTTGTGAACAAGACTTATCGGATTGAGGAATGGGGTGAGGCGTTGGAGGCGGTGGCCAAGCAGCAGGTCGTCAAGGCTGCTATTGTATTTGATTGAGTGTTGAAATGCATGGTTGGTTCGCAACGGTCTCAATCGATGGTCATGTAACGCTGGCACTTCTCAGGTACATCCAAGATATCTTGTTGTGGAAGGTGGATCCGCGTTCGCCTTGATATCCTACGAGCATGCAGACATGATATCGTGGCCGAGTGATCGTGACTAGCGTATTTCTTGGACGCTGTGGAGGACCCTTGGTGGCAACGGAGTGCACTTCACCATTCTTTCCAGCTGCGAACTGCATGTTCTGCTACGATTGATCAGTACCAAGACGTCTCCGGCCGTGTCAATGTAACGAAATCAAGTTGTAGAGGAGTAAGGAGAAGCCACAGTATTGCTATTCCACACCGGATTGCTGATCGAGTTCAGAATGATGCCGAGGTGTTGCAGCTCGGCAAATGTGAGAGGAGGTGTTGCATTGGTGCCGGCGACTTCCAGATGCCCACGATATTCACCACAACTTCCACTGAGCAATGTAATGCTCGCATGGCATTCGCTTCCTTATGACTGTCAGCTAAACTCGATTCGTTGCATTGCTTGAGGTTATTATCACTCCGGCAATCTCACAGTTCTGATCGACGGACCCACAATAATTACAGCCACACGATTAATCATCTGGTCTCAGATCAATCTGAATGGCTCTTGGTGAGCATCTGTATTAACCAAAATGCGTTGAGTAACAGCTGATGAAAGCCATGTAGCATTAGCCGCCGCTGGTGGCCTTGCTGCCGCAGCATATCTCGATGGCAGGTACGGATGACATTTGCGTTCCGTCATGGATTATTGTTGATGATTGCCTGAACAGATATCAGCTGTCCAGAGACGCTAGAGCACTTCTAAAGCTCAAGAACGCCGAGAGAGTGTATGCGAAAGCTGGTGAGGTTCCACTCCATGGGCTCGGACGATCAGTGACTGACCTTTAGTAGTCAAGGATGACAAACTCTCACCATGGTATATCTTAGCGGAGACATGTGCTCGACAGCCAAACGACACAGCGATCTGGACACGAACGAGGAGCTGGACTTTTAAAGAGCTTCACGATCAGACAGTGCGCTATGCCCAATGGATGCTTGAGCAGGGAATCAAGCCTGGTGACCTGGTCGGGATGTATCTGCACAACAGCGCCGAGTTCATCTTCATCATGTTTGCTACGTTAACCATTGGGGCTGGACCTGCCTTCATCAACTACAATCTCGAGGGAAAGGCTCTTATGCATTGTCTGGCGGTCTGCGAAACCAAGCTCTTGATCGTTGACGAGGACGCAGATTGTCAGCAACGAATCGAAGGCAGCAGACAGGATATCGAGGCGGCTGGAACAAGGATTGTGCCCCTCGACACTTCACTCAAGCTAGAAATCAGCTCTGGACCAGTTTTCGTGCCAGAAGACAGCTTACGCTCTGGCATGAAAGGAGATTTCCCATACTGCTTGATCTACACCTCTGGTACGACTGGCCTACCCAAAGGATGCCCATTCACCATCGCTCGAACCCATCTGCTCGGCTCCCATCTCGAACCGCCTTTCGCTTGTAAACGGGGAGTGGATCGATGGTATTGTCCCATGCCAATGTACCACGGCACCGGCATCATCACCGCATCGACAATGATACTTGCTGGCGTCAGCATAGCGATTGCTCCACGCTTTTCTGTCTCGAACTTCTGGCCTGACATCTACAATTCTGGTTCGACTGCATTCATATACGTGGGCGAGACCGCACGGTATCTGCTCGCAGCACCTAGTCACCCTCTTGAGCGCAAGCATAAGATGCGAATAGCGTACGGCAATGGGCTGAGACCAGATATCTGGCACAAATTCCAGGAGCGCTTCGACATTCCAGAAGTCGCCGAATTCTTCAACTCCAGCGAGGGCATGTTTAGCTTGGTGACCTGGGCTCGAAATCGGTATAACAGTGCTTGCGTTGGACATCATGGTCTTTTGACCCGTAGCCTACTACAAAACACCTACATACCAGTTCGCATCGATCATGAGACTGGTGACATCTGGCGTAATGCGACGACAGGCTTCGCGGAGCGCACACCTTATGAAGAAGGAGGCGAGATTCTGGTAGCTGTACCGAACCGTGCAGCGTTCGGTGGGTATTGGCGTAATACAGATGCGACGAATAAGCGATTCGCCACGAATGTCTTCAAGGAGGGCGATTTGTACTATCGATGTGGTGACGCCCTCAGACGCACTACAGATGGACATTGGTATCAGATCCACCTTATGGTCAATGGACTGTGATGAGCTAACAATGTGCTTAGGTATTTCCTTGATCGGCTGGGAGACACGTTCCGGTGGAAGTCCGAGAACGTATCAACAGCAGAAGTCGCCGAGGCGTTGGGCAAGTATCCAGGCGTAGCAGAAGCCAATGTGTACGGCGTCACCGTTCCAGGCCACGAAGGACGAGCAGGTTGCGCCGCTTTGCATTTGACTATGACACCTAGCGACCACTTCTATGCCGACGTCCTGCGGTACTGTCGATCACACCTCCCACGATATGCAGTTCCGGTCTTCTTGCGAATTGTCCAGCGTTCCAGCCATATCCACAACCACAAACAGAATAAAGTTGGACTGAGACAGGAAGGTGTAGACCCTGACAAGTCGGGCGTCCACGAGAAGGACGGTGTAGACGATATTTTCCTTTGGCAGAAGCCAGGGACGGAGACCTATGTTCCCTTCGAGCGGATGGATTGGCAGACTCTTGAGCAGGGCGCTGCGCGACTCTAATGTTCGCCGGTATCCAGGAAGCCTCAAGCCGTTGGCCGGTCGAGGGAGTTGGAACACTGCGCCGCGAGCTATCCAACCGTGGCGCCGCCTGTTTCAAGGCGACAGGCGCAAGAGAAGCCCGGTATCGATGATGGAGGAAGATCACATGCATGAGGAGAGCCACCTTGCAGATCTCCTCATAGTCCTCAGCAACGGAACAGAATCTAAGATTTAGATAGGCATGAAGTGCGGTCGTAGTACAGAGATACCGTTAAATTAAGGTACCGACACATGCAGCTTATTCCTAGATCTTCCCCGTAAGCACCCGCAGACGAGTGTCTACGCTCTCGTTAAGTATGTAGCGTTCGAGAGGTTGAAAACGGAAGTCTGGGGCCAATGCTGATCTGATCTAGGTCTAGGGGAGGTGAATTTACACCCAGGTTGAAGCGTGGTGGTAGCCATGGTAGCACAGTCCAGGTCTAATCACACAAGACGCTGCCGAAGTCAGATGGGCTCGAGGAGGATCATGCTTATGGATTACTCAGCTCCTGTTGTTGAACAGTATTCCAGCGTCTCAGCTGGCCAGTCTAGATAGTGATCAAAGGCCGATGGGAGCCGCTCGCGTGTATATGTGAGTAGGAGTCTTGGCCAGAGGGCGAAGAACCACATCGCTCGTCTCAGATGTATCATGACTGCATAATGGCCGAGGATGACTAGTGCGACAGGGTGTCGTGCCTCGCACATGTCCATGAACAGTGGGTCGAGATTGCTTGCCCAGGTCATGATAATGTAGGCGCTGGAGTGGTTCCCAGAGTGCTTGGACAATGCGGATATGTTTCCAAATAGTTCTTGAAGAGCGATACAACACGCCGCTGTCTGTCGTTGGTTGTCGCAGGACGTCCGCACCATGTCACGGAGCCTGGCTAATTGAGGATATTCCATCTCCAGACTAGACTTGGTTGAATCTTTATCTACCGACCAACGCTTGTCATTCGTCTGCTTGACCTCTGTTAGATTCTCGGCATGGCAAGACATGACGGCGCGGTTGCCCTTGCCCATGCGGAAAGCATCGAGTAAGTCATCAAGCAAATCATGGTGTGCTTGCTGCTGTCGTTGTACCCTTCTCAACGGCGGCTCCGCAAATGCAAAAAGGGATGTCAAAGCCGAGAAGTTGAAAAGAGCTTCACTGTGCTCGGCATCTGATCTAGTCATAATAGGCCTCGCGTGTCGGATGGCATTCGAGTTGTGTTGCACAGCGTGCTCATAATACTGTATGGTCTGTCGATGCTTGTCGAACATGTCCAGAGCAGCTATGGACAATATTGTATGCAATAGGTAGCGATATGAGAACGCTAACTCCATAAGGTGGTCTGCATGTTTCCTGCTCTCTTGCGGATCATGGTCATCGAAGAGGCTGCTTCCCTTGAGCCAATGGTGAAGATACCGGAGGTCGCTGATTGTGATACTATCATCGCTGAGTGTGTTGTCCCGTGGCGTCGAGCTACTCAGGCTACATTCGACGGACAATCGTCTGCACTGCCCGCAGATCGGATGTACCTCATCGCACTGTGGCAGACGACAGTGAGCTTGAAGCGCAATTTGTTCGGCATTACATCAAATATTTCACCTACCTTCTGATGACGTTGTTTGCACTGCCCACAGCCATGGCGTGACTTGGCATGAGCCTTCCGTTTTCTGCTGGTAGTTTGCGAAGAGTCTGCCATGGCCAGCGACATACCAGCTGCTGGGAGGCCTCCGTATTAGAAACGATCGGCTTTTGAAGGTGTTTGACTTTCCTTTCCCAAATTTTCCATTGACCCGGAGCTCGGCAGCAAACCCTACGTTAGAGAAGTTGCCGTATTCTATACGGACACACCAATGGCACATAAACGCCCTCAACAAAGATATCTCATTGAGCGAAGAATACTGCTGCCTTGCCACATCAAACGATAGTTGTGTATAAGATGAAGATGTGCCAGTGGAAAATCAAAATGCCTCGAACCACCTTACTCCAATCGCATTCACTGACAGAAGATCACAAGTCCCGACCCAATGGACCCAATTATTACAGAGAATCCTGATGGAACGATCCATGCCATCTACTATCTCTACCACCCTTCGAAAGCAGCAGGATGGGCCTTCCTAGTACTCTTCGGCATCCTTACATTGGGTCACTTCGTAGCCATGTTCCCTTTCCGGTCCAAATTTGTGACACCACTGGTGATCGGAGGGATCAGTATGTCTTGAGTCTGCGAATAGTGAAAAGGGAAGGATGCTGACAATCGACGTAGTGGAGACCTTTGGCTACTATGGCAGAGCCTGGGCTGGCTCCAAATCAGACAACATAGGTCCCTGGGCACTACAAGCATTGCTCATTATGTCCGCGCCACCATTGATCAGCGCAACGGTCTACATGTCGTTCGGCCGTCTCATAAGTGTGCTGGAAGAACAAGGAAACGCCTTGATGAGGCCAAAGTGGATCACGCCGGTGTTTCTCACGGGCGACATCATCGCATTCATCAGCCAAATCGCTGGTGTCGGCCTTCAAACCACGACGAGCCAGAGCATTCAGGCTACGGGCCAGAAAGTCGTCATAGCCGGCTTGGTTTTCCAGCTGATACTACTCCTGTGCTTTCTGGCCAACCTCGTGGTGTTCAACAAGCGCACGAACGAGAACCCAACGACGGTGTCGGAGAACCCGCAGCTCCCACGATGGCGCCTACAGATCCTGTCTCTGTGTATCTCGACAGCTTGCATCTGGGTCCGCAATCTTGTCAGGATCGCTGAGTATGGTCAAGGTCCCAAAGGCAGCATTGCAGCCCATGAAGTCTTCCTCTACATCTTTGATGCTGTACCGATGTGTGCAGTACTTACGTTACTCCTGGTCATCCATCCAGGTAGGTTCCTGCAGCGTGCGCGAAGGCTGAAGCCGGCGACTGTCACTACTCCTGACGAGCCGAAGATAGAAGAGGAGTCTTCAAGATTGGTGTGATTCGGGAGATCCTGTTTCAAGCTTGCTGCGACAGAACATGGCATGGCATTCCCGACCCGCGAGATGGGTGGCCGCCTCTAAATATGCCCGGGAACTTAAGTCAAGGATAGAGCAAGCGGTGATCTGTTTATTGCCGCATTATAGAGACTCCAGTGGTCGGACGAATGGCCTTGCTGGCTTGCCTCCCACTAGATAGCTCTTTAGGACATCAAAGCGGAGAAGCCTTTATATCCCAAACATTCTTGCTCTAATTTTCTAATGTCGGATGCCATCCTGCTCAACGATGAGCACCCGCCAACTGTACGTACGATCAGATCTCCACAGGCCGCTAATCGGAGAATGTGCTACAGTTCGCTCTGTACTTGTGCCAAAGTTTCACTATCAAGGAGAGCCACTTGTTCGTCTATTGACGTGCGAATCTCATGATGTCAAGTCTGTCGTTCCCGGTGCCACAGTCGAGGCCATTGTCGTCTTTCATGAGCTCTGTCCGTGATGACAGTCTGCCTACCTCGGCGTGAGAGTGCGGGTCGTCAGACGAATCTCGTAGTGAGTGAGACGTCTTGTCACTACAAGGTACACTATATCTGTACTTGGCAGTGCTTTTGTCCTCGAGATATGTCAAGTAACGTTGGGTCACTTTTTCCTTCCAAGAGTTAGTCGGCTCACGCGTTCCCACGTAGGTCATGTTCTCAACTCCAGCTGCCGTCTATCATAAGGTCTTTCAAGCGCTATAGTGTATTAGGGATCTTTAGTTCATCCCACTATGGCCCACGTATCAATATACTTGCACTTCCCAGCGGCAATAATGCCATGACAGCGACCGCAGTCCGACTTAGTATGGTAGAAACCAAGTCGATAGTTGGGAATAGATTGGCCATACCACTAAGAATCAGCAGTCTCGGACTCATGTATCAATACATCTCCTTCGAACTTTACACCGCACAATCACCTGACGGCCACCGCAGACTCTCGTAACCACGTCGATATGCCCGAGATGTCCACATCAATCTCTAACACCATAATACTGCGACGCATACTCCATCAACCACCCCTTCTCAATCCCGGAAACATCCCTAATAAAACACTTCTCCCCCACCTCCATAACCTCCGTAAAGACCACCCAATCCGCTTTCCGATTGAAAAACAGACTACTAGGATGCGCATGCAACACCATCCCACCACCATCGCTAACCAGACGAAATGTCCCATCCGCCTGCATCCTAGCCGCTTGAGCAAAATATCCCGCCGTCAGACAGCGACGAATACGTTCTTGGATTGGCCGTCCGCCGGCTTTGAGCACAGTTGTGTGGTTGGCATTACTGCCCAGAGTCTCGGTGACGTCGATGCCGAAGCGTTCGAGGTAGCGGCGGAGTTGGTTGCGTATGCTAACTGCTCGGGTCATGCTCTTGAAGTTAAGGTAGTGCTGCTGGCACCATTTTGGGTCTTTCTTCCCTTTGGTTACGAAACTATTGTAGACATTTAGTAATGTGAGATGATCGCCTTCCTCGACCGCGAACTTCCTCCTGGCGGATTCTTCTTGCTTCTTGCTGTCGTGCGTGAACCAGACGTTGCCTTGGAGGCTGATCATGGCGGCTATGCTTAGCATTTCGCTCAAGCAGCCGAACGCCGGGGCCGAGAGCAGGCACTTTGCCAGCATCGGCTCGAGTGCTAGCTCGGCCATGCGAGTACCGAGTGGGGCTGTGAGCTTCGCATAGTCGTCTAGTGCGCCTAGCGAGTACAGCAGCTCGAGAGCTCGGGTGATGAGCTCTACGGGAGGTGGTGTGAGAAAATCGAATCGTGCGATGTTGTCTATACCCAACGCCTTGAGCTGCAATATCGTAGGCGCCAGGTTTGACCTTTGTATCTCTGGTACTGTGGCTTCCGGCAGCATGTCATACGCAGCTTCAGTATACAAGCGGTAGCATTTGCCAGCCTTTGTCCTGCCTGCTCGGCCAGTCCGCTGTGTGGCCGATGCCTTCGAGACCGGAGTGGCGGTCAACGTTTCAATGCCGGTGATCGGATTGTATGCGCGTAGCTTGACGAAGCCGCAATCGATCACGTACACAATGCCATCGATGGTGACACTTGCCTCCGCAATGTTGGTTGCGCAAATGACTTTCCGGTGATTTTCTGGTGCAGGCTCGAAGATGTACATCTGCTCCTCCGTCGTCAGGCCGGCGTATAACGAAAGAGACAGGATCTTGTCGGCCTCTCGTGGCAGAGAAGGGACTCGGTCTGCAATCATTTGTAGCATAGTATCTATGTCGCTGCGGCCAGTGAGGAAGATGAGGATGTCGCCTTCTGGCTCCGTGGTATGAACGTCGAATACAGTCTGTGCAGCACGTTCCAGGAAGTCTTCGCAGGGCTCACTGAGGTAATGTGTGTCTACTGGGAAGGCACGGCCTTCGATGCTAATGATGCGGCCTACAGTGTCATCCGCATCCGAGTCGATACTGTTAGTTACCTCATCACCGGCAAAGAACTTCAAGAAGTCCTCAGCCTGCAAAGTTGCCGAGCTAACCACAATCCTAAACTCTGGCCTCTTCTTCCGAATCTTCTTCAGCACACCTAGCAGAACTTCCGAGCTCAGACTTTGCTCGTGCGCCTCATCGACCATGATTACGCTATATCTACTGAGCAGAGGATCTACCAGCGCCTCGCGCAGAAGCAGACCATCGGTCAAGAACTTAATCTTGGTCGATGCAGAGGTTACATCCTCGAAGCGGATACTGTAGCCTACTTCCTGCCCAATCTGACATCGCATCTCGTCTGCAACACGCTTTGCGACTGTGGTTGCGGCTACTCGACGAGGCTGTTCATCGTCTGTGAGTTGGTGTCAACAGTGGCGGGATGATCAAGGGAGGTCGCGAACTTGCCTGAGTGATTCCGATAATTCTGCCATCGCTACACCATCCGGCTTGCTCTAGGTACTGTGGTAGCTGGGTAGTCTTTCCAGAACCTGTTTGGCCGATCAGGATGGTGATGGGATATTTCTCGATCGTATATAGTAGTGCATCGCGGTGACGGGCGATGGGCAACAAGCTTGATGGTTTGTGAAGCGCTGGGATGAAAGTATCGCTGTCTGCCATGATATAGTGGCCTCGGATGTGAGATATCGTGAATGTGCAGTCTGGCTGGCCTCCGGATGAGTTGTGGCCAAACGAAAGTGATGAAGAGATTATCCGTGCAGTGAGCCTCACATGCTCTGTCTCATTGCCCTCTCATGACCGCTGACGTGCAGTGAACTCCTAGAATTGTATTCAACCAGGCTATCAGCATTGTGTATTGTGTATGCATGACTCTCAAGGCACTCCAGGAAGAGCAAGATCACGCGAGTCAAGATATGTGCTGCCCCCCAAACCTGGCTAGGGCCAACGGCGAACCCTGCATACAACGCCAAGGCCGTGACGCAGCATTCAACATAGCAGCTTTAAGGCAGCTTCCAGCTTCACAAACATCTCGATACCCAACAATACCAAGCGACAGGGGTGAAGACCGACATCTGATAATTCGAAATTTGGAAGTGACAGGAGCCTACTCTGTACTGGAAGAGTCTCGAGTAGCAGCAAGACACTTTCGGGAGCTGGCGAATATGGCAGATAGCAAGACCCCAGTATCTCCAGTCAAGGAGTCAGTCACGACGCGCGAGGAGATGGACTTCGACAACGACAACGAAGCCGAGCAGGAGACTGGCAGGGTAAGCCCGCTCGGCACAGACACCCACACAAACCTCAAATCACCTTCACCGAAACCACGTGTCAGCTTCCAGGAAGGCCACGAGGAGATCCCACCGCAGAAGCCGCCACGTCCCATCAACCCGCAGGAGCAGAACGAGCACACCCTCATCGAAGCCTTCCCATCCATCGATGCCAAAGTGGTCAAGGCCGTGCTGCAGGCGAGTGCAGGACAAGTGGAGCCTGCCTTCAACGCCCTACTTGGCATGAGCGACCCGGACTTCAAGCCAGAAGCAGCGCCGCCTCCGCCACCGAAGCCAGCAATGCGACAACCACAAACGCAATTGGAAGCCGACGAGATGTATGCGCGTCAGCTTGCCGAGCAGTATAGCGGCTCTGCACCTCGTGGACAGTCGAACTACAACCAGCGACAATGGAGTGGTGGGCGTGGTCCGAACCAGCAGCGCCAGCAGCATATGGACGATGATGAAGACCGAGAGCGCAACTTCTTTGACGATGACTTACCTGAGATAGGGAAGAACATCCAGCAGGGTTTCATGGAGACGCAGAAGAAAGTGAATGGCTGGATTAACACCTTCCGCAAGCGTCTAGACGGCGAGGATGAGGAAGAAGACCTATACTCAGGCGGCTCCTCGCAACAGTCAAGGCCTCCACCAGGCCAAGACAGATTTGGTAGCGGACGACAGAACTTCGGGCCTAGCCAAAGCGAGCAGCTACACGGCATTAGGAAGAGCTCCGAGGCGCAGGCAAGACGAAGCACAGAAGCCGGTAGATACGACGCAGACCCACACCAAATCGGCGACGACGAATTCGAGCGTCTCGAACTACGTGACGAGGAGGCGCCGCCACCGCAACCACCACGGACCAGCAGCCGGAAGAGCGCGAACCCAGACCTCTTCAAGACGCAGCCGAAGCCGCCGCAATCTGGTCCCGTGGACGAGGTCGATGCCGCAGATCGCAAGAGTGGTGATACGGGCAAGGCACGGAAATGGCAGCCCTTGACTTCTGTGGCACCGGCTCCGGAAGAGGATAATGACCCTTTCAGTCTCGGCGACGATGAGGACGATGTGAGAGAGAAGACTGAGGATGTGCGGAAGGAG
The DNA here is from genome assembly GCF_035927965.1 of Recurvomyces mirabilis. Taxonomy (NCBI): domain Eukaryota; kingdom Fungi; phylum Ascomycota; class Dothideomycetes; order Mycosphaerellales; family Teratosphaeriaceae; genus Recurvomyces; species Recurvomyces mirabilis. The sequence goes on along the minus strand of NW_027041938.1, from coordinate 381,621 downwards.
GATACAGAGAGATTGAAGAAGGTTGCTAGTGAAAGTACGAGTGCTGATAACGCTAGCAAGAACCCGCTTGAGGAGAGTGAAAGGAGTGGGAGTATTAATGCGGAGGCTGCGGAGCTGTTGAGTGGGAAGAAGGACTAGCTGGGTTCATTATAACGGCAGCTTTTAGGCATGAGTACAACCCTTTCAATGACCAGACCCTCGTCAGGAAAGGATCGGAAGTGGCCTTGAACACACGGTTGTCCCAGGTCATGATGACTCGAGCAATCTCTAATCACGTCGAAGCTCCAATGCCTTTGTCATACGGACTGCGAGCATCAAGAATGCCTTCCGATCCGACAAGATCCGGACCATCCCCATCGGCATCTATACAGCCAAGCTAATACTTATACAACCTCTCAGACCCTTCCCGCCTCAGCACACGATTCTTCGCTCCATAAAAGAACAACAACCCAAGACATCCCGCCGCAGTAAAAAGCAACAACGCAGCATTAGTCCAGTGACCAGTAGGATACCCCCTCTCCTTCTCCCCCGCCTTATCCATACCCCCACAATCTGCCCCGGCGCCCCGAAAGAGATATTCATCGCAATCGCCAATCCAATAGCAGCCGTAGAAAACAAATTACTTCTCAACCAGCCCAAAAGCGGCGGAATGCAACTGAAGGCTCCACTGGCTGCTATGACAAGGCAGCTGTAGCGAGCGGCGAATGCGGATGGTGGGAGGTCGGCGGAGGCGATGAAGCCGATTGCGCCGATGGTGGCGAAGATGGCGGAGTGCAGGGCGCGGGCGTTGAAGTGGTCGGCGGACCAGGCGACGACGATGGTGATTACGTAGGCGACGGCGTAGAGGGTGACGGTCATGAGTTGGGCGCGGAGACCGGATTAGCCTAGGCCGGCGGTTATGGTGGGGGTGAAGAGGGAGAGGGAGGAGAAGGGGGTGGAGATGCCGAAGTAGACCTGTGGACTGTGAGTGTGCATATATGCAAGAGCAACAGTCAGCAATCGCTTACAGCATGATGGGCGTAAAGTCGCTAGTCGCACAACGTTGCCTTGGCCTCAGTCCAGGTCAGATGCACGCTTTGGCCATGTGAGCCGTCGACACGGAGACGATCGACGGCGAGCTGCTTTTCGGATTCCGACAACCACTTCGCAGTCTCTGGGTAGTCTGGTAGAAAGAACAACACCAAAAGTGAGGACAGGACCGACGGGATGCCTTCGAGGATGAACAGCCATCGCCAAGCACTCAGACCGCCCACCTGGTTCATGTGCCCGACACCAAAAGCGATGGCACCACCGAATGCGCCTGCGAGAGTAGCCAATGCGAGGATCAGTACGACTCTGATTGATCGCTCTTCGGTACGGTACCAGAAGGTCATCTAATCTAGGAATGGTCAGTTTGCTGTTTTACCGGAGCTGTCATACGTCTGATCATGACTTACAAACAAGACCTGGAAAGAGACCTGAAAGTGGCATCATTAGCGTCGACTCGTGACAACCTCACCAATGTAACCACAACTCACCAGCCTCGAAAACACCCAGCAGGAAGCGAACGACTGCCACGGAGGCGAAGTTCTGAACCCCACCTAGGCCCATGGTGATGGCACCTCACGAGAACATCAGGAAACCGATCCATCTGCTCGGGTTCACACGCTTGAGCATGTAGTTGCTTGGGACCTCGTGGGGACATTATGAGCATGTATGGGTGTACTTGCGACCATTGAAGGGCTTTATCATACCTCGAACAGCGCATATGCGATGAGGAACAACATCAGAGCGATAATGTATTGATAGTTCGTCATATGAGTCTCTGAAAGAAGGTCGTCGTGGTCTTCCGCATTCAAGACCTTGGCATTGCCAATATTTGTGTTGAATATCCGGCCCAGTAACCTGAGTCATCCAAGTGAACGTAGGTGAGTGGCGATGAGTCAGCGAGACACGCGAGTGAGCACACAGGCCACCTGCTACTTCCTATTCGAGCGAGTGCGAACGTAGATACTTACAAAAATTAAGCAACTTGGGACTCCCAGTACAATAAATAACAATTTGATCGGTCTAGATAGCAGAGAAGAGAGAGAGCTGCACATAACGGGACGATTTTCAGATCCTGCTTCCAGACCAGAGCTTTGTCGGCGGTGCTGCCATAGCCACTGTATGGTTCAGTTCCACGTTCAACATTGGTGGCATCTTCGCTGCCGGAGTTGTGCTTCTCGTCGTATGCAGGGGAACCCATGCTGTTGACCAGATCACTAGATCCAAGGTATAATAGATTACAGCAAATCAGACAAGCATCAAGAAGAAAAGTTCAAGGAATAGCCATTGAATATACCAAGACCAAGTGTGGAGGCGCGGGGCTAGCGTTGCACAACGTGGATATCGGAATGAGGACCACTAACACGTCGGCAAATGCTCATCGTTCAGCATGCCGTGTAGAGAGCCTACCTGTCATGCAGTACTCGCGAGCGGCTACCATCGTCCGGTGCATAAAGATCCGAGTGCTGACGGTTAGTGCTTGTGCTGGCTGCATTCGCCGGCGCCGTATGCCGCCTTGGTCCGAATACGTGCCGGAGTGGATCCGACGCCTCACATCCTTCACGGCAGCTGCGGGCCAGCGATCTTGGTGTATTGCTTGGTCTGACATCGACCGAGCCCTTGATCCAGTGCATTGGGTAGTTGTGCTAGCAAGATGCCGCCGTAGCATTGCGGATTGGCGACATTGCAACCAATCGAACACGGGATCAGAGCTGTCCCACCAACGAACATTTCTAGAATGCTGCAGACCTTGGCGAAGTCGTCGCGAAGATCGCAAGGCGAGTCACGACTATCCGGTCACGATGACTTGCGACTTCTTGGACTCCATTCCGCGGTCGATTCATGGAGCTGTGCAGTCTAGCAGAGCAACGAGTACCCCATGCTTAATCCGTTCGCTAATGGCTTGTGACTTGATCGAAACCTAGGAGCAAGAGTCAGAGTACCAGCAAGGCGATCCATGCGAAAGCCGTTCACGATGCCATCGATGGCATCCGGAATCTCCTGTGGACGCTCCATGTGCTCGGCGAAACAGTCAGAGTACCCGCCGCGCGGATGAAAAAGGTCAGCGCGTCGACGTCCGGGCACTATGCATTTGTGATATGTCCAGCCGCCCAAAATAAATGCATATCGTAAAGCCGCGGTTAGTCTGTTCGGCATGCTGGACCGCCTGCACCGTCGCGCGCTGTGCCCAGGTAGCCGGAGGTCGCGGCGAAATACAGCCTGAAAGGCATCATCTTGAGCGGCTAAAAGTAGTCGCGAGATATCGAGCTCATGCTTCCAAGCCTGGTCTTCTTGCTCTTGCGCACTAGGGTGGAGGTGCCACATGACTTCGATTTCACTGACCTTACGCCAAGAGCCCCAGACATGCTCGAACATCTGAGGATCCCAGAAGATCGTCGTTGGTCTGTACGAATCATTTGGGAAGTCACCCGGCATGGCCTCTAGACAACGTAGGAGTATCTTGACAGAGCACGAGTCACCTGGTCTGACTTCGTCGGGCCACTCTTCAAGGTCGACAATCTGGGTCTTCAGTGTCCAGTCCGAGGGTGTTTTACCGTACCAGAACGCCATGTCCGCCAGCCGAGATTCCAATTGCCATATTCCGCTCTCCTTCCTGCCGTACTCAATCAGGTCAACCCCTGCTTGTTCCATGATGCTGATCCAACTCTTGAAGCGTTCGTTGTTCCGTCCACTCAGATGAGCAACGAGCATGAGAGGTGTGAGTAGCTCTACCCCATGATGCGTCGGTGAATGGCAGAATGGGTGAACCTCCAGCTTCGTACCCCGTGAATGTTTGCCCCTGCGCACACCGGCTCCATAACGAATTTGACCCAATCAGCGGTCCAACTCGCGGAGGTTGGGATCTCTGTACCCCAGAGAGAGTGTTGAGCGATTACAATGGCAGCGAACAATAGCGCTGATGCTCCATCTGTAAGCCTGGCCATTCCTGCTAGCTCAGCCGTAACGTGATCCAGCATACAAATCTCCAAGAAGTCGGTTGGTGTGCAGTCGCTACCCAGCTGCAGCGCAAGTTCAAAGCGAAAATGTAACGGAAGAGCATCGAAGTTGTGGATTGACGATTTCGTGATGCGGACAAGGGATAGCGGGATGGACTCGCCCGTTAAGCGAGACTCAGAAGGCGCCCTCGAACCCTCCATCCACGATTCGATGACTGATTGCACATCAAAACCAATGGACTTCACAAGCTCCGAGTGCAAGCCCGGAACGTGTCGCACATTGGCATAAATGTGGTAAAGAGAATCCATTTGTCTCAGCTCAGGGGACACACTCAGAAGATAGCGAATTATCGAAGTCTTGTCTGATTTGTAGTAGTTTTGCGTCGCGATCTATGTGACACAAGGGTCAGCCTTCATGTGCAGCTCAACACGGGGTTTGGTATACCTTAATCAAGTTCTGCCCGAAGTCGTTGACGTCAAGTGGCGAAGCCTTGCCAGACTCGATGAGCTGACGTACATTCTCGACGCTTCCTCCGTGCACCATCTGGAAGATTTGTGCAGCATCGCTTACTACCCTCCATTCGCGGAGGGACAGTGTCCAGCCTGCTGCAGCTCTGTTCTAGGCTATTTGCCAAACTGCGTGGCTGAACCAGGGTGAAATTTTGAACGACCAACACTCCTTAGTACGATGCTTGTACTTGTGCCTGACCGCCTCAGATGACTAAGGTTGGTGGCTCGATGCCTGGTTTGAACTTGATACAGCAGCTACGATCCCTGACGATGGTGTAGCAGCGGCTAATGGGTGTGACAGTGCAGCTGTCTTACTTCCACAGAGAGCCAGTAGCTTAGAAACATCCTCCATCAGCATTGCTTGTGTTCTTGCTTGAGCTTGCAATGCTATGCTAGATTGCCGTCCAGGTGTTAGTGCATACTCACATTTGCCGTGCTATTATGTTCTCGATGGATGTGGCAACATCTGCGATCTTGCCGACACTAGACTTACAGCGCTGCACAAGTGCATCGATCAAAAACGCGTCCTCGTCGTAGCCCATTTGATTGCGAGACAATTGGCGGAAGTGCAGCTCCATAATCATGAGTTCGTTTGCTGTATCTTCCAGCGTCTGTGGCGCATCGCGTACGGCCTTGTAGATGCGCCTGAGCTTGGTAGCACCTTCGCCTAATTGAATAGCCAAACTTGCCAGTCCGAGAATGCTGGCGGCGACTCCGACGGCTTCCATGATGCCGAGATGTTTTGCTTGCGAATGTCATACACTTAGGAAACGTACTGTACTCGACAAGGTAGGGGCCCAGTCTTATGCATCGATATCGCTCTCCGGGTGAGGCTGAGCATACGTCCCGCCTGCAACTGCATCATGCAGTACGCGCAGATGGGTGTAGTGAGGCCGCATCGTATAATGCGACTTGAAGGCTGCCATCTCGCTTCGAACTTTGATTGGACTATGAAGCGCTATGGTAGTAGCATAGTGTAGACGGCATGTCCGCGTGTTTTCGGGACAGAGGATGGATCTATGGTGTACTTGAACGTGTCAGAGGAACACCTCCCCAAAGCAGTCTAGCGCGCTCTCTACGGTCCAGAAGCTCCATCAACCCAAAGCTCAGAACATGCTTCCAATCCCTGCTGTCAAGCACGCCAATGCTGCTTGCAAAGATCCGGATAGCAGGTATCGGCAGATGTAGGACATACGGTACGGAGCGAGGTCTGCGTCCAGTGCCTGTGTTACCCGATGCCAACATCGAGACATTCCGAAATGAAGCCTTCCTCCCAGCACTTCCAGTACTCCTGCCCAGAAGCACTTTTGGCAACCTGCCAGCGGTACAGAAATGGTTCGAAAGAGATGATGAGAAAGGCGCTCCTGTCACTTTGAACCGCTCTTACCTCTCTGGCTTTGGCTCAACTATAGTCCCATTGGAGATATCAAGTAATCATCAATTCAACCGGATCGAGCAGTCTTTCAGCTTCTTCCTCGAGTGCGTACAATCCTCCCAATCCAGACACCAAAGCCGACCGAACCGCTACTTCAGCGCGTACGTGCCAGGGGCGCGAGCAATCAAGAAAACCGCTACATCTAACGACTTCTTCAGCGCAGCTGCGATCACACCGCCTACCGCGAAGATCTACCTCGCTCAGGCGCCAATATATGATCTACCGCAAGCACTTCGAGATGACCTACCCACGCCCGAGCTTGTTCTCAAGGCAGGAAAGGGGGATGTCTATGATTCGTCCATCTGGCTAGGACAAGCCCCTACATATACGCCGCTCCATCGCGATCCTAATCCGAACCTGTTTGTACAGCTGGCGGGTACGAAGGTGGTTCGACTGTTCAAGCCAGACGCTGGACGAGCTGTGTTCGCGAAAGTTCAGGAGAAAATTGGAGGAAGTGCGTCTGCGACATTGCGTGGAGAGGAGATGATGCAGGGCGCCGAGAAGCAAGCACTGGAGCAAGAAGTGTGGGGCTCTTCAGAGGTCTCGTTAACGAGTGCGTACGAGACCATTGTTGAGCGAGGCGGTGGCTTGTTTATACCAAAAGGTTGGTGGCATAGCATTAAAGGCGTGGGAACAGGCATGACTGGCTCGGTAAGTGCAGCATGTTGGAATTTAGTGTTCCGAGCTAACGAGTGCTAGGTGAATTGGTGGTTTCGTTAAACATCCTACCATCGTGAGCCAGGAAATGCCAATGTCCCGGAGCGACGAGAAAGTCCACCTGGAATACACTGCCATAGTTGCTCGTCAGGCTGCTGGTCACATGCGAATAATTTACCCAGTCTCGACGAGGGCGGCAAGGGCTTCCAAACAATTGCATTTGCTATGGATACTAACAGGTACTTGTACATGAAGCCAAATGCCACCGAGCTGTCCCAGACTCATCCCACGTTCAATCAAAGCACCGTCCCTGGACTACAGACCTATTTTGTCGCTCTCAAGCACAATACATACCTTCGGATAGTGCACAGGTTGACTCAATCAGAGGCAGAGTTTGTTGGTGCCCATGCAGCGGCTCGCGCTTCCTAATCGATACAGCCCCACATTCTGCCGATGTCATTCTCTCCAAAAAGTTGTTGACAAAGGCGTACAACTACAATAGCCGCCGCAAAGATGTCGCATTGCCACGACGAAGGACACCACGATCACGGTCATGACGATCATGTGCACGACCATACAGACGACATTACGCCTGCGCTCCAGAACCACATATATGAACAAATAGACTTCTCGGCCATCAACACACTCAATGAAGCTACTGCATCCTCCGGCAGTGCTATAGTGCAAAAAGCATGGACTGAGAGATTGAGTACCGAGCCCGAGCTGAGCAGTGACGCAGACGAACAGCTTCTTATGCATATACCGTGAGATATAATGGCATGCGAGGCATTGCTCCCACTGACAAAACCCAGCTTCACAGCCCAGATCCGTCTTCATAGCATTCTCCTTCGCACATCTACCTCGGACAGCGCTCCCAAAACACTGAAACTCTACCTCAATCGCGATGACCTCGACTTCTCTACTGCCTCCTCCATGCAAGCCACCCAGACTCTCGAACTCGCGCAGAGCAACGAAGTGCAAGAGTACCCTGTCAAAAGAGCTCTCTTCAACACCGTTCGCTCGCTCGACTTGTTCTTCGAGGATAATTGGAGTCAAGGAGAAGAAGATGTGACGAGGATAAGCTATCTTGGATTTAAAGGCGAATGGATGAAGCTTAGTCGAGAACCCGTGAACTTCCTGTACGAAGCAGCCGCCAACCCCAAGGATCATACGTTGCCTGCAGGGGTCGGCGATCGACTAAGCAGTAATATTGGAGGAGCGGGAGGAAGAGATGGAGCGTGAGATAATAGCAGGTGTCCTCAAGATCTCATCCGAGGTGCAGTAGCAGCAGGAATGTCGCCCAGCACATCTTCCATGGTTTGATACTCCGACTTCCAGCATCTCTGAATCACCAGGCCCAGTACCAAACCACCAGTATTTGGCATTCGTCGCTCCCGCAGCCGCTGCAATATACCTTCACTGTCTGAGGCATCTATTAGGTCCTGGAATGGCTCTAGCGTGGCTTCGATATTGTACAGAGCAGATCCAAGAGCAAATATTTCCGCCGCGATCGAAACATCCTTCCGCCACCCACCACCGTCGGCTTGTACCCAGAGCTGATGCGTGGTGCGGTACAGTAAGCGTGGCTTTGAGCCATCTATGGACGCTGCACCAAAATCTGCCACCTTGAGATTCTGATCGCCATCAAGGAAGAAATTTGCAGCATGGACATCACAATGCAAAATGCCCAGCTTATGCACGAAAGCCAGTGCTTCGGCTGCTTGACGTGCCCATTTCAATAGCACACCTGGCGCTGTTCTCTCTGGTAGATGGCCGCGAAGCACATATAAGTGGTCCCAAAAACAACCACCTTCAGCACGCTCCATTGTTAATCCACGCGGCGACATAGTGTCCACGCCGTAGTAGCGCAGGAGACTGTCTGGTTGACTGGTTTGCGAGGATATGCGCTCATATACACGCCTTTCTGTGTCGAAGAGGGATTGAAGGTAGTTCTGGATCTCAGCTTCGCTCTTCGCTTTTCGTTCCGCGGTATGGTCGCGATCGAGGACTTTCACAACTCTGTCCCTGTCGATGTCGCCGCCGGCGTAGATCGAGGAAGTCCAGCCTCTGGCGAAAACCTTGCGGTCTTCGTTCTGGTCTGCCATGTTTCGTTGGAATTATGTGCTTTGTTATGTGGGGATGAGAGCTACAACACATTGATTTTGACTGTCACTTTCACAGGGTGTAGGCGATATCTATCATAAAGGCATTAGGCTTCCATGGGGGCCAGTCGCGATCATTGTTCGAAACCTCACCATCTGACTAGGTGATAGCGGGGTACTTTATCATCCTGAGGCAGTCGGGAAGACCTTTCTCAAAGTTCGATGATCACAGGTCTCACTTCACCATACCGCGCACTAGATCTTAGATCATGATCACAAGGCGTTTCCTTCAGCTCAAAAGTTCCGACTGAAGCACTATGAGGTGAAATGCCATCCACGCTCGCCTCCACGTACAATCCCATGTGTACCACTGCTGATCACGACGTTGCCCCCAGATGATAATGAAAAGTTGTGGTCGCATGACTAGGGATGAAGTCGAGGTAACCCCTCCAGAGCCTCACACTATCCACAAATCTCGCTTGGCTTGTGCCTCATGTCGATCCAATGGGGCTTGATGCATGGATGATGGAGCCATCGTCGAACCACGATGAGCAGTGCCTGACGCCTATGTGGAATGTTTTGGAGAAAAGGAGGTGCTAAGCTCGCACACATATCCGTCTTCGCTAGTGAGCGTTCGAGATACTGGAGGAATACAGCTTTGCACGGAACAACAGAGAACAGCAGAAGCACCAAATTGTAGGGGCGGAAATCGTCGAGCGCGAGCTTAGAGTGGATCCCACATCCTTGTGCCTTGCAGCAGTCGCCTGGATGTGAATGTCTAGCCGCCACTCTTCTCACGCGGTGGCCGTTGTGGCTCGGTGGCCGTCCAGCGTAGCTGCGAGCATTCCCCTTCAGTAATAGCTGCCGAATGTGTGCTGAACTTCCGGCGACACGCAATGCTTCTCCTATATAGAGTCAACGGCATATCGTGCTCTACTCGTCGTTCAAAGCTGTCCGTGCGGATTCACAGTATCGCACTTGGTGAGGTTGGCCCGTTGGACCACACGGAAGACATGGATGATCTGCTCTCCGCATCAAGCCAAAAATAGCCTGAAGGCACGGTCCAGGGGTCGCTCCTTCTCACTTGTCCCTTCCCCATCCCGAGACAAAACGGTACCGCAAGAGTGGAAGGCGCGACGTGACGAGTCGTTCTCGTGGCAGTCACGTCGGGATCCATGCTGTCGAACGGTATGCTCGATTGATACACTTCCCAGGCGCCCGGTGTAGCGACCAGGAGGCCAACTCACGAGCTTCTGCACCCCCAAATTTAGCAGCCAATCGCGACGGGCGCCCATATAGTACCGGTAAAGTAGGCCCGCGTGTCGAAAGGTTGTAAGACGGAAGGCTGGCTGGCTGCCGGCCGTTCTTCAATCGCATGTGTCTTTGTTTCCGCCCTGTCTCGCTGCCATCTCTGCTGGTGAGACCTGATCGTTACCTCCGACACCACCACGCTCGCTATTTGCCGTCACTGCAGGACGACGTTGAGGTCATCCGCTGGTATCTGAGAGGATAATCACCCAGTCACTCGCTTATCACACTCCGGGAAACTGCGTTTTGACGCTGACCACTACCACGGCGCGCGGTCGTCAGGCTGTCAGAGCAACGTGAGATCTATCCACCGCGGAGGACCAGGACTCGTGCATACCTACTTTAGCAATACATCCTTATCACTGAGCAGTGGGAATCACGATTGCTACCGCGTCCTTGGCGGGATATGGAGAGTTATGTCGACTACTCGGGCTCAGTCGCGTATCAAGAGTCGGCCGATGCGCAGAACGCAGCCTACTACGCAGCCAATGGACAACCGCCGATGGTCGATATCAAGCCACGGCTCACCAAGAGCCAACACGAGATGCTCGAGAGTGAGTACAACAGACAGAACAAGCCGAGTACGAACGTGAAGAAGGGATTCGCCGAGACACTGGGTGTGTCGCTGGACAAGGTCAACGTAAGTCATGGCAGATTCGCTGTGCCTCCCCTTTGTGATCCTTTGGCTAAGAATAAATGTGATAGAATTGGTTTCAGAACCGCCGAGCCAAGTCCAAACAGGATGCAAAGAAAGCTGCGGGAGCCTACCACATTTATTCCTCCTCCCAGGGACAGTCTAGCCATCTCTCCTACGCTTCAGACTCGGACACATCACCATCGTATCCTTCCGACGACTACGCCTCCATGATGGCCTCCGATGAGAGGTCTTCAGCACATGTGGGATCCAACAATGGAATCAGCCAGAACGACCTTTACGAAAGCGTTCATCACAGTACCGACCACACCCAAGCATACGAATTCCCTCACCAAATGCAGCCAGAAGCATTTGACAGCCCACAGGAATACAACCGGAGGACACTGACGCAGGAGCAATTCAATGCTTATGCTCAAAACGGAGGGTTCATGGATGGCACGGCAAGTTACGACGTGTTCAACGGCGACTTCTCCGGCGACCAGCAGATCATGCGCCAGATCTTCCCAGAACTCCAGCCTGGACAGGTCAAGCAACAGGACGTATACACTTTCCCATGCCCAGTCCCACCACCAATGTCAAGCATCGATTCCAGCATACCCTCGACTTTGTCAGAGCGTTCGATATCGACTTTCCCGTCTACCTCGAGCATGCGTGAGCCAAGATCGATTTCGTCTGGACACTCTGATTGGGCAGATAGCCGAAGCTCTTCTGTGTCGCTCAACTTGCCGGATAACTCGTTTCAGCACACAATGCAGCAGCCTGTCGCCACGAACTCACAGTGGCAGCCAGGGCAATCAGTCCCTGTTGACTTTGATGCATTGAATGAGGAGTTTCGCCAGGCGTCGCAGGCCCGACATCCAGAATCATCACACCAGATTCAAGAGCAGTCTCTGGCTTGGCCAATCGACGATGCCTTCGAGCGCAGGGAATCGCAGACATCATCAATGCTCGCTCAAAGCATGGGACATGTGGGTCTCAATACACCACAACCTCAGCAGAACGCTACATTCAAGACACCTGCACCTCCTGCCAGCATTGCAGCTCGTCGGCAACGTCCTCGTCCTACACCCATCGGTTTGGCCGCTATGCGCAGCCAGTCCTACAGTGGTGCCGCTCAGCCTGGATCTCCTGGTCAAGTTCCACTTCATAACCTCCCTGCGGGCGCACCTCAGTTGCGACGCATAAGATCATCCAACGTCGTGGGAGGCATTGCACAAGGTCGTGTTCAGAAGGCGATGCCTGGCGCGCCGCAACGCTCACCACTCGTATGGAACTTTGCCGACGCTGCAAGCTCGCCCAAAATTCTGCGACATGCCTCTTCGCACTCGATCAGCAGTCTTGCGCCGCCAACGCCGATGTCACCGAGAGAGTTCCAGCAAGCAGATCTGGGTCGAGCACATCCCGGTTGGCAAGCCTCCGGTCAATTCAACCGCCAACCGAGCATCAACGAGACGGAAATCGAGCATGGCCTGCCCGTACAACATACCACATTCGCACAGCGACAGAATTTCTCGTCTCCTCCACATACGCCAATGTATCATCAGCAATCCTTCATGCAACAGCGTATGGCTAGTAATGTGATCAACGAGAACACGCCACCGCAGTCAGCTCCAGCAAATCAGCAGAGCTTCCCATCGCAAGCATTTCATGTGGCGCCCATGCCAGCAGTCCCACCACCTCAGCCGCAGCATTATACGAACGTCGTGCTACAAGAGCCGCACTTCCAGGCGCCCGCAATAAATCATATGCCGCAAACGCATGTCCAGCATGGCATGCCGGTACCCGAGCCCCAAGTTGATCTGAGCGACCTGGCATACACACAGCTGGTCCCCATCATAAATGCTGCGGGCGAGATCGAAATGGTCGTGCCCCCACAATTTATGCAACAACTACATAGTCGGGAACAGATGCCGCTACACCAGCCCGTCCCACAAATGCACCTACCGGAGAAGTGCAACAGCTTCGAGGGTATGCTAGGCATGTTTTCCACGGCGCCTCCGCCGCCACCACCTCCACAGGTCACTGCGCCTATACCAAAGCCATCGCCCCGGCCGCCGAGCGAGTTCTTCGCGCACGAGTACACCCCTCCCGTAGACCTGAAGCGCGCAGCCACACCACGAAAGGTCGTGGATACGGGACCAAAGAACTACTCCTTCACAAATCAAAGCCCACTCGACTTCGAAAGAGGGAAGAGATCACGGGCCTCCGCTACTGCTTCCAATAGCCCAGCAAGCAGCAATGGAGCAAACTCTAGCTCATGACGAGCTATGTCTAATATTAACGATCTACACGCATATACCCCTGATACGTCACTAATCATCCTGCGTGGTGCGGTAAAAGTCCAATTTACACGGCGAGAATTGGGTAGCATCATGATGAAGGTCCTATAGGATCGGGGACAAAAGACGACCACGAAACACTTGTACCATACTATCTGCATTGCATGGCTTGTAGCTAGACATCATAACGAACAATCTGATCAGCTTCCCTTCCCTCTTCGTCAAGGCCAAGGCGGGTCTGCGAGCCTTCTGAACACTGCCACGTGCTTCTGTCCACCGTTTCGTTCTACTTTCTTGCCTTCTTCCGTCTCTGTCTGCATCACTTCCACACACTCGTCGTCTGCCAACTCCGCCTCGAGCACGCGCTCGAAGCTAGGATGAGCGTCAAAGTGCCCTGCCATCCACATGTGAAGGTCTTCGACGTCCGTGATCGTGTAGACCATCCCACCAGGCTTGAGCACGAAAGCATACTCGGAATTGAGCGTCGTGCTGACGATCCGCGCCTTGTGCTTCCGAGTCTTGAAATGCGGGTCGGGAAAGCAGAGAAAGATCTTGGAGAGCTGAGCCTTGTTGAAGAAGTTGGGAAGGAACTTCATGGTGTTTGCTCGGATGCAGGAGACGTTTTGATAGAGTCCCTCTGACGCATGTTGGACGCGTAAGGCTTTTGCCTTTTCCTGCACGAAATCGGTGACTGAGGTGCGGATCTCGAGGCCGAGGATCATGGTTTGTGGTAGTTTTGGTGCCAGTGCGAAGAGGAGGCCGCCGTAGCCACAGCCGATGTCTGCGAATTCGACTTGCTGCGTCAATTTGGGATGACCATATTTCACCAGGTCTTCCTTTGCTATGAGATTGTCTTGACGTATGCCTGCTGGTGTGGTCGCCGCATATGCTGGAAAGCGCTCCGCCCAGTCCATTGCGGCAGGGCATTCTGGACTGCGAAGTCAGTGTGGCGTCAGATGTCCATACCATTGGAATTCCTACTATGTCAGGTCGTGGTCGGAAAAGGGATTGGCATGAGCGCGCTGCCGGTAAAATTTCTTCTGTGGCATCTGTCCTTCTTCTTTCTCATCGCGCTTTTGGCGCTTCTTTGGTGGCCCGGCCATGTCGTTGATGGTTCTGAAATGAAGATTTGCTTGTTCCAATCATGCAGTCGTGAAGCCCATGTTCCCCAGGATTCGAAGGCTCAAATTCCAGATTCATGTCTTGGCTCATCGTTTCAGGTTACTCATCACTCCGTGCTACTGCAAATGCGCTGCTACTGTCTTTGTCTTGCTTGTGACGAGAATCCATGCTGTGACTGTCGGACTGGTCGACCGTGTCAGATCATGCGCCCCGAGACTATGAAGGAGACTAAATCTCGCCAAGAGGGCTACACGAGACTGCCAGACCCATTACTAGTTGTAGAAACCCGTCGGTTGTTGCCCACACGACGAACCCTCGCGCGGGCAATGCTAGACTCAAGAGCTGTGTGCAGGAGATTGCTGCGCCGCTGAATATGAGAGACGAGAGAAACAGAAATGCTTGACGAGCTTCTTTAAGTTATTTGCATTCGCGATATCATGTATAGTGGTCCAAACAATACCTTTGTTCTGGCGCAGCTTGGCGACGCAATATGTATTCAGATGACGAGGGCACTAGGCCTGCCACTTCCTCCTCTATCGATGTTCACACCTGTCCAGCCATCGAAAGAGCAAAGGTTGCTTTCTTGGATAGAGGCCTCGTCATGTCTCTAAGGCCTTGAACATGCTGAAACATGTTGGTGGTAGTCGTGTCCTTCGTCGACTTCGCACTTCAGTATCTCGCTCTCTGGTCTCCTCATTCGATCACGTTGGCGTCCTTGCACAACTTACGCGTTCTCATTGAATCCACAATTATGATCAATGGATGCACCACAGTGTCTATCAGCGGAAAGTGGGCATTGAGACCGATCAGCGTGCATTCACTCAGACGATGAGGAGATAGAGATTGACAGTCGAATGGACCGCGATATTTCAAGCGTTCTTCTTAAGACAGACAAGCCATCCTGCTGCCAGTGTGTCCTCCGAGCACGAGCGATACTGGACGGAGGTATAGAGAGGTGAATCGAGGATTTGGTAGCCTGTCTGTATACTCGATCGGCTCTGGGATCGTATGAACATGCGAATATAGCGCGTGTCTTAGCCAGACAGAATCCAAGGGGCGCAAGGCCGTGAACAAAACATGCGCGTGGGCACGGTGGCATCCCACCGTAACACATTGGACAGACTGGCGTCACACACTCCTTAGATCGCTTTCACAACTTCTCCCCAGGCTTTGCAGACCTTGGCGAATATGCACATTTCGAAGAGAGGCGATCACAACATCGTTGATCTCCATCCTTCACTAACCTTTGAGCTTTAGCTCCCAATACTAATGCACTGGCGAGTAGATCAAGCATCCCAAGGTTGGATCCATATTCACCCGGGACCGAGTATGTAAACGATCGCCCTCTGAAGGAAGAAGCCGTGATGCCGTCAATGTTTACTGATGTATGATCCTAGTCCTGAATTGAGCTGCAGCGTAACGTCTATTGGCCCGGACCCACCATCATGTCAGCGCTGGGAACATTACAGAACAAAAAAGATACTGTTGTCTGTCCTTGCGAGAGCACGACACTGTACCGGCCAAAGCTGACTATTGGTCTTCGAGCTCTCGGAGCAAAGCGACTCAGACATGACCACGCGACGGTGCTCGAAGTGACCGTGTCCAGATCGTATGTGTAGTTTTCAGCCGTAGGGAATTAGGAGACATCCACCACGCGGCTACTTTGGCTAGCCATGACAGGGGTAGAGCTTGTCCAGATTCTCTCGAATGTATCGTCGTGCAAGAAGAGACTTTCAGAAAGACCATAGAGGCAGTTCTGTGGTCTGGCCGCACTCAAGGGAACGAAGGGATGTAGAGTGTAGTCATAGAAGCGAGACGAGACGACATGCGGCTCATGGGACTGCCGGCTTGGCGCTCTACAACATTCTTCACACCTCCAGTCCGTCGTCCTGATAGAACCGTCTTTTATTACACTCACTTCACAGGTTGGCCAGATGATCCTACTCTGTGGTGGTCGTTTCTAGCAAGTCGATGCCGATATGTAGCGTTCTTCATGTTTCATGGTAGGCTATTTCTAGGCTTCCCCCTTGTTTTGAAAACCGACTTCTACTACGCCCTCACGTTTCGGCTTGTCAAGATACATCATGTCACCCAGTTGGCCAAGGACACAAATGCCAGACACAACGGTAGCATGCAATCGACGGCAACCTAAATTGATGCTGGCTAATGAGTGATCGAATCGATCGATTCTTGAAGCTTGCTGCCATCAGTCGCGCAAGCACGCCTCTGGTAGCACAAAACGGTCCACGGCATCATGCGGCTCGACAATGGCTCGGGAAGGTCACGAAGCGAGTGTTACACTAATCCACCGGGGATGCCATGTCAAGCTGCTTGCCTCGACCGACGCGTCGGAAACTTTTTCCAATGCTGCAGTAGACTAACCTCCCAGCCGATCCCCCAATATCGGACACGATACACATTGTTGTCCCTGTGGTCGAACGGCATGGCCGAACGCAACGCACAAATTCCTTACTGAATTAACACCGCTCAATGCGTAGCACATGCTCGTGAAGCTCGTGAAGCTCGTGAATCCTCGTGGCAATAACGTACCTGCCACACCTTCTTCGACTACCATTGCCCCGGCACGGCTCTACATTGACTTACGATATTCACTATCATGGCGACCTGAATGAGATTGCAAACCTTTCACGACTACTGTATTGACGACAAACGATTGATAAAGCAAGCTTTACCTTCTGCAATCAAGCACAAGCAAGCACGTCCTTCAGCTCGGGCAAGGGCAAGGTGCAACCTTTGACATTCTACTACAGGCGAAGTATTATCTTCAACGCAGTGCGATTAAGTCCAATGCTCGGCGTCTCGGCTAGCGATTCTCCTTGAACACGACCTACGAACAGATGCAGGCAGGAAGCCGCACTTACCAATTTCCCGTCACTTCTTCCTGCGCTTGCAAGCATACCTGCCGGTGGGATGACATTCTTCACTACCTGGCAGATGTGGGAGAAGTTGTGCTTTGTACGTCGTGCTTTACCTGACTCGAGCCAAGCCATACATTTCTGACATACTTTTGCAGTTCTTGGGCTGTGCTGTTCTTGTCATCGTCGTGGCAGGCGCTACCAAAGTAGCATATACTCATTGGAGGCTCAGGAAGTACAGTGTACTTGCAGAGAAGGAGAGGAGAGAACAGATGGTGGAGAGACAGATGAGCCAGAGACGGCGGCATGATGAAGTACCATTTGGTATCCGCGCGCTGGAACATGGTCTGGAAGTTGACGGCGTTTGGGTCTCGCGACCTACAACACCAGAGGGAAGCCATCGTAAAGACTCGAACATCTCAAATGTCGAGAAACAGCTATGGTCTGCTGGAGAACTCTCAGATCCACCATCAATCGCCACATCCACTAGGGATCCGAGCTCGAACTCTTACCGTGTTATATTAACAGAACGGCTGCCAGCCACCCACAGAAGTTGCGAGAATGAAAATTACATCACGAAGCCTACTCGTGCTCGACATCCGCCGTGTTCCCACGAAAAATGGAGCAGTCGAAACTACTCTCATCGGTATTCACTCACTCAATCGTCCTTCGAGGAGTTCGAGATCGCACAACAGCACTCATTGGAAGCTATCCGGCGTGCTTCGACAAGTGAGCAGCCAGACAGCACTAGTAGCGGTGACCACAGCGACGACTCCGGCCACAGTGGCAATGATGCCGATTCTATCACGGCAGCCGCACCTCGATTATTCATTCGGTCAACACCACGACCAAAGGATCACTCTGTCGACCTTGAGCTAATGGCGAGTCATCGTAGGTCGCAGGCCGCAGAGACCGGTCAGCTCACCCCTCGCACAAGGAGACCTGGACAGAGTAGAGACTCATCGCTTGCCTCTATGCGCACTGGAAACCAGCACAACGATTACTTCAGTAATATGCAAAAGTCGCCTTCCGACGGGGGGTCACCCATGAATCCATTTTCGAGTCCCAAGATCGATGCCCTGCCGGCTTCAGTACGACGCTCGAGCATGCCTGATGTGACGCCTTTCGCACAGTTCTGCCAGACTGCGCCTCGATCTCCGAAATCGACATCAGTCAGCACGACTCCACTAGGCAGCGCTCACGGCACCAGACGCAATAGCGAGAGTCTAGACCGATTTACATCCGCATTATCCAGTCCAGTCATCTCACCCATATCTCCTCTCACGTTGTGTGAGCTGCCAGCAGAGCCTGTATCGGCAACCTCACTGCAGTCGTCGCGACCAAGGCGTACTTCGTTTGAAAAGGTGGCTTCACCAGTCATAAGAGGCTATGGCTCTGGGTTTGAGATATTGAAGCCCGGATCTCTGCACTCACCAGAACCGATGGAGCAGCCTCTCGAACGGACCCGAGCCGGACCACCAATATCACTACATAATCATACACGCAGGTCTCGGTCCAGTAGTATAGGGTCGACAGGACGCAAATTGCAGAAGAAGCGAAGGCCTAGTATCGACTCCACGAGCACAGGCAATTCAAGCAGTGGTAGACAGAGCCGGAACAGTGTACGATAGAAAGCTGAAAAATCTGTACCATATTGTCATCATAGTCGATAACATTTCACATTCCATCTGCCTGTGTCGAATGCCGTCCTACTTAGATTATTGTGCCTCGGTTTTCGCGTTACACAACTTGTGAGCGAAAGCGAGCTTGGAGCCGCTGACGAACCAGCAAACTCTCCTGCCCATACATAATGCGTCTGACCTTTCGTCTCTAAATCCTCAACCATCAAGTACTGCGCTTCACTCGCTCAGCGCAGCGATCTAGATGGCAAGCAGCGCACCCAACCCGTTTGACGACCCGGCTGGTTCCGGAGTCGATGTATCGTCCACAACCGATATGCTCACAGCAGCCGCTGTGCTTAATGTGGACCGTAATGCGACACTGACTCTTGGTACGGATGCTTTGATTGTATTGGACGACGGACTGAAGCACAGGAGAAGGCCTGATAATCTCTGCGGCCTGCTGCCCCAATTATCGAAGACGACTCGAGCGGTGCCTTTTTACAACATCCTTTGGGCGGAACTTAGTGATT
This sequence comes from Recurvomyces mirabilis, assembly GCF_035927965.1. Classification (NCBI taxonomy): domain Eukaryota; kingdom Fungi; phylum Ascomycota; class Dothideomycetes; order Mycosphaerellales; family Teratosphaeriaceae; genus Recurvomyces; species Recurvomyces mirabilis. The sequence continues at coordinate 362,542 of NW_027041938.1, read as the reverse complement.
TCGAAATTACGATCAAGTATGCGCAGCCATCTGGGAAGAAGGCTTGCAAGGTCGGGTCTATCCACTACTCGGTGACGGACAAGAGTCTATATGCGCATGCGAAGCAGTGGGTAGCTGCACTTGTGAACAGAGCGTACCCATCCAATACCAAGCGCAGAAAGAGGATTAAGGTCCTGGTCAACCCTTTTGGCGGGCAGGGCAAAGCGCAACAGCTCTGGACACGCGAAGTGGAGCCTATCTTCGCTGCGGCGCAATGCGATGTGGACGTTGAGAAGACGGCGTATCGAGGGCATGCGAAGGAGATAGCAGAGAAGATGGATGTGGACGCTTTCGATGTTGTGGCTTGCGCTAGTGGTGATGGTCTGCCTCATGAAGTGTTTAATGGTCTGGCGAAGCAAAAGTATGCGCGAAAGGCTCTGCGACAAGTAGCTGTCACGCAGATACCTTGCGGCAGTGGTAATGCTCTGAGCCTGAATATCAACGGGACTGACTCACCCAGCCTGGCTGCTGTAGCTATCGTCAAGGGCGTCAGGACGCCTATGGATCTTATGGCTATCACACAAGGCAGCGAGCGATACTACAGCTTCCTGTCACAAGCAGTCGGCATTGTGGCAGAGAGTGATCTGGGTACCGAAACTTTGCGATGGATGGGACCCTTCCGATTTACATGGGGGATTCTCATCCGCATCGTAGGCCAGACTATCTACCCTGCAGAAGTCTCCATCGTCCTTGATAGTAGCGATAAGCATGCCATCCGCGAGTCTTACCGGCATGCCGTTTCAGAGCATCAATCTGCTCTAGACGACAACATGACACTTTCACCAGACGAAGACACCCGTGCGACATTTGACACTGAGCTGTTACCAGGTCTGAAGTATGGTACTGTGGCAGATCCGTTACCAGCGACTTTCGAGACCGCAGATCTACCTACCTTGGGCAACTTCTACACAGGCAACATGGTATGGATGTCGCCAGACGCTCCGTTCTTCCAGGCTGCGCTGCCAGCCGATGGCAAGATGGACATGATAAACATCGACGGCATGCTCTCACGGATGACGGCTTTGCGAATGCTAAGCAGTGTCGAGCATGGCAAATTGATGGCCTTCCCGGAAGTCTCTTACCGGAAAGTACTCGCCTACAGGATCTCGCCGAGGATGGCGCCAACACCTTCTACACGCCGAGTACGTGCCAAGATCGGACGTTGGCTAGGCGGAGCCGGGAAGCAAAAGCAAGGTCTGGTAGCAGTCGATGGCGAGAGTGTGCCATTCGAGCCTTTTCAGGTGGAGGTTGTGCCTTCATTAGGCACTGTCTTGAGCAAACGCGGTGCAATATACGAGCTTGATCCTGCGTTGGGTCCATGAGAGTCATATTCAACTTATGGGATGGCGAAAAGGAATTTGATTTGCGATACCCATTTTGTTCTGCTGGTGGTATGCTTTGCTGCATGCATTTGGCATTATTTTTATAGTACTGTACATCATCGCCTCATCAGGTCTCTACCCTCACTTTCCTCCCAACCATTCCTGGATCACAACTTTACTAGAATGCCAGCGATAACTACCCACTTCGTGTACTAGGCCGGAGTTATCGTTTGGGGTGCCTCTTTGCTCAGGTCGTTACTCCACATCATTCGGCTTGCATAGTCGACTGTCATGTCATCGATTTGTCCTCGGAATGAACAGGTGCGAGCCGAACGAAGGTTTGTGACTTGGGATTGGGTGTGTTCTATTGGCATGATTTCATCGTCACTCATAATGGTGTGAAGTCTTAGTCCATTGGCGCGTGAAGTATTTGTGCAGATCCAAGTCTTGGTGGCCACCAGTAAGGCTGCTTCAGCGCTTCGTCCTGACTGAGTCATGCTTGGTGCGTCCGCCGTCACCACCATGATGACTGCGGGCCTTCGGCAGCTCTCCACCATGGTATGTAGATCGCCGTGAAGTAGACGGACGCTGCGGTTGTCTCATGTCCGACTTTGTCTCGGCAGAGTAGCCGACGACCTTTGCACCACCGAAGTGCACATGCTTTGACTGGGGTGCTGGAGGAGCCCGATAGCTCGGAGACGTTGTGAGTCGTGGCCGCGCTAATGGTGCTTTGCTATAGCTTCGAGTACGTTCCGCGGCTGGTCGTGGGCTTTGGTTCGAGCTGCGTAGGAAGCGAGTGAGACCCTTCTTGGGCTGGACCGTCGTCTGATAAGTCCTTGCGGCGTACATAGTGGCGAAAGTAATGCTTCACAATTGAGGAGGTTGCGATGGAGTGGAGTGAATGAACAATGAGGGGAGCATGAGGATATAGTACATGCCTAAGATATTGTATCTTATCGCCCCGAGGCTGAGTGTACCTTAACACGGCAGCAGGTCTGGACATACGAGTGCCAAGAGGCGAAGAGGTGAGGTCACAAGGAGGGTCTTGTGTGCGGCCCCAACCACAGATCCTGGACCAAGAGACTTCCAGTTTGCCATCCGGCACGCTCGGTACTAGGATTAGCTTCACAGAGCGTCGAGCATTACGCAGCTCCTCGCGGACAGCAATTTCTGGCGTGGTGTTGTAGTACCGCCTCGACGATCTGTGATTGGGTCAAAGGCTTGGTTGGTATCAGAAGCTGTGTTCGCCGATCTATGTCTCGCAAGTGACCAAGATGGTGTGCAGCTACTGTCCTCACATGCAGAGGGGCGCAAACGCGAGAACTAATGACGTGCATGCATGTGCGTGTGATGTTTGTTGGCGTTGGGCGGCTCGGCCCAGCAGCCGAAAGCTGTTCCCTAGTTATGGTGCGTACAACTCTTGGCATACTCTCGTCCTCGTACACTTCCGTCTGCTTCCGTAGCCGAGTGAATAGTCATGGTATTATAAGGCGCCAAGCGATGCAGTCCTCTGCTGCCTCCTTTGCTACAAGGATATCAAAGTCAGCATGAACAGAATCAGCCACGAAGTAACCGGCAGGACTCACCCGATTACCTTGCCCAGCCGGCGCATGTGATTCGACCTCACCATTGGATGGTCTCCTGCGACGTACGAATTGGTAGGCTCGATCGATCTCGATCTCGACTGTGCAACGAATCTTGAGAGCTGAAATGGCTGGCCATACCGATCGTTCGCCCTTCAGTATCCAGTAGTCGACTGCCTCTCGAGTTGGGTTTCGAAGCAGACGCTCAAAGTCTTTCACGTTAACCTTGGGTACGACAGTCCAAGAGGCGCCCGGCACGGTCTCATCTATGAGCAGACGGCGGATGCCTTTTGGTAGTAGACCTAATCTGTCGGCCTGACTGAGCTGGTGGTGAACTTCCATGGCAATCATCCGCATCGCAAAGGCTGTCCACGACTCCCGGCTAGACCGCAGGGAACTCGAATGATGCGCCGTGGGGGACAGAAAGGGGGCAAGATATGGACGTGCTTGGGAAACAACGTAGTGATTGACGTTGAACATCTCTGCCACCCTGTACAGTGGTGTATCTCTGCCTCCTTTCCAAGTACGCTTCTTCTTGGTAGAATTCTTCTTCGCTGCCTTCATCGCGTGAACAGCAAGATCCCAGGGTTCGACTCTACCATCTCTGGTCTTGCACATCAAGGTCACTGGTGACTTAGTGGGATCCGAAGCATTCGAAGCCAGTGCAGCCGACCAGATCAAGACATGTGGGGCTGTCAAGTAATTGAGCAGAGTCGGCATGCCGTCAACAAGCTCAGAGATGGTAATGTTCAGCACCCGCCTCGTGCGCTCGTAAGCTTCTTCGAACGTGATGTCACTAACATTCGCTCGTACACACTTTTCGAGCACGTCAACATCGAGAAGGTATCCATCTCGAGCAAATCTCCTTGCGCGACGTAGTAGTGTTGACAACCAGCCATGTCGTGTGTGCGCTGCGCTGGTAGCGTCAGCCGCACGATGCGACGAGTCGGTGAAAGCACTCAGGTCGATACCGTCTCCACTCAGGAAGTCCAGTAACTCGTCTTCTGTATGCACTCCTACTAGCGCGGCCATCAAGGCTCCAGTGGCTGTTCCAACCATGATTCGTGGCAGTAACCCCTTGAGATGAAGGGCCTTGACCACGCCCAGATGGCAGAGACCGAAGACAGAGCCGCCTTGGAGAATTAGACAAGTACGTCCCAAGCTGAGCCGCGCATCATGCATCGTCTCCAGTTTCTGCTGATGGGTCATCTCAGCACCAGGAGATGTGTCATAGTCGCTGACAAAATTGACTGCAGTCGCAGCATGTAGTACATAATCCTCAATCAGAAGCTTTGTGCCAGAGTATGCTCTGTTAAACAGCTTGGGGGTGGTGATGTTGCCTAGGTTCCGCACCACGCCGCAGCGCAAATATCGCACAAGAGTGATGAGGTCGCCCTTCTGGAGTGCTGCGAGGTGCTCTTTCTCACGAGCAAATATCAGTCTGTGATCGTAATCCTTGCTTGCCTGCGCCTGTCTCCAGTCATTGTTGCCGACAAGCTCATCGAGCTGGTAAGCCGCTGCATGCCACTCTTCATAGTTCGGTGCCTCGTCGAGTGTTTGGAGAAGGGCTTCGGTCTGCTGCTTAGTGTTTACGCGTTCGTATAGATGCTGTCCATGTTAGCAAATGTCGTTGTATCTTATCCGCTCGAGGTCATGCATACTGGCCACCAGAAGAATGTGATGTCAAGCACGGCTCGCCATATCGCTGTGATGGTGTTCCATGCTTTCGTTAATATTGCCATGACTGTTTAATACTGTAGAGCATAGCAGACATGGTGTTGCAGCTTGGAACGACATCGTGTTCGTGCAATATTCATGGACGAAAGGGAAAGAGGCCTGGTGTGCTCCTTCACATGCCAAAGCTTCCAGACGGCTGCTCTCGGGAAGCGCGTACTATCCGCCAGAGCAGCTGCAATGCAGACATCCAATGGCAGATACCCTCGTGCCCATTGGTAGCAGGTGCTTTGGTCAGCAGGAGACAGGACTACCCGTTTGTTCCAATTCTCCATCCTGGTCAAAAGCTGCAATGAGACACTGGGCAGATTCATGGAGAAATGATCATGATCGGTACGAGCACTATAATAGACCTACACCGTCCCAAGATATCAGGTGGCAAGTTCGTTCGTCGCCTTGCCTATCCATGCTCATGTCAAGATGAGCTCGTGCCACTGATTGTTCGACACACATTAAGGACAATGACCGCCAACACTTGGGCGCCAGACCTGGTGGAGCCAGCAGTACCATGCCCGATACCACGACCCAACGCATACTCCAGATAACATCAGACCTCCGAGTGCTTATGCACTACCCTCCAACATTTCCTCAATCCCACCCAGTGCAGGACCTGCGTATGGTCTCGGCTCGATCAGTCTGACGAGGGCATCGTCAAGTCGTCTTTCCTCGTCCTGTTCTAATTCGGCCATACTCTTCTGTCGTCGTATGACTCGTCGTGTGTCTAGTCTGTCGCCAAAGGACAAGGACGACATGTTGCTGAAGCTGAACCCCGAGCACCCAGAAGAGACACCGGACATCGACCTTTCAGCCGATAGTGGTGACGTTGAGCAAGTCGAAGGCGCAGAGGTAGGAGGTGTCGATGGTCGGAATACTGTCCTTAGGCGTTGGAGGGACTGCCGTGGCCGGAGAGGTCGCAGACTGTAAGAAGGCATTCTTGTATGAGTTTGTGAATGGAGTGCAGTCGAGTCGATCGTCGGGCTCGTTTAGAGGCGCGATCAGAGAGTAATGTAAGAGTTCGAAGAGTACTGCGCAGTCTGTTCTGATCCACAGAGCCAGTCCTCGTAAATGTAAGTGCAAAAATATCAGGCAAGTCGCTGACCGCTACAGTGAAATGCCCTCTGCAGGTGGCAGTCGTGTTAAATGAACAATGTCCGCGCCCAGGCCAGCCCAGCGGTGGATTGTCAGTCGTATCTGAAAACTCGTGGCGGAGCAATACCAGCAGTCCGAAAGAGCAACGCTGCCACTTCTCGCACACCGCAATGCAAGTCTCAGTCCAAGAGCACACCGCAAGCCACCTGTGCCGATTAAGTTGCGAATGAGGTCAAAAAGTGAGGGACTTGTGGTATCGAGTGGAAGCTGTGCGAGTCTTATCTTGCACTGATACCCGCAACGCAAGCAATCAGCAGGTCATTGCCCCGAGATGTCTCACGAGCGCGGGCCAAGCACCGCGAATTCGGTCCTGGTCATCTCCTCCACAATCAGTGAAGGAGGAGGATGTCACATTTGGGGTTATGATGTGCATGAGGACGTGCGGCGGGTGTATCTCAAACAGTACAAACATGAGAAGCACACTAGAGCGAATCGATTCGCTCCATTGTGATTGGTGCATTCAGCCTAACGGCTGTAGATCTGTATACGGCTGTAACGTAGCGTTGCAGATTACTATGAGGGCCATTTCGTCAGATAGTGGGTTGTGTTTGTGTAACAATGGCGGGTGCAGTGGGATGACGAAGATACACGATCGTAATTATGATGTATATCGGCTCAATGACCGTAGGATAGGCCCAAGATGACTTTACACCAGAAGGCGAAGACAGATTCGTATACAAGGCTATCATCAAATGCCATGTGATGCTATTAGGTGTGTCGTATAATACGCTGAAACCGCTTGCAAGTTTTATAATCAAACAGGAGCACCTCCATCGAGACATCTATACTGGTATCATCCCTCCAGAACGCCATAAAAATCACATTCATCACTTTATTCGAATCACCCTGCTTGGAAATTACTCATCCTCTATCGTAGATGCATCACGAGGATGGCCGTCTCGGATTCGTGCTTGTCCTTCTCGTGGTCATCGTCCGCTCCATACTCGCACCCCATGGACTCGATGAGAACACGTTCATCATATCGCTCTGGCTGACGGCACTTCCAGCACGACTTCGTGGGCCTGGCGGTGTAGGCGCCAAGTTCGGGCTCGGTGGTGGTGAGATACCTGGTCCCCCGGGTTCCATGGCCGCTGCAAAATGCCAGTCGGGCTGAATACTACTTGACGAGGCCGATGGTCTATGACGTGCTGACAGGCGAGGTGAGTGATCCAAGGGTGGTGCCAGATCAGCTTCGCCATCTGAATGCTGTATCGACCCACTTCTGTTTCGCATCATGCTGCTTTGCGCACTTGGCCTGCTAGTTCCGGCATCTGAGCCACTGGTAGGAGCGCGGCCTACTCCAAGGCTAGCTGCTGTGTTAATCACATCAAAGTCGACGGGTGTCACGCTGACTGACGGCACGTCGAATTTCTTCGCATCCGACACATCGTCTTCGTCTCCCTGCACAAAGATCTCCGGAACGCCGAATGATGGTATTGCTGTCATGCGTGCGTTTCTCTTCGCATTTGTAGCACGTCTGAAGCGCCGAGACCAGTAGAGTGTATCGAAGAAGCCCACCACAACATTTCGATTGACAGCCTCCTCGACACGTTGGAGTCGAGCTCGACGACGCAGATATTCTTCCAGCTTCAGACTCTTGTTGTCGCTAATGACCTTGTAGTGGGCTAAGATCATCAGGAGTGCGTTGAATGGTATGCCCTTGTCAGGATCTGCCGAAACCAGGACTTCTTCGTAGAACGTGTTCATGCGTGTCCGTCGCCTTCGTATCTCATCCACAGGCAGCTCTCTCAACCGCCGATTCAAGGCGTCAATGTCAATCTCATACGTTCCCGGGCCACCATCAAGAGGCAGCGCGGAGCCACCACTGGGTATCACCTTACAGTCCTCCATAAGTGACCGCACGGTGAAGTCGCCATCATATATCCGCATCTCAAAGACACCCGAAAGCTCACCAAGAAAACGCGGGAACGCTTCTTTGGAAATGTACCCAGCGCCGTTCGGATCGAACTCTGCCCAAGCCTGCTTGAAGCGCCTGATCTCCTCTCGGCTGATGACCGAAAGCCCGCTACTTCTCTGGTACACATACGAAAAGCTCTCATAGATAAGCGAGATGAACAGGTTGACGAAGATGTACATACTCAGGATGTTCCAGGAAACGAAGAGAGCTCGAGCCCACTCAGGGCTACCGCAGTCACCTTCCAGATAGTCGTCACCGACCGTGCAGTACGGCCAGACAACGGTGGCGTAATCTTCCATGATTTGATTCCAGCCTTCGCCAACGGAAGTGCGAAAGAGCAGAATCAGTGCTTTGGGCACAGTCCGCACATTAAGATTGTTGTTTTCATTCGCATTGAACCTCGTCAAACCGAATGTCTGAGTCAACGCTATGGCGTACACCAAGAACAGCACAAACCAGGTGGCTAGTAAATTTGCAATTGCTGTGAAACTGGCGGCGGCGGTCTTGAACAGCTGATCAAGCTGGTTGTTCCTCGGGATCAACAATAATGCAATAGACACCAGGAACAAGTTATGAGCCTGCAGGTAGTCGCGATTGTCGAGGTTTGTGAGCATGATGATAGTCGTGACGAATGTGCCTGCAACGGAGAAGACGGAGTAGACATCCCAAGCACTCTTGCGAAAACGTGTCCAAGATAGGCCAACAATTCGGATGACGATGTTTGCGATATACAGCATCGTGAAGCCGAGGAAAATGTAATCTCGCACTCTCGGCCAACCATTCGATTCGGGATACCACTCCAGGCAGAGCAATATCAGATGCACGACCAGGATGATGGTCACACTACGCTGCCATCTACCATTCTTGGTGACTGCACGACGGTAGCACCATTCTTGCCAGCCTTCTCGCTTCTTCTTCGTGTTTGGTCGTTTGCTAGGAGCTACTTGCCGCAGTAGCTTCCGTAGCTCTAGCCATGACCGTTGGTCGGTTGTCAAGAACGCCACGCCAGTCTGCTCCGTGTAATTGCGCATGAAGACAGATACGAACAATGTCAAGACGAAGACGGCTCCGAGTAAGTTGAAGATGACGAAGAAGATGGCGTTGCCCATCCGTGAGAACTGACTGGGTTGTGTAAAGATGCCTGTGATAGACGTCGCCCTCTGCTGGACATCAATCCAGCCTTCCTGTGAGACAATCTGGAAGAGAATGAAGAGCGCACCGCCGAACGAGTCGAAGTCATAGTAGCTGTTCGATGCTAGCCGTGGTGCTGGAAAGTTCCAGTTATATGGCGAAGCCATGTACTCACCCACACAGTCGCTGAGGTTATAGACAGCACCAGATGAGTCGTTGCATTCTTGCATTTGTCCGGCAAACAAGTTCAGGCCGTAGATGGCGAATGGAATGAGCAAGCTCAGCGATACGAAGGCCGCAGATACAACCTTCCAGCCGCCCAGTACAATGACAGAGTGGAATGTATCTCTAGCGCTGTCACTGACGTTCAGCAATCGCAGGGCTCTTAGTGCTTTGAAAGCGCCGACAGCACGAGAGCCTCCGCTCGGATTGTATAGCAAGGTGACAACATTGACCCAAAGTGTGATGAGCACTATACCGTCGATGAAACCCCACGAGCTGCGGAAGTAAGCATTAGGTGTCCAGAAGAAGCCATCCGCAATCACTTTGATGATCGCCTCGATCGTGAACAAGGCAGCAAATCCCATATCCGTGTATGAGAACCAATTGAGACTCATGCTGAGGTCGCGATGTTTCCTGAAGTACTCTTGTTGGAATAGCGGCGTGGTCACACAAGCCAGGAGCACCATTGCCACAATGGCCATGTAGATAAAAATCGAGAAGGTGTACCAAATCGTCGGATTTGGATCGAGACCTTGTATACGATCACTACCTCGACCTGGACCGACAATGCGCTGGCAGAATCTTCGGACAGGGTTGTCTGGTCTGAACATGAAGAGCGAGACGTTGTAGTTTGGGTGGCGACCCAAGTATTCTCTCTGCGTTACTTTGCGCTGTTCAGTCGCCTCAACCACTTCTCTGGCCAGGGTTTGCGGGTCGAGCTCCTCGTATGCTTTTGAGAGCTGTAGTCGAGCATAGAAGGGATTCGGTTCACGACGAAAGAGCTTGTTGACAGTCCAATCTCGTGCAGTCTCCAACCATCCACTGCTCTCTTTCACAAAATTCGTGCCAGTGTGCTTAATGCCGGAGGCAGGTGTTGCAGGTTCTCCATCCGCATTCTCTTCTTCATCAAGAAAGTCCCTGACTACGGCATCTTTCAGCAGCATGTCCACCGCAGCGTTGCCAAAGTCCAGCGGATCCTGTCGCTTCGCATAGCCAAACTTGAAGATCGTGCTCAGTGATAGAGTCCCGTGATTCGAGCTACCAAGCTGTGTCTCCTTCTGCTGCAAGAACATCCTGACCTGCTGCAGCCGCTTCTGATCCTCGCTGACGTCAAAATTCTCCTGGATGACAGCAATAAACATATTCAGTACGATGAAGAAGGCCAGAATGAACCACAAGATGAAGAATGTGGCGCCGATCCAAGCTGTGCCGTACTGTACATCAAAGCGCGTAACGTTGTACAGGATCGTCGTCCAATTCTCGGAGGACAGAATCTGGTACATGCCCAGAAACGAGTTGTAGATCGTGCTGAAGTTGACGTAGATGTCATTGCCAGCGTCGTCTTGCGGTGGGAGCTCGCCACGGAACAATTGAGATGCAAAGATGGCCGCGAGGTAGGTGAGCAAGAACACGAAAAGGATCAAGTTCAGGATACCAGAGACGTGTCGCAAGACAAGTGTGATGAGATCTCGGGTGAGCTTGACAGCCAGAACGACTCGGTATATCCGCAAAACCTGAAAGATAGTGAGCCAAGCGTATGGCTGTCCAGAATGTCGTATCATCGGGACCTGGATGACACATGTGATGATGACAAGTCCCAAATCGACCCAATTGCGGCGATGTCGGTAGAAGTCGCGCCAATCGGCTGCAAAGCGTAGCACGATCTCGATGAGCAGTACAACAGTGACAATAAGCTCTGAAGCATTAATGAAATGAGTTGTGTCTGGCCGGTTATAGGCAGTCCGGAGGCATTGCACGACCAATCCATAGACAATGACAGCGATCCAGAGCCAGTGTAGTTTGTCGTATATCTTCTTCAGACCATGCGAACGACGTTTTGGGCGATCTTCAGTAAAGTGCTTTTCATCCTCCGTCGGATCGTGGTCGTCTACCATGAAGGCACTACTCCTGCTCTCCTCTCGAATGACCTGGAAACTTGATGTGATGACTGCGATTAGCAAGTTGAGAAGCCAGAACGATAGGAAGACAATGCCACAAGCGAAGAAGATGGCCGCTGCTAGATAGTCGCTGTCCGTAAGGTAGTACATCAAGTCGGAGAAAGTGTTTGATGTCATGACGACGAAGACCAGCTCAATAGATTGTAGAATGTTGTCGAAGCTCACAGTACCGCTGTACGGATTTTCTCCTTCCACGCAGGTCGAACCGAACGGACACCAGTAGCCTTTTGGCTCACCCGAGTTAGGGACACCAGACGCCAGTAACCATGGCATGGGTGTGTTATTTGCCGCGATCCAACCACCGCAGAATTGGAAGTTGCCGTATGCGTTCAGCACATATTCACCCTGCGTGGGCTCTGTCTGGTTTTGCCAGTTCCACACACATGTTCTGCGAAAGCTTGACTTGAAGCTCTGCAAACCAATAATCGCGAACAGCAGCCAAAAGAAGCCGATGAGGAAAGCGACATTGAGAAGCGTCGGGGCCGCTCGCTTCAGACTGCGCAGAATCACGGAAGTGCCGCTAGTAATGCCAAGCAACCGTACTATACGCAGACAGCTCATCATGCGGAAGACGTAGAGGTGATGATTGGCCTCGACACCAGATGCCGAGAGCACGAAGCTAATCCAGAAACATACCACTGCAATAAAATCAAGGCGATTGAAGGAATGCCGCAGAAATGCTCGGTAAGCCAGACGATGTCGCTGGGCTTGTCGTGAGCCACCAGGCACATCTTCGAATGGCTGAGCTGTGAAGGTTCGTAAGAGCGATGGCGGCTCTGGTTGGCTGACACTGAATTCATCCTGCCTGCCCCTGACTGAGTGTTTCCTTTGAAGCGCGAAGAGATCATTCGCTTTCTTCGCCAGGGCTTTCTGGAGGCTGACGCTCCGGTCTATAGTGCTGTACTCGCGAGGATTGAACACAAACCCAGATACCATAACCTTGATCGCGATCTCGACCGTGTAGACGTTGAAGATCGCGAACAGCGTAAAGTCTGTCCAGTGGTGGCCCCACTTCAAGGGCCTGTGATCGGCCTCGTCGTAGACACTGTTTGCAGCGTCGATTGAAAGTACGATGGTCTGTATGACGATGAGAAGTAATATCATAGGCTCGAACAGGGGATGGACAAGTAGTGCGAGAAGTCGCTGTCGCAGCTTGCTTTCTGGAGGTAGTATACCAAGTGCTTTGCCGCGCAGTGGATTGCGATCAGTTACCGGCAATTCAGGTGGCGTGTCTGGTGCAATGATCGGAGATACAGCCTTTTCGCTTGCTGGTGAGGGCGGTGCACCGTCCATTCCAATATTCGGACTTACATGTCCCGAAGGAGGACCGACGATCGATGGACGCCTCGCCGAAGACAGCTTTCGTTGCCTACTTCGCTCAACTATGTCTGACTCGTTGCTGACGTTGACCACCCGCTGAGACATCTTCCTCAGCATAGTTCCAGTCCGTTGGAATGGCGATTCTGCAGCTGAGGGTGACAATGAACGATGGCGACTTGAATTCGTTCCATCGTAATCGGACCCAGATGTCCGACTCCCTGCTTCTAGTCGTGGCAAATCGTCGCCCAAGTATGAGCTACTTCGACCACGTCCTGGAGAAAAGCGGACACTCAGGTTTGAGTTGGCTCGAGATCGTTGTCTGTCGTGCCGTTGACCATCGGGTGTGACTGGTGCCGCAAGTGTAGACGATCGCATACGTGCGGCATCGGTAAGCGGCATGGTATCCTCCTCGTCTGCATGTCCTGTAATCGGCGAGAAGAAATCCGGCCCATCATTCAGCTCCACAGCAACCATGTCATCCGGGTCTTTTATTGTTCGTATGGTCGGTAGTGTTGGCCGACTCGATCTCGAAGGTCGTGGCGGCGTCACCTTAATCGCATCGTCATCATCCTCGTCAGGAGAATCGAAGCCTGCATTGAAGCTCAGTCCCGCAAAGCCAATGGCGGCCTGAAATGCTCCACGGTCGTCAACAGGTGACATACCCGCTTCGTCATCCTGGTCAGGTATGCGTGATGAAGCGCCATCTGGTGTGGTCACTATGGCGATTGGCGACAGAGGTGTGCCGCGTGATGGTCGTTGTGGTGGGCTAGGCGAGCGCTCGTTGATGGGCGCATACCGTCTGTTCTCGGGTCGGTCCCGACCTCGCACGAACAACGCTCGTCCACGATCACTAAGCGTTCGCCTATGCGACTCACTCCTGATGACACCCAGGCCATGCTCTTGTGTGCCGTTGCCATTGAGGTCTTGGAGGGGGATGGAATTTGTCGACTGATTACGGCGGTGCGCTGGATCGTCCGAGGCCATTGAGCTAGCGCTCCGCGCTTAGGATGTGTATATGCTGCGAGTACTGCATTTGTTGAGGTATGTCGGGCGTGAACGACTGTGTAGTGGGATGATGATCCGGAATATTATTATGCTCAGGGTGCTGCAAGTCGGAATCCTTAGGCACGCGGATGGATGAAACACCGTGCTGATGGCCCTGGATTTCCTGTCGTGTTCAGTGTCGTATTGATAAGGGATGGACTTCGCCTCAGGAGGTAGGCCGTCGTTTGTGATTTCGAGCGAGGGAGGAGGGTATGCTCAAAATGTATGCCCATCAGCAGCAACACTGAACATACACCAACGCGCGTTCTACAGAATCATGATCCGCGAACCCTGACTCCACTTTTACGCTTCGAACGCCGTTGCGGCCCACGCCGCCATACCGCCATGACGGAATCTTGCCGTCTCCATCAACTCATCAACTCGACTCTTCATATTTCATTTGTCCACGCCCGATAGCTAGATATCAATATGTCTTCCAGAAGACCCGGACACAATGTGAAATATCGTGATGCCTACCTGATCGTATCAGTCTGGCGGTCGCTGAATGCTCGGAATGCCTGCATCGACTTTGCTTATGAGTTCTCATGATGGCGTCTGGTAGGTCGGTCGTTCTTGCCAATATTGCCAACACTGCGCTCTTGCTATTTCCGTGGATGGTTGCATGATCATTTTCATGCCGTCAAGAAATCGCATGAAGCACAACAATCAGCTTTGTTGACATACGAGAATTCTGCAAACCCAAGTTTTCCGGATCGTCACTAGGAGCGGCGATGTTGACCTCGAACGCCTCTAGCACAGCTGTTGTGCCATACAGCGGAGAGTATGACAAGCAGCACGACTCGCAGCCCGTGAAGGTTGTTCGTCCCGCTCCCAAGTATCTTAAAGCGATGTTGACATCTCCCAGCACCTCTTTACGTCAGCCCACGACCTGATCATGCAGGAGAGCATTACCAACCTCGTCAGCGACGTCACACAGTTACGCACACGATGCGAGGACCTGCAGAATGCCAACACAGAGCTGGCCGAGCGTATGACAGACCTCGAGCGCAGATGCTGTGATGAGGTCGAGCAAGTGCCACATACAAAGGCCAATCTAACAGGCTATGCGTCCTCTGAGAACTCCACCGAGGGTGTGTTGCTCGGATGAGCCCATCTTACGGCCACAACCCGCTGACAGCTAGGTTTTAGATCCATACGGCGACCACGGCTCGCTCAACGACGATCGTTTTCGTGTCGTGGGCCAATTACTCGAGCAGTATCAGCAGCGCTTTGAGGTACAAGAGGCTCGCTTAATCAGGACCGAGAGACACCTCGAGAAGCTCACAACCTACAAGCTCAACTCGAAGGTTCTTTTCACTGCACTGAAGCACGAGCTGGATGGCCTTGATACTACAGGAGGACGTGAAGACGGACCTTGCCAACTGCCTACACCTTCGAAAGACTTTATTGTTGATCTGGACTTCGAGCGCGAGCAACTCCAAGGACGTTTTGATAGTCTCGAGACCGAACTTCTGGCTAGAGTCATCACTATCGAAGCGCGCCTTGCCACAGGCGGATCTAGCCAGGTAGGGAATGAAGACTCGAGTAAAACAGGTAACAAGCCGCCCGATAAGCTCAAGAAGGACGTGGTATGTTTTATTTGCATCTCTCAGTATCCAAACCTGCCTGCTAACAATAGTACAGCACAAACTCAAGAACTTCGCGAAAGCGATTACCCGGAAGCATGAGCAAGAGAGACTCATCGATAATGCTTACACGTAAGACATGCTATACCGCTACTACTCAGATCTCACTACGATGGCTGACAGTTCGGAGGAGGTTCGTGGGCCGTTCGAAGGCACGACAGTTGAGGTGTGGCAGTCGCGAGATCGTGTGCTCTGTCGTCTCGCCATGTATGGCTCCTACTACGAGGCATTTGAGGAGGCCCAGAAGGCTGTGAAGGAATTGTGACGCTCCGAGAGATCTTGGATATCGTGATGAGGCTGCACTAGATGCTGGAGACGTCCGCGGCTTCAGAAGCAGTGGAGTCCGGGATCGAGTCTCATCGTGTTGACTTATTGCCACGATATGACCATCGGTCGCTTGAATTCCTTGGAGTGTCGTCTGTCGCAGGTCGGATCAGGGCGTATTCTCCTTCTCCATGGGGAAGGAACACATGCAAACGAGATAACATCGCACTTTCCCTCTTCGTCGATGAGCCAAGAAGAAGCTAGAAGCTTGGTTCGCACATTCACATCAGTTTCGAGGGCACAACCTGAGATATTGTAACCGCAACGTGATTCAACCTCCTAACATACCTCAGCCTCTCTATGACGCGACACATAGCTGCCGCCAACATGGGAACGAACATGGTAGTCCAAACACGCAGCCTCACCAGATGGGAATTGGCTGACACCGACGACAGAACAATTACAGTCATAATGACCTTGAGGCCACGTACCAGGAAGATCTTCCCAAGACAATCGACGAACGCCTCAATGAGCTTGAGTCAAAGATGCAGCAGATCGTAGTTACTGCAAGCCAACCTGCTTCAACTTCGACTGCGTCCACTGGCCTGCAAATGATCGAGGACAAGCTTGGAAGTCTCAATGCCTGGATGCAGATCGAGGCGAAGTCTCGCGCAAGCATGTCAGCGCTCTACGATCGCGAATTTCTGAGAGTCGGTCAAGATATGTACTTCACGAAGAAGAACGTTGAGGCTCTTTATGCAAACATGCAACAGCAGCCGGTTGTGCCCGCGGAGGCACTCAGCGCTATTGGATCTGGGGACGAACAGGTCAATGAGCTGAAAGACCGTATCTCTGACCTCGAACTCGAGGTCGCTGAGGAAAGGGAGAAGCGATCTAAATTGAGCGAGCTGGTGAGCGAGAAGCTGCAATCGCTTGCTGTCACCCTCAAGGACTGCAACGCAACTTCTCTGAGCTTTCGCGAAGAACTGTGCGAGCTGAGCTGCGCCCTGCAGGCTGAGAAGGAGGAGCGTATCAACGATGTGGACTCGGTGAAGAAGACTGCTGCGAAGTCTCACGATAAGGCCGAGCAGGCAAAGCAGGAGTGCGTAGAGTTACGCGACTCAACGAAGCTGCTTCCCGAGCAGCTCAAGAACCACATCAGTCAGCAGATCGAAGACGAACTCGTTGAGATCAATGAGAAGCAAGAAGACATGTCGAGATACATCATGTCGCTTGCTGAGCGCATCGACACTCTCAAGCCTCCCAGTCCTGCTACGGAGAAAGGGTCGATCGAAGAGTTTCGTGCCACAATCACCAGCTTCGATACCGAGATCGAGGGTGTCAATGCTCGTATTGGCAAGATCGAGAAAGGCATTGCCGATGGCGATGGCATCAACGACAAGCGCTTGACGGACCTCGAGGTGCAGCTCGAGAAGTCCAATAAGCGTCACAATACCTTGGCTCAGAAGTCTGTCGAAGATCGGAAGAAGAACGATGACAGGCTCAAGGGTGTCGAAGCACGTCTGAAGGACCTGGTGGATGGCATGAAGATGATATGGAAGATGTAAGCGGCGACAGGATTCACGCCATAGTGCTACGGTGGCTGCGTGCCCAGACGAAATGATATGCAAGCTCTGGAGATCTGAGCGGACTGTACGCACCACGACACAGGAGCAATGTGTCGCCCGCACGAAGATGATTCCGTGCGGCAGTGTTGATACATGCTCAATTCTACACTAAGCTTTTAGCTTCACCAACAGAATCTTTGCACCAGCGTTGCCCTTCCCTCCCTCCGCTTTCTTTTTCTTACTCTTCTCACCATCAGATCCAGCATCGGCTTTCGCGACGTCGGCTCCTTTGGCTGCTTTCTCAATGCTCTTCTTGCCCTGCTCCAGCGCATTGCGTACCTGACTCTTTGTGTCATCTGATACATCTTCGCTCTCGAGCAAAGCCACGACGACGAATGAGCTCGGCGAGCATGCCCAGTCAACCAAAGTGTCAGAGATGACAGGGAATAGCGCATCGGCGAAACCTAGTTCACCCTCCGCAAGCTTCGTCGTCTTGGTCTCTGGATTAAATGCACCACCAAGCACAAGCGTCTTCAGCATGCGACCAGCTGCCGCGTTCGCGGCGACGTGCTCAGCGTCCAATGGATTGCCTTGTGCAAGCTGCGCCACAGCGGTCTTGGCATCTTCTTTTTGCGTTGTAGCTGAGTCGCTACTGGCTTCTAGAAGTGTCTCGGTTATGACTTGGCATCCAAAACTCGTCTTCACCAAATTCCCACATCTCTTCGCCACGAACTCGAGCATGGGAGGAGCAAGATACTCCATCAACCCTTTCCGTCGCAGATCTGGATCTTTCTTCGACGTGATCTTTCGTATCTCGTGGATTTCTGTGAGCAGGGCTTTGTCCTGGTCGTTCATCAACCATTTCGCATCACCTGCGAGTGGGTAAAGTAATGGTACGCGAGAGATCAGGTTGGTCGACACTTCCTCCAACCTGTTCAGTCGTGCTTCCTCGCCTTCTACGCTCTGGCCAAGCAGCTCAGATAAGATAGCTTTGCCGCTCATCTTGACATCGTCGGGTACATCGAGACCTGTGATCAGCACCATCTTGGCGTATTGATCCAATGACATGAGCTCGACGTTGTCTTTGTAGCACCTCAAGATGACTTTGCGGTCCTTTGCACTGCCGTATGCAAGAGCTAGGCACACTAATCTGCTGCCGCTCTTCGTGAACGCTAGATTGCGGTAAAGATCGCCGCCACCAGCTGCATCTGTACTGTCCTTCGCCTCCGCCTTCGTCTCTATGTCGGCCTTGAGGAGCTCCAGGAAGTCCGTGAACTCTTCTGTGCCAGGAGATAATGCTAAAAAGTACTGCAGCATGGCATCGTGGACCATGGTGAAGCCTGTCATCTTCTTTTGTATAAGCGAGTTGATCATCTGCAGAAGATGCTCAAGGATGGGTCGTCGCTTCTCAGGCGCCTTCTCCAGTATCGCTTTCAAATCCGCCGACTCCTTCTCTGCATCCTCGGCCTGGACGTTGCGATTGGCGAGTGCAAATTCTTGTCCATACCACTCCCGTAGCATGACAGCTTTCTGTTGCGGGGTCGCAATCTGACGATATATATCGTCCACAATCCAACCAGCCTCGGGATGGTTGATCAACTTCTTCACACCGCTATAGAATTGCGGTACGATAGTGTTTCGGACCTGCTGGTCACCTTCCACCACCATCTTTGCAACCAAGAATTTGCCGTACCGACTCTCTACCAGCTCTCGCACATCACCCTTCAGCTCCTCCACGATGATCCTTCGCTGTGTGCGATCGGCGTACTTCAGTGCTGTCTGTATAACTCGCACACTGTCGTGCTTGAACACGAATTCCCGCACTCGTCCAGTGATGATCTCGAACAACTCAGCGGTAAGCTGCTTGCGTTCCTCAAGTGGAACATGGCTCTTCCGTCTGAGACGTTCCCAGATCTTCTTGCTCCGGGCGATGACATCTGCGTTGGGCTTGGCAGCTTTCCGTTCCTTGGCCAGTTGTCTCTGCTTCGCATGCGCTTCAGCTGATGATGTCTCCAGCTTGAAGTTCTTCGAATCATTGTTGTTGCTACTGCCGTTGATTTTCGCTGGCGGCGCTCTTACTGCATTATCCTCGCCATCGGAGAACCCACCAATTTCTTCGTCTTCTGCTGCTGCTGCGTCGAGTCTGCTTTTCTTGTTTTGCACTGTCTTTTGCTTCTTCACGTCCTTGGCAGCTGCTGATGGTGCTTCTTTTCGTTTTGTGGCGGCCATTGTGGTTCTTTTGCAAAGCAGTGGGTGTAGGCAAAAGTCGCACACAGCTAATGGACCTGGTCACTCGAATATTTTTTGCACGTGAACTAGCGCCAAACGCCTGAGCTAAGCGAGAACCTTAAATACCTCCCCTGAGCTTCGAGACGCGCTCCTCAGACACTGATCCAACCGCTTGTTCTCCTTCACTATATTACGCTACCCTCTCTTCTATACACATTCCTTTCGCACGCATTGTGCAGTCGTTCCTTTACATACCCCAGATTCAGACACTCTGGGATCACCACACATTCTATTACCTGACCCATACCTGAAACCGCGGCACATTGATTAAGAATAACGTTGCGGGTAATCACAACCAATATGCGCACCACCACCCTGTTCGCGAGCATCGCGCTCGCTGCAGCCTCCGTTAGCGCACAGTCTAGCAAAGGCAACTTAGGCTTTGCTCTCGGCACGAAAAAGCCTGACGGCAGCTGCAAGTACACCCAGGACTACGAAGACGACTTCTCCGCCATCCAGGCCGCCTCTGGCTCCACGCTCGTCCGCGGCTATGCCGCCAGCGACTGCAACTGCGCTCAGCAGATCCTGCCCGCCGCTAAGAACAAGGGTTTCAAGGTCATCTTGGGCGTATGGCCCGATGTCGAAGAAAGCTACAACGCCGACAAGCAGGCCTTGACCACCTATGCTACCCAATACCCCGATCAGGTCTACGCCGTCACCGTCGGCAGCGAGACGCTCTACCGTGGTAATTTCACCGGCGAGCAGTTGCTCGAGAAGATCAACGACATCAAGTCTGTCCTCCCCAACATCAAGGTCGGCACAGCAGACAGCTGGAACAAGATCGCCGATGGTACGGCCGATGCCGTGATCAAAGGCGGTGTCGATCTCATCCTCGCCAACGCCTTTAGCTACTGGCAGGGCAAGGAAGTCGGCGCTGGCGCCACTTACACCTACTTCGACGATGTCCAGCAAGCTCTCGGCCGCGTCCAGTCCATCTCTGGTTCGCTCGACAAGATCGAGTTCTGGAATGGCGAGACCGGCTGGCCTACTGATGGCGGCACTAACTACGGCCCTGCTACTGCTAGCACCCAGCTTGCAAGCGAGTTCTACAGCCAGGCGGTCTGTGGTCTGCTTGACTGGGGTGTCAATGTCTTCTACTTCGAGGCCTTCGACGAGCCATGGAAGCCAGTCAGCATTGGTGACAACGGCAGCAAGCAGGATGAGACGCACTGGGGTGCTATGAATGCGGACCGCAGCGCGAAGTTCTCGCTCAAGTGCTAGGTTGATCAGGTTCTGGAGTTGGTGACGGGCAAGCAGGTGGCGTGGATCTTATTGGGTAGAACGAATCTTGGATAGGTCGTAGAAAATCATAGATCAGCTATCTTCATATCCGGTCCTCTGGGTATTGAACTTGCCGAACTCCTACGCTAATTGTCAAATGCTCGACGCCGTGTCGTATCAATCGTCGAAGCCACCGAAGTCCTCATTGTCAGAGCCGTCCACGTCTGCATCTCCATTCTGCTCTTCAGCCTTCTCGCCCTTCCAATCACTTACCCTCTCATCCTGCAACGCTTCCTTAACCCTCTTCCTGACGACCTTACTCAACGTCTCCTCTCCCAACTTCCTCAGCGGCGCCAAAGCTTCCTGAAGCACAACCTCACGCTTCACATCTACCTTGTCCAGCTCATCCACGTAGATATCAATGATATGATACCTCAACCCATCCGGCACCTTCCCATCTCTCGCGCTCAAAGGACTGTTCTCCAATCCCTCCAACAACCCTTCCACAACCTCGCCCTGCCAACCCTGCTGTACACAAATCTCAAAAATCTTCGCCAAAGAACAGCGGACCAGAAATAGAAATTTATCCATCCGCAATGCATCTATCCCGCTCCATTCTCGGGATATGGTGAACCAGAAAGCATCGAACCAGATAACAGTATTCTCCTGTCCCTTTAGCTTGTCAACGAGAGAGGCGAGATCTTTGCTGAGGTTTTGTTGGTGCAGGGGTTTGTCTTGCATCCATAGTGCGTAGAAGAGTGCTTTGTGCAATTTTTGGAGGTCGAGAGGGGTGAAGGGTTGTGTCGCGGGGCGCGAGGAGAGGTATATTCGTAGAGATGAGAGGGCTGAGAGGCGGGTTTTGCGGTCTGTAACGTTATGTTTATCAGCGGGTGCGAAAGTCAAGAATTGAGGTTATGGAGACGTACCGCTCGATGTTAGCTGTCGCATGAAGGGGTTCGCAGGTTGCGCCATTGTGAGATATGATCACGAATGTAGTCGGCGCAAGACGAAAGACTTGCTGGAGCTTTTGGAAATTTTGACTATGGTCGGCTTTAGAGGACGCTAGCTCCGAACATGCTTTGGACTAGTATGATTCTGCTATCTACTAATTGAGGTAGAATATCGCGGTAGCTACCTACTTCCTCTCCTTTCGAGTACTTTTAACCTTAGAAAACATTTCGCTTCTTAGTTATATAGTAGATGATAATAGCTATAAGAGATCTATATAGCTATTAGATAGCTAGTATGCGCTAGTATAGATATATATTAGCTCTCTTACGTAAGCTTTATATAAAGCTAAGGCTCTAACAGCGCTTGTTATTAGTCTTCTAACTATCTACCCCAAGCAGTTAATAACAAGAGCTTGTTAAGAAAGAGCGAAGACAAACACTACTACCAAGCCTAGCTCTATTAGCTTGTTCTTTAATGCCTCCGGCTATCAATTATTCGGTGAATTCACTTCAATACGCACAGACCAATACATATCGCGTCGCGTGCAAACACGTATCTAAGGTGATCTGCCACCGCCTTCACAACGATGTAAGTTACCCGATAGACCTATAGCGCACACTAACCTAATACAACACGATCCAGGAGGAGCAGTATCTCGTTGGCTGGAAGACTCCAAAAGATCCCTTGGTGCCGCCAGGGGCAATATGCTCATGGCATGGCCTGGCGGAATTGAGTGCCAGCCTCCATCATGTGCAGCTGTACCTGGAAAGCGTTTCAGCTGGCCGGCGGGTAGATGGAAATGGCCAGCCCACAACTCCAGGTCTGAAGCGGAAGTCACCCGACTCATCAGATTCGGATACTCAGAGCGCACCCAACTTTGCCACCTCACTGCGGAAGGACACTCCACTCCCCAGTCGGGAGACTTCTGTAATTTCCATTGGCAGCTCCTCTTCGATAACAACGACAAGTGAAGTCGTTTCACGCACTTTCGAGGTCTACAATGGTATACTGCAGAGAAAGGAAGGTAAAATCCTGGCAAAGAAGGTAAGAACTCACTTCATTGGAATGCAGACTAAAGACTGACGGTCATAGTCACGCGACGAGGGCATCGTCAAGCGTAATGCAGCTAACCTACCAGATGCTCCGATGCTACAGGCTGCAGCACATGCGACCACAGCCATGGCTGAACAGCAGATTCGCATAGCTTTCGAGAACAAGCTAGGCCGTCTACGCAATGTACGCTGGGAGAATTATGTCGACAATACCGCGCCTTCACTAGACTTCACCTTCATCGACAGTTTCACCTTACGGCCTGGTGTATATCGCAGCGATCCAGATGCACACGAAGGATGCCAATATCCATGCAGACAGCACATGGGCCAGAACATCGGATGCGAGTACCCTCGACTGTGTACCTGCCTTGAGTTCGCTGCAGTCAACGAGCCAGAGCTCAAGCGAGAGAACGAGGAACGCTACCAGCAGCATCTGCAGCAGAAGCAAGAAAAAGGCTACTTTGTGAACACGACAGACCTGCCGAAGCGGTTTCCGTACCAGAAGCCTAACAAGGACAACCCGCACATGCCCAGCAAGCTACAAACGTTCTATCTTGATCAGCGCTATCCGATCTATGAGTGTAACCTGAATTGCAACTGCGGTTCTGTCTGCAAGAGCCGAGTCGTTCAGAAAGGCCGGAAAGTGCCCTTGGTCATCTTCAAGACTCCCAATCGTGGTTGGGGCGTGAAGTGCGACGAGGAGCTCATCCGGGGCGAGTTCATCGACACGTACATTGGCGAGGTGATCACTAATGCCGAAGCGGACGTTCGCGAGTCAAAGGCCGGAAAGGACAAGTCATCATACCTTTACAGCCTGGATAAATTTGTTGGTGATGCGGAGGACCTGACGCCGGACACCTGCTATGTCGTAGACGGCCAATTCATGGGTGGCCCGACACGTTTCATCAATCACAGCTGCGAGCCAAATATTCGCCAGTACACAGTCAGCTATAACAAGCATGATCTGCGAGTCTACGATTTGGCTTTCTTCGCCATTGAGGATGTTCCCGCCGGGACGGAGCTCACTTTCGACTATATGGATAAGGATGAGGAGGAAGAGGAAGAGGTGCTGCGACAACGTGCTGAGGCTGCTGCTGATCCGAGTAATGAGGACAAGTTGCCTTGCAATTGTGGTGCGAAGAAATGTAGAGGCTATCTTTGGGTGTGATGAAATACCACTCTCCACTACGAGCTGGCTTCGTCTCGGTCGTCACAAAGCGTGAAGTGTGCTGGCCCTCGACTCGGATGTCGATCGTTGTCTACTTATCACAGCATAAGGAAGGGCGGCTTGAAGGGGTTGAGATGCGCCTGGAGACATCATAGGGTCCAGCTGGGAAGCATGAAGGCCATGCCGTAAAGTGGGACTGCGAATGCAGACATTGGAGTATCGCCAACCGAATCATCGAAGTAATGACAAGAACCTGCTTGGGCCAGCGAACGCCTCAAACACCCTGTTGCGTGAATGAACAAGCGATCCGCAGGTACTACCACGATGGAGGTTCAGACCCATAGCAAGATGTATGAGCACACGCTGCCATGCTACCCATAAACTTCCCAGTGGCAGAGGAAGCAAATGCCGGCTAATATCCTTAGATGAGGATGAACACCCTCGCAGAAACCCCTTTCATCGCACATCCACAAGTGACGCGAAGATGAAAGCTCGTGCGTCGTGGCGATCTCCTTGCCTCGCCAGAGTCCACGCTAGCGGTTGTGCCGTTCAGAGGTTCGGGTGAAGCTCGACACCTCGATATTCCCTCACTTGATGGTCACTTCACGGGCTACAAGACGTGCTTCATGGTGAGTGACTGGTAATGCGAGAGTCGGAGCTAGCGAATGACCGGTTCAGTGCGACGGGTGACGCCTGCCACCTCTAGGAGACCTCACCAAGTGTAATGAGACTGTATGCAATTGTCCGACTTGACCGGATCGGGTATGAAGCGTAGAAGCGGCAGCATGAGAACCGTCTCCTCTCGTCCTTCATATCTGCCAGGCACTCACCCCGAGCACCACCACCTAGTCATCCCGACACTTTCGCCACTCACGATTGCCCACCAGAACAGGCCCCCATCTAACCCCAAACCATCACCCCTCCCTAACCACGATCCTCGCCCCATCTTCAAAAACCTTCACCTCCTCCCCCGGCGCAAAAACATACTCCCACGTCTCACATACCTCCTCCAACAACTCCGCCGTCAACTCCAACAACAACTCCAGAGCCTGCTGAGCCGAATGGCCTTCCGGTCCCTCGAGGCGTAGGATCCTGCTCGAGAGGATGACGGCGCGGTAGCCTTTGTCGCTGCGGCGGATGATGAGGAGGAGGAGTTTTGGGGGGAGGTCGAGGGGGCCGGTGTTTTTGTGGAGGAAGAGTTCGGCCGCGTTGGCTACAGTTGGATTAGTGATGGTTAGCGCTGGCCGTGGACTTGGCAGGAGGTGGTGTGAGGCTGTATGTACCGAGGATCTGACTGCGCAAGCCGTTGATACCCATGGCTGGGCTGAGCAATGGCTATATTCGTACTATGAATGCGGCTGTAGTCGTCTGACATGCGTTCGTCCTCGAGAGGGATGGGGAATGTGCCACGACGAGGTATGTAGGGGATCGCACGACGGCACCAAATGTCTCCCTTATGCAGACAAGCCAGGGTCAGATGTCCATACCTCCTCACTTACATTGCCTACCACTTGACTCCAGCACGTCGATAGCGGCGAGCCTTCTGGAAAGTCCTCCTCACGATAGTGGGAAAGGACTGACACCGCAGATATGGGGGTCACGTGAGCTGACTAGGACGAGAATGCGAGAAGTCGTCCGAGATGAGGATGTAAAGAGCGGTGAGGCGATCAGCGGGGAGGAGATGTCGAGGAAGGAGCTGCGAAGGGGTGGAGCATAGCGAAGGCCTCGCAAGAATGCTTGACCGCCGGATCGGAAGGCGCTATACCTCATTAGGCAAGCGACTTCTACCATTCACTTCATCTCGAGGCGGTGAGCTAGTTTCGGCGCTAAGAAGGTCAACTTCGATTAGCGCGCCAGCTTTGTAAAGGGACAGGTGAATCGCCGGCTCGATGAATTGCGAAGCTTGCCCCCCAACTTCTTCTTTGGACCGGGTCTGCGAAAACACGTTTCCTTCAATCCCCGATAACAATTTACAGCGGCCGATCCTCTCATCCCTCCATCAAAACCCCTGTCCAATCAAACTCCCCCCACTTCTTCCTGAACCGTTCAACTCTAGCATCCCTCCTCTCCCATCGTCCCTGCCTCTTCACAACCTCCGGCCCTTTATCCAACATCCCCCCCACCACCTCCCTAGCAAACAGATCCCCCCTAGGCCACCTCGCAGCATCCTCAACCACATGTCCCAATCCGCCATCAAGTCCAAACCAAACATGAAAATAAGGCATCTCCTTCACCATACTCTTCCTAAACGCTCCCTTCCCGAACCCGCCGGCTTTCTGGGACAAGGCGAGGGTGTCGATTAACGGACGATGTTGACTCCATTGTTCATCTGCTGCCAAAATAGCTTCGCGGAAGTAGGCTGGTGCTGTTTCCGCCAGGTGGAAGGGAAGCGGGATACAGTTCAGTGTTGCGTGACCCTTTCGCGAAAGCATATGTGCCGCGTTCTCGTAGAAAATCACCCCTTTGTCCCGCGCATGATAGTACCGCGTCAGGGATTTCATGAAATTCCGCATCTCCTCCCACTCATCATCGTCGCATTCGAGGAGGTTGAGACGATGCTGGATCGGGACTATCACTGCGCCGCCTTTCGCTATCTCTGGTTCCGTGGGGAGCGTGAGGTATGTTCTTGTCGCTAGACTCACAATGGGCGCTGTAGGTAAGGGGTCGGATTTATCCTCATGATGGCATAAAGGGCACGAATCCAGGATCCGCTGCATTTTGCTGAAATCCCCGATCGCGGTGGTGCGGAGGTTGATGTCGGATTTCATCACGTTCTTAGATAAGTTCGTGGCGTTCTCGTCCATGTAATCGAGATTATCCGTGAATCTCCCATCTTTGGCTATTCGCTCCGCGAAGTCTTTGCCTGCATTAGTGGTGCGGGAGCGTTTTTCTTGCCGGACCATGTCGGATATACTCATGTCTTCGTTCTCGGTCACGAGGCCGCGTTCACGGCCTCTTTTGCTGGAGACGGCGGTGACTTCGCTGGTGCGAGAGCTGGCGAGGTGGCGGTTGTCCATTTTGTTGAGGACGACGACGCCCGGTTGGGAGGTGTTGGATTGGCTGGCTGAGGCGGCACGGTTGTATTGTTCTTCTAGGATGGTGGCGTCTGGGGCGTTGCGGAGTTTGGCTTTCATCATCTGGGCCTTGAGTTTGTTGAGGGCTGTTTGGTCGAGGGGTTGGGTAGTGCTGGGAGCGTCACCTTCGGGCATTACCTCACCTTGTGGGAGGTCGTCTTGCCCAGCATCGTGAGACTGACTCTGTGACTGCCGGTGCAGACCAGCCTTCATCTTACGCTCTTCGAACAGCTCTCCTGATGGCTTGATCAGACCCACATAGTCTTTACCATACGTCTTCCTCCTGTCCATCTCCCTCTCCTCCTCTCGTGCATCGTCAAAGTCGCGGAGGTCACCATACCGTTTCAGCGCGACATCCTCCACACCCTGTCCACCCTCCTTCGCCTGTCGATACACCCCCTGCAGCTTCGTCATCCGCCACTGGCTCCCGGTATCGCCAAAGGTGTAGGAGACTTCATGCTGCGCCGGTTCATCCTCCACCTTCGCAGCATCCTCTCCATCATCAGCCTTAAAGTCATTCTGTAAATCAGCCAAGTGCTGATTAATTTGCGTCTCCTGTACCTTGAACTCGTGGTTGTTCTTCGCGCCTACGAATTGGCTGGGTGGAGCAGTGGGTTTGCGACTCTTGACATGTTCGATATCTTGGCCAGAGGGTTCTTGCATCCATGAATCTCGCTGTATGGGTTCAGTGGCACTTGAAATAAGATCGTCTAACTCCTGTTCTCCTGGTGGTGCTGTCATGGCCTCTTTCTCCACCCATTCGTCTTCCTCATCCTCAGCGTTGTGGTTGTCGAACACTTTCACTCCCTCTTCCTTCTTCGCAGGCTTCGGGGAGTCACTTCGCTGGCGCTTCCGGTGTCGGCGTTCGCGATCCTCGTCTTCTCGTCCTTCCCGATGTCTCTTATGTCGATGCCGTCGTTCTGCATCCCGCGACTCATCTCCTCCGAGTCGATGTGAACGGTGATGGTGTCGGTGATGTCTTTTCTCCCCCTCTTCATCACGACTACGGTGAGTATTCTCCTTCACCTCATCATCTCTACCGGCCGCTAACTCCTTCTCAAACTCTTCCAGACCCATTGCGACAATTGTGTGTTGGAGGCAGTGTTCCTGGTCGAAGCTTCAAATTTCATGTCACTTCGACACAAACCATCATCCTCGATACACAGAAGAACACAAAACACAGCCAACACAGGCTCCGGCCTACCCACACCGCCCTCACCATGTCTTCCACCCAACCAACCCCCGTCGCCATCGTCTGCGTAGGCATGGCCGGCTCCGGCAAAACCACCTTCATGCAACGCATCAACGCCCACCTCCACACCCTCCACCAACAATCCCCCTCCACCACTGCCCCGCCCTACGTCGTGAACCTCGACCCTGCCGTTCGCAGCGTGCCCTTCGAAAGCAACATCGACATCCGCGACAGCGTCAACTACAAGGAAGTCATGAAACAATACAACCTGGGCCCCAACGGCGGCATCCTCACCAGCTTGAATTTATTCAGTACGAAGATCGATCAGGTGATGGGATTACTAGAGAAGCGGTGTCTACCTTCCAAACAACCACCACCACAAACAACAGACACCACCACCCCACCGAAATCCCTCCCATCCCATATCCTCCTCGACACCCCCGGCCAAATCGAAGTCTTCGTTTGGTCCGCCTCAGGCCAAATCCTCCTCTCCTCCCTCGCCTCCTCCTTCCCCACCGTCCTAGCCTATATCATCGATACCCCGCGCACGACCGCCAGCACCTCGACCTTCATGAGCAATATGCTCTACGCCATCAGCATCCTGTACAAGACCCGCCTTCCCATGATCCTGGTCTTCAACAAGACGGATGTGAAGGACGAGGGGGAGGCGGTGGAGTGGATGCGAGATTTTGAGGCGTTCCAGGCTGCTTTGCGGGCGGAGGAGGAGGAGGTGGAGATGAGAGGTGGGAGTGGTGGGGCGGGGTATATGGGGTCGTTGTTGAATAGTATGAGTTTGGTGTTGGAGGAGTTTTATAATGCGCTTAGTGTCGTTGGCGTGAGCTCGATGACTGGGGATGGGGTGGAGAGGTTTTTCGAGGCGGTGGAGGGGAAGAGACAAGAGTTTGAGAGGGAGTATCAGCCGGAATTGGAGAGGCGGAGGAGGGATATGGATGGGATGAAGGCTGAGATGAGGGAGAAGGAGGTCAGGAGGATGATGGGGGATATGGGTGTTTCTTCTAAAGCTAAGGGGACGGGGAAGTATGCTAAGAGTGGGAATGGTGGGAGGATTGCGAAGGAGGGGCCTGAGACGGTGTCGGATGTGGAGGAGATGGAGGCTGATGAGGATGATGGACTGGAGGATCCGGATCACGAGATGGGGACGGGCATGGAGGAGGAGGATGATGTGGAGTTTGAGGAGAGTTTGAAGAAGCGGTATGAGGATGCTTTGAAGGCTTCCGGGGGCCCAGCGGCGACGGTGAAGAGTGCGGAGTATATTCGGCGGACGCAGGGGTGAAGTGGAAGAGGTGGGAGTTCATGAGAAGGTATTATATGGATACTGCTGCGTATTCATGCAGAACCACTGCTTCGCCACCCCGACCGAGAGAAATTGTTGATAGAAAAAGGGACTGAGACGATACACTGGTGTCGAGATCTGCGTGCCTTTGAAAGGGAGGGAGATCGTGTCTATAAATGACGAGACACGACCATCGACCGAGCGTACGATCGTCCTCGCAAGCGCACATTGGGCCAGATGTATGAGAGCATGGCAACATGCAGTGACGATCTCATTTCGACAAGTATTCCGCGACGCCCTCACGGTCGCCCTTCTGCAAAGACTCTTTCCACCAGTGCTCGCATTGTCTGCCAGCAACACTGTTGTGCTGATTCCCTCCCTCCATGAAGAGAGAGTGAGAGAGAGAGAGAGAGTGCGAGGTCGGTTCAGCCAGAGGAGAGGTGACTTGCGATAATTATGACAGATATCACGAATGAACGCTATCGACCTGGTTCGTACACGTCTCTGACCTGCCACGCCAAGCCATGTGCCAAGGTAGACTTAATATGCGAGGAATGCAAATGTCTGTTGTTGTGTACCGGTATGTCGGGCCGGACTTGTAGTGCACTGCGCGCTTGACGCTTGCTTCGACCGCACTCCATGATTTACGTGAGTGATTTGGGGAGAGATCATGGTGTCGCAGATGGCTCAAAGACGATTTTTGACCGTGGTTGTGCCAGGCTTGATGGCGGCGATGACGATGGCACAACAACAACAGGCGGCGCCGGGTAAGCACGCAGGAATCGGCGAGTCGAGTGGCAAAGGATGAAGACGAGGACGGGGCTGATTCAATTCGATCGTGCACTATAGTCGTTACGGTCACCGTACCCGTTTGCATCACGCCCTTTGACTTTGGCACGAATGCTACTCAATCGTCCGCCTTTTCCCACATTTCCCCATCTACCACACCCGCCGCCACCTCTTCAGGCACGACACCCACCCCCTCAAACGACTTCGGCACAACCTTCACGGAGGACAACGAAACCTACACCCTCCGATACAACCTAACCTTAATCGGCAACATCATCCACACCCCTGCCTCCGGCAAACTTCTTCGCGACAGACAAGCCAGCGCGAGCGAAACGGCGTTGAATGCGTGCTTGAGGGAATGCAATGCGATTGCTTCGTGTCAGGCTATCAGTCTTGCGGCGGAGGCTTGCTCGGCTTTTGCGGATGTTAGTGCTATGGCGCCATTTCTGGGAGGGGTGGTGGGGATTAATGTTGAGAGGTTTGAGGGTTTGGTGCCGTTGGGTGGTGGTGGTGGTGGTGGGGCTAGTGAGAGTTTGGGGGAGTCGTCGACGACGGAGAGTACTGCTACTGTTTCTTTCACGGTGTCGTCTTCTTCGAGTACGGAGACCTCGTCGCTGGGTCAGGCGTCGTCGGTTGTGGGACAGTCGACTGCGAACACGGGCCCGATATCGACATCGAGTCAAGGACAATTTGGCTTCTCGTCACCCACAAGCGCGTCAGCTGCTTCAATTCCAAGTCAGGGCTCGACGTCAAGTTCCATAGAAACAAGTCGACAGACGGACTGGACCTCTACGACAACTACTACTTCCGCAATGACTCTCGCTAGTACATCAACTTCTACTTCGTCTGGTCAGCAGATATCGTCTTCGACAAGCAGTGTGCGGACGACTTTCACCTTCGCTCCGATGAGCAGCGTGTCGAGCTCGACTATTAGTCAACAGCGCTCTGCGAGCAGTTCTCCGACTTTCTTTAGCTTTGCGCCGGAGTCGACGAGCTCTCCTACGGCGATGATGATTAGTGTCGGGCCAGTCACTACGAGTGTCAGCATACCGGTCAGCAGTAGCAGTAGTTCTACGTCTACCAGCTCACTAATGACTAGCTCGAGCCTGGCAAGCACCAGTAGTAGCAGTGCGATGACAGTTCTGCCTACATCACCTAGCAGCAGCAGCGCCGCAATCATTTCGCCGACAACATCGAGCAGTAGTAGCAGCGCAACAAGCACGCCAACGCCAAGCAGCAGCAGCACCAGCACTTCCTCGTCCTCAACAACCACCCCAACAACCATATCTTCCACCACCTCCCCATCCGCAACCGCCACTACCCTCCCCGCCTGCAGCGCCGTCCCCTTCACCTCCCCCAGCACCCTCTGCACCGACTCCTACACCAACCCCTACAACCTCCAGGGCGGCAAAAACTACCTCGGCTCGATAATCCTGGAAAACAACTCGGTCAAATCGCTCGACGACTGTCTCAATGCCTGCGATAAGCAGCCCCGATGTGTGGCCATCGGGTTCGCGAATAAGGGGTATTTGTCTTGTGATATGTTTGATTCGGTGGCGGGGACGCAGACGCCGAGTGGAGGGTCGAATGGGTGGGTGGCGAGTCGGCCGGCGGGGGTGAGTACTACTTATACTGCTGCTCCGCCGGCGGGGACGTGAGGTTAGGATGGGTTGACAGGGGAGGTTACTGTTGTTGTTGTTGTGATTGAGTGATTGGGTGATTGGGTGATTGTGGGATGTAGTGTTAATGCCTTCCTCATGCCTAGCATGAATCAGCACGTACTTCTCAGGTCCTTTGGTTGTAATAGCCGGCAGTCTTGTCAGCGATGTCTCACGGTAGGTGGGATTAGTAGAACAACGATCGGGAGCAAACTGGTCTGTGTGCATCTGAAGTTATCATCCATCTCCTATCGATTGTGATTGCAACGCCTTCTCGTTTCAAAGTGTATGTATGGGTCAGTATATACGTATAGTCGACCGAAGATCGACCTGAAGCCTGATTGCGGGCGCGGAACTGGTACTCTCCTTGGGGATGCGTGAACCTAAGCAGATTATGGACATTGAACACGACACTTTTTGGGTTTGGGCTCCTACAGTATCCCACGTGTTACACAATCGTGAGCGACTATTAGCGGGCAGAGTGAAGCACGGTCAATCCCATGCTATCCTGTTATCCTGCCGACACAAGCTGGCGTAGATACGGGCGTGAGGGTGTCGTGAAAGTCAGTCACAGCACACGTGAAGAGGATTAGGTATATACGGAAGACATGTCGACAGCAGCACCGACGACACTGCCTCGCACGCCCTCGCGCCGCCAGCAACCTCCGCCGCCAGCCTACAGCAACGGAGCGCAGCAGCAGGACCGACTACACCGCGCTCAGAGCACCACCACCCGCCCCGTCGCACCTTCCTCCCCACGCCGATCAGCCTCGACCTCGCAAACATCATCGTCCGCCCCCACACATACCAGAGCAGAATCGATGAGGCAGTCTTCGGGTCACGCGCGCACCCAATCGCGATATGCCGACCAACCAACCCCCGCCCCCAGCTCCGATGGCGGCCCACCTTCAATCGCGACAGAGCAGAGTCGCTCCACAACCCAGACCACCACCACCAACTCCAACTTGCGAAGACGGACGACCATCGATGCAACGACGGGCCATTGGGACCTGGGCAAGACCATCGGAGCAGGCAGCATGGGCAAGGTGAAGCTGGCGCGAAATAAAGCGACCGGCGAGCAAGTGGCGGTCAAGATCGTCCCCCGAGGCAGCACAGACGGCGAACACCACAGCCAAGCCGAGCGCGACCGCGCCGACCGATCGAAAGAGGTGCGCACAGCTCGCGAGGCAGCCATCGTCACTCTAGTCGACCACCCCTATATCTGCGGCATGCGCGATGTGTTACGCACCAACTACCACTGGTACATGCTATTTGAATATGTGAATGGCGGGCAGATGCTGGATTACATCATCTCCCATGGCCGACTGAAGGAGAAGCAAGCGAGGAAGTTTGGACGTCAGATCGCGAGTGCGTTGGATTACTGTCACCGCAACAGTATCGTGCATCGTGATCTCAAGATCGAAAACATCCTAATTTCCAAGAACGGCGACATCAAGATCATCGATTTCGGCTTGTCGAATCTATTTTCTCCGCGCTCCCATCTGAAGACCTTTTGCGGCTCGCTGTATTTTGCCGCGCCGGAATTGCTTCAGGCGAAACAGTACACCGGTCCCGAAGTGGACGTCTGGAGTTTCGGCATCGTGCTGTACGTTCTGGTGTGTGGTAAGGTGCCTTTTGACGACCAGTCGATGCCGCAGCTGCACGCCAAGATCAAAAGGGGCAATGTCGAGTACCCGCCTTGGTTGACCCCTGAGTGCCGGGGTCTGATTGCCAGGATGCTGAATACGAACCCCCAGGAGCGAGCGACGTTGCAGGAGATCATGAGTCATCCGTGGATGGTCAAGGGGTTTAATGGGCCTCCGGATAACTTCCTGCCGGTGAGGAAGCCGATCCAGTTGCCTTTGGATCACGCGGTGATTGACAAGATGACTGGATTTGATTTTGGTTCTGCGGAGTATATTTCGGATGAGCTGCATAAATTGATCGCTTCGGAGGACTATCAACGGGCGGTGCGGATGCAGGAGAGACGGAATGCACAGCAGATACCGGACCAGGAACGCAAGCGAGGTGTCTTTGACTTTTACAAGCGGCGCAACTCGACTACAAGCAGAGACACGCTCAACACGCCATCTATGGAGGCTGTGCAGCTTGGTAATGATCCGATCAATGCTTTCCATCCTCTGATCTCGGTATACTACCTCGCCCTGGAGAAGCAGGAACGAGAAGCCCGAGAGAACAACCCTGGCGCACTGGCCATACCACAAAGTCCGGGCGAGAAGCCACTCGCATTGCCAGATCTGCCGGCGCCACCCGCAGCATACACGAACGCAGCATCATACGAGATGCCAGGTGAGAAGCCGACGGGCGGCCGAACACGCCCACGCGCCCGCACACAAGGCGAAGATGATATTCA
The DNA here is from genome assembly GCF_035927965.1 of Recurvomyces mirabilis. Lineage (NCBI taxonomy): Eukaryota > Fungi > Ascomycota > Dothideomycetes > Mycosphaerellales > Teratosphaeriaceae > Recurvomyces > Recurvomyces mirabilis. The sequence goes on along the minus strand of NW_027041938.1, from coordinate 328,582 downwards.
AGACGCCATGCAGAATCTCAACGTCAATACCGCACCCTCACCGACGAACCCGGCTATCGTGGAGCCCAACACCGACCAACAAGCACCACAGCCTGCAAGAAAGGAGAGCGCAGCCACCAGTCTCCTGCGTAGACTTAGTACGAGACGGTCGAAGGAACCGGCTACCGATCGACCATCACGGGGAGATAGGTCGCATCCGCCTCCTTCATTGGCTGTGTTCGCTCCGTCTGACACGCCGAGGAAGAGTTTCAGCGTGCGTAGAACGCGTGATAGGGATCCCACACCTACTGGCTATCGATCGGAGAAGGAGAAGGCGGAGAAGGCAGAGAAGCCCGTGGAGCCTGCTGGACAGGCCGCGGGATCACTTCTCACTCCGCCTATGACTGGGGATGGTGCTAGCGAGAAGTCTTCACGAATACATGGGCTGGGCCGATCTATCAGTGTGAACTCTAGCGATGTGCGACGACGGCTCACTAGACGTGGGGTTTCGGAGGGCACTTCCATGCGACCACCCATGACTTCCTCCAGCAGCCACGACAGCCGCGACACACCTAAGACACAACCTGGGGCAAGTCGCGATGCTGCTTCCGATGCCGAGACGCCTAATCCACCTATGGCAGGCGCCGGCATGGGCAGCATAGCCTCCCGCACCAAATCCCTCGGTCACGGCAGAAGAGAGAGCATGCAAGCCCGCCGCACACTTCGCCGTGGAGACACAGGACGAACTGCCGATGTCCCCGAGGAAACGGATCGAGATATCCTAGAACAGCAGGAGGATCTCGAGGGGGGTGGGAACGCGGGGAGTAATAGCCCGACGGGCTTCAAACCCGTGTACTTGAAGGGCGTCTTCAGCGTGAGTACCACGAGCAGTAAACCCATTCATTTCATCCGAGCGGATATTATCAGAGTTCTTTCGAGATTGGGAGTCGAGTTTTCGGAGATCAAGGGCGGGTTTAGGTGTAGACATGCGCCTTCGATCAAACCTGGTGCTGGTGGTGGAGCGGGAGGAGGGGGAAATGAGGATAGTGCGGTTATGAGTCCGCCGCCGCCAACTGATGCCACGAATCATCGACGGAAGATTTCCTTTGGAGGGTTCAACAGACAGAATAACGCTGAGCGGGATGCTTTCCGCGCCCAGCAACAGCAGTCCCAGCAACAACCGCCCAACCCCCGAGGCGGCGGCGGCGGCGGCGGCGGCAGCACGAGCATGAAACCTCCCCAACGTCCCACGGATCCCACAAGCTACGAAAACACAGAGGATGAATCCGACGAGGAGCAGCCCCGACGGCCACGCCCCTATGACCGAGATAGAGATCGGGACAGCAACGCCAACCGCGCCGCGGGCGAGACGAGCACGCACGTCCAGACGGATCTGGGGAGCAGTATGGTGTTGAAGTTTGAGATTTTCGTGGTGAAAGTGCCGTTGATTGGGTTGCATGGGGTGCAGTTTAAGAAGTTGGAGGGGGGGACGTGGCAGTATAAGAATATGGCGCAGACGATTTTGGATTGTTTGAGGTTGTGAGAGATGTGAGAGATGGAGGGGGGGGGAGGGGGGGGGGCCCGGCGGCTTTTCGTCCTTGAGGGAGGATTTTGTGGTGGAGAATGTTTTGGTGAGTGGGCTGGGGTGAGATGAGGGGCGAGGGGTGCTCTTTTAAAGACTTCAGTCTCTGCTGGTCCCCTGCGCGCGACCGTGTGGCTTCTGGGCGATATGTCTCTGCTTTGACTTTTGAACTTGTCTGATGATCCATGAGATTTCTTCCTTGCGTACGAGCGAGCGAGCGGACTGAGAGACGATCGGAGTTTGAGGAGCGAGCATCTTATCCTGTGTCGCACGACTTTTTGTAGCATTACGGCATTCTTCATAATTGATAGAGATCAATGGATATGAGCGGTTTGTTTCGCAGGCACAGGAGTTCGATTCATGACAACGTTATTACATTACACTTTCCGCCAGACCATACAGTTCGCGAGTATGCCTGTTCTACCCTTCGCCCTCGCCAGATCCACATGATCCTTCTCATCCTCCGCGGCTACGGCATCGATCTGCTCTGCATCTTGCCCTTTGAGTCGAGCTAATTCATTCATTTCGCCGATTTTCCAGCCGCGAAGGAACAGGATACAGCTTGCCGCAGCGATGTACATGAAGCCTGTGAAGAGCTGCGTTCCCAAATAACTGCCCGTCCCGGCCACGATCTCCAGGGCTATGGGTTCGCTGAAGGTGCTGGGTAAGACGATGAACAGCCAGATGAGATTTAATGCGGCGGGGACATCTCGCAACCCTACCACTTCGGCTGTGACGGGCGCTACGGTACACCAGAAGGTTCCGGCCACGGTGCCGCCGATCAGGGAGTAGAAGATCAGAACGCCGTAGCTGTGGGAGAAAATCCAGATGATGAGGGCGAAGAGGCCGGCGAGGAAGGTCATCAGGCCTGCCATGTTCAGCCGCCCTATAGAGTCGGAGAAGTATCCGATGGGCGGTCGACCGAGCGCTTGACCTAAGTTGAAGAGGGCGGAGATGAGGGAGGCTTGGGAGGCGCTGAGGCCGATCGCGTTGGCGTAGTTTGCTAAGCTGAAGATGAGGACGACGTAGGCCAGCAGGCTGAAGAAGCCCCAGAAGTTGACGAGGAGGTATTCGGGTCGTTTGAACAATTTGGTGTCGAAGGCGAGTTGCGAGGCGCCGATGATTTTGTTGCGGTCTCTGAGCAGGATCGTGCAGATGGTGTTTACGGCGAAGGCGACGATTCCGAGGACGCGGAAGGCCCAGGGGAGACCGATGGTTTTGATCATGGCGCCCGTGGCGAGGGAGTAGGTTAGGCCGCCTAGGCCGGATCCGCAGGTTGCGAAGCCGTTTGCTAGCGAGCGCTTGGTCGTGAACCATTGCGGGACTATACCGACGGAGGGGATGAAGAGGAATCCCATGCCGATCCCGAAACAGATCCCTTGGCTGAGGAAGAGGTGCCAGATCTTGGTGGCGAAGGAGGCGCCTATTAGACTGAGGGTTTCGAACACGATCCCGATGAACAAGGTTGGTTTCGTGCCGAGGATACGGACGCCGTAGGTTGCGAGGGGGGAGACGAGCATGGCGCAGGAGATGCTGAGGGAGCCTACGAAGGCGTAGTCCAAGGGTGTGGCGGACGGGAAGGTGTTGTTGGCCAGGTAGTGGGCGAGGAAGACTCCGTAGCTGCTGTTCAGGCCCCAGGTGTGGGCGTTGATCAGGGCGCAGCAGATTGTGCAGACCCAGCCGTAGCCGCCATTGGGTGGTGGCGCTGGGGTGGATGAGGGTGCGGGCTGTTTCTCGGCGGTGGAGGCGAGAGTCTCGTTCGTCGGTGAGTCTTCGTGATTACTTGAGATGGAAGCTTTATGGTCCGAAGATGGCGATGTTCTTTCGCGTTCGGTCTTGACATCATCGCTGCTATTCGACTGGGACGTCTTCATCTTGGACGAACTGATGGCGATCTGCTGGTGATGTCACGGCCTCGGTTTCCAGCTTCACGTCGGGAAGGTGGCGGGAATTGGCGATGTATGGTGCATCGTTCTTACGATGTACAACATCTTAGGAGTCATGCTGCCCGCTCGTACGAAATGCATAGCCGTATAGTTTGTTAGGTAATAGCCCGCCCTGTCGCTACTACTTTCGAGCTTTTCACACCGCGCGTAGCCCGTAGAAGTCGATGTGGATCATCCGTGCCGACTTCCTTCCTGTTGCCGTCTGGGGTACACGGCGGAAATACCAATGGCTTGAAGCTTGTTACCGCAGCGAAACCATTATTGTCGCGACTTATAAAGTGTTGATCGTTCGCCGGCCTGCTATCGTCTACGGTTCTAAGTGGTGCCCGTCACAGTCCTTCTGGAGCAGGCGGATCCACCTAAGGTTAGATAGAATATATCCTCGTGGGTTGGATGCCGAAGTCCACCTCGGCTCAAAGATGACCGACGACAGTGATCGATCATCAAAATGTCACCACAGATAACGTCACCATCAGACATAAATGAAAGAAAAGTAAAGTTGCGAACGCGGCTCTATTCTTTTCACAACTTATATATTGTCATTTCTCTATCACATCTCAACATGTCCAACCGTGCCCTCTCTTCAGCTATTAATCGGGTCGCTGCAGTCTCCCAACAGCTCTCCTCCCAGCATGCTGTGAAGACTCCCATCCGGGCTGCATCGACATCAGCATCCGCAAGCACGACCTTCAAGCTCAACACTGGCGCCTCCGTCCCTGCGATCGGCTTCGGGACATGGCAGGACAAGGAAGCACAAGAGCCGGCTGTCACAGCAGCACTGAAGTGTGGGTACAGACATATTGATACCGCTCGAATCTACGGCACCGAGCCCGCCGTAGGAGCTGCGATAAAGAAGTCGGGTGTGCCAAGATCAGATATCTTCTTAGTCACGAAATTATGGAACAACAGTCACGACCCTGCTTCCGTGGAGCCGGCACTAGATGCCTCGCTGAAGGATCTAGGAACTGATTATGTGGATCTGTATTTGATGCACTGGCCTTCAGCCTTCAAAGACGGCAGCAAGATGTTCCCAAAGGACAACGCTGGGAATGTGCAAACAGGATCAGCAGATTACGTTGACACGTACAAGGCCATGGAATCCTGCTTCAAAAAGGGCAAAGCGAGAGCGATCGGCATTTCGAACTTCAGCAAATCGGAAGTGGAGAGGCTACTAAAGGAGACGACTGTGGTGCCGGCGGCGCATCAGATGGAATGTCATCCTTATCTTTCGCAGAAGGCCTTTGTGGAGTGGCACAAACAGAAGGGTATTCATGTGACGCAGTATTCACCGTTTGGCAATCAGAACCCGGTGTATTCGAAGGGTGAGGATATGGGCAAGTTAATGGATGATCCCGTATTGGTGGAGGTGGGAAAGAAGTATGGGAAGACTGGCGCGCAGGCTGCACTGGCCTGGGGTATCGCTCACGAGCGGACGGTGAGTTGCATGCGTGATGTTGACCTGAGCCTTTGAGGTACTGATTCGTGATGTTTTTTCAGGTCATCCCGAAGTCCAAGACAGAGAGCAGGATCCAGGCGAATCTCGAGGGCGACTTCAAGCTTGAGCAGGAAGATGTCGAGAAGATCGATGCGTTGGATAAGAAGTTGAGGTTCAATGATCCCTCCAAAAACTTCGGGTGGGAGTTCTACGCAGACTTGGACGGCAAACAGTCCTGATCTCGTTTAGCAAAGGCAAGCACGTGGTCGCATTGCAATTGACGCGGGCGACTGTTGTATTATAGGTGGCGGTATGGAGGAATATAGACAAGATAGCTATGATAGCTATGATAGCTGTATAGACAGGCATTCCAACAAGCTGACTGGTGCGCCTGCTCCGATATCCATCTCGCATAGCGCTGTATACATGGACATGTGATGATCGTGATTATTACTGTGAAATGTGCAGAGACTAGAAGTGCAATTCGTTGCTCGTACCTGACTAGCATTACTAGCAAGGGGTACTTTTGACGCCATCTTTCGGAGCTACCCGCTATAGCCTCTGATCGACGTTAAAATCTCCTGAGTGGCTGGGGATTTGGCGCGAATAGTACGCGCTCGCCGAGTCAAAAAGAGCGCTTCGAGGACGAAATCTGAGGCCTACTAAGAGATTATAGGCCTGGGTGGATAGTTGCATGATCAAAGCAGGAGCAGACGCGATAGTGTCCGTCATTCCTCCGCTGTCGAATAGCCGTCTGACATTGTCCGCTGAGCAGACGCGCCGTTGACCATCTAATTGACTTGTTTGTGAGAGACTCGGTCAGGGTCTCCTTTCTCATCCTCCCTCCCTACAGTACCCGAGTCTGTCTCTCCCTCATCTCCCACTTGCCGAGACCCTCCCTCCCGATCGCCCAAGTACCGTCCGTGTGCACCCTCACCATACTCTTTCGAGAGTGGCAGCAGCAGCAGCAGCGCATCGACCATGTCTATCATCGCCTACTCGGCCGCTATTCCTGACTTTGATTTCTGAGTCGCTTTTGGAACACATCTTTGGGCGTTGGCCGTTGCCGAAGTCTACTGGCTGGCGTGAGCCACCGCTGTCTGCTATTCGATTGTCTTGGGATCTGCTCGTGACCGTCCCAAGGAGGCGGTAGTGGTCATGGGGTCGCCGTCGCACTCTCGTTCTTCTTCCTTTGGCGCCGACGACTACTACTCTGAGTCTCGAGTCGAACATACGGCAGAGGACACGCATGGCTATGATGCCTATGAGCAGGAAGACGCAGTGCCGGCGATACTGAAAACCCAGTCGTCGCTCGCCCACATACAGGTCCCCTCCTTCCGGTCCTTCGCATCCAGTATACCCGTACCCTCGCCCTCGACGACGAAGCGCAAACCACCGCCTTTCGCCCTTGCTCGTTCGCCGCGAGCTGCCTCTTTCTCGCTGGCGGAGAGAGCATCGCCCAGGCTTGCAGAGCCATCATCTAGACCCTTCTCCTTGGACAGTCCACTACCACAGCAGCCGAACGGACTATTGAATCAGTTGTCTCCACCTCTAACGGAGGATTTCACGGCACAGCAGGAGGATAGGTAGCTACGCGCCGTGGCTATCAGAGGTACTCAATGTGGGCTGACGAAACACAGGGCAAGCCACAGCTACCCATACACTCACGGCCACGATCGCAACGAATCTATCGACTCTCGCCTGCTTAACAACGAGGCAGTCGCGTCGAACAGGTCCTCCCGACGCTCCAGCATCCCAGTCAACGCACGTTATGCTCACGACCAAGCACGAAGCCACGCGCCCAAGACATCAATAAGCAGTTCCGACTACTCAGCTGTGGAGCACGAAGTAAGAGGAAGACGTTCAATGCATATACAGCAGGCACCTAGCATGACCTTGCAGCAATTTGACGGCGTGCAGCGGACACTTTCTGACAGCTCCTTACTCTCTGAGCCTACTTCACTGCGGGATCAGAGACTAAAGTCACCGGGTAGGAGAGCCTTCTTCGGGTGGAAATCCTCGTCGCAGAGGTCTGGTAGCGAGTCGCCTACTACGACGTTCTCCGATCGATCGTTGTCTCCATTGCCTTCGCCAGGCATCACAAAGCCTTTTGCAGGGTCACCAATGGAGGGCTCGGTGTCTACCACTCGGCTTACGCCGTCTGGGCTGGACATACAGAAGGCCAATGCACGCAACGACAACTCGATCTACTTTGAGAATCCTGATACACCCATCTTACTCGGTTCTCCCGAAACCAATGCACATGTTCGCGAACTGGAACGGGAGCTGCACCAGATCAGCTCCGAGCTAGCGGGCTCTATTAAGCGTGAGATGGATCTTGAGGACGAGCTATATCGCTTGTCGCTTGAGATGCCAAGTTCGAACTCCGAAGGCCGACGAAGCAGCGACTACTTCTCTGATTCTGGTGCGAGCAGTGTACGATATCCCGTCACAGATCCCGATGCACGGCTCGTGCAGATGGAGACGAAGCTTCGCAAGGCAGAGCAGGAGAAGGCACAGATCAAGGTTGACGTGGCATCCACCATGCAGTCTGAGCTGGCGAGGAGGAGAGATCTAGAGCAGATTGTACATGCACTTGAGGAGCAACTACACAAGCGCTTTGACGAGGATGAACGTGTCACGGAGCTCGAGAAAAATCTCGATGAGTCGAGGAGACGAATGGAGCAAGAACGACAAGCAAAAGATAGCTTCGGCGATCTGTACAGTGCCACAAAACTGGAGCTGGTGCAGCATCAGAATGAAAGGGACAATCTTCGGGATGAGACTGTGCCGAATTTGCGCTCACGCATCGAAGGTCTGGAGGCAGAGGCAGGAGATGTGCAGGCTATCATGTACGAGAATACACGACTACAGCAGGAATTGGCGGCGCTGAAGGAGGCGCAGAGTAATGCTCGATTTGGTAGTATCGCCGAGGAGGGCGTGCCGATGTCACCTGTGGTTGGAAGAGGGAGCCTTTCGAGGTCGAACTCGCTTGCTAGGAACAGGAGCGTGCGTGGCGGGTCTATCACACGAACAGGCTCTGTCCTGGATCGTGCCGAGGGTGGCGGTCGACAACGCTCTGGCTCCGTCAGTGCACACCAAGGCCCGGTATCCTCGGAGGCAGTGAAGGAGATCGAGGATCAACGCGATGCTCTGCACAAGGCGTTGAGGTTGTTGATCTCGAGGCACGAGAAGCAACAGCGGGAGCATGAGCGGGCGGTGAAGAAGCTCACAAGAGCGAAGCAGCAGGCTGAGACGGTCACGCCGAAGCGTACTGCTTACCATGCTGAAGTTGCGTTCCTGAAAGACGAAGTCACGACTTTGCGGAAACGGACCGAGGATGCTCTCGAGCAGAAGTGGCAGTATGAGAAGGGCTTGTCTGGCGTCAAGATGGATCTCGATCGCGCTGAGCAAGAAACGAAGGGTTTGAGAGATCTATTGCAAGAGTCTAATACGCAGAAGAACCGCCACTCCGTTCTTTCAGGCTACGGCAGCGACTACGGTGATGATGAAGACGTGCCTGACAACATGAAACTCAGCATCTCTTCCGCCGAACATCAACGCGATAACGCCCGCGAAGCAGCAGAAGACTATCGACAGCGTGCCGCTTCTGTGGATCCATCTAATGCCCAAGCTTTGATGAGCTCGGCGCAGAGAATGGAACAGCTTGCCGACAGACTGGAGGAACAAGTTCAGGCCAATGTCCAACTTCGCGATCGTCTGGCTGAGGCGGTCGAGAAGGGCGAGAAAGAACAGAAGGTCTCCACAGGGCAGATCGAGGATATGCAGAGGAAATTGGCCGGAATGGAAGATAGTGTGCTCGAAGCACAGCAGCATTCGGAGACCATGCTCGGCAACCACGAAACCGAAGTCCGCCGGATCTCCGAAGCCACCTCGCCCTCCCTCCAACGCCTCCGCATCTCCATCCCAGACGCCAAGAGACTTTCGCCCGCACATTCGCCTCTCTTGCCCGGCTCCAGATCGCCACGGATCAGCAAGAAACGTCTGAGCGGGGCGACGCTGTCTGAGGCGAGCAGGACGCAGGCGTTGGAGAGGAAAGTCAGGGAGTTGGAGAAGTTGCTGAGGGAGGCGGAGGATGATGTGCAGGTTGTTGTTCGGAGGGTCAATAGGAGTCAGTTTGAGGTTGCCGAGTTACAGACGGAGAGGGATGCGGCGATGGTGCAGATGAGGAAGTTGGCGGCGTTGGTGGAGGAGGAGAGGACGAGGGGGGAGGGGTTGATTGAGAAGTTGTAGTGGGTACGGATTTAAGGATATGGGTATGCTAATCGCTGCGGGAGTTTTGGTTGGCATAGCGAGTCGACGGGAGTCATTACATGTTGTACGATACAGAGCCTAGTGATTTGACCTATGGCTTAGATGGATAGAGAAGCACTGGAATTCTGTTCTGGAATCATTGTGCAGTGTTTCGTTGCACGAGACATGACCCTCGCGTGTTGCATTGGAGCGTGGCGTCTGCTGTGCATGTTCGAGCAGTTTGGTACCGCGCTGTGCCTTCTGCATGCGGCTGCTTGCTGCCTCTTTCGTGTGACGATTGTTGCACTCCACTTCGACTTGTCTGTCTTTCACATGATATCGTCTTGCCAGGAGGCCCTGGTCAGGAGAAGGTTAAAGTTATGGGTCGGAAGCGTGCCCGAAACCCCTGTTTCCGTTGCCCTTGCACGCGATGTGGGGGACTTTTGGGCACCGGGAAAGCCAGAAGCGAGGGAGGCCATTTCAATGGTGAAGCTGTCGTTCATCTCGCTTTGAAGTAGGATTGAGGTTAAGGCGAGTGAAGTTGAGGATGAGTGGTTAGCCTCTCAAAGCAAAGTTTAGGCTAAGCACTACTCTCCAGCTCGAGTGAACTACCACTGCAATTGGAGGGAGCGATTCAGGTCCTTGTCCATTCCAAGTGTCCACCGCCATTCTCACCCACAGCACAACCCCCCTGACTCGGGTGAGAGCGCTCTGAGCATCCGTCCAGCAGCACCCGACTTTTCGAGACAGCCACTGAGCTGAGTTGCTGGTCGACTATCATGTGAGTGCCAAGCGTGCATCTTCTACAACGCTAGAACTAACAACAGCTTCTGCACAGAACAATACCACTTCTCACACCAACATGGCGTACCAACAGCAGGGCCAGCAGCAACAACAGCAGCAGCAGGGCGGGCAACAAGATGCTCGTAACCCCAACCGCCTTCACTTGAACTTCGGCTTCAACAACAACAACTCGCCCAACTTCGCCGCCGAGCAAGGTCGTGCTTTCCCTACCACACCGTCCACCTTTCCCCAGCCGCTCGGTCAGCAAGATGTATGGGGCACAGGACAAGCTGCCAGTGGCATCAACAGCCAAGGGTATTTCTACAATACACCAAACCTTCAGCAGTACGGCAACTTGCCCTCGGGAGCTCAGACACCAGGTGCAGGCGCGGGCTACCGCAGTCCAGGTGGCTACGCGGACGCAACCAATGGCTTGGCCCATCAATTTCAGCATCAGAACTTGGGAGGCAACACACCGCGATCCGCTAGTCCGTATCAGAGGCAGGCATCACCTGCGAATCCGCAGAGGCCGAGGACAGCGGGGCAGACAGCTGCTCAGGCCCAGCAGCAGTATGGAAGCTATCTCAATGCTCCTATGCCGGGACAGCAGCAGCAACAGCAAGTGCCCTCGGGACCGAGTATCTACGATGATGAGCCACCACCAAAGAATCCGGAGAAGTATTCCACCACTATCACCGAGAGAGTGAAGTTGCAGAAGATGTTGACGCAGGAATTTTTCAAGGAGAACGTCGAGAGGGCCAGGGCGAGGAATGAGAGGTATATTCGGACAAGCGTGGAAGGGCGTGATGTTGTGTATGCTGACTTCTGACCACAGAGCCAAGGAGCTGGAAGGCATTATTAGCTCGAGAGAGCTATCGGATGCTCGTAAAGAGCAAAAGAAGAACACCATGCGCAAATCCGAAGCCAACTTTCTACGATTCCTGCGGACGAGCGAGCGACAGCAGAACTACAACACGCTCAAGATCATCGGCAAAGGTGCTTTTGGTGAAGTCAAGCTGGTGCAGCGGAAGCATGATGGCAAGATCTATGCATTGAAGTCGCTGGTCAAGGCTGAGATGGTAAGCTTGATCCTCGTCATGCTGGTGGTTCTTTTGCTGGCATGCATCGTATGCCGAGTAAGCCCATATTAACATCTCGATCACAGCATAAAAAGGATCAGCTCGCTCACGTTCGCGCCGAGCGCGATATCCTCGCCAATGCCGACAGCCCTTGGTTGGTGAAGTTGCATACATCGTTCCAGGACTCGACCTTCTTATACATGCTGATGGAGTTCCTACCTGGAGGCGATCTGATGACTATGCTCATCAAGTATGAGATCTTCTCGGAAGATATCACGCGATTCTATATGGCCGAAATCACACTGGCGATTGAGGCGGTGCATAGGCTGGGCTTTATACATCGGTTTGTCCTTTCCTTTAAATCGTCGTATCTTGGCAAGACTGACATGGCCACAGTGACATCAAACCCGACAACATCCTCCTCGATCGTGGCGGCCACATCAAACTCACCGACTTCGGTCTCTCCACTGGTTTCAGTAAAGAACATTCTGCCTCGTACTACCAACAACTCATGTCCCAGAGTCGGCCCAAATCTCTCGCCCAGAACCGGCAGAGTGTCAGCATCGACCAGATCCAACTCACAGTTTCCAATCGCAATCAGATCAACACTTGGCGTAAATCTCGTCGCCAGCTCGCCTATTCCACCGTCGGAACACCAGACTACATCGCCCCCGAGATTTTCAGCGGGAAAGGGTATGATTTCGGCTGTGATTGGTGGTCGTTAGGCACAATCATGTTCGAATGCCTGATTGGCTGGCCTCCATTCTGCGCCGAAGAGCCACATGATACTTACCGCAAAATCGTCGACTGGCCTCGCCACTTACACTTCCCACCTGACCAACAGCTCGGTGACGACGCGCAAACGTTCATCTGCTCACTCATCTGCGACAGCCAGAATCGTCTAGGTCGTGTCAATGGCGCTGCGGAGCTGAAACAACATCCTTTTTTCCGTGGAGTGAACTGGGACAGTCTACGCAAGATCAGAGCACCTTTCGAGCCGAAGCTGCAGAGTAATGTCGATACACAGTACTTCCCTATTGATGAGATCCCGCAGGTAGACAATTCGGCACAGTTGCGAGCACAGACGGAGGCACAGATTGCCGCTACCAATGGCGGAGACGATTCCACATTGTCGTTGCCTTTCATTGGGTATACTTATAAGCGATTTGATGCGTTCAGGGGTGCTTGATGGGTCTTTTCTCAGCATGATTCCGTGGGATGGGTTGCGCGATGAAATGAAACGTGCATTGTGGCGCGAGCTACTTCGTTTTCATATGACGAGCGTTCGGAGCACTTGGGCAAGAAAACATGACAAAACAGATGAGCGTGGTGGCAAGGCGTAGTGGCAGGGCGTGGCTGAATGCTCAATTGAGCCCAACTTCATGGCATGGATGAGGCGACTTTTAGGAGTTGATGAGTCACGGCAGGCATATGGCATAGGCATGGGGCATGATCTTCCACTGCTGAGCAGGGGAATGTTCTTTTTAGCATTCCTGTGATAGTAGCTTGAATCTAATTACTGTTGCCCATGTCCAGTCCCCCGCTTGCTTGAGAGGTGCCGTTTGCGAGCAGGCGGAAAGCAAGCCCTCGCGAATTACCACAGCTGTGAAGAGGGAGCGTGCGAGGTGGATCCGCCATCAATCCCAAGGCCCAGCGCGGATTTGGACTGAAGCCTTTGGCAGATCGGTCGTGTAGCAGTGCGTATGATGTCGTAATCTGCAGCGTCATAAAGAAATCGTGCTTCAGGATGTCTCATCGCAGATCCGGTCGTCGATGCTAGCATATGCTCATGTGTGAGGTAGGCTCGAGGCGGAAGCCGCAGTACAACGACAAGAACAAGTCGCTTGGCCACTTGCTCCGCCCTCATCGCAGGCGTTCCATATCCATCACCGCTGTCGTCAAGTCAAGTAATTCCTCCTTCACCGCGCCTCAAACTGAATCATCCGGTTCGTCCTCTCTTTGTACAGCACCCGGTACCCGCACTCCTTGCACCTGATCGGGTCACTCTTCCGCAGAATGACTTTGGCATCGCAGTCGCCGCAGAGGTAGTGGACTGGTCGCGCCGTGTCTTCGTAGTTTCCTGAGCCGGTGATGTTGAAGGCCGTGGCTGATGATTGGGTCGAGGTGGTGTTGGGGTTCGAGGTTGTGTTGCCGCCGGGGCCAGTGGTGATGTTTTGGGGCGCGGTGAGGGAGGGGGGGGTGTATTGTTCGCGGGACATTTTGGCGGTGGTGGTGCGTGGGTTGTTGAGGGTGGTGTGTGTGGTTTTGTAATGTCGTGGTTCTTGCGCATGCGACAGTAGGGCTTTGTCAGGCGCAAGAAGTTCTAGCTGCTGTGGCTGCGGGTGTGGCGGTGCGAGGCCGAGATCGCTATCGATTACAGTGGCGGATAAGGTGTATTGTTTCTTGCTGAGAAATGTCACAAGCAAAGTACTAGTGCTCGCCATATGATCCTAGCAATCCCCTCGTCTGAGACTGCATAATCCATGTGTCCTTCTCGAGGCTACCGACTTGCAGTATGTCCGCCATACTGTCCGCCGACGACCTGAACGACTTCATCAACCCGGGTGTAGCGTGCATCAAACCGGTCGAGACACTACCCAAACAGCAGCCTATCGAGGATGGCAATCCCTACGAAGTGACTACGGAGGAGAAGATACAGGCCTCGCAGCCTCCTCCCCCCGCTCAGATATCTCTGACGGACTGTCTGGCTTGTTCGGGATGTGTTACAAGTGCAGAAGCTGTGCTGGTTAGTCTGCAGAGTCATAGTGAGGTCCTGGATACTCTGGACAGGCATGCAGAGATCAAGGTAGCAGGAGATGGATCATCTGTGGTCGGTCAAGATGATGGCAAGATCTTTGTCGCAACCGTCTCGCCACAGACTCGTGCCAGTCTGGCGGCTACATACAAGGTCTCGGAGCGAGAAGCTGGACATGTGATCAACCAGCTACTCAGCGGGCCCTATGGCTTACGATCTGGAGGCATACATGGCTCCGGCTTCAACTGGGTAGTCGACACCAACGTGATGCGAGAAGTCGCTCTGGTCTCAGCTGCGGACGAAGCACAGCTGGCCCTCGAAACTCCTTCCGACGACCTCAAACGTCCAGTATTGACCTCCGCTTGCCCTGGCTGGATCTGCTATGCCGAGAAGACACATCCATACATCTTGCCTCACCTCAGCAAGCTGAAGTCTCCACAGGCTTTGACAGGTACCCTACTGAAGTCCGTGCTGTCGAAGAAACTGGGTGTCAGGCCCGACCAGATCTGGCATATGGCAATCATGCCCTGCTTTGACAAGAAACTCGAGGCTTCTCGTGCCGAGCTCACGTCTCATACTTGGCATGGTCAGGAAGGCGACGCAGTGCGCGATGTGGACTGCGTTATTACAGCACGCGAACTGCTCATGTTGGCCGAGAGCCGGAACATCAGTTTTCCTTGTCTACCACGGACGCCATTGCCCAAGCATATGAGACCTGCCTTCCCAGATCCACACATTAACGACTTCCTCTTCGGTCGACGAAGCAACAAGCGTTTTGCAGACAAAGATACGACTAACACAGTCGGTACGAGTGGCGGCTACCTCCACCACATTCTTCAGACCCAACAACGGCGAAACCCTGAGTCCTCAATCCGCACTCAACGAGGCCGAAATTCAGATGTCGTGGAATACTCTCTGGTGTCACCCAACGGCGAAATCCTTTTCAAAGCAGCCCGCTACTACGGTTTTCGCAATATTCAGAACCTCGTCAGAAAACTACGACCCGCGCGACCGAGTCGAATGCCAGGTGCTGCTTCTACTGCTATGCGGAAGGGTCGAGCACGGAAACCTGGCGGTGTTGAGGCTGGCGGCGGTACGGATGGTCAGGACTATGCCTATGTGGAGGTTATGGCTTGTCCGGGCGGATGCACGAATGGTGGAGGACAGATCAAAATTGGAGATGTGCTTACTTTGAGGCAAGTAGGGGGCACCGGTGTGGAGAATGGTAGTACCGAGCAGGAGATCCTGCCGATGCAGAGGGAGTGGCTGGGACTGGTTGACGAGGCTTATTGGAGTGCGGAAGACTCAGGCAAAGAGGATGAAGATGTGCGTGGTCCGGATGGGGATGGCGATGTGGATATGCATAACGGCGACGACTGTGGACCACATGATGATGACAATGTGATCGATGGTATCGATCGGCGGAAAGTGCACCAAATGCTGCAGCACTGGAGTGAGATTACGAGTGTGGAGCTGGACAAGCTGGTTTGTACCACATACCGTGCTGTTGAGAGCAACGTAGGCAAGAACGGAGGCGAAGCTAGCGAGGTCGAGAAAGTCTCCGCCCTGGCTGTAGCGGCAGGTGGAGGATGGTAAATATCCTTGGACCAGGCCGTTGGCATTCAATGAAAGGTACCATGAACTATATACAAAGACATCACATGAATAGACAAAGCAGCGTTTTCTGCCATCACAAATCTTTCGTCCTCTCCTCACTCTCCCTGATCCACTTCTCTGCCATTCCTCTATCTCTGACCTTGAGTCCAATCTTGAAAGGCTTTGGATCCAGTGTCAGACTCGTGGGGAAAGCATTACATCCCAGAGCATCCAGGATCGGTCTATCACCTGCCTTCTTCGCCGGCAAGACCTCAAAAGCCGTGATGATGCGCAGGAATGCGGTGTACAGCTCGCGATTTGCAAGATGAGACCCGATACACATCCTGCTTCCAGCACCATAGCCGTAATGAGGTGTCCCCCTTGATGCCGCTGCATCATCAAGAGATGTGTCTTGGAGGTATCGATCGGGATTGAAGTCGTCGGGGGATTGGAAGTGCGATGGGTCGTAGTGCGCCGCATAAGCATTCATGTAGAAACTCGTTCCAGCTGGAATGACAGCATCACGGTACTTGATATCTCGGATACTCGTCCTAGGTAGACAGATGGGTATCACGGACCAATATCGTAGAGTTTCTTTGACTAATGCGGTCAGGTAGGGGATCTTTTCGCCTGTGTCCGACAGGGAGGAGGCCCACGGATCAGGGTGTTCGGACGGTGGGTAGACAGAGTGGATCTCGTGAAGGGCGCGGGCTTGGATTTCTTGACCGTGTGGACTTGAGAGGTAGGCGATTGTCATTATTAGATTTCCTGGGACTGTGTCGAGGCCGGCGGAGACCATGGTCAAACCAATCGACATCACTTCACCTATGACGGGATCACAAGTCAGCTCGTGATGAGGGCCTCTGTGCCTGTGAAGTAAGCTTACCATCTGTCAACTTCGCTTCGGGGTCCTTGAGCACATTGCCGCTGATGCATGGCTTGTCGGTGCCGTCTTTAATTCGCTGCTTGAGCATGTTGAGTAGCTTGTGCATATACTGTGCTCTCCGCTTTCTGTACTCCTGTGGTCCAGAACTTCCTCCTGGAAGTAAGCGCAGCATTGGAACGTAGTCCGCCCAGTTGTTGCTCGTCGATCGGAAGTTGCTCACTACTCGCTCTACGTGCGTGATCTCCTTGAGCATCTCATCGTTGACATTGCCCTCGATTTTGATACCATAGTTGAGAGTCAAGGACGTACTGAGAGCATAACGAGTGAAGTATGCATTCGGATCGAGGTCGCTCTCGCCGTACTTGGAGTCCAAAAGCATCTCCTTGATACTCTTCGTTGCTTCATAATCGATGATAGGCATATAGCTTTGCACAGCTGGACGATTGAGTGCAGTAGCAGCAGCCTTCCGTCGAGCTTTACAGCTCTCATCCCACGGTGAGGTGCCAATAGTAAAGCCTTCTGATGAGCTGACGACTGTGTGGAATGTATGCAACATGGGTCGACTGATCAGGGCTGACTGGTTCGTGATCCATAAGTTCTTGACACTATCGAAGGTGTTGGCGAAGACGATCCGGCGGTTGCCCATCTTCACCTGGAACACTGGGCCATATTTCTCGCTCCATTTCTGAGCTACTTTGGCGTGATTATCACCGAGTTGATGCAGATTCCCTAGGATCGGCAGGCCAGGTATACTAGGGAGGTCCTTGATCTTGGGCACATCTGTCTTGTCCAGTAGCTTAAGAATGGTGTACCCGAGGGCTAGAAGGAAGAAAGGGAGAATGGCTGGCTGAGTGAGGATGGAGAGAATGCCTTGAGAGTCTGTCTGCACCATGACTGCTGTTCGTTGCGAACGTGACGAGTCGTACAGTAACTGAACAAGGAATTCGTTCTTGCCTTTTCTATCTTTCCTCTAAATGCTATGGTTCGTCGCTTGGGCCGAGCGAAAACCGTAGCTGCCCGCACTCGTGGAACCAAAGCCGCAGTGAGCAGTGCTGCTTGCCAAGTACGGGCAACAGGGTCAACTAGTCGTGTGAGAAGGAGGTGGTGGTTCAAACTCTGTCCGAGCTGCATCTGCATACGATGCGGGGTGCATGGTTGTGACGATCTTGGCGCGGAACAATCGCCGCTATCATCGACTCCATTTGCACCATACTCGGACATCTCTCGCATTAGCCATCTACTCCAATGCATCATGGGCACGTCGAGGCGGCCGCATGTGCATGCGATGGCAGGTGCTGCGAGTCGAAAACCGCTGAACTTGCAGGCAGTTGTGAGAGCTTCGACGAGACGGACTGGACAGATCATCGGCTAGTCAGCCACTATCAATCGTATTCCAACTCGAGCGCAGGATCTATTCTACCAGCACAGTCGCCAAAGCCAACTAAAGCACCAATCTGATCACCACATACACCTTTGATGGTGATAGTATCCCCATCGTTCAGGAACGTCCTCTCCTCGCCATCCTCAAGCTTAATGCTTATCTTCCCATTCTCACTCTGCTCTAGCAAGCAGCCTTTAGCCGACATGTCCTCGCCGCTGATCGTGCCAGAGCCAAGGAGATCCCCGATGTTGAACGGGCACCCACCTACGGTATGATGTGCTAGCATCTGAGGAAATGAGAACAGCAGGTTTCTAGCACTTGTAGTGCAGATCTTTGAGCTTTTTCCGGCAGACGTTGTGAGTATTACGGAAAGATCGATCTCGAAATGTGACTTTCTGCCCCTCTCGTCGAGGTACGGAAGTGGCTTCACATCGTTCTGTATGCCGACCGTCGCAAACGGCTCCAATGCATCCATAAGGACTATCCATGGTGAGATGGTAGTGCCAAAGTTCTTGCTGTTGAAAGGCCCAAGCGGAACATACTCCCAAGCTTGGATATCTCTGGCCGACCAGTCGTTCAAAAGCACAACACCGAACAGATTATCTTGAGCGTCCTGGATGCAGATAGGCTGACTCAGTGCGGTAGGCTTACACAAGAAACAGCCAAGCTCAAGTTCCATATCGAGCTTACGGCATGGTGCTAGCAAAGGCTCTTTAGTCTTCGGATCACTCAAGATCTGACCATTAGGACGTCTGATAGGGGTGCCAGAGACCACAATCGACGATGCTCTACCATGATAGCCTACTGGGAGGTGCTTGTAGTTCGGCTGTAAAGCGTTCTCGGGTCCACGGGACAAGACGCCAACGTTATATGCGTGGTGAAGACCAGCGTAGAAGTCCGTGTAGTCGCCAATACGCATTGGGAGGTGCATCTGACATTGTCGGTGCGGTATTAACGCCGCTGTCCGAAGATCCTTGTTGGTCTCCAGCACGTCTGGGAATGGTCCGTCTTTGAGGAGTACGCTCTGTAGGTACTCGCGCACTACGCGATGCATAGGTCTTCCAAGAGCAGCAAAGTCGTTGAGCGTGGACTGGGAGAATACTGCTTGGTGTGGCTGTATGATTGACAGTGCAGAGAAGCCATTGCCTTGTGCGAAGACGTGCAGGTCCAATACATGGTCACCAATCGCTATAGCTGTGTGTATTTCCTGATCGGCTGCTGTAGATACGATACCAAATGGTATGTTGTACAGCGAGAAGTCTGACTTCGGATCAATGTCTAGCCAGCTTTGCAGAGGTGCCATTGTGTGGTCATGGGTTTCTTAGGCTTTAGAATGCGTGTAGGTGCTCCTCCGTAATGAACATTGTGGTGCATCTGTTGGAGCCATGCCGCATATACAAGCTTTGATGTTCTCCATCCCCACTTTGACCAAACGGCCATTTTCCGCTCCTTCCGCATTGGGGCGTCATTGCAAAGGAGGGGAATGGTCCCAAGTTCTCGGATGCAGCTACAAGCAACAGCCTTTACTAGCCGCTGATGCAAGATCCGTGCGAGAGTCATCTCATCTGGCGTCGAGGCGGAATTATTGCGAGTTGGACTGCATCACATCGGGTCGCCACTGTTTTAGAAAATATTCAGTCACTCTGTAGGTCAGACCGGGCTTGACAGAGCCCACGTAGCAGTATTACTCTCGTTGACGAATAGCTCACTCCGTTCGTCGTCCTACTGGTCAATCAAGATTTCCCATCATGCCATTGACGGACTTCAAGGTCGGCGAGAAGTACAAATACCAGAATGGCTTGGGCTCATATCACGAGACCGAGGCGGTAGATGGTGCCTTGCCCATAGGGACCAACAGCCCTCAGAAATCGCCATTTGGTCTGTACAACGAGAAGCTGTCCGGTACAGCCTTCACAGCACCACGAGGAGAGAATCAACAAAGCTGGCTTTATCGCATCCTCCCAGCATCGGCACACAAGCCTTTCGAGGCTCGAGAGACAGACACATTTGACACAAATCCAGGCATACATGGTAAGGAGCGATGGCATCAAATTCCCAATCAACTACGTTGGGATCCTTTCGACATGGACGAGACTGTAGATTGGGTCCACAGTCTGAGACTGGTGGCTGGTGCTGGTGATCCGACCATGAAAAGTGGTCTGGGAATATTCATCTTCGCCGCTGGGAAGGACATGAATCCTCACGAGGCGTTCTACAGCGCGGACGGCGACCTCTTGATTGTCCCTCAACATGGTGCACTCGACATCCAGACCGAACTAGGCAAGATCCTCGTCCGGCCGAACGAGATCTGTGTCATACCACGAGGTATTCGGCACCGCGTGACGCTGCCTGAGGGTCCAGTCCGAGGATACATTTTAGAGCTATACCAAGGCCACTTCGGACTCCCAGAACTAGGACCCATTGGATCAAACGGCCTGGCAAACGTCCGCGACTTTCAAGCACCGGTCGCTCACTTCGACGAAGACACTGAGAATGAGTACACTCTGTTTGCCAAATTCAGCGGGCACCTCTTCGCCGCAAAGCAGAACCACACGCCTTTCGATGTGGTGGCTTGGCATGGCACTTACTACCCTTACAAGTACGACCTTGGCCGCTTCAACACAATTGGATCAATCTCATACGACCATCCAGATCCATCTATCTTCACCGTCCTGACGGCTCAATCCGAACATGCAGGCACAGCAATAGCAGACTTCGTCATCTTCCCGCCTCGCTGGCTGGTAGCTGAGAACACATTCCGCCCACCATGGTATCACCGTAACACGATGAGTGAGTTCATGGGGCTCATACATGGTCAGTATGACGCAAAGACCGGCGGTGGCTTCCAGCCTGCTGGAGCTTCACTACACAACGTCATGAGTGCTCACGGTCCCGACGCGGCGACGCATGAGAAAGCTAGTAATGCCCAGCTGAAGCCTATGAAGGTTGGAGAGGGAAGTATGGCGTTCATGTTCGAGAGTTGTTTGATGGTCGGTGTGACAGAGTGGGGACTGAAGAAGTGTGCTAAGGTGCAAGAGGGTTATAATGCAGAGTCGTGGGAGCCATTGAAACCTCACTTCCAGCGACCAACGCCGGCGGAGATCGTCAACGGCACTGCTCATGGCACCAAAGGGCCGGCGGCAAATGGGGCACAGGTGCCTCACTATACATAAGTCTGTAGCGGGAAGATTACTGCGCCGATCTTCGTGGTCTTCGTGCTTCACACATGAGACTTTCTAGATGCCAAGTTGGCTTGGTGGTCCGTTATGCACTCGTTGCGAAAGAACCTGTGAAGAGCTTATAATGCACCCTAATGGAGATCGTAAGAGGTAATAACGGCCCATACAAGAGCCTGATGTGGGTCGTCTTGGGGAAGCAACATGCAAACGACTAGTACACATATTGATGTCCATATCTCGATAATATTGACGACTCTCGTCCTACATGATACCTCTTTCAACATATTCGCCAACGGACGCCGTCTTGTTGTACACAGCTCTCCATGCTCTGGGGT
The DNA here is from genome assembly GCF_035927965.1 of Recurvomyces mirabilis. Taxonomy (NCBI): domain Eukaryota; kingdom Fungi; phylum Ascomycota; class Dothideomycetes; order Mycosphaerellales; family Teratosphaeriaceae; genus Recurvomyces; species Recurvomyces mirabilis. The sequence goes on along the minus strand of NW_027041938.1, from coordinate 307,392 downwards.
TGACAGTCGTCGCCTTACCATTCTCTACCTCGAAGACAACCTCATCCAGACCAACATTACCATAGGTCTTGCTATCAACCATGGCCCATTGCTCGCAGTCCGAAGAGAAAAGCCCGCCATTTGGCGCTTCAGCCAGTGCTCTGACAATGAGTCGGTAGGAAATCCGCTGCTTTGTTGGCGAGACCTGCTGTACCAAGTTGGTTGGGAACATGCGTATATCAACCGGCGTCAGAGCTCCAACGAAGAGTTGTGCAAGGACGGGCATAAGATTCACGCCTTGACTGTACCAGCTCTTGACTACCAGACCAGCTTCACCCGTGTTGGTGGTGAGAGTCATATTTGATGCCTGGCTGGAGTTGGCCGACTTGTAGACTCCAGCATAATTTTCCTGCGACTGAGCTCGCGCTGTGTTCTCCAGTGCAGGCACGAGCGTAGCGGCCATGATATCCGAGATTTGCTCCACGGTTGAAGTCGTCTGTTTGCCAGCGGCCAGCACCACGTACCCGATATTGTAGTCAGGAATCAACACAAAATGCGAGCTATAGGAGAAGAGGTCGCCGGATTTGGTGTAGAGGTCCACGATGTGGTTACTAGGAGTGGCCACCCTCCAGATCTCCCATGGCATGCCAACACCTGTGTTCATCTGGCTTGTGAAGGTCGAGGGCTTCATCCATTGACGAATCGTGGTGGGAGAGAGGAGAGAAGCGTTGAGGATACTTTGACCCATCTTGATCAAGTCTGCTTGGGAGGAGTACATGCCGCCATCGCTGTTGGAATCAGTATATGTAATCGAGATGTTCCGGGTCAGGTGCACTTACGGTGTCTCGCCACCAAGGTCGGCAACGAAGAAGGAGTTGACGGGTCCACCAGGCATGACTGCGTTCGTGAGATTCTTGGGAACGAAGTAGCTCGAGTCGGCCATGTGGAGCTTATTGAACAGATCTTCCTGAAGCATGTCTGGGAACGATCTTCCGGTGATGTTTGCCAGGGCAAAGCCAAGCAGCTCAAACCCGGCGTTCGAGTAGATTGGAGTAGTGTATGGAGCATAGATTGGATGTGCCGCAGCAAGACCATCAGCGTATTCTATCCTGGTCAGCATGAAGTATCTGCATTGATCGGAAGCCGTACTCACGCTCTTCGCTACAAGCATTCGTGAAATTGTAACCGCATGGTGGAAATGTTGAAGCGGGAAGTGCTGGAGCGCCAAACATCTGAGGTGGCAGTGAAGCGACTTGTGTAAGAAGTTCCAAAGGCGTGGAGTCTGTGCCAAAGTCAGTATTGAAGGATCTCGTAGACTTGAATGGCACTGACAGTCTCTTGGAACACCCGCCATATGGCTTGCCAGAGCACCAAGTGTGATCTCATCCCAATCGATGCAATCGACAGGATCTGCTGACGCCGAGCAATTTTGGGGAGCCTCTGCAAGCTCGGGGACGAATTCTGTGATGGAGTGTCCCCAGTACTTCGTGCCGACCTCGACTAGCCAGAGGTATGTTGTGATTAACTTGCTTCCACTGCCAATCTGTAAAGGCAGTCAGCATCACATCGTAGCAGTGGCACCGTGATACTCACTCGAAAGACAGAGTCCACGCCGACTTCAGTAGCGCCTTGCGTGCTCGTCTTGAGCCATGGCGAAGTGTACTGATGAGAGAAGAGAGTCTCGTCTGCGCTAAAGACTCCCACCGTGAAGGAAGTAGCGTTGCTGGGTATGTTGCCGTATGGCGTCTTGCCAGTATTACCGGCGTAGTCGAGAGTGGTGGATATGTTCTTCAACGCGGCCTGGAAAGAATCCGCATCGCAGAGAGATGATGGAGCTGGAAAGACTGGACCCAAGATTGGACATGGTGTGTAAGCTAAGACTGTTGAGAGTGTTGCTGCTGCGACAGCGAGTCGACTGCCTATACGCATTGTAGTATATGCTGCGCAATTGGTGGTGCAGATACAAGTAGGAGAAGATGAAATGGTAATGTTTGTGTTGTTGCAATGGTCGAGGGCTTTCTATCTTATATTCAACTCGCTCGTAAATCTCTTGTCAAGGGACAATGCGCATGAGGCTGCGCACTCGCATAATCAAATTACAGTGTTGTGTCTCAGCCGCATTGATATGTTGATCATCCACTGCTCAGACGTATATCTTTGCATGGTGTATAGTCAGAGCAACGACCAATTTTATCTCCCCTGTATGTATGTGGTGTTGTGATTGGTCGGTACGTAAAAGGCGGATGTGTCCGTTGCGGGCGTATTGCTTAGAAAGGCGAAGCCATGCAGCAGGCTGTGATCCTCTACACTTTGTCCATAGAACATCGAACGACACTTGGTTGCCTGCTGAGATTGATCTTCTACTGTTCCGAGCAGCCCTTTGCTGCAAATGGGTCTGAGCAGAAGGATTCGACTGGGCGACTAGATGCCTATCAACAGACGTCGTATGTCGCTGCTCCTCTTTACCCTGAATAGGAAGCATCAAATGACTCTCGTTGCCTACTGCGCTCCATCTGCTATCGTGCAGGCGGCTCTGAATCCTGATAGCCAAGCAATGCTTTGTCAGCATTCGCCTAGGCATGTCGATGGCCTGTGTAGAGGAAATCACGGACAGAGGGCCGCTTTCGTTGCGTTTGGTTGACGTTCCGTTGAACTCTTTTAATGCTCATCGGATGCTCTGGCCAGGATCAATCCAATGAGCAACTTTATGTCCCTCGAAATCGTCCATCTTGTCGGGGTCAATGTAGCCTCAGCTTGACCCATATGGACTACCAGGCTACCCAAGCACAACCCGCCATTTCAACCACCTGCGATCTCCCTCAGAAGATCTACGCACACAATTAACATACCACGGTCGTTCTTGTAGGACGAAGTAAGCCTGATACAACCGATCTTGCTCAGGCAGATCTCCTGCGTTCTCAAACACCCGACCTTTCTCCTCAATCATTACGACCGCAGAAGCCGCGGCGCAGATTTGTGGTCCATTGAAAGGCCCTTCCTGGTGCGTACACTGCTTGAGATACTTCAACGCGGTGTGCCGGATCTGTGGATCTCTGCACTTCATAACTGTCATGTACAGAGGTGGGATGATACCCATGTCCAGTGTAAACGTGCTGTCCCCTTCAGCAGCTTGCACGTTCGTGCTACGGGTCTGAAGTATCTTGGCACCCAATTCTGCTATCTTGTCGAATTCCTCGAGATGATCGTCCCATAGCGTTTCGCGGCCACAAGATAATGCCATGGAGACCATCAAAGCACAGCTTAGTTGTTGCATACGCAACTGATGCCCAGCAAGGACGAGAAGAGGTGCAGTCGTCCGAGACAGTAAGTCATCCACAGCCTCCTCCCACCTTCGCAGTGAAACGATCTGTCTGGTCTGCTCTCGGGACAGCGATACCATATCATCGCTCGACATACCTCCGTATGAGTCGCAGGTCGTCTGTTCCACAAGCCAGATCAGCTCGCGCATGGCAGCCATGTTTATGTTCAACGAGCAACGTGCGTCGTGTATGCTATCGAATCTCGTAGCGCAAGGTAAAAGTGTAGATTGTGCCAATTCCTGGCTCCGGTTGAGCTGCACACGCTCGGCACGGAGGAAGGACATCTGAATGTCGAGCCGTTCGAAGCTCTCGACCAGCGAACTCATGGTCTGCTTGGACGTCGGCGTCGTAGGGGTAGAAGAGCCGTCTCGAATCTCCCGGATGATGCTCAAGCCGCTGTCGAGGTGACATTTGGCTGCCGGGAAGTCCTCGACGTAGAGTTCGAACGTCACGAACAGTAGACATGAGAGGAGAACCATATCCGGTGTCATCTGCTCCTTGAGCTCAATCTTCGTCTGAAGTGCTTTCATGGCTTTGCTGTAGCTCTGTCGTGCGAGCTTGGTCTGCTTAGAAAGGCAGGCCGAAGAGCTAGCGAGTCTCTTCTCCTTGCCGAGAGCTCCAAGCGCAACCACCGCATATCTGATCGATGGCTCGCGGATGGAGATAGGCAAGATGTCACCTGCCCAAATTGTGCGTCCACACAGGCCATGCAGGGAGTCTTGCATATGCAGCTTGAAGAACTGGAAAGCAACCTGTTCATCCTGACCAACAACCGAGAGCTCGGAGGATGGTCTCACAAAGGCTAGAGATACTTCTCCACTAGCATCGGTACTCGCTTGAGCAATCCGCATGGTGTCGTACCCATCGCAGAGGCGTCCACTACACATGCATCGCTGGCATGACGGACGCTCCTCTCCACATTTCACCCGACGTATCCTATTCGTGTTAGCTCATGGGACCATTTGAGGCCAGTGTGAACATACTTGCAAGTCTTGCATCCGCTTTTCACCTTGTGATTGAACTTGCGCTTCCGCTCAGTCGCCGTTGTCATCGTTGCAAGGGGGCTCGAGACCTATGTTGATCTTTCTTGGAGAAGAATGCGATATGGAGCTAATCCCTGCTGCTCCAGAAAGTCACTCCACAGCTTGTTTGCTGACCTTATGTATCTAGAGTGCTTCTATAGACAAGTCGTGCTCATGCCAGAGGTTTCAAGCGCGAATGAATCAGTATAATAAAACTTGAAGCTTTCTTGTATTCCTGAATGATGGAGAAGAAATCTGTCGCTTGGCAAACCGAGCCGAACTGCCTTTACGCAGGACGCCATGAGCACACTACATTTGTGAGAACGGTGGCTGCCGTCGAGTACATCATCAGGCTATACTCCAGCAATGGCCAAGTGAGATCGCACCGCGTCTCGGATGAGAACCATGATCGTTAGTCGCGAAGTGGTTGCGACAGTAATCATAGATGGGGCCAGATGATGTGCGACAAGGATGTTGCCGAGCTCGTATAGTCCTCAGGCACGGCATTCTTGCGGGTCGTGTCAGACAGCTACCAGCAAAGACTTCCTCGGTCAGGGCAGCATGCTGTATGTGCCAAGCGCTACACGGTCTTGCAGTGTGCGACGGAGAGCACGATGTGTGGAGTGTGCACGAGGTTGGTGATACCTCGAAAGGAGAACAGAGTTGAGACGATACGGAACTTGTCACGTGCAGTGGCGCAAGAGGCACGTGCTCAACATCGCCACTGAAATATATCTGGGCACCGTATTGTTCTAGTATACAGTGTATCCTGTAACTTATGCCTCCAACTCCAGCACAGAGTTGAGTGTCTCATCTGATCACCTCCCACAGTTGTAGCCGTCAAGTGACCTCGCGATACCGGCCCGTGTAATAGGTCTTTTTACAAACATCTCACTGGACAAAGCTTGCGCAGACAGTACTCTGCCTGTGGAGCTACTGTACGTGGGTAGCCTTCGTTCGTGACTCAACATCGTTCAGCAGGGCCACAATTAGTATGTTCTCGAGCATTTCCCTATGTCGCCAACCCCCGATCTTGTTTACGCGGTGCAGTAGTGGTGAGGATTTGGCCAACGCGCTTGTTACGAATGCGCGGACTCCATGTTCATGCGGAGGCCCCCTGCGACCAAGGGTGACGTGCCGGGTCTGTAATGCAGCACTGCTGACCATTTTGCTTCCGATACTGCTTCTCTTCCATCGTGTGACCCTTCATTGGGTCAAGCGGCACTTCCTCACCAAATACCGAACCACTTCTTCTTCGTAACCTGCGGCTTCCCCTCAAAATCCACATAAGTCTGCTCTCCTCCACGAGAAGCAGACAACGCAACAGGACTAGCATCCTCCACAGCCACCTTCTCAGCCGCGATAGTCACACCGCCCTCCCTCAGATCTGGCCCCAAAACATCCTTATCCTCCTTCGCCGTCCACCCTCCAAACACACCCTCCTCCTGTCCAATTCCGTGCGCCTTCCTGTACTCCGCTCTCTTCTGCACATCATCCGTCTTCTGTCTCCTCTTCTCCGCAGTCTGAGTAGAGACGTATTGGACGTGCATACTGTAGACTTCCCACCAGCGCCAGAACCAGGACCAAGGGTGGGCGAAGATCATGTTATTGGGTGGGAGAAGGTCCGCGTAGGGTGTTGTGCGTATGAAGTCTTGGTACCATACTGCTCCTACAAGGGACATGAGAACGCCCTTGAGTGATATTAGTCAGCTGAATTCAACACTTTCGGAGTGTGATGCAGTCATACCATAGTGATGTACAGGTGCAAGCTCCTGTCTGTGAGGAACCAGTGCATAAAAGTGCCTTTCGGCGGCATCATATGCGGATACCGCCTCTCCTTCTGTGCCTGCCGCTCATGTTCGCTCAATGGTGCTCCGTAATACTTCGGCTTCGCTCGGATACGTGATGGATGTGACGGTGGATTGAATCGCTCCGGCTTCTCCAACAGTCGCGGCTTTGGGGGTTGTGATGATGCATTGCGGAGGCCAGAGATGATGAGACGACTTTGCAGTTGCTTTGAGTGTAATACGAAGGTCCCTCGCGGGACCAGAGTACGTAGCGAGGTCATGGCGATGGAGGAGTTAGTGACATTAATGGTACTCTCTCTCTCTGCTGTATTCGAAGCTTTCACGTAGGGAAGATTAGCGTGATGTGATTGGTTAGGACGTGAGACCACTAGTCGAAGCTAGCGCCAGGGCCCGCAGCAGCCCACCTTTGCTGCTTCTCTCCGCCCAAAACAATCGAATTGCTGCTGCCTCTCACCGCAACAAACACCGACCGCCCTCCTCGACATCCACACCACCATCCGACAAGCTTAACGATAACCACACAACACTCTCGACGACCGACCAACCCACGCGATACACGGAAATCGCCAACATGCGTGAGATTGTAAGTGAAACACAGCCCCAACGTCTCATGGCCCGCACTACACGCGGGGCACGCGTCGAGCAACAGAGAAACATTGTGCTAACCAGCGATATGTGTACAGGTCCACCTCCAGACCGGTCAATGCGTATGTACACGAGAACGATCAAGAGATGTAAACATTTGATTAACATTGGTGAAGGGTAACCAAATTGGTGCCGCCTTTTGGCAGAACATCTCCGGCGAGCACGGTCTCGACGGCTCTGGCGTGTATGTTGACTTGCAACAATCAGGTCGAGGGAGATAAGCTAATGTGATACAGCTACAATGGTACCTCTGACCTGCAGCTCGAGCGTATGAGCGTCTACTTCAACGAGGTGTGTAATGTGTGCCTTCCTAATCAAGCAGCACGAACTGACACGCGACATAGGCCACCGGCAACAAGTATGTCCCTCGTGCCGTCCTCGTCGATCTGGAGCCAGGTACCATGGATGCCGTCCGCGCCGGTCCATTCGGTGCCCTCTTCCGCCCCGACAACTTCGTCTTCGGTCAGTCTGGTGCTGGCAACAACTGGGCCAAGGGTCACTACACCGAGGGTGCTGAGTTGGTCGACCAGGTCCTCGATGTAGTTCGTCGTGAGGCCGAGGGCTGTGACTGTCTGCAGGGTTTCCAGATCACCCACTCTCTCGGCGGTGGTACTGGTGCTGGTATGGGCACACTTTTGATCAGCAAGATCCGTGAGGAGTTCCCCGACCGCATGATGGCTACCTTCTCCGTCATGCCATCTCCCAAGGTCTCCGACACCGTTGTCGAGCCTTACAACGCCACCCTCTCTGTCCACCAGTTGGTCGAGAACTCCGACGAGACCTTCTGTATCGATAACGAGGCTCTCTACGACATCTGCATGCGCACACTCAAGCTCAACAACCCCAGCTACGGCGACCTCAACCACCTCGTCTCCGCTGTCATGTCCGGTGTGACCACCTGTCTGCGTTTCCCCGGCCAGCTGAACAGCGATCTGCGCAAGCTCGCCGTCAACATGGTCCCTTTCCCGCGTCTCCACTTCTTCATGGTCGGCTTCGCTCCTCTCACCAGCCGTGGCGCACACAGCTTCCGTGCCGTCACCGTGCCAGAGCTCACCCAGCAGATCTTCGACCCCAAGAACATGATGGCTGCCTCCGACTTCCGCAACGGTCGCTACCTCACCTGCTCCGCCATCTACCGCGGCAAGATCTCCATGAAGGAGGTCGAGGACCAGATCCGCAACGTCCAGAAGAAGAACACCGCCTACTTCGTCGAATGGATCCCCAACAACGTCCAGACCGCTCTCTGCTCCATCCCTCCCCGCGGCTTGAAGATGAGCTCCACCTTCGTCGGCAACAGCACCTCCATCCAGGAGCTGTTCAAGCGTGTGGGTGATCAGTTCTCGGCCATGTTCAGGCGCAAGGCTTTCTTGCATTGGTATACTGGTGAGGGTATGGATGAGATGGAGTTCACGGAGGCTGAGAGCAACATGAATGATTTGGTGTCTGAGTACCAGCAGTACCAGGAGGCGTCTGTGTCCGAGGGCGAGGAGGAGTATGATGAGGAGGCGCCGCTTGAGGGCGAGGAGTAGGAGTAGCAAGGAGAGAGATTCAGGTGTTCATGCATGAGACGAATGTGAGCATGATTCAACACTGAAGCGGGAAGTATCGCTAGTAGTATGAGTACGCTTTGACGCTATCAATGTGACAGCGTGTGCAACGACATGCTTGTCCCATTATCAATGATCAGGCCCTTTTCCTTGTGCGTTCCCCGATCATGATAGACGATAGTGATTCCTTCCCATCACGATCCCATGGCTAGCATTCATGCAGTGAGGACAAATTGGCAACCAGATCTCGATAGAGTCGGTGTGAGAAAGAGAACCAAACGCTGGGGTGACTGCTCTGGAGTCAACTCAGGGGCCGGAAAACGGGTGACCAGACTCGCAATCTGACTGAGATCGCTGGCCCGCTTCCGTGTTCATAGCATCATGCAGTAGGTCTGCCAGATCGGAGGAGCCAGGATTGCAATCATTCAGTGAGTGGTAACTACGATCGAAGGTGCAGTGTGCCAAGGTGGTATGGTGGCTGGTGTTGAGCAGGGGCTAGCGCTGGAGTAAGCGAGACCAATGAACAGAGCGAGGCGAAGATATGGAGCAAGCGGAGTGGTATTGAGTGGCGCCTGGAGGCACATGGGGGTAGGCCATCAGTCATTCTGTCGTGAAGACGATGAAGGCTGATTTTCTGACGATCTGACGGTACCAAAGATCGAGCTGCACTTGCGTAAGGCTTTCGAGAGTCCACCGTGATGGAGAAACAAGGGGTGATCTGTTGCCAATGAGGTCGAGCGAGGTGCGTTATCGGGTGGCTTTGCCTGCACAACAGCTAGCTCGGTGTTTTATCGACCCAATGGGTTGGTGGCAGCCACAACACTAGTAGCACTCTCGGTACGATTGCCACAAATCGAGCGGCGGGGCAGTGATGCTGAAGTTCGTGCAGAGGTGCTTCATCGAGTGAGTGGCTTGGCCTGTACCGGAGCTAGCGTCCGTCCTTACCCGATCCAGTGTACACTCCACGCCTCATTAGCATTCTGCCTTCACATCAAGTCTTTGGGAGACATCGATACTCTTCAGCTGAACGTTTAGGGAGGGGTCGTTTCGAGCATTCCCAGCTCGTCCACTGGTGGGTGCATGGATATGCCCATAAGCTCTGACATCCCCGAGGCCAGCGAGCACCCACTGGACGTATCGCTGTAGTTGCCCACACTGCAAAAGAGGCGTGCTTGAATAATGGTGTTGGGGCCGCCTTGTTTAAAGACATCGCAGGTGTGACTGCGTTTTGTGTTTTACAGCTCAATAGACCATATCATGTGTAAACTCATCGCCGGCGTCCCGTTATGCTGCAAGACAGGTGCCATGTAGATGGCCAGGGAGGGCCAGGCCGATGTGGGGAAAGAATAGCTTCCTCCGTCCATGCTATGGTTGTATGGTCCATGTACCGGTCCAGATCAGTAGTATCGCGAAGACCAGCTTCAACGGCGTCGTATTGCAGCTATCGATCGTCCCACTTACCTCCAAGCTGCCATATCAAAGCGCATGAATCCTTCTCGATCCTGGAATCACGATCTAGTCAAAAGGGAGGCAAAATGCGTGCCTACACTGTCCAAGTCATGTTCCACGGAGAGTGAAACCCGACGTCTTGTACGATAATCCAGCTAGCACCACTCAAAGCAGCACAAACGTCAGCAACCAGATGGACATCACGCACCCAGGACGACCGGTATTGAATTACGGGGCTCCATCGGCTGCATGAAGAGCATGCAACGTCTGGATATCTTGCGCTTTGATTGCAGCCATCTGCGCGGCACCTCTGCATCAAGGTCATCGCAGAACCCAGGGGGCAGAAGCACGAAAAGGTCGATCGCATGAAGTGCAGAACTCGTTTCGGTGAATGTGATCGTGCGATGCTAGCGGCGGCCCATGCCGAGCCAATGGAAAGAGCCTCGAGCGTTACTTACCCTACCTCGTTCTACGGCCATGTATACATCAGCTGCATCTTTCTTGTCACGATCTGCCGGTATAATGCTCCATCCACATCTGTCGTTATTGACTGCGACCAACTTGAGCACTCGTGGGTCCCAAATCTCTGCTATTGGAAGTACCAATGAAGTACGGAGGTACTCCCTTATCGTATCCTGCCGTGTCAGCTCCTCCCGCGTCTGCACTATATTGCCTCAGCGAGCGGAAATATTACTATGGCCAGCGTGGTTCGCGATGTAGACCTCACTGGACGGTGTCAGTCTTGAGCTTCCCGAAAGAGCGGCAGCTCCTGCTGTGAGTGGTTGCCTTTACGATGCGTACGGACTGGACAGCCTGACAGGCCCAATCTGCGATACGGCCAGTTCTGTTGTGATGGTGGTCACGCCACATCGGCGCGAATGATGTATAACATATGGGCTTGCGTGGACGCCAGTGAGACCGGCTCGTTGATGGTCGTTTACTGCTGTTTAGATACGACACAAAGAGATCAATACTGTTCCAGCGATAATAACGATCATGTTTCCCCAGCCCTCTCCGTCTCATCACAGACCTCGAATCCTACTGGGAGACCAGGGTACAGCTCTAGACTCTAGCTCTATCCTGCTATGTGCTTCTTAGGGAATATCCAGTGCTCCGTCTGCGGTTCTCCCTTCCAACCACCGCTAGAACACCTCCGTCCAAACTCAAACTACCAAGAAGCCTCCTTTTCTGAGCTCTCAACAAAACACCTTGACTGGCTCCGTCGCCTACGGATCATCGGACGTAATCCAAAGACCGGCTGCGCATATGTGTCTGGTGTTGGCAAGGCTAGTACTCACGGCTGGGTTCAAGTCCACGTCGGCGACGACCCAAACGTGCCAAATTCCAGACGTGCCGAAGTTTTCAACACGATCGACTTGCCGACTTACCTTGACAGGAGCTCAATGGGCGGTGGTGGGGAAATGTTTGCCAATTATCCTGTTCATTGTATATGCTTCGAGATGCTCGAAAGAGTCCACATGGTCAAGAGCCCGAGAAGCACGGAGCTGGATGTCGAAGCGATAAGATCCAGGATGCAGGTACTTGATTCCGGAGAGTCGCTTTTTCTCCGCCGGATGCAGTATTTCGAGCTGCAGAAGATGCCCTGGGAGGAGATGTGGGAGGATGGCGATGAGACTCGTGCGAGACTGGTCAGCTCATGCACTCCCGAATTTCTGCTGGAGCAATAAGCTGACACATTCTAGCCATGGCTGCTCAATCCTCTTGATCAAGTCGACGCTGGGGCGACGACGTCAGGGCATGAAAGCAAGACTATCTCATCGAAAGGCGGGCACATCTTTGCTGAGCTACTTACTGAGCTCCTTCATCAGACACTTGACCATCTTGCGGCGCACGAGCTAGTCGACCTTCTCGATACTGCCCCCGGAGTAGCTCAGCGTCTTGATGCACATTTCTGGCGGTGCAGGATCAGAGACGACATGGCGTACTTGTGGGAAATTGATAGAGATGCAGCAGTGCCGAAAGATTGGAGAGCTCTGCATAGGCAGCTACTGGTACAAAGCGAGCCTCCCTTGCGCGTCGTCAGGGGCGGTGCTCTGCGGGAAGAACCCTCTACGAATGTTGCGAGTCGACGAAGGATTAGGCGCTGCGCAGAACAGATCATAAGCGCTTGAGGCAGTGGTGTACGGAGTTAGATTTTCTAGATGCTGTCATCGACAATCGTCATTTCGTGCGCAGCGGTGAGCGTTTTCTTTACGTGGCAGTGACAGGATGGTAGCATGACTCGTTCAGTATCAGAGCACCAGCGTGCAACGATGTCTCGGTAATGAGGCCGTCATGATCCAAGACTCGCATAAAATACAGTTCCTTGGTAAGACTTGGTGCTCAAAAGTCGCGCATTGCTGGAGAGATATGCATTTTTGAGAAACGGGATGTCGTTCGATCAAGCTGCCTCACGTCCTTGTCTTGCCACGCTTCGCCATGGCGCGATGGTGCTGGGCATCTGCGCCACACTCGTCAACATGCTGCTGGCCAAGCTCGTCTCGAGACTTGGAGCGCGCCAATTGTGCTTGCTCGTACTTGTGTAGACAGGAGTTCGATCACAAGCAAGCTTGTATTGATCATCAGTTTTCAAGTTCTTGTGACAGCATTTCGAGTTCCACGTTGTTCAGAAGATGTGGATGCCGAGCTGCAGCGGCTCGGCGAGTAGCGCTCAACTGTAGTTCTAACCTTAAGCGCATGAAAGTCAAACTAGGCATAATCGTGGCATGATCGATGCAATCTCATCAATCAGATAACATGACAATTGGCATTGCCGGTTGATTTCTTCGTTCACGCAAATCATGTCTATGCATCCGGAGATCACGCCTCCTTCGAAACACCTTACCGAGCCGTTGAGGAAACGGGCGGCTACGGGAAGGTCATACGCTAGCTTTGCACTGCCTCGTTCTTGGCGGACTTCAACCAAGCAATGAGGCAAGACCAGATGGTGAAATGGCCAACCACTCAACCTGCTGCGGCATCAATGCTCCTCCAGTGTGTTGGTCAGGCATCCTCTGCAGCTGCTTGCCAAGCTGGAAAGATCCAGAGGCATACTGCATCAAGACGAGGCTCGCGAGCTCGGTCTATGTATGTCCTGGCCAGCGTTTGTGATAGCTTTGTCTGTTATGAGCCGCATCTCTTGTGCTTTCGCAGGAGGAGTGTCTGGAGGTCATAGTCCATGACCAAGACAAACACCAAGCACCCAACCAAGCACAGTCATTTGGTAAGCCTTCCACCGTTCCATAACATTTGCCACCGAGACGAGACATGGTCAGCAGTAGCTTACTGCACTGCCCTCTCGAGTCGCCCGCCCCCATGACCAAGGCCTCGGCGTGGTATGGCCAGCCTGCCTCGTACCTTCCACCATGAGCTGGTGAGAAAGTTTGTCCAGCTCGACTGACAGTCGCAGAGCCCTACAGAGCCTACCTCTTACGCTTCACACGCTTCACATGATCCCGCAGCCGCCTCCATCGTACGTCGTCTCTTTGCCTCTCGCCTTGGCTGGAGCACTGCCACGCTCGGCACTAGCATCTACATATCCTTCAAGGCCGCATCTTTGCATCCTTCGTGGGGTATCTGATGTGCTGCATGCATAGCCGCCCCAGCATTCCAGCGTCGGAAACCCACTTCGCATAACCGAACCAACATAGCAAACATGGTCGACCCACCGGGGCCCCCCACGGGCACCGCCTCCACCACAAGAGCTTCGTCGTCTCCAACGTCACAGGGAAAGCGGCCGCGTGCGCCAACAATAACCATAGACACGTCTGCTGTGCGACGTTCGACGGACAACATGTCCAACCTGCAGCGCCCGGATCACGAGATGGACAAGCTGTCCGACGATGGGCGGTCCTTGAATGGTGACAAGTCGCCCGCAAGGCTACGACCGGGATCGAACACGCTCTCGACGCCTACAGATCTACGGGCGAGTGGCAGTTTCGATAGAATGGATTCAAGACCTACCAGCCCGCATAATGTGTCGTCGCCGTCACAATGGAACAACCCACACAACTTCTTATCGGTACCGAATACACGAAGTAGAGGTCAGAGCTTTGATACGAATGCTTCGGGCGAGACGGAGGCCTCGACCTCGGACATCACATATGTCAACACACAGTCGCCTGATAGCCCGCCGAAGACTTTCGACAAGCGTGATAACAAGGCGGGTGATGGCGAGCAGTTCGTGATACCAGAGAGAGAGGAGGCATTACTGCCGGATAAGGGCACAGAGGATGACTTCGTTCGTGAGAACAATCCATTCGCGTATGCACCGGGACACATGAGCAAGTTACTCAACCCGAAGAGCTTGGGCGCATTTCATGCTCTTGGTGGTCTGGTGGGCATTGAGAAAGGATTGAGGTCAGACAGGAATACAGGTCTCAGCATGGATGAGTCGAGGCTAGATGGTGCCGTTACCTTTGAAGAAGCCACTGCGTCGTCCAGTCCTGCCTCTGACCGGACCGCCGTCGAGGAGCCAATCGCCGAATTGTCAGGAGAGAAGAAGAGTGAAGGGAGTTTTGAGGATCGCAAACGCATATTCGACGACAACCGATTACCGGAGCGGAAGCCAAAGAGCATCTTTCAGCTCATGTGGCTGGCATACAACGACAAAGTCCTGATGGTCCTGACCGTGGCTGCGATCATTGCACTTGCTCTAGGCTTGTACCAAGCGCTGGGAACGCCTGATGGAGGTGTAGAGTGGATCGAAGGTGTGGCCATTATTGTTGCGATCGTGGTCGTGGTGGTTGTCGGTGCAGCGAACGACTGGCAAAAGGAACGACAATTTGCGAAGCTCAACAAGAAGAAGGAGAGCCGCAATGTCAAAGTCATACGCTCTGGACGTACTCAGGAGATTAGCATACACGACATCCTGGTTGGTGAGGTTCTGCTTGTTGAGCCTGGTGATATCCTACCCGTGGATGGCATCTACATTAGTGGCCATAGCGTGAAGTGTGACGAATCCTCAGCCACTGGCGAGTCGGACATCATGAAGAAGACAGCGGCCGATGAGGTCTACCGCGCAATGGAGGCGGGAGAACCACTGAAGAAGATGGACCCCTTCATGATATCTGGTGGCAAGGTCACCGAAGGCTTTGGCCGCATGCTCGTGACCGCGACTGGTGTTCACTCAACCTACGGCAAGACTATGCTTTCCCTCCAAGAGGGCACTGATGCTACACCTTTGCAGAGCAAACTCAACGACCTCGCCGAGTACATCGCCAAGCTTGGATCTGCTGCTGCACTGCTTCTCTTCGTCGTCCTGCTCATCAAATTCCTGGCCCAGTTACGCACTAACACCAACACACCCGCGCAAAAAGGCCAGCAGTTCATGACGATACTTATCACGGCCGTCACGATCGTGGTTGTTGCCGTTCCGGAAGGCCTACCCCTTGCTGTCACTCTCGCCCTCGCTTATGCTACAAAGCGCATGTTGAAGGATAGAAACCTCGTGCGCGTACTCAGATCTTGCGAGACGATGGGCAACGCCACCACGGTATGCTCGGACAAGACTGGAACGCTTACACAAAACGTCATGACTGTTGTAGCTGGTTGCGTTGGGACTTCTAACAGATTCAGCGGTAGAACTGCCGAAGACGACCGCGACGACGTGGCCGGCGTGCCAACTGCCGAGTTTATCAATGCACTCTCGCAGCCTGTGAAGACTCTTTGGAAAGACAGCATCGCGATAAATTCTACTGCGTTCGAGACCGAGGACAATGGCAAGAACGTCTTTATAGGCTCGAAGACAGAGACGGCACTACTGGACTTTGCTCGGGCCCATCTGGGTATGGAGACTGTCAGTATCGAGCGTAGCAATGCCGAGATTGTGCAGATGGTACCATTCGACTCGGGCAGAAAGTGCATGGCTATGGTCATCAAGCGCAGGGACAAAGGTGGCTATCGTCTCGTGGTCAAAGGCGCTAGCGAGATCATGTTGCGATACTGTTCCATGCTACAAGCTGAACCTACAAAGGGCATCGAGGCCACGACTATGACTGGCGCAAACAAGGAGACCATCCAGAAATTGATCGACGCTTACGCTGAGCGGTCTTTACGCACCATCGGCTTCATCTACCGTGACTTCGAAAGCTGGCCACCTAAGAACGCCAGGAGACAGGAGGACGACAAGACGCAAGTGGTGTTCGAGGATGTGTGTAAGAACATGACCTTTTTGTCCGTAGTCGGTATTCAGGATCCTCTTCGACCCGGTGTGCCTGAAGCCGTCAAGGACTGCATCAAGGCTGGTGTCTTTCCTCGTATGGTCACTGGCGACAATATTCTGACTGCCAAGGCCATTGCGAAGGAGTGCGGCATCTTCACTACTGGTGGTGTCGCGCTGGAAGGGCCTGAGTTTCGTAAGATGAGCAATGCCGAGCAGCGCGCCATCATTCCTAAGCTGCAGGTTCTTGCTCGATCTTCGCCTGAGGATAAGCGGACTTTGGTCAAGCGTCTGAAGGAGATGGGCGAGACTGTTGCTGTGACTGGTGATGGTACCAACGACGCACCTGCTCTCAAGGCCGCCGATGTTGGTTTCTCGATGAATATCGCTGGTACTGAAGTCGCGAAGGAAGCCTCCGACATCATTCTCATGGACGACAACTTTGCCTCGATTGTTCTCGCGCTCATGTGGGGCCGTGCAGTCAACGATGCTGTCCGCAAGTTTCTGCAGTTCCAGATTACGGTCAATATTACCGCTGTGCTCCTAGCCTTCATCTCTGCGGTGTCAAGTGCGACAGAGGAGTCCGTCTTGACAGCCGTACAGTTGCTCTGGGTCAACCTCATTATGGACACCATGGCTGCCCTGGCACTTGCCACTGACCCACCTTCACGCAAGATCTTGGACCGCAAGCCAGATGGGAAATCCGCGCCTCTCATTTCTGTCACCATGTGGAAGATGATCATCGGGCAGGCGATCTATCAGCTCACTATCACTCTGATCCTGTACTTCGCCGGCAACTCGATCTTCAAGTACAATACCGATGAAGAGCACCGCGAGAAGCAGACCCTTGTCTTCAACACTTTCGTCTGGATGCAGATCTTCAACGCACTCAACAATCGCCGTCTCGACAATCGCTTCAATGTCTTCGAAGGCATACAGCGCAACTTGTTCTTCATCGGTATCTTCTTCATCATGATCGGAGGCCAAGTCCTCATCATCTTCGTCGGTGGTTGGCCAGCTTTTCAGGCCCAACGACAGCATGGCGATCAGTGGGCGATCGCTCTCGTCCTTGGCGCATTATCGTTGCCCATCGGAATAGTGATTCGACTGGTGCCCGATGAACTCGCCACGAAGTTCGTACCTCGACCTATTCGTCGCTGGGTCAGCAAGCCGAAGAAGGACAAGGTTTTCGTCACTGATGAGGAAAACCCGTTCCAGTTCAATGAGGCTTTGTATAATATTCGGGAGGAATTGGCTTGGATCAGGAAGTACAAGGGTGGTCGGCTCAACGCACTTAGATTTGTGGTGCAGCATCCGAAGGAAGCATTGCTTCATAGTCGCAGCCCGAGTCGAAGCAGGGCTAGCTCGAGTCTGCCTCGCACGCCCAACAATGAGCCGGAGGGTGACTCTAACAGCGGTTACTCGCCTGCTCCTCCTACGCCCGAGTCTCGACGAAGACGTGGTCGCTCAAGGTCGAACTCGGCGCTTGCGAGTGTGGCTATGGCTGGTGTCGTGGCCGGCTCAATTGCTGGAGGCTGGTCGCCTATAGGACATGATGATAAGAGCCTTCCATTCGCTCGCGACCGGTCTAGGAGCGACCTATACAAGGAAGCGAAGTTGGAAGCTCATCCTGACACTAAGAAGGATGACGACATCGTCATCAAGAACGATCCGGTCGAGGAAGCTGGGAACAAAGCGCCGAGTCAGTCCACGGACACGACGCCTGCGTATGGCTATGGCCCTTTCAGTGGCGAGCCCAGCAGCAGCAGCAAGACTGGTGGCCGGCAAAGCGGTTCTGAGCACGACAAGGCCGGCGCTTAAGATCAACGAGCTGTGTCTTCGCTACATGAGGTTATTGCAGACTGCATGTCTGCGGACTTACACATCCCAGCAAGCCACTGCGATCAACTAGTGAGCTTCGCGAGACACGCTCCCCTTAGCTGGAAAGAAGAAAGTGTGGTCGCGAGCCTGGCAGCACGGCGTCTCCTATCACGTCTAAGAGTCCGCTCTACACCTACAAGTATCATTCTAGTATCTGCTTCGCATAGCGTTGGTGTTCGGGGAAGCGCAAGGGATAGAAGCATAGATTGGCGCGGCGAAGCTCTTGTATGGCGCAGGTGGCGTCATTCGCATTGCTTGTATATAGCTCGCAACGCTCTTGTATCATCGTTGCTTGGTTGCATTCTTCGACACCCTGCCTCGTACGAGACGTGGAACTTTTGGAATGGCATGGTTTCGTCGTAGCTTACGCCTCGCTACTTCCGCATTTGGGCTGAGTCGATTCCTTCTTGTGGAAGTTTCCCAGCGATGTGTATCTACGACGTAAGCACAATCAGCATGACACTACCTTGGAGGAGGGCGACGCAACGATTTAGAAAGACGTATAACCCAACGCAGAGACTGTGTAGTCGTGATGTCAGCATGTATCGTTCAATAATCAGTGAAAAAGGGACCGACAAGGCGTGACAATTTCTTCGATGTACATATGACCTGCACACTCTCGATTCTTCAGATCTGGCATCAACAACACTCGCAACTAATCGATCAAGCGCCAAGCGCTTTCATACTCTGTCAAACATCATGTCGGCTTATCAGCAGGAACATGGCTGGACGGCCGTACCGCGATCACTTGACAAGCTCGTCGCAAACCGAAAGCATAAGGAGCCATCTCGACCCATCCGAGTAGACGACATTCCGTTACCAAGCAGTCCGCTAGTGGATCAAGTGGTCAGCTATGCCAGAAAGAACCTCTCCCGACAGACCTACAATCACAGCATGCGAGTATTCTACTACGGTAACAACCATCAGCTTTCATGGCAATGTCAGCGACTGACACCAGCTTAGGCCAGGCGATCGTGACGCAGCACTTTCCAGAATGGAAGTTCAGCCCAGAGACATATTTGTTGGCTTGTCTGCTTCACGATATTGGCACGACGGACAACAACATCACCAGTACGAACCTTTCGTTCGAATTCTATGGTGGCACTATTTCACTGGATCTTTTGAAGTCTCTGCACGCCGACGTCTCGCAAGCAGAAGCTGTGTGCGAGACTATCATCCGCCACCAGGATCTGGGAGATACTGGTAACATCACCACGCTCACGGCTGTCACCCACTTTGCCACTGTGTTGGATAATGCCGGCTTGAACGGAGAGCTCGTACACGAAGACACTATCAAGAGCGTTGTAGCTGAGTATCCTCGTGAGAAGTGGACAGGTTGTTTCGCTGGCGTGGTCAGGAAGGAGTGCGAGCTCAAACCATGGGCCAACACCACGAGAATCGACGCCTTTGCCGAGATGGTCGAGGCCAACAAGCTGATGGAGAAATATGATTGATCGTGGTAGGGATTGTCTACATATTCAAGGGTCCACAAGCAAGAACATCGGGTCACCCGTTCTATGAAGATCACGAATTAAGCACCACCAGGGATCAGCTTCTTGCCTTTCACGCTCTTCCACTCCATTGCTAAAGATGCCAAAAATGCGAGACCTGATGTTGCTATTGGCAGTATGAAGGCCGTTGTGATGGCTTTGTCGTAAGCAAGTAGTACGCCGGGAAGTTGTTGTGGAGTAGTGACCTCTCTAATGTGAGTTGCGCCAGCTCCGATTATCAATGCTGGGTTGACACCTGGTGCATCTTTTGGCAGTTGCTTGATCAAGGTGTTGGAGAAGATGTTTTGCGCGATGCTGACGCTGATGGCACCTCCTAGGGTGTTGAAGAAAATAGCGACCTAGGAGAGTAGCATGATCAGCATCATGTTGAGGAGCGACCGACGTCTGGGTCACTTACCGCGTTGCCGACAGGCATATCCTTCTCGTTAAGCACGACCTGTACAGCTATGAAAGGTATCTGAACACAGGCACCTGCTCCTACGCCAGCCAGGATCTGGTAGCCGGTCCAAACTCCAGTCCCAGATCCAACCTTGAGGGTGTAGATCATGGCAGAGCCGATCGTCTGCGAAGAGCGTTAGTGTGGACTCATGACGTTCTCAAAGATGGTCCAGCCTATCACACTTACGAATATGGTTACACCTGCCTACATCGGAGGATTGTAAGGACCAAGGAGCGTAATGGCGCCGCCTACTATAATGGATGCAAGCATTATGCTTACAAGGTATGGGATGCACCAAATACCTGAGCCTTCAGCCGAAGTGCCTTTGACAGCCTGGAAGTAAAACGGCAGATAATATATGTGCCTAGGTCGGTCAGTCAGGTGTCTGTGGATGTATTGTTCGGCTCACTCACGAGTATAAAGCCACGGCGAGGAACGCCGGAAAGGCTGCACAGGCAGCTACCGTACGGTTCTTGAAGATTCGAGGAGGAATGGTAGCTCGTTCTTGCAGCCAAATTTGGAGACTAAGGAATATTGCCAAGATCAAACCAAATCCAAGAAGGCAGCCCCATACTCAGCTATCGTGCCGCGGATAGAGCGAGCCAACACATTGCAGTGCAAGCAGCAAGCATACGATTGCGCATATCAAGAAGAAGGCGCCAAGAAGATCGATCTGCTTGATTTTCTCCCTCACAGACATCTTGGTGTGTTGTCGAGCCGGCTCACTGAAGAATAGGAACACGGTTGCCAGGGCCACTCCGCCGAACGGAACGTTTATCCAGAAGCCTGCAGGGCAGAGTAGGAGTGTCAGCAGATTTCGGGTAACACTGCAAAGCCATCAGTCTCAAGATGCTTACACTATCGCCACGATGCTTTGTCGGTCAGGGCTCCTCCGAGTATAGGGCCTACCACAGATGCGATACCAAAAATCGAGGACAAGGAGGCAATATACATCGCCCTTCTACGTAGCGGAACGCAGTACCCGACAATGTTCATGCCTCCGGAGAACAAAGCAGTGGCTCCAGCTCCAGCAACCGCTCTTCCAACAATGAGCATCTTTGAACTAGTTGCGGCAGCACGAATTAGAGAACACAGCTCGAAGATGCATAGTGCGGTGAGGTGAGTCCACTTCACGTTGAAATACGTATAGACCTTGCCGAAGGATGGCTGCAACGAGGTGGTTGTCAAGAGGTAGCTCGAACCATACCAGCCGACATCATTCAGGGAGTCGACGACCGTCGTTATCCTGGGTATTGCCGTAGCGGTGAACTGTGGTGTGGTCAGCTGGTGGGCTGTTGAACACCGTCTAGGTATCGAACGACGAACAGTATTGTCGAGAACAACGACGAAGGTGGCCAAGCATAAGCCCAGCGTGAGCAACGCCAACTTCGTTCCGCTAGGATACTTGGATTCATCTCCGTCGTCGTCTGCATCTGGAGTCTTGCCATCATCCGTGCTACCGCTGGCCGTGACATTTACTTCCTTCTCGTTTTGCAACGATAGCTGCGTGTGGCCAACGTCCTCGTTGCCGTGCTCGTCTGAGACTTGGCGCGCATGCTTCTCCTCGTGCTGACGTTCCTCGGATGCTTGCGGGTTGTTCACTGGGCCACTACTGTCGTCTCTTTCAGATGGTGGATCCCGATCGGGCTTGGTACTGTCGGCAACTTCCGCCGGTCGTGTCGTGTTCGCGTTCGTGGTGTTTTCCATCATCTGCATCAACTTCTCTTCCGACCTGACACTGTACTCGATGGCCCGAAGAGTTCAGATAATATCAAGACTGGGTTGTCGCATCTCATACAACTACCGAGGACAAATTAAGCGAGTTATGTAAGCGAATACCACACTCCTCGAGGTGTTGTTCTCCTTGCTGGAGTGTGGACGAGTCCAACTTGATTGCCCCTGCAAATGTGTAGTAAGCAGAGCTATTGGTTTCGATGTACTGACAGACCCTACAATATATGCCGAGTGCGCCCAAGTCCGATAATGTACATGACAGACCCATATACCGTCCACCTGCGTGAGAGCGAGAATATGCCTCGACCGACATAAGCTAGTACGCCTTCGACCAATGGCATGAATGATGAAACAGACCACCAAGACCTTTTTGTCAAGCCCCTATCTAGCGACTACTACCGACGAATGCTCTCTCGTTCGCTGGCCTTCTTCGTCCGGGGGACAGGATATCCCACGTCGTCCATGCATTGCCCGCAGCTGGCTTCCATCTTGACAGTTACCCAGATCTCACCACGGTCACAAGGTTTCTGCATCATGGCCGCGTTGGAACAGTATGAAGCAAACACAGTCCTGGTGTGGCCACATGGGTGAGTATGAGCGTAATATTTGCACATCTTGTTTTGGTTGATCCTTGTGATCGACTGGAGACCCGAGATCTCGTAGAGGACTTGCGAGGCTTTTGTTCGATCTGCGCAAGATGCGAAAGGCGTGTCGTCCGACTACCATCACCGTCAGCTGGTACATCCACGCATCTCGCATGTCACTGACCTCGAGTTTCACCGCGCCTTCAGTAATTGGCTTCCACAATGGAACTTTGGATACCTCTTGTGTCTTACTTTGCAGATAGTGTAGGCTCAGCATCTCAACTGGTATGTATTCCGCCTCGAGCTACTGGACTCGAGTACGCTACGACTAACAACTTTCGCTCCTGTGCTTCACCTTCAAACGATTGCGTGCCTGAAACGATCTTGTCGAACATGCTATCCTGGGCCGACACCGTGATTGTGCATCACAACCGCAGTACGTGACACAAAGCTTCCGAGCATTCAAGATTGCTGATTACGTCGGTAGTGTTGGACCTTGGCGCGAGCAGTGGCACTCGACGTCGTACACCATCCAAGGCCGGTGTGCTTGATCTCTTTACATTGCACTATCTTGGGAGCCTACATGGCACGAACGCGTTAAGTCTTGGTTGACATCAGCTGGAGTTGGTCTGCTGGTGGGACCATGGTACGAGAAGGGCTCCAGGAAGACTCTGAGGACGGCATCGCAGGCATTCGTGTAACCATGGCAATCTTTTGGAATGCCCCAATTGCGGCCGACAGACACTCCTGTCGGCCCTACCATGACGAGAGCAAGCCCACGGTTTTCGTAGACCACAGTCTAGCCACCTAAGCTGCGGCTCCTACGATTTGCAGAATGCTCAGGCTCCACAGCGATTGATTTATTCTCGGTAAAGAACACCGGATTGGACGTTCATTGCAGCCTGAGAAGAGGTTCTACCATGTAGATGGTAACAGGGTGTCGACGAAGGAACAACGTACAACCGGCACGTCTCCGTGATACCAGATCCACAAATGCGATCTCGCAGTCTGCACGTTACCGTACTACGGCAAACAATGCCCGGCGGCAGCACACGAGGCTTCGCGTGTAACCGCTCAGCTGCCGTTGATTGTCTGGAACACTGCCCTGAAATACAGTGAAATTTCCTTTGCTTACTGTACCACTCCACTTCGCATCATTGCTTTCATACCTCATACAGAGTGAAAGATACCACTAGTAGGAGCTTCAGACAGAAGAATATCAGGTCACGTGAATAAGTTATATCAGCCAATCAAAATTTGACTACACACCGCTCTTCCAGTGTGGCTTGAACAATAATCTGCTAGTCCTTTAGCCGCTTGTCTGGCTCCCTGCTAGACTCCGAGGTGCCTGACAAGCCAAAGATCACCTGTGTTTTGAGACCTCAAGCCAGTAATCACTTCGCCATGGATATCAGACAAGTCCGCCGTGCGACTGACTATCTGGACGGAGAGACGGCCATTGAACGCTTATGTTGTCCATCTACCGCCGCATGGTCTTTCGCTATGCCTGTGTCTCGGCATCACGACCATTGTGCGATCTGCTTTGAGGCATGGATATGGCTTGATATGCACTCAAAGCAGTCGCCGGCTCCATCAGTACTGACATGAATGCAAAACAACGGTATCAATGTGAGACAGGTCGTTGCTCGTCGGTGAACATGAACACATGGCCAGAACTCAATTGTATAATCCCCGATGATAGGCCAAAGCTGGTAGTCATACGCTGTGAGGATGTGAGTTTCGCCGAGATGCCTCGTGACCTGAAAATTGAATTTTGGTTTTCGGCTAGCGTGGCTTTTGCCAACACACCGATTGCATATTCCACTCTCACGACATTCGTTAGACTTTACGAGTTGTGCGGGTCGTCAGACTCGGTTATGCTCGATGACACCGTCCTACAGGCGGACGATGCGCTGTACACGCTGTCAGATCCGCCAGCGCATCCGCACTGTGGCTATCCATGCAGGAGTTAACGCGGCCGGCATGCAAGCTGCCGGTAGCTAGTAGACTGCCAATGCGATTCATTTCCTCCTCGTGGGCATCGTCTTCTATTCTGTCATTTCCAGTGTCGCGTTGGGCAGCAAGTGATCGTTGGCGTTGGAGGAGTTACTTGTTTCTTCACGGATAGCATTGGACGGCGAAGCAGAGACCTGGTCGCGAGGCATCATAACGCATGTGTCGGAAAGCGATCTAGGACGACAAGAAGCCTGGGGAGCTCAGGTCGCTCGAAAGCGTCTTGAGGAGCGTAAAATTCAAGAGGTTTGGGCCGTGGACACAGAAGTGGCAAAACGCTTGGACAGCCACAGTCATATCTTCGACCGACTACGGCATCATCTTTGGTGATCGAGCGGTCTCTGCGTCCACAGCTGGCCAGCGCACACATTCGCCCAGCCACCGAAGGAGTCGTTGGCCTTCAACGTGATATCTGCTTCGGCGCCACTACTAGCAGACTTTGATCCGGTTGTCCTGGGATTTCATTGGTGCAGCGTTAACACCAGGAAGCGAATGAGAGCGTGCGGACAACTCTCTCGAGGAATTGACATTATTTTGCATAGGCTGTAAGTGTCTTGCGCTTCGCATTGACATCCAGTGCAGCGATTGACCAAAGGCAGTATCTACTGTGGCAAGGCAATACAGCATACAAAAAAGGCACCATAGTAGGTTGTTCGCACTGCGCAGGTTCGCATACTGCACCTTACTTCTGCCATTGGCGATCACATCACGCAGCAATCTCATCTCTGCTTACGTACCTTGTCGGATTTTTCACTGGTCCAGCCTCTCACTTCTAGTCCGGTCGTGACACTTTCGAGACCGACTCCAGCATACACACTCTGATCAATTGCCGTCTCCTACGCACGTCGATGTCATCTAAACAAGCCAAGGATACGACCTATTGCAGACTCACTTCGACGATCGACGTGTTTCAGACGTCACCTAGTGAACAAGATATTGAATGGTGATCAACTGGCTAGAGCAACCTTTGTGGATGGGATATCGTGCGAGAGACCTATGGCAGTCTCCTTGATCGAAGAGAAGGTCTTGGGCAGACTGGCCAAATACAGCGCACCATCAAACGCACTTCTATCAGCATCATTGTACCAGGTGCTCGGCCTTTCGATACTCCTGTCACGGAAGCTTGTAAAGGCTCAGAGAGTACGCCGACTTGATATGACCCGCGACACAAAGTCGCTCAAGCTATACCATCACATCATCTGGTTAGCACGGGAAGGGTTGTCAATCACGGAAGTGTACATATTACCCTACTGTCAAAACGGCGAGCAGGGCCCCGAGTGCCGTGTCATGGCAGCAAAGCTGCGCGCTTCACTGTACCATGTGTTCTGTCTATTCCACAACCATCCGCCCATCAGTGCGATGAGCCCGCGCTCCCTCGACAGCGACTCGCCTCCGTCGAGCGGACGAGCTCAAAAAGCAGGCAACGAACGGGCGAAGCGATCACCAGGCAAGTCGCCGCGAGATGGCGATGGTAGAGAGTATGGCAAGCGTCGAAGGAGGGCTGGAAGTTCAGGACTTCGAGATCCGATACCTTCGATGACCTCCGAGACATCATATGTCACCAATCCATTTGCTGGACCAGCACAGACACCACCTCCGCCCGGGCCACCACCACCGGTCCCGCTTGATGCCCGGCGAACACCTGAACGACCACCCGGCCTTGCACGCATTGAGATACCATCGCCACAGGCTTCCGCTGCATTCTTGCTGCCACCTCTGAACTACGTACCGATGGCAAAAGAACATTTCGAGACAGCCCAACAACTTGCCACAAGCTTGCTCCCACCAGCAAACGCATTGCGCCTGTCAATCGCGCTAGAGTATTCAGCTTTTCTATCAGACTGCGAGAAGCAGCACGAACGCTCTGTCCGAGTCGCGGCAAGGGCTGTCAGAGCCGTGTATGCTTCGAAGGACGGACTCGATGATGATGAGTTTGCAGATGCAGCTGAGCTCGTCAAAGCCCTTGCTCTACTGGTCAAGCGTGGGACCATGCAGCCTACTACACAACCTAGTAAAGAGGCCCTGGATAGCCCGAGGAAGTCTGTCTCATCAGCACCCCTAATCGATCGTACCATCGCTGTCAGTCCTAGCAATAGGATGAACAAGACACGCTCACCACTCGAGCGTGGTCCAAGGCTGCGGACACCAGATCGCCTATCGACTGTTGCCGAAGATGTATCAGCGGAAGCGACAAGCTCTTCACAGACCTTAGCACCCGTGGACCCACCACTCTCACGTCTGAGTGAGAAAGGTGCACGGCGTAAAGACTCCGCAAGTTCCGCAACATCAGACAAGGCGGCAAAGCGACGAGCACTAGAAGCCGCCGAGGAGATTTACAGACGCGATAGCGCCGGTGGTAGGAGTCGGACTAGTGGAGGCAGTCGTCAGGCAACGCCAGCAGAAGGGTATGTCCGCAAAACATCGCCTCAATCTGGCGGAAACGCAGCGGCGGACAGTAACATATGATCGACAGAAGCCAGCAGACTACGACAGCACAGCCTCCTCCACAAGACCAGCAGTCTACGACGATCCAGCAGATGATGTCCGGGCAACAGCCACAGATCGGCCGGCCATATACAGCAGACGAGCAGCTTGCGACAGATGAGCAGCCTACCACAGACCTACCACAATTACTGCGTCGAGACATGACACTCCGGACCAGCATCGAAGAAAGGCGACTAGCTATCCTCATGGCTCTCAAGATCCTCACGTCTGTCTCTGAGGGCCTGCGAGTACCAGAGAGATCGCATGGAGGGGCAAGAGCGTGGCGAGTAATATGACACAAATCGCAGACAAGGAGACGTAGACGAGTTGTGCTTGGAAACAAAGGTGAAGAGCTTCGATTGTACGAGAGACAGTTTACTCGGAGGGTTGAAGGTCAGTATCTGGTGTAGTTACAGGATAATGTATTTCTGAAGGAGGTGCCAACACCATGCATCATGCTTCTGCCAGCCTTGCCCACAAGGCTTTGCGCCTTCTCTACTTCCAGCTGGCTTTGCTCATTTGTGTGTTATGGTCGACTTGATGGTCTTCTTGATGGTCTTCTTCGATGTCTTGGCCTTAGGAGTATGCTTTGGTTTAGGCGTAGTCTTTGGCTTCGGCTTCGAGACTGTCGTTTTGAGAGTGGTTTTCTTCACTTGTACGGTCACCGTGCTCGGCTTCGCCGGAACTGTTGTCTTGATATTCGAGCGTGTCACTCTGACAGTATTGATGAGGATATTGGTCTTTGGGAGCGGATTACCGACGGTCGCTGCTACTGGGCCAGCTGTGACCGAAACAAGTGCAGGACCAGTTGCTGTTCCGGCCGGAGGTAGCGGATTGCTGACCGTGACGACTGCTGGCCCAGCACTCGCCGATACTAGAGGATTGCTGCCGGATGGGCTGATAGTGGCGGTGCTACCACTCGGTGGCATAGTCGACTGGCTCACTGTGACCGTGCTGCCGGTGCCTGGCAGAGTCGATTGTACAATAGTCTGTGTAGACGGATTGGCAGTGACGGTGCTAGCAGCCCCAAGAGGTGTGTTTTGTATTGTAGTTGTAATCGGACTTGGCGGAATGATCGATTGAGACGTCCATTGGGCAATGGTAGCAGTAAGTGAGATTGTGGATGGGGCAGCGGAGTTCTTTGGCGGATTGGCTGTAATTGTGACTGTGCTCGGTACCGTCGACTGGATTATGTAGTTGTCGACTGTCACTGTGACCACACTTGTAGAGACTGGGATCGATGTCTGGACAATGGACTGACTTGTTGGGCTAGCACTGTTACTCATCGTGCTGACCTGTGGGGAGACAGTGGTCTGCATGGTCAACAAGCTTGGCGGTATCGCATTGACAGGAATCGTGATCGTGCTCGCAAAGCTGATAGTGATCGCAGTGACGGGTACAACGGAATGACCAGATCCGGTGACCGTCATTGTGCCTCCAACGGGAACTACAGCTGGAGCTGAAGCTTGTGCAGTGTTGTTTGGTGTCAAGGTCAACACAGAGCCAGGAGGGACGAGTTGAGATGGGTAGCCAGTGATAGGGAACATCCCAGTCAACACAGAGCCAGGAGGGACGATTTGAGATGGGTAGCCAGTGATAGGGAACATCCCAGTCAACACAGTCGTAGCAGTCCATACCATCGTTGTCAGCATGGTCGCACTAGATGGTACTCCAGACGTGATATTGACAATCGTTCCATTGCTTCCGGTCGGTGTTGGTACGCCACTGGTCGCTCCACTCACGACCACATTTGGCGCAATCGCTGAACCGGTGAGCAATTTGTCCGTCAAGATTGTGGTAGGACTGTATGCAGTGGTAGTTAGAGTAACCGTGGCGAGCATAGCGGAAGCAGCTGGTCCAAAGTTTCCTACATTGGATGGCTGACTCGAGGGCAGCTTATCTGTCAAGACAGTGGTAGCACTCTACGCTGTTGTGGTCTGAGTCACTGTCGGCGGCATCGCCGGCGCTATATTGACGGAACCGCTATTGCCGGCTGGCGAGGACGAAGAAGGGGGCGGTGTGGTCGCGATGGCAGGAGGCTTGTCCGTTGTGCTCGATCCAATAGGTCCTGCGACTGTGACTGCATTTCCAGCGAAGTTGCCGCCAGCAGAGCCACCTCCAGCCTGTGTAGGAGCGTTAGGCCCAGCAGCTACGTTTCCACCAGCTGCTCCAATTGCAGTCGATACAGTCACGCTTGCGCCGGCTCCTCCATTTCCGCCAGCCTGTCCACCAGAGACAGATGAGCTCCCGGGTATCGTAAAATTCGCACAGGTAAGCCGTGTAAGGTTGGCGAAGTGTATGACGAGACTACGATTGCCCACGAAGGCTGATGTGTTGGGCTGAGTGGATATGTATGGGTCGAGGTAGCTATTGGCCAAGTGTCAGTATGGTTTGCACGCACGTTAGGTCCGGCAACAGACCTAGTGGAGAAACTTGTCCCATCGGCCATTGCTCCATACTTGCCGGACACGTCACCGACCTGGCAGCAAGTAGCATTCTTCGGATCACACAAGTGTGCTTCGGTAATGCTCGTGGGATCTAGGTGGCCCCCAGCACTTGTACAATTGCCATCGGGAGTCAAAGCATTGACGTGGACGTGGTATACTAAGCACACATCAGCGAACATTCCCCTTGTGTATCCAGTGCAGACTCACAGAATGGCCCTCCAGTAGTCGGAAGGTTGCTGAAGCTGA
The DNA here is from genome assembly GCF_035927965.1 of Recurvomyces mirabilis. Taxonomy (NCBI): domain Eukaryota; kingdom Fungi; phylum Ascomycota; class Dothideomycetes; order Mycosphaerellales; family Teratosphaeriaceae; genus Recurvomyces; species Recurvomyces mirabilis. The sequence continues at coordinate 278,123 of NW_027041938.1, read as the reverse complement.
CTTGAACGCTCACGCCACTGCCATTAGGCGCCGAGCTGACAATGAGACTTCCGCTTGGTAGACTCTGGTTTTGCGGTAGAGTGGCTATATATGAGGCCCCACCTGGATTGCCGCTCACAGTCTGGGCGGGTCTTTGGGCGAAGACTCCAGGGAGTAGAGGTAGGAGAACACTCATAATCAGGCCGTGGTAAAGCATATTGTCGAAGCGAGTGTTGTATTTGGTCATTCAATCCTGTAGATGCGGACAATCTGAGGGCGAGCAATGTTGTCGGAGGGCGGTAGCAGCAAGAACGAGCTGATACCTGCACCAGCTCGGCTGCTGAGCATGCGAAGGTAGGGTGAGATGCAGAGATGTGAGGCTCGGCGAGAGAGTGGAGTTGTGAAGACGGCAGAGATGAGAGATGTGAGGATCAGCCGCGTGGCGGCATGGGAGAAGAAAAGGAGTGAACATCGCCGCGATAGGTACGCAGACAGAAGGCAAGAAGGGAGGATCATCGTAGCTGGCGCTTCCCTTCTGAGCATGCGATAGCCGTTGCCTTGTAGAGATGTCAAGAACAATCGCTCCCAATCGCAACAACATCATCCTCGCAATGGCCCCATACTTGCGGGGCTGATGCTGTGATAACGACTCCTATACAAACTTGCACACGTGAAGCCATTGTTGATGGAGAAGAGGCGGACGTCCGGATGAACAGAAACTCTATACACCCCATCGGCAAAACATTTCGCCGTCAGATCCACAAATGCGGAGGAGGCAGGCACAACATTGCCGGCTCCCTGCGGCATGCGCCCTCTTTCCACCAATCTGCCTTGCGTGTAGAATGTCTGAGAAGCCAAATGGCAATGACGGAAAGCGAAAAGCGCACCGCAAGTCTCACGCAGGCTGTAGGGAGTGTCGACGGCGACGAATAAAATGTGGTGAGCAGAAGCCGAAATGCAATGCTTGTGCACGACATGATGTACCTTGTGTCTACCGCAATACCGCGCCCGCCCGAGCCTCATCCAGCCTCTCTTCCACTGCTTCTCCTACGGCGGTCAGTGGGAACACTACTACGCCAGTGCCAACATCTGCATCGAATGGCAATCCAACCCCAAAGGATGCCAGGCCAAGTCCTCAGTCATCTGTCAAGCCTTCCCTGACTACACACTGGACTTTGCAGCCACCGTTACTACTACTACCGACAACAACACAACCACCAACGCCCGCGATCCAAGCCTCAAGTCATGGCACGCCACTGTTCTCGGCGGCGACATCAACAGTAGTGACCTACACACCAAAGGACATGGCTCTTCTCCACCATTGGACCTGTCACGCAAGCCGAACAATCGTCTGCGCCCCCTTAGCCGACGAATTATGGCAAGATATTCTCCCTCGAATAGGCCTCGAGCACGCCTTCGTTATGAGCGCCATTCTCAGTCTTTCAGCCCTACATATGGCCTGCCACGTCAACGCACAACGGCAACATCTCCTCAACGAAGCAGCGCGACAAAACAGCGATGCAGTACGCGGTCTACGAGAGCAATTAAACCATATGCACGAGAGCATGAGCGATGCTCTGTTCGCTTGTGCCTCGCTGAATGTGGTCTACATCTTTGCCTCGGCTGGTCCTCTCTCAGACCAGACATCTAGCGACGATTCTACAAAACCTACGAACCGACACACACTAAACACCGACTGGATCCCGCTCATGCGCGGCGTAGGCGTCGTCGTACAAGCCGTCCACCAACAAGTCCATAAAGGGCCTCTAGCACCTTTACTAGAAATAGATAACTGGTTCGAACTCGATCCCGAAACCGCTTACGCCCCCGGTGATGCTGACTTACGATGTCTGTCTGACGTCTGGGCTGGCGATAGTAGCGGCAAAGAAATCTACGACGAGACGTTGAATTCCTTGCGGAGGTGCAATGCCTATCTCCACCATCCGCACTACAATTCTGCAACGTCTCCCATTACACCCCACAGCCCCGAAGAACAGCGGAAATGGGGCTACAATGGTCCTTGGGCAGGTCCGATGATATGGATTCAATTTTTGTCGGAAGACTTTCTGGCGCGTCTGTATCAGCGGCAGCCGTATGCGCTCGTGTTGTTTGCACATTTCGGCGCATTGATGCATTCTTTAGACCGTGTGTGGTGTTTCGAGGGCTGGGGCAAGAGGATTGTACTTGTTGTAGGCGAGATACTGGGGAGCTATTGGGATGGCTGGATGAGCTGGTGTCGGGCTTACGTTGAGAAGTGAAATGGTTGTGGCAGGATGGCACAAGACTTGGGAAGGACATGCGGCTACATCTCACTCATCTTCTCCGTCATCGCTCCCAAATATCGCTCTAAAGACAGCCTCTCCAGCCTTCTGCCCCTCCAATGCCTCATTCTTCTCAGCATCTACCTTCGTTGGCTGGACTCTTACCGCAATCTCTATACCTTCCTGCTCGCCACCACCATCATCAACGTTCCCACCGTCCACCCCAGCCGAAGAACTACCACCCTTCTGCTGAGACCACCTCGCCTCCCTCATCATCCTCTCCAGACTAGCCTGCCCCACAACTTCCAACCTCTTATCCGCCACCTCGCCCTCCCCGTCCTCATTCCCCGCCGCAACATTAGCAGGAGGTTTGACATTAAACCTCTTACACAGTAATCTCGTCGGATAAAAGACCGCGGTACTCCTCGTCAAAGGTCCATACATCCCCATTTTCGCCGCTTTCTCCGCCGGATCCTCGACTTTCTCCTGCGGGACGGGGGCAGTGTCCGGCGCATCATTCACCAATCGTGGCGCGGACGCGGAAGAAGAAGTAAATCGACTAGCCATCAATCCCGAAATAGGCCTAAAGACCTCAGCAGCTTGAGCAAATTCCCTCATCTCTTTACACCATTCTTGCGTCGAGGCATCCTTCGGCCGATCAGGTAATTGGTCCGCCTGCCCCGCTCTCAACCGCAGAAAATACCTATACCGCTCCCTCTTGTCCTCGTCCTCGGCATACGGCATCCACCCTGTACTTCCACGATGGAGAGCCGCTAGTGCAGTCTCCTTGGCGAGTGGCGGAACGAGATCCCAGAGTGTGCGGGTCTTATCTGCTGTACTTTTTTTGTGGCCGGCTGGTGCTGCTTCGCTAAGAGCAGGAGGTAGGTTAGTACGACCGCTTGCTGTGGCGAGTCTATCTCGGGTAGAGGGGGTGAGGAAGTCGAAAATGGATTTCCCAGGGAGCTGTTGTTCGCCGAGTAAAGCAGCGCGGGCCTTGGGGTCGAGTGAGGAGGCCTTTGCGGCGTCTGCGGTTGATGTATAGGTCGCTGCGCTGGATGGGTCGACTGAGGCGGTTTTGCTTGATATCCAGCCTAAGGGTACTTCGGGTGGCGGATGCTTGTTCTCTTCGGTCAATGTCAACGGGGCTAAAGACAGGACGAAGCCATCGAGTGGTAAGCGGCCATCATGGCATTTGCGGAAGCCACCTGAGGTGGCTGTGCGTTGCGTGAGTTTCTTGGCTGTGGACACGGGCCTGATGGTTGAAGAATTGGCGTTGCTCGACACGAGACCTCCTTTCTTCTTTCTCTTGTTGCCGCCTATTATGCGACTATAGTTGATCTGTGGCCCAATCGCATAAGGATCGTCGTCATCAGACCCATTATCATTAAGCACTCCAACCCCAAACCCAGATTTCTTCGGCTTCTTGCCCTTGAGGCTGATTTTCGACCTGTTCGTCTGAAGGATCCGGGCATCCCACCCATCTTCCTCATCCTCATCCCTTCTCACAGCATCACTATACTCCTCCAGTCTACCCTCCCCCGCAAAACCCAAACCCTTCCGATCAGTCTTGCGATGAAAAGTAATCATCCTCGAATTCTCAGGAGCAAACGAATGCACCTCTCCCTTCTCATCGCCCTTCGCCTTCCGCTTCACACGCGGTCCAACCCCCTGACCGGGTCTCCAACCCATTCGCTGCAGCAGCTTCACACCCATCGTCTCTCCCGAACTCCGGAACAGATCGGCGAACATACCCTTCTCTCCACCAGCACCTCCTCCGCTCGAACCCAAACCCGCGAAAGCACCGTTCGTCTCCAGCACTTGCGACTCAGCCCGCTCAGCCAGATCCTCCTCGTCCATGAAATCCTCCGGCCGTTGCTGCTGCTGCTGCTTCTTAACCTCCCCATCTTTCGCATCCGCTTTATTTTGCCTCGAAGACACGAACATACTCGGCGTCCATCCCTCTTTCGACCCTACAGTATTGAAGTACCCAGCACTGAAACCTCCAGTAAAAGCGCCATGGAGACGTTTCCGCCCTCGCTCATCCGTGACTTCTTGTTTCCATAGTGGAACGAAGCTGCCGTCGTCTCTTATGTCCGGATTGTAGGCTGGAAGCGGTGTGCCGTACAGTGCATACGGGGCGTGAGGTGGTAGGCCGTCATTATTCTGTGAGAAGGCGGCGTCTCGAGTGCGCTTGTGGGAGGACATTTGTTTAGTCTGTGATTTTATAGGACAGCATATTGAGATTGTCTGTTGGGATGGTTGAGAACATGGCGGAGACTTACCTGCGATCTCTGATTGAACCCGTACTGGTATTGTTATCGTTGGTAGACTGGCTATGTCATCCATGCGCAGCTGCCAGTTCATATGTGCGCGGCTTCGTCGTTAACATACCTGCGCTTGCGCTAGCTTCGGCTACCGCCGAGCCACTCATATCCATCTATATACTCCACCCGTCTATCATCGTTAAGCTGCAGAAAGGAGAGTGAAGTATCCACATCTTGTGAAGATACTCACGTAGCTCGCTAGTCTGTACATGAAAGACTCTGGAGTTGGATCATGGAGAGGATCACTTCACGGCTAGGAATTGTCCCGAGACTGTCGAAGATTTCAAATCCGTCATGCCAGGTGACCATGCAACCTGGGCGTGGGATGAAATGTGCTACACATTCACCAGTCACTAGCATAGCACACACTCTGTCGTACCTCGGCAAATTGCCACATGATGCGCACTCAAGCGACTGCCACCAAGACTTCACTCATCCTCAGGATGAACCAAACAAGCGCAGTAAGACCCCGCAGGAGATGCTGAGAACCGCAAAGCTTCGATAATCTTCTTCAACTCCTCCTTAATCCTTCCGGCGGACTCCTCCTTCTCCACCCGTGGAAGCATCTTCTTCAGTGCTTGATAGATAGCACCGACTGGCGACCCATCCTGAGGCACGGCCCGCTTGTTGGCTCGCCAGGCCAACACGGCAGGATTCAGAGAAGCCCAAGAGTGAACGACGTCGTCGTAAGGCCGTGACGGGGTGAAATGATGAATACCCAAAGCGCGATAGGTAATGTTGAGATTCGTGCCGCTTTTGGTGGGATGTTCGAGCCGAAGGAGCCAGCGCGTGAGGGTGTCAGAATGTGTTGCGCAGGCTTCTGTTATGTGCAGATTTATCCTGATGCTGCGGTCGGAGGGGAGAGTGATTGATGGTAGAGCGCGGAGCTCTTGGTCCGATAGCCTGTTCAAGAGGGCCACGATATGCGCGAAGTCGAGGTCTTTGACGTGAGCCGTGATTGTGGGGGCGGTGAGCAGGAGCATGGAGCTATATTCTTCTCGGACCTGGTGCGAGACTCGAGTGAGTGGCGAGTTACTCAGGACCTTGCCACGGACGTTCGGACGCACGACGGCGGTGGCGTCGAGAGCGGCGTACTCGTAAATTGCGTTGCGAAGCTCCGCAGGTAGGTCGAGGATGGGAAAGAGCGACTTTCTGTCAACGAAGGTCATTTGATTGGCATCGTCGGTCTCTCGCGGCGAAGAATTCCGTTTTGAGGTCTTCTTTCTCTTCTCACGGGTAGGTCGCTTCTTCACCTCTGCCGTGCGTGGGGATTTTGCGTTGGCCATGATGTCGTGGTATGATGTGAACCACCGCAGAGAAGTGTATGCTATTGCTTTGTTAGTCGCGATAAGAGGTGGATTACTCTGTCAGTCCCTTCTTGCAAACATATTTGGGGCTAGATGTTACACATCGGAGATCCGAAGGTCACATCAAGCAGTCTCGCAGCCTGCCTTCACCGGTCTCGCCAGGCAACGAGACAATGAGTCTATTGGACAGGTGAATGCGGCGGGCCCTCATCCCACAGCCCTTCAACAGCTGTGCTGATATTTTACGGTCGACGATGATGCTCGTACTTGTGATGTCGCAATTGAGATAGACATCCGTCAGCCGTAGGGCCAAAGAATGGTTCGTGAATGCAGATGGAGCTGAGCTAGCTTCCGGCTGCGGCCGTGCCAATCATATTATGGTACCCAATAGTACTTGGCTTGCATCACACACCTCAACTCCTCTCTGTAGTGGGTCGGTGCTTGCGAGTAGCTCGACCATGATAACAGCCTTGGTGAGACTTGTATCCGCCGATATCGAGACACAGGTTTGGATGCCTTCTTAGATCTCGCTAGCATTCGAGGAGTGAGCATAAAGGCCTCCCTTACGAAAGCGAAGGATGTTCAGCAAATGTACCCAGCTACTGGATCTTATCCATGCCGGGAAAAGAGTCACGAGCGCCTCAGCAGAACCCATCGTAAATATGAGACTGCGGCGCTACGCAAGAAGCATTGAGCGAAGAGGTTCTTACATCATGATCTAGCTAGCTCCCCTACCGACTACAAGCGCAAGCCACCAAAGCGCCAATAAATGCTCACAGGCTGTTGAATGCATCAAATCTATACTTGCACCACCGAATCAAGCCACCTTGGACAGTCTCGATTGCTTCACGGCAGCATGAATCTCAGCGTCGGCCCCTTCAGGCAACGGCAACAATGGCGACCGTACTGTGGCGTGGTTGAGGATGCCGCGCGCGACGAGAGCGTGCTTCAGGGCCACAGTACCTTCCATGTGCGAGCCGCGATGGTAGACGCTCTTTGTCACTGGTAGGAGCTTGTCGTGGATAGCCCGAGCACGAGGGTAGTCTTTGGCCTTGCCGGCATCGATCATCTCAATGAGAGCTTCGGGCGCGATGTTGCCGAAGCCTACCAGCATGCCGTCGACATCGAAGGCGGTGTGGAGGAGGTATTCATCGTGGCTGGGAAGAATGTCAATATTCGCCACCTCTAATCGAACGTGTCTGGAGATTGCCTACCAGGTCAAGATCTGGAGATCTGGCCGTTCAGCACGAATGATGGGGATCTCGGTGTCCCATCTTCGCATATTTCGTACGCCGTTCTTCATGGCAAATACACCGGGTAGAGCTGCAATGTCGAGCATGGTCTGCAGGCTATACGTGGCATGGGTGTTGTCGGGGTATTGGAAGAGGATCAATGGTAGACCGCTGTACTCGTAGATCCTGCGGTAACGATCTTGTGGAGCACCTGGAGAACGTCAGATTCTATCCCCACTGGTCAGAGACTGAGTGACCCTACCAGGTTGATACCCAAACCTCAACCACCCGTGAGACGGATAGAGAAGCCCAGCTTTGGCACCAGCATCTTTCGCACGTTTCGCCTCCTCGGCAGCCACCTCGGTACCCTCGCCAGTAATGCCTGCGATGATCGGGATTTTGTCGTCCACGGACTTGACAAACGCCTTGATGACATCGACTTGTTCGTTCTGTGTCAGGAACGTTCCCTCGCCAGCGTGGCCAAGAACGACTAAGCCTTTGACGCCATCGATGCTTCCGAGCCAGGATCCAAGGCGCTGGATGGCTTCATAGTCGACATCTCCGGTCTCCGTGAAAGGAGTGACTCGGGCGGGGGTCAAGCCGCGCATGTCGAAGCCTACTTGAGCGGTGTGGCCATTCGTGCCGTTCGTTGCGCCATTGCCGTCGGACTGTCCGACTGCCATGATCCTTGATCGCGGTCAGATATGTCTCCGTGTAGAGATTGCGATCAAAGTGTGAGGTTGGCTGGCTCTGGTAAGGAGCATGTGAAGGTGTTTGTTGGGAGGGATGCTAGAGCAGAGCAATCCGTTGGCTACTCTTATATATCCAGCTCTCGTGGATCAACATTGCTTCGATGACCGGAGTTCGATCTTTAACCCCTAGTGAGTGTTTCGATGGGGTATTGTTTGCCGCCTCCAGGCACTCAAGAACATCTCGGAGGACTTCCGAAAGTCTGGATATGTCAAAAGGTGTTCGGACTATTATCCGGGATTGAATCCGGGATCTGATCTGGACGAGACTCCACATCCGGATGCCTTTTCTGGAAGCGGGGTGCATCGGAGGACGCTGGATTCTTCTTCAGTGTTCGAATCAACCAATAGCTCGACTGTACCCCAATGGAGCATCTCCACAATATCCGTGGCGAAGATGTCCCGACCATGTTGGCACTAGCTGGATCAGATCACACTCTGCCAAGCGGAACCAGAAGTCCATCAACCGTGCACTATATGACTTCGTCCACTGACCATGTGGATCATTTCCTGATCTTCCCATCGTATCACCTGGTGGAAAAGCCGAGCATTCATTCTTAGATCTCTCACCCTATCATCTGGATACGCTATGGCAACACGTAGAGCATCACTCGAGAAGATGGATATCGAGGACCAGGCAGTCTGCAAGGAGATCGCAATCGAGCATTGAGCCAACGGAATCTCTCCAAGGCTCAACGATGACGACGCTACGTTCCTTGTCACGTTCCCAGCGGACAAGAAGAAGAAGCTGTTGAGGAAGGTCGACTGGCATCTGGTACCGATGCTGTTGTTCTTGTACCTTATCACGTACATCGACAAAGTCAATAGTAAGTTGCCTGTGATCCAAGGTCCTCGCGGAAGCTGACAAGAAACTCTCTCAGTTGGCAATGCGAAAATCGAAGGTCTCCTCCCAGACCTGCATATGAATGGATATCAGTACAACATTGCATTGTCGATCTTCTCCATTCCATACATCCTCGCGGAGGTCCCGAGCAACATATCCTACAGTATCTTCCTCGCCCGTCATACTATCTTGGTGCGATCGTGTTCGCATGGGTGAGTACCTCAACTATACCCTGGCATGGCTTGTGCTGATTGTACCAGGGCATCATCATGACATGTACTGGCACGATCAAGAACTTCTGCGAGATGGTCGCGGTCCGGTTCCTACTCGGCCTGTTCGAGGCTGGTCTCTTCCCAGGTACGCTAGCGATGTCTATATCACGACCTAGCGCAGCACTCATTGACATATTCATTTGCAGGTGCAATTCTACTGATTTCTCGCTGGTACCTTCCTTGCGGAACACAGACAAGACTAGCACTGCTCTACACCTCCGCCGCTACGGGTGGTGCGTTCTCTGGCCTCTTGGCTTTTGGAATCGCAAAGATGGATGGCATCGGCGGATATGAAGGCTGGCGCTGGATTTTCATCATCGAGGGCCTGCTTACTGTCATCATGGGAGTGGTCTGTTGCCTGCTGCTACCTGACTCTCCCGCATTATCAAAGTGGCTGGATGAGGATGAGAAACGGTTCCTTACTCTTCGTCAGGTGACCAGAGCCACGGTTGCGGACGTCGACGAGTCGAAGAACCACAACAATCTACTGACCTTCTGGACTGTTGTCTCGGATTGGAAAGTCAATCTACTTATCCTGGCCAATTGGTCACAAGCAGTACCAAATTACGCCCTAAAATTTTCTCTGCCCACCATTATCAAGGGCATGGGATACAAGTCGGCGAATGCACAGCTTTTGACGATCCCACCGTATGCATGTGGTGCCATTTCATCTTACGTTCTCTCGGTATTCGAGGACCGATATAATTGGCGTCTGCCATTCCTGGTAGGGCCACAAGTGGCTGTGGTCATTGGATATGCAGTGCTTTTCGTCAAGACTCCGGATATCAAGCATAACATCGCCTCGTGCTATTTTGCAGTCTGTCTGGCATGCTCCGGGTAGGTTGACCTTGACTTGTAAGAGTCTTGAACAACTTCGCTGACAGCTACTAGATTGTACCCGATTTTATCAGCGGTCAACGCCTGGAACATCTACAACACTGCTGGTCCAGCGAAACGAGCGATCTCCATTGGCTATCTCATCTGTATGGGCAATGTTGGTCGCATTGTTGGCAGCTATATCTTTATTGAACGGGAGGCACCGAGATATCCCACAGGCTATGGCACATCATTGGCATTTGGCGCTGCAGGTATCGTCGCTGCTTTCGCTCTCGAGTTCTTCCTCAAGAAGAGTAATAAGAGGAATGCTCAGCTCGGTGAAGACGAGATCAGGGCTCGATATACGGATGTGCAGCTGTACAAGATGGGGGATCGGTCGCCGCTGTATGTTTATAAGCTGTGAGGTCAAATTAGCTATCTGGTCACGTCTATGTACAAGAAGAGTGTAAGAAATTATCTCCATTCCTGCGTCACGCTTAAAATGGTGCTACCTAGATGCTTGTGGAAATCATAAGACAACGTCTTGTTGAAACATGCGAGTGTGGTCCGTGTGCCGTCGCCGTGATTGTGTTCGACTTCATCGTCTGCTTTTTAGAACTTCCGCTTCTTGACAATTGCTGACTCTATACTGCACAGTAACCAGCTCTTGAAACTTGGGTAGGAGCGCTGAGCCAACTGATTGACCGTGTGAGCGGCAGTATACCTATCAATCTCTTGGATATGTCTGTCCAGCACGAGGGGTTTACTACCATCCCAGTATCGCCAAGTAGCCTTGGACGGCGACCGCGAAGCAACACAGATGATTCGCCGAGAGAGTCAGGAAACAATCGTCGCAAAGCGTCGAAGGCGACACGCGCTTGCGAGTGAATATCTGATGAGCACGCTTATCTAGCGATCATGCTAACGACGTGATAGTAAGTCGATATCATTCCCCGTACATTCAAAGGACCGCCTCGAAGAGCATCGCCGTTCGACCTGAACGCTCTCGCCCGTGACATGTCGGATGCGCTCCAGCGTATTGACAAGGTAAAGCCAGCTAACTTGTTCTTCTTGACCTCCAGTGCGACTGGTGCAGGGTCAAGAAGATAAGATGCTCAGGGACGAATCCATGCGACACCTGCATAAAACGCTGGGCCATCTGCCACTGGGAAGCCACTTACACTCGTGGACGACCTACAGAACCGGTGGCGAACGAACAGGTGCAGGTTGAAGTCCAGTCACGCTACGAAAGGTTCCACTCTCTGGACACACGACCCGTCACTCACCAGCATTCTGGCCATGGCTCAAGCAGAGCCACTCCCGAGGTTGAGGTGGCAGGACCAAACGGCCACTATCACGATCGAACTTCTGGTCTTACTTTTATACATCGAGCATTCCGGCGTGTCCTGAGGAGAGATGAGGAGCTCTTACCGGCGCCAGATGCTAGCCAGAATACCGGTCAGACGATACTCTGTTCTGGTGACCAGCCACTACAAGCAGCCTCCGCAAGGAGCACAGCAGCATACGACATTGATGAACTTCACGCACTGCTCACTGTCTACTTCGACACGTGCTCCGTGACATATCGTTTCTTTCACAGACCTAGTCTATTTGCTTGGCTCCAGGATGCAACACCAGCTCTCACAAATGGATTGGCGCCTGCTTCAGTAATAGGACATGCTAGAGCGGCGAGTTTATTCACGACGTTCGCAATTGCCAGCTTTAGAAAGGCCCAGATACAGAAGGCTGCAACTCAGCCACTTGAATCTCTGCTTCAATCCAGTGACGGGTTCTTCGAAGCGTCAAGACGCTTCACTGCGGAGGAGACTGGCCACGCAAAACTTGACTCTGTGCAGGCTAGACTCTTGCAAGTGCTATACCTATTGCAGACCCAACGCATGAGTCAGGCATGGTATCTATTCGGTGTAGTCGTGCAGATGATATCTGCCCTAGGTTTACATCGATCCAGCACAAGGACACGAGCGTTGAGCAACGACAACATCGACCATATCACGCTCCAATGCCAGCCACGTACGTTCTGGGCTGCCTACACGATGGAAACATATCTATGCATCGTCCTCGGTAGACCAAAACACTACAATGACGATGACATAGACCAGAATTTTCCAGATCCGATCGTTGACGAGGCTCTCGCAGCATCCGGCCACACCAGAGACATTGAAGAAGACAGTCCAGTCGATGGATTGATATGGCATGCCAAACTAGCACAAATCATTAGTTCTACCTCTCGTGAAGTGTACACCATTAAGCGGACCACCACTAGCACCCGCCCGTCAGCCATCTATCGTCTCGGAGCTGAACTCAAACACTGGAGGCATGATCTACCGCCTCATCTTGGCAAGATCAAGGCATCAAGTTTAGTGCCTACCCTCAAGAGACAGTCACTGGCGTTGCGACTAGCGTACTGCCATGCACAAATGCACACCCACCGAGCTATATTGGTAGAGACCCACGGGCCTACCACGGACTCTAGACAAATGCAGGATAGTGTGGACGAATGCCTCAAAGGCGCAGAGACGGCGATGGAGACAGTCGAGACCATGGTGAAGGATGGCGCCCTTTCCTACTCCCTATGGTGGTCGCAGTATGTGCTATTTTGCGCTCTGTCAGTGGCCTTCGTCTTCGCCATCCAGCTCAAGAAGGGCACTTGGGTCAATCAAGATCGCCAATTCCATGGCCTGCTGGATCTTGCTAATCGCTGCAAGACACTCTTGTGGGACAATAATTTTGCAGGTGCACGTTACACCGCTACCCTCGACGAGCTGATGAAGGAGGCCCAGCAGATGTCAAGTATTGCGAACAGTGGTGGGCATGGTGATACACGACCGTCCATGACTGCTTTAACTTTCGGCAGTACAGCGCACCATGATGGCATTCCTCATCAAGCTACATCCTATGCTGAAGCGGATGTGCTTGGCCAAGAAGCATACCCTGATTTGTTTGATGATTGGGACCCCTCCGACTGGCTCGATCTGGATGCCTCTGTAAGTCTGTCCTTACATCATGGGGACGTTGGCTGACCACATAGCAGGCGTACAACACATTCTTTGAGTAAATGGCCGGCAACACTCCAATAGTGGACCTAGCACGCCCATAAACAGCTGCACTTTGATAGGCGCTGCTCAGTCGGCAGTGGCGAAAGCAGCCTCTGGTCTTGCGAATAAGCACATATGTGACCAACTGGATGCCTCTGATTATGATCGTCAGCTACCTAGAAACGAATCTACTCAACGCGGTCCAGAATGATTTCCCGGAATGGCAAAGCCGGAATCTTCCTCTTCCTACTCGAAGCTCTCGTCAATACCCTAGCACAACCCATCGCAATGCAAAGACACGTCAGCAACGACATTGAACGTCAACATGCCGTTCGCAACGTTGTTGCCAGGTTCGGTCGGCTGACTCCCACAAGCTCTACATCCGTGGCTCTTAAGCCCATGAGCATGATCTGGATCTCGTGGCCGTTGATCGGACGATGTGCTCTCTACAGAAAAGCGCAGATACCGCCTACAGTTTCCCCGGTGTGAAGCCCGATGTCGTAATGGTAGCTTCCGGGCTGGCAGGCGATGCGCTCACCGTTGTGGTATATGCGGTTCTGGTCGACGCCGTCGATGGCGGACACGATGTAGTCGATCACTGCTGTCTTGCCGTTTTTCTTGCCCGTAGCGTCGAAGTGATCGCAGCCGTAGCCGCCTTGGCAGTTGACGCCCATTTTCTCCTGGATGGGTTGGAGGACACTGGTGCTGTTGTTTGGAGTTTGCACGGCCATGGCGTTGCTAGTGCCTAGCAAGCCGGTCCTGAGTGTGCCGATGAGCGTAGTGACATATGGGGCGTGCATCTTGCTTGTAAGAACTCGAGGTCCTGAAAGGATGTAAGCATATGTTTAGGAGCCACAACGAAATCAACGGCACACTAATGGATGGGCAGGACGATTGCTTTCGAGAGTTGCTGAGAAGAATCGTGATGGTCTGTTCTTGGTTTGAGGATGTGACAAGTCCGCATTCACCGCTACGCAGTGCTGGTCTTATATGCTCATCGACTTCACGCCGCCGTGCAAACTCGAACGATAGTCTATGTGTCCTTCCAGGTTGCACACGACAGCACCGAGCACAATTCCTGTCCAGGTGACCTGAATATTCAGTTTCAGTGGTTCAGTCAAGGCTCTACTTGCATTTTCTACGCAGTCCGCGTTCCGTAAGGCCCAGTGCCATGGAGAGCTTGTAGTACAAAGTGTCATTGCCGAGTTGCTTCGCTGGCATCCTCTTTGTCTAGGCGTCGTGGAGAGTTCTGGGACAGTTTCGTGTGTTATCATGAGATGTAGCCGTAACAAGTTCATCTGAACTTTCGTGCTTAACCCACGTCCCAACCACCAAGCGTGAGCAGATCGAGCCGGACTGGCAAGCGGCCCTTTACACCATGCCTTGTGATCGGTCATGAAATTTCGAAGACACTTAGTTAGATATCTTGCGTTAGTACGAAAAGCAACGTCTAGTATACAATGAATAATTCAATCTCCAAGTAGGACGAGGCGAAGTCCTTTGCTCTTGGAACTTCTCACAGCCATAGAAGTACTCGCCACCTTAGATATTGTAGGTTATAAATTGTTGCAGCGTCGTGCCTCTCACGTACGGCCATAGGCCGCGGAAAACAGAGGATCCCGTCCGCTCTCCTGTACTTAAGCCGCGGACCGGTAGAGTAGTAGTCAGGTCGGTGACGACTGGCGAATGCCTGCTGCTGTACGTTTTGCTCTTTTGCTGGGATGGTCGAATCACTCACGACCAACTGAGAGGGATGGGCGATTTCGTTTTGCGGTTGAGCTGTAACTTAGTGGCTGTGTCTACACTTGCGGCATGCATGGCTTATGCGAGCTCTAGGTTGTAGAGTCGAAGGCCTCTTATTTTTTGATGTATGTGGATGTAAGTGGAGATCTTTGAGTTTAGAAGTCTAGACGTTAGCTCCTACCCTCCTCGCCTCCATGCCGCCATACATCTAGCGCCCTCTCGAACTCCATCCCTTCATTCTCACATCTCTCCCCGACTATGCCCCACGTCCGCTGTCTGATGATATTCTCCACCATCCTCTCATTCCGTATCAGATACGCCAAAGCCTCCGTTCTTGCCTCACGAGGAAAGTATCTCCCACTATAAGGATCCAACCTCTCATCCACTAACCTTTCTCTCGCTCGAAGATCCTCGGTATCCCTCAGCACATGCTCCGGATCATCCGGGTCCGGACTGGTCGCCACACCAGCACAGTAGTTTAGGACGTCACTTCTACTTTGCCATGATGGGAAGAGGACTTTGTCTTTGAATAGTCGGCATGATTGTCCGTCTATTGGCCGTTTGTATATTGGCCGGGGCGTTCGCGAGGTTGTCGATGTAGGGTCGAAGGGTGCAGATGTGCCAGGTGTAACTAGTGCATTCAGGTTCTGCGAGATGGTGTCGTCTACTGTGCCACGGGATATGCGGAGGAAGTCTAGGGTGGGGCTTGGGATGAGCTTGTGAGCGATGGATGATGTTGTACTCGAGGACATAGCTTACCTCTTAGTGCGGTTGTGTTGAAGCAGAATTGTGGTGTTAGTCGGGGCTGGTCTGGAGTGCGTGACATGATGATAGCTGGTGGTGGAGCAGAGGTAGGCAAAGGTTCGGAGGCGGTAGGTGGTGGAGGAGGGGGACCGATGGGGTTCTTCCACAGTATCCGCGCCAGCTTGCTAAGTTGTTGTTCGATATGGCGATAGTTTGTGGGGTTTTATGTGTGTTGATGATAGCGATAGTGATGTCGTCGTCTGTGCTCTTTCATGATTGATTGGACCGACGTCACTCAGCGTCGCGCTCAGCGCGCGTCACACGCGACGGTCGAACTTCAGACAATTGATGCCTGCGACATAGGCGACAGCGACCTTAGATCCTTCAAATCAATGCTATGGTCCCGTGGGATAGCGACTCGAGTTACTAGGGCAGCGTTCGCTCGAACAAAATCTTCACAATTCCAACGGCTGCGGCATATATCGACAACGAGGAAGTGTACCACCATGGCTCCCAAGCAGGCAACTCTCGGGTATGTCCACTCCGGCCAGCAGACCCTCGGGTGCGAAATTGGACATAGTATAAGGTTAGCCACGATGATATCACTAATACCATCCCAGCAAGTTCTTCGGCGGCAACACGAATGGCACGAAACCAGCACCGGCACAAGCGAAGCTCAAGTTCTCCTCAAAGGCCAAGCCCGAAGAGGAAGATGCTGCTGAAGACGCGACCACACCCGGAGCGGTCAAGAGCGACGAGACGAATGGTCACGTGGAGTTTGAGGATGTGAAGATGGAAGACGCCACGCAGATCAAGGCAGAAGTGGAGGAAGCGGCCGATGCGGCTTCTGAGGTGAAGAAGGAAGACCCGCCGTCGAGCTCTGGGAAGAAGCGTGCAGTATCTGCTGTAGATGAGGGTGAGGGAGATGATGCTGAAGATGCACCACCATCGAAGAAGCAACGTCAAAAGCCTAGTGAGACGAAGGCGAAGAAAGGCGTGGCGACGAAGAAGACCTTGATCAGGGGCAAAGCTACTACGTCTGAGGAATCACCAGATACTGTAATCCCGAAACGACCGAAGCTCGTCACGGCCGAAGCAGAGGATGTCGGCATGGATCTGGATCAGGCTGAGGATGAAGAAGACGAGCCGGTTCAACCAAAGAAGCGAGGTAAAGCTACGAAAGCAGTACCAGCGCCTGATCCTTCTCCGACAGAAGCAGAGGACTCAAAGACGAATGAAAGCGAGCCAGATACGGAGGCCGAAGATGAAGTGAGTGAGGATGAAGATGAGAAGCTGGCTGTTTCAGCCAAGGCTCGAGCACAAATCCAGAGCACGCTTTCATCTGCCAGCAAAAACGCATATCCAGATTGGAAAGGTGGAGATCCTGTTCCTTATGCCGCACTTTGTGCCACTTTCTCGAAGATCGAGATGACCACGAAACGGCTGGAGATCCTGGCACTATGTGCAGCCTTCTACCGACAAGTACTGAGACTTACGCCAGAAGACCTGTTGCCCACCGTGCTCCTGACCAAGGGAAAGCTCGCGGCAGATTATGTAGGCATCGAACTTGGCATTGGCGAGTCGTTGATCATGAAGGCCATTGGTGAGTCGACTGGACGTAGTCTGAAGATCATCAAGGAAGATCAGCAGAAGATTGGAGACCTTGGTCTAGTAGCTGCCAAAAGTCGACAAAATCAGCCCACCATGTTCAAGCCCAAGGCACTTAGTGTGCGTGGCGTGCATGAAGGTTTGATGAAGATCGCAACTGTTGAGGGGCAGGGCGCGCAAGGTCGAAAGGTGGATGGAATCAAGAAGCTACTTTCCTCGGCAGACGTGGGTCTAGCAAAGGGACAGAGTGTGGACATCACCAAGGATAAAGGCGGGCCCAGCGAATCGAAATTCATCATCCGAGCACTGGAAGGTAAGATGAGATTGGGTCTTGCGGACAAGAGTCTGCAAGTTGCTGTCTCGCATGCTATGGTTGCATATGAGGTTTCGAAAGACGGCAAGAAAATGCCCTCCGAAGCTGATCTGAAGAAGGGCGAGGAGATCTTCAAGGCTGTGTACAACGAACTACCTGCATACGAAGTGATCATCCCTGCTTTGCTCAAAGGCGGTATTTGGAATCTGCGTGACGCTTGCAAGCTACAGGCTGGTGTGCCGCTCAAGCCCATGCTTGCGAAGCCCACCAAGTCTATTAGCGAAGTTCTGGACCGGTTTGAAGGAAAGGATTTCACTTGCGAGTACAAATACGATGGCGAGCGAGCTCAAATACACTTCGTGGCGCATGACGCTGGTGAAGAATATGCCGCAACGGTGGCGCCGAAGGAGGGTAAAAGCGATCGCGGCATGTCCAATATCTTCTCCCGGAACAGCGAAGATCTCAGCAAGAAGTACCCAGACATCCTTGCGAAGTTGCCGACGTGGGTGAAAGAAGGAACGAAGTCATTCGTGCTCGACTGCGAGACTGTGGCATGGGACGTGGAGAAGAAGCACGTCCTCCCCTTCCAACAACTCATGACGCGCAAAAGAAAAGACGTAAAGGCCGAGGATGTGAAAGTCAAAGTCTGCGTCTTCGCCTTCGACCTCTTATATCTCAACGGCGAGGCAGTCGTCAACAAACCCTTTCGCGAGCGTCGCGATCTCCTGTACGGCACCTTCGAACCAGTAGAAGGAGAGTTTGCCTTTGCACAATACGGCAACACACGCGAAATCGAGGAGATCCAAACCCTGCTCGAAGACTCCATCAAAGCGTCCTGCGAAGGCTTAATGGTAAAAATGCTCGATGGCGTAGAATCCCACTACGAGCCCTCCCGCCGCTCTCAGAATTGGCTAAAAGTCAAGAAAGACTACCTCGCCGGTGCGGGCGACTCCCTCGATCTCGTAGTCCTAGGGGCCTACTACGGCAAAGGCAAACGCACTTCCGTCTACGGCGCCTTCCACCTCGCCTGCTTCAACTCCGACACCGAGACCTACGAGACCGTCTGCAACATCGGCACCGGCTTCTCCGAAGCCCTCCTCTCCGAACTCCACGAAACCCTCTCACCCCTCGTCATCGAACGCCCGAAACCCTTCTACGACCACAGTTCCGGCAAGAACGACCAGCCAGACGTCTGGTTCGAGCCAAAATTCGTCTGGGAAGTCAAGACGGCGGATTTGACGTTGAGTCCAAGGTATCGAGCGGCGAGTAGTGAGTTCGGGGGCGATGGGAGTCATAAGGGTGTTAGTTTGAGGTTCCCGAGGTTTATTCGCGTGAGGGATGATAAAAAGGCGGAGGATGCGACGAGTTCGAAGCAGGTTGCTGAGATGTATAGAAGGCAGAGTGAGCAGGGGAAGGAGAAGAAGACCGGGGTTGATGATGAGTTTGAGTACTGAGTTGGCACACTCGCGCTTGTCGTACTGGCGCCATTCAAGCCATGAGAATCTAGCAGATAGGCGAGCTTACGTTTGGAGAGCAGCGTCTATATCTAGTCTATCTCCGGGCTTGTCTACGTTTACACGGTGCTCATTGTCTACTTTATTTTTTCGGGCTCGACGATCCCTCATCCATGTCCCCGCCCTGCTTCACAACATCCGACCTCATCAACGCCCGATACCTCTCCTCTGGCGTCGAATCCGCCAACTCCGACTTCCCCCTCTTCTTCCCCGAAAGCCCATAGAACTCCTGGAACTTCATAATCAACGGCCGCCATCGGTCGGGATCGACCCGGTTCGCATGTCCGGCCATGCGGAGGTCGTGTCGAATATGTGTTCGTAGGATCTTGACTTCAATGGCTAGGATTGCACCGGATCGATCTGGGAGGTCTTGCATAAGGGCCATGTGGTTTACGAGTTGGGCTTCCAATTGTACGGGACATTCGTTTATTCTTGGTGGTGCCACGAGGTCGGAGGGTCGCGATGTCAAGCCTGCGAGGGCGAATTTGTCGCCGCAGTAGGTATAGCCTAGTCCTTGTTTCAGGGCGGGTGCTTCGGGGGTTCCGGTCGTCTTGGCTATGCGGTTTATGTGGGGGCCCATGTCGTCGCTGGCTAGATTGAGAACGCATTGGCCGGTGCGGAGGAGGTTGATGGTTGTTTGGGAGACGGCGGCAAGGCCGAGGACGCAGCGGTGGCCGAGCCACCAGGCTGAGGACATGGGGCCTATGTTGGCGATGCCGTGTTCGTTTATGGTGGTTATGAGGACAGTTGGGGTGCCCCAGTACATTATTGCGGGGGTTATGACGGAGTGGGTGTCTGGCATGGTGTCTTTGGAGCCCATTGTGGTGGATTGAGGGTGATTGGTGTGGTAGTGATGGTTGATAAGAGGAGATGGTGGAGGTGTAGTTTGGCTCTGGTCGACATGAACTTACCATCTCGATATCTTATGTGTTGGAGATGCTATCGCCAAGGGGTGTATATGGCAGTATGCATCTTGCTCTGGAAGTCATAGGGTTGCTTCGGATGTGGCCAAGCAACCACTGCTTGCAAGGTATGCGGGTCCTGTAGTGTGCATATTTTCTCTAGGCCATACTCACCGCACGTCCAAGAGTGGGACAAACCGGGGTGGCGCTCGCCTGTATGATGATGGACAGGGAGAACCGGTCGTGGCTGTGGCATTGATATTGGCCGGCCGTAGCAGTTCTGCTGTGATATGCGAGTGGACCACGCCTCAGGATCCAGCATACTCGGTACAGTATCTCAGGTACAGTCTCCATGGTGCGATTCAGACGCCTACGGCATGTTTATTGTACATACCATGACGAGTAGCTCATCTTTCCGCTCCCCAGCCGTGATGTCTCGTGCCCAGCGAGATATTCGTCGTTCTCGTTCTCGGAGATGACTGAGCGACCCACATTGCTCTCAATCTGACCAATGACAAGTTCCGCAGCAAGACGACCATCTGTGCTCTTTCAGCAGCATAGCATCCACGATTTTGGCTTGCTTGAAGCTCGCATCTGGCGAATGTTATGATGATCCTGCTTCAGAGGACCTGCCATCCCTAAAATCATCACCAGGCCAGCTCTGCACTCGATATAAACCTCAGGACTGAGCAAAACATCGTCATTAACACCACGACTGCCATCTGGATTCTCTGCCCAAGTCTAAAGGCAGCGTACCTCTGAGCTGAGCCATGGCTCACAATTACTATGCCTCTACGGCTGCACGCTGGCAAGCAACCTCCACCCGCGATTCAGGCGCTGCCACTGCATTTGTTTACGCCGTGAAGACGACCCATATCTTCTGCCGCCCGAACTGCAAGTCTCGACTCGCCTGTCGCTCGAATGTGGCCTTCTTCAACTCATCAACCGACGCCATGAAAGCCGGCTACCGCGCCTGCAAGCGCTGCAAACCACAACAGGACGAATTCGAGCCAGAGCGCGATCTCGTGGCGTCACTCTGTGCACGACTGGATGGTAGTGGCACGATGACCCTGGCCGATATGGCAGCTGAGGCTGGACTGAGTCGCTGGCACTTCTGGCGCATTTTCAAGAAAGTCATGGGTGTCACGCCAAGTCAGTGGTCACAGATGAACTGCAAAGCGAACACATCGAGAAGCGATTCGGGAATAGGCTCTTCACCCGCGGACAGTCAAGACATTGATCTGCATTTTTTAACCGACTACGTCCAGTACACGACTGTACATACGAATTACGGAGTGCTGCTAGTCGCATTCCAGCAAGGACAAATCAGTAAGCTGGACTTGGCTCCTACAATAGAGGAGTCGCTATTCACACTGGACATGGCCTTCCCATTTCCGAAATTCGTTACGAGTGCCTTGTCTGGCGACGCAAGTGATCACGAGTTGCGGGCAGTCACACAAGAGGTCGTGGAAGCGCTGGAAAGACCATCGGGCAAAACCTTGACTTTCTCCGTGTCGAACCATGCTCTCAAAAGTCTGACGGAAAAGTGTTGCACTGCATCCGGGAATCTGAGCTCATGAGGAGTATGCTCAGGATCAAAGCTAACAGAGGAAAATGAGAGTCGAGGCACGAGCATAGCACAACTGCTATAGCGGTTACAGGGCAGTACTGGTAGCTTGTCCGGTGCTGTTAGCGACGGATCCAGCTCAGTGCATGTTACAGAGTAATTGATCGCTCACATTTGCAGATGGCGCAAATGCTTTCATGTCAGACCGATATGCGGAAGTGGATTAGACTAAGCAGACTCTTGATCCTGATTGGTCACTTTCGCAGCAACATACTTTGCTCAGCAAATAGGCATGTCACGTCAGCACAGACTTATTAGTCAATCCGACTTGGAGCCCAACACACTCGTACTCGCACACTCATAGTCACACACTATAAGTGTCGTGACGACGCCGTCGACTGATTGCCACGATAACAGCCACCAAGCTCCAACCCGACTTCACACATCGCTACATTGTCCACAAGAACGGATCGAGATGGCAGTAACCGACTTCCAAGAGGTAAGCTGCATGTCCACTCCGCCTTTGAGCTCATGGACAGGACTTAACAAAGCTGAGTAGAAAGTATACGCACTACTCCAACAAATTCCAGCCGGTCGAGTGTCATCCTACGCCACCATGGCAGCTGCCCTCAAGTCATCGCCACGAGCAGTCGGTGGGGCATTACGTCGCAACCCCTTCGCACCAGAGGTGGTAGGTCTATCATGCTTCTGAACCATCATCTTCTGGTTGATGAGAAGGCCCTAGCACTGACTCGTGATAATGCAGCCATGCCATCGATGTATCGCTGCTAACGGGTACGTGGGCGGCTTCAAAGGCAACTGGGAGATGGCGCCTAGCGGGCAGAATCAGACGTCGAAGCTTGCTCTCTTGCGTGAGGAAGGTGTGTCATTTGATGAGGAGGGGTATTTGGTCGGTCAGGCCGCCTGGTTCAGTCAATTCAGGTCATAAATTAGTAGGGTCCGAACTCTGCTGAGATTGCAATAGATCAAGGTCTGGTCGGTATGGCTGTATACATAGTTCCTGTGTCGGTCATCCTTCCGTCTGATGCGCGCAACTGAGATAGCAAGAGTCACACCACCGTCCACCGAAGAGCATCATGGCGTACGGAAGAGCAACAAGTGCGCTCGCCGTCATCTCCGATATCCCCAGCACGTCTGAGAGCCAGCACAAGCTCATCACGCAGAACGGAGTGCTGAACGATAACATGACCAACTCTATCCCTAGGTCACCTTTGCCTTTGCAGGTCTGCACGCTCTGCAGACATGCGAAGCAGAAGAGCATGATGACGATGGTAGCGATAATGCCGAGACCTGGGATCGTGATGCTTCTCGGTACGAAGTAGAATTGTAGAGCGGTGACAATGAGGTTGAGAATAAAGTTCGAAGGAAGACACCAGAGCCATGTCACACTGCTGAGGGCCGAGTAAACTGAATTGACTGTCGTGGCTGCAGTATTTGTGGTCACGCCGGAGACCGATAATGTCTTGATGATGTCGAAGACAGCTGCATTATGTTCGGCAGCTGTCTGCGCAGCTCCCACGTGCGTGGACACCGCTCTCTCGCCAACAGTGGAGTATCTGCCAGCGACGCCGGCACCGTCAGCTCCCAGGAACGCTGCGAGGCCGTCCAATAGCGCCTTGAAGGTAAACCACGGGAGCTGTATAGGTATGAACGTGAACCCAGAAATCGCACCTTTCGCAACAGTCACAGCCGAGTGCTGCAACAAGTCTCCGTCATCTTCTGATTCGAAAGCAGCAAAGTTCCATGGGGATGGATAGTGAAATTGCTTCAAGATGCTGTTCTCGCCGGTATAAACTCCTAGGAAGAAAGCCAGGAAGGTTATGAAACTCGCCCTTACTAGAGTCACGACAGTAAAGCGCACGTTCTCCTCGACATAGACAGCATTCATAGCCCGAACCGTCTCCCAAGCCACTTCGTTCGCACGATCCCGACTGTCGTAAGAGCGCTCGATGGCACGGATATCGGCGCGTACGACCTCGTTGTTGTCGCGCTGGATCTCGGAGAAGTGCTGCCACTGCCCTCGAATCGTTCGTCCGTGGTCGAGCTGCACGGCGACTTGAGATTGCGACGAGCGCCGCACTCTTGTGAGCTGGCCATTAGAACCGCTGGTCTGTGTCGTGACGATCTGTGTCGATCCCGTAGTGACTCTTTCCCGTTTCTTCTGGCGATACTTTTTCGAATAATGTATTACCTGCCCAATAAAGCCACACGCACCAAAGAGAAAGCCAATGACTTCGAGACCGCTCATGATGGCGCCTACCAAGAGAGGTTCTCGACTATTTTGCTGCTGATGGACCGTGGGAGACGTAGCATTTTATGCCTCGCGACCGTAGTTCACAGCGTAGAGTACCATCGGCTAAAGTGGTAGGGTTGGTGCAGAATGGAGACGAAACAAGGCAATGGGCCGACATGAGGTGGTAGCGAGTTGGGGGCTGATATGCAGGGTGATGATTCAGGTCAGAAACGATCTGTGCGATAGAGTCTTAAGTTCTCCCTCATTGCCATATGTCTTTTAGGGCATGAGAGTAATTCTCCTCAGACTCCTCGTATCGAGCACTGCCGAAACCCTCTGCAGATCAGCTCCAGCCTAGCTTTGGTGGCATCCGTCCGTGAAGCAAGAGAAGTCAGCAAGACTCAGCCCTGATTTAGACGAGCATCTCTCTTTCACCGCATCTTACTCATGGCCGGAAGATGTGTCCCGGAGTCCTGCTTGACTGAGCTTCATCACCACCGATATCTCCAAGAACGGCAAGAAAGCATTATGTGTATGCGAGAACGACGAATGATTCCTGTCATACCTGTGATCACATCGGCTTGGGACTCAAGATGGGCACGATGTTGAAATCTCCCGTAATTTCGACTTGAGAGCTTTTATTCTCGATCTCCGTCTGTAACGACCGTATTGAATTTTCCTGGTGAGTAGCGCTTTCCGCGTACAGGTACGGTCAAGCGGGTATCTCTACCATCAGCTCCCATGTCCCTTTCACCTGCTCTGCAGTGCGGACGATTGTCTTAGCGATGTTGTCGGGATTGCAGCTTGGGGTGTCCGGGCTTACGACTCCCAGGATCTTGAAGAGCGCAAAGTGGATGTCTCCGCCAAATAAAGCATGGAGATTTTGAACCATGTTCTGTTGGCTGGCCTTGACGGCGCTCAACGAGAGCAGGAACGGCAATGGGCTCTCCACAAGAAATGTGTTGGTGACAAGGAAAGCCGGCTCATGGTGGCCAGACTTCTGGAGAAGAGGGATGCCCCATTGTGCGGTCACATACAGACCCGAGTTGGTTATGCGGAAGTCTTCCTCGAGCTCGTCGACAGAAGTGCTGAGAACTTCCGTGGGGTTGATCCGAGCGGCCTGCTGAACGATCAGCGACATCAAAAGACCTGGGTCTAAGGCGGACTTACGTTGTAGAATATCGTACCTACGGGACCAAGCTGCTCGATTTGGGCCAGGGTCTTGCGCAGTTGAGCGATATTGCCTAGATCGGTCGGGTATGCGGTGACCTCGACATTGCCGCCACCTGCAGCCTTCACCTCTTCAGCCTCCTGGGCAAGGCGTTCGGGATTGCGCGAGACCATAGCAATCTTGGCAAAGGCGCGGTTCTTCGAAAAAAGCTTCGCTGTGGCGAGACCAATCCCCGGGCCAGATCCGAGGACGACGAGCACGTTTCCAAGTGAAGACATGATGAGAATGTGGATGCGGAGCGGTGACGCGTCTCAATCGCTGTGGTATGGATGTGATCGAATGATAGCTTGCTTCGATGGTAGTTGTGGTGAATGTTCAATATATAGCATTCGACGTCGCTACATCGCTCCATTGAGGTCTGGAGGTAATAACAAGAGTATTAGCAACGTATGTCACAGAGTGGCATCGTCTACACCACTCTCCGTCAGGATTTATCAGCCAGAGCCTTGCATTGGTCCAGGTAATGGCTCCCGATCGAGACGATGACCCATTGGCCTTGGCGAGACCTCGATCAGAAATCATGAGTCTGATTTCCGCATGCGGCGCATCCTGTGTCAGGCCCGGATGGAGGCCGTGGAGGATGAATGATTGATAACAAGTGATATGCTGATGCTCGCCCAGATGCTACAGAATGGGTTAGCGTCGCTGAGTAACACTGCGAGCCTGCGAGCCTGCGAGCGTCAGTGATTTGGCAAGGCACCGCGTCTCTCTCTTGCTTAGCAGAACATGGATGATGAGGGAGTGAAGCGCTGAACATCGGAATCATAGGTCATCTTCAGCCGTTACACTCTTGACTGTGTCTGCCATTCTGCAACCATTGCAAGATGATCGTACCCGGGATGAAGTCTTCATGCTCCACGGCTTCGCCGTCGAACGTCACACCATCAACATCAACATAGGCATCTTCCGATCAGGGCATGAGCTGTCTCCTCCCGCCGCACAACATAAGGACAAGCACCGCCCAGAAAAAGACAGATCTCGTCGCCAATCCTCGCAGAACCCGGCACCAAGCCAAGCCTGCCTTTCTCTGTCACACAAATGGCTCGAGCATTCATTATCTCCGCTATGAGCTGCCCAATATTGGAATTGCTCTTCGTCTTTGGACCAGCATTGCCAGACTCGTGCCACGCATCGTTGTGGCCTATGAAGTCGAATTGCTACACACCAGGCCGTTGCAATGCTCCTACGATGGCTTTGTACTGTGCCAAGCGATCAATATTGCGACCCCATAACGCAGCGTCGACAACCAGCACACGCACGTAATGCTCGAGATCGTGCTGGTCAGAGCGCTCTAGTAGCTCACGATTGAATTTGTCCCATCAAAGAAGGTCTCGACGCCATGGCTCCCAGCCAGTGAAGTCGAGCTGCATTCCAACCGCAAGTATTCTGTCTATAATGCCACCTTCAACTTCGAGTGTCCGATTGTCCGTGTCTAGAATGGAAATACCAGGTTCGGAGTTACCAGCTGCAGAGAAAGGAGGATCGTAGTAGCCGGCATTGTTCAGAGAGAATGGGACGATCTCTCGATCGAAGGTCCAGTCAGGCGTCCAAGACGGCAGGTCTGATAGGCTCTGGCGAAGACCACCGGCCGCTTCAAGCATGGCCATACCATGTCCCTTATGCACCATAAAGTTGGCATAATCATGATAGACCTGCTGTACGGACAAGGCGTAGTTTGGAGCGGGTGCGCGACCTGCACAATCAGACAGTCCCAGCACACTATAGATCTTGTCTCGTGGATTGGCAGCCAATGTGTACCTGCAATCGCGTAGTAGTTGATGGAGAGGTATCTTAGCACCATTCTTGAGACGTTCCTGGAAATCTTGCATGCGTCCTAGAAGCCTTTGTGCGAACTCTTGGGTCAGCTCGGTCCTCCAAGCCTCCACGTGAGCTGGATCGTCGGCATCGACTGCACCTGATAAGTTGACGGGCTTGATATATGTGGTTCCCATGATAGCAGCGAGAAAGCCGATAGCAGCAGGAAGGGCATTCCAGGAGAGAGCCATGCCTCTCATCATAGCCTCGGTATTGTCGTTAGCAGCAGCTTCCTGAACGATCCAAGCACGGCGGAACCATGGCCGCTGGAGCAGTCGATAGCAAGCCTGCCAGATCGCATGAGACGGAGGCGGAGAGCCACATTGTTTGAGGCTTCGATCGCCTTCGTCGCCGAGGCTCCAAAGACCTTCTCCTTGTGCCATCAGCTCTCTGCCTAGAGACATGAGTTGCCCGGATCGAACAATCTTGATCAAGAATTCGCCTACGCGGTCAAGCTCGCTGCTAACGCCAGTCTCTTCGCCAAGAAAGATGCTAACCTTCTCTGCACGTTTGTAGATGTCCAGCATCATGGGTATCTGAGCACTTTTCTCTCGTAAGTTCTTTTGGTCGATGCAGAGGCCGTCGATCCAGAGGAAAGTCTCTTTGTGCTGCCTGAGTCGTACCAGTGCGTGAGCCAGATTGGCCGTGATGGCATGCTTCTCGCCATTGAGGATGATAGTGCGGTCGAAGATTGGCTCACCCCATGTATAAGACAAAGCAGTATATGGAGGTGCATCCTCCAGTCTTACTGGCACTAATTTGCCTACTAATTTCTCGCAGCCATCTCTAACATTCATCAAGGGCTGAAGATGCAGGATCCCGATCTCGCTCGTGGAATCTGCGAAAGGCTCGTATATAAATCTCGACTCTACGCTTGTGTAGTCATCGATGCTTTTATGTGTGTCTCTGAGCTCTGTTGCGACGCCAACAACGTTTGGCTTCACAGGACGATGCTCCGGAAAGAGGTCGAGAGCTGCTGCTAGTATACGTGAAGACAGCCATTGGTTCTGGCGTTCATACTCCGTATCGATCGATCGATCTATGCACAGGCGTGGCGTGAAGCAGAGATACCCTTTGTTGACCTCAGCCTGCGAAACATACTCACGCAAGTAGGCTTGACTGGGACGGAAGGGTACACTGGCGGGTTCCTGACCGCCTTGTTGTACTGGTTTCTTTGCTTGCAGCAGATCCAGGTCCACGCCTTGTCCGTAAAGATGTCGAAACCACAATAGCTGATCGTGGAGGCGACGTGTGATGTGGTACCCACCATCATCGATGATTACTGTGTGGTCCGCTTTACTACTTGATTCATCGTCCCAGTCTGTGTTCAGATAGGCAAATCTGGGCTGGTCCTCCAGGCGGACTACCTGCTCTTTGTCAATGGCCGGGCATGCTACTGTGCTGGCCTTGACCTACAACATATTCGCACCACAACACATCGTAAGGTGACTCTGCTGGTAGAAATTTGAGCAGCCGAAACTCTGAGGTGGATGTATCGACAGGGGGAAGTTGGAGTCGTGGCGAACCTGAGTTTGTCTGGCCCATGATGGTGAATTATTAGCTCCCATGTACATCAGGGGCGTCGGTGATTTCTGTAAATGACGACGACACCCCTCTCATATGCATACGTGGCAATGCGGCAGGGTATCGATGTGTCTACATCCATGTCGCGAAAGTAGGCCAAGATACGCGAGTATCGAAGCTGAGCGTGCATCCTGCCGGTGCTATGAAGACGGCGGCCAACACGCCACGGTGTACCACTCGTTATAGGAACACGCGCTACGTGGCGATTGCACGCGCAGTGGCCTGACCGTGTCATGCCATGAGTCCAAGTTATAGTCTGTTGACGTCAAAGAATGTAGTGGCACTATGTCGATGGCTCTGGGATTATCGTAAGAATTTTGAAAGGTGTGGACCCTACGTAAGAGGTATTCCTGCCGCTCCAATGACAGTCAAGACTCTCCCGAACTCAGTAGCATAAAACGACGACGATCCACCAGCCATGGAACGCAGCGCACATTCGCAAGAGTATCATTAGGCTTGCTTTAATACTATTGTTTAACGTTGGTCTAGTCTGGGTGGCACAATGTTATTTGTTGTGGCAGGCTCCATACCGTTACCAGCTACATGGCTGGCATTGATCGAAGCGTCTTTGCAAGGAACCCTTCAACGTCGTATCGACTGGGATTGAGGTATGTAAACACTCTACCCGCGAGGAAAGAATGTCCTGCAGCAGTGGGTGATGCATCATCGTAGCGTACAATCGCTGAGATGCGTAAATCTTTACCATCTTTGCAGCCAGTAAATAGTGCCTCAATCGCCGTCCGCTCAACGCAGGTCGTGCATGCGTTTTTTGGCAAGCTTTTTACTCTGACGAGAAAGCTTGGAGTCCATAATAACGACAGATCTAGCTTGCTGCGAACGATTCCGCCGTTTTGAGTTTACCCAGAGTGGCAGGATCGCAATGCTCTTCGCCTTCGTCGGCCTTCGCCCCGTATGGAAGTGGGTATCCTTAGTATTGCGTTCGTAACGAGACAATGACAACATGCGAGCCGCTCTATGTCACGGTCATGGCCGGTCTGGATTGTTTTCGCTCCTGGGAGTGTCGTCCAAACGGCGCCTTCCTGGGATAGCATCACCATATCCCGAAGATGGGCGTGCTGTGAGGTGCGATCCATGATATGAGCAGCAGCGGAGCATTGCTAGAACAAGATCGAAGGCTAATATGTTCAATTATTGGCACCGAAGTCTGATCAAGAGTTGATCAGTGGTTGAGGGGCTTCGGCTGACTTTTTGGGTCAACAGTGCCAGACCTTGATTGTCAGCTCCGGCCATCCAGTTCCTGTAACTCACGTTCAGCACTTGCTTCTATCGGCCGTGACTCCATGAATGGCTTGGACTGCGGGTCGTAGCTTGTATGGTGGTACTCTTTCTTAGGAGTCATCGGTGTCCAACTGGCATAGTCTCTCGCCGGTGCTTCTTGTCGTAGTTTCTTGCGCTGCCGAAAGATGATGAAGATGGCACCGTATAGAGCTAACAGGAGCGGGAGACCCGTTCCGACAGCTGCGCCGGCGATATCGCCAGTGGTGTACTGTCGACCATTGTTTGTCCCTCCACCATCTTTCGGGTCTGCCGTGATTGTTACGGTCTGAGTCGACAGGCTACTACTTGTGCTAGCTTTTGTCTGGCTGCTGGCAGAAGCAGCAAAGGTCAAGGTACTGAGTGGAGAGATCTTCACGGGCGCCGCTCCTTGGCCGTCGACTATGACGTTTCCAAGAATGAAGCTCGTCCCTCCAGAGATAGGAAACAGATTTGCCTCGTTACAGGAGCGGTTGTTGTCAAAGCCACATGCGAATTGGAAACCGCCGCATGGCTGAACACCAACCCCAGACCCACTAGCGACTATGCGTTGATCAGCCTGAGCAACATCATCCCAGGCATATGTCGTTTCTCATACCGTGCGAGCAGTATGGTGTGCACGATGAGCCCCACTCTCTATCTGTGCAGCTCCCTCGTGAAAGATACCCTGCAGCAAAACACAAGCCGTTGTCTAAGCATTGTGCTGTAGGAGCGCAGCACGCTGAGTTCTCCGCAGTAGAGTTACACGGCGTGTCTTCTGGCGACAGGGTCAGGCCGTCAGGAAAGTAGCATTGTCCGGAACTCGTCATCGTATTGATTCTCACGCAGTAGTGACCACCCGGCTAGTTGTCAAGAAGAGATGCGCGAGGGAGGGAGGGATATATCCGCCGCAGGCGGCCAGCCTTGGCCCCCAAGTATTAGACTTCAGCCTTGTTCAGCCATGCAGATGTACCAGCCTCGTCTCTGCATTGTGGAAGTCTTCGTCATCTCAACGTGGCTCCTGGTTGGCTAGGAGCAGCATAAAAGCAATCTCAGTAGATCGGGATGCTGGTGATGCTAACATCACAATCTATGAAGCACCAACGATTTGACGAGGTGTGTATTCCAAAGGACTGATGGGATGCTGTCCACCTTTATTAGCGCCTCGCTTTGCATCTGATGACTTCTTGGCAAAATCATTCGTTAACGAGCGTAGGCGCATGATCAACATGTCTGATGTTATGTGGGAATATAGCTTGCACGGCCGAGAGAGAAGACGAAGGGGCGCTGTGTCCGTGTCTAGAATAAAAAATTATGGTTTACGATCTGGCGATAAACGGATTACTGATCAAACTACGGACGAAAGAAACAGTCTATCGAGAGCACTACCATGGAGCCTACAAGTCATTTCATGGGGCGATCATCCCTCGAGATCCGCAACAACAACACCACGACAGCAATGTTCTACAAGGCCATCATACAGTACGCGCAAGCGCTACGAAATCTGGAGCACTGGCTAGATATTGCTCAACAACATGCCGACGCTAAACAAACTGATATGACCGCCCTGCTAGAAGCTCGGCTCGCACCCGATCAGGCAAACCTCATCTATCTAATCGACAAGCGCATGTGATTATGCCAAGGAAGCAGCGGCACTACTAGCTGGGCGCATTCCACCGAAGCATGCCGATACAGAGGAAACGGTAGCAGAAGTACTGGAGCGCATTACGGAGACGGTGGCATATATCGAGACTGTACAGGAGTCCGACTACGATGGTGCGGCGAAACGCCCCATCAGGGTTTCCTGGAGCCCGCCGGATGCCGTGACCTATGGCGAAGACTATTTGGTTCAGGTCTCCATTCCAAATGTATACTTCCATCTCATGGTTGCGTATGTATCTTGAGACACAATGGCGTGGATCTTGGTAAGATGGATTACTGTGGCCCGATCCGGTGGGTGTCCAAGACATGATGCCGTGAATCTGTCCCGCCGTGGACTGCGAGCAACGTTACGAGTATCGGGCAGCGCGAGATCGTTGAGAGAGCCTGCGTACTTCAGGGCTTCTTCACAAGATACGAGACCACGTGACACTATTGTCGGGGCTCGACAATAATGTTTTCCTTAGTATGCTATGCCTCAAGACATATGAGCAGTCGATGCCTTTTCGATCGCCTGCTGCACCGCTCTTAGATCCTCAGCGCCCTTCAGAACGGGCTTAGCCTGCCCATTGTAGCCCACTAAGCGCATCCATTCTTCCAAAGACTTGATGCGCTTCGGATGTATCCTATCCAGCAACGCAAAATCTCTGTTCTCACAGAAGCCTTCGCCCCAGTATCGCCACCACGGTCCGAAATTCTCCCGCCAAGTCATGGTAGATTCGTCGCGCGGCGCATCTGGACCTGCCGCCCAATTGGCTGGAGCGTCGGGGTATGGCTCAGCAGCTAGTAGATATTGCTCAAGAGGCACGTATTCGTGTACAGCCTTCTTTCCCGTGACCTTGGTGAAGACCCCTGCAATCTCTTCAAAGGTCACTGCGTCAGTTGCTACCTTCAGTTGCAGACCGGTCGACTCGCTGGGGTTCTCAAACATCCACAACGAGTATGCGCCTACATCTTCCACCGCTATGAGTGGGATCTTGCCGCGTTCTACGAGATGTCAGCAACAACAATTCTTGGGCGGCTCTCATATAAGACTCGACATACTGGCTGGATTCTGCCAAACGAAAGACCCATCTCCATGCTCCTTCGGTACGAACATACCATCGAAGAGCATGTCCATGTATGGGCCTGTAGTCAGCACAGAAACCTTCATCCCATCATGCTTGTGGGATAGAATGAGATCAGCAACTCTTCCTTTTGCGTCGTTATGGCCCCAATGAAAATTTGCGTCCCAGTCTGCGTCCTTGACAGCATAATCTGTTCCAGCATAAATGTAATGCTGCACTCCTTCGTGACGAGCTATCTCATATGCCCGGATCCCATAGAAAAGCTCGTTCTTCTCGCCGAGTGTAAAGCCGTCGGTGTTGACCCAGGCGCCCCATACTCCTTTGAAAGCTTTATGGAGGTCCTTCTGGTTGTCCTGAGATCCTTGGATTAGAGTGACGTTGGAAAGCTTGGAGATCTCTCGTGCTCGTTTCGATCCAAGGTTGCGTGTCAGAACACGAGCTGTGTAGCGCCCACTTTGCGAAAGTGCTGAGTATATGGTAGCCCTTTGGTATACCTCTGATGATGGACAGTGACCTACCCTTGACCACCGGCAGGCCTTGAGCCCCCGTGCCGCCAATGACGAGAACTTCCCTCATGACGCCGAATTCTGCAAGGATCAAGTTGCTGTTGCAGATCTACTTTGGTAGAAAGGAACATATATATACATAGCCAGGAGCTCGAACCGTGGCGTGGTGATTAGTGATCACGGAGGGTTAGGGGCAAAATTGATTTATGATCTGACGTCAAAGTTCACGTATGGTTTTCGTGCTCGGAACATCTTGACATAGCAGCCAATGTTCTGCTGCAGACCATCATGGAAACAGAAATTCCGAGCGGCTATGGTGACTGTCCATTCGCCAGCTTCAAACACCAGGATCATAGGATGTTGGGCGTCATATCAGGAGAGCTGAGTAGTACACAGATGCACCGAGCGATGGAGGGAGTCTATATTGCTCATCATGATATCGGACCACTACACTAGGTCAATACTGAGACTCTTCAACGTCACCCACCCACCAAGAGACTTTCTTGCGTAATTGAACACCGCGAATCGATAACCCTGGAAGAACTGCCAGTCGGTCGCTAGCTTGAAGCGATCACCAAAAGAGGTGAAGCTCTTTCCATCCACGCTATACGCAAAAGATGTCTCGAGGCTGCCAGTCGGTGGGGATCGGAAGTCTCCCGTCGTCTGTAGCCAGATGCAGCTCGTGTGTTGAGGAAGCTTATGCGTAGCATCTTCTACGCC
Source organism: Recurvomyces mirabilis (assembly GCF_035927965.1). Classification (NCBI taxonomy): domain Eukaryota; kingdom Fungi; phylum Ascomycota; class Dothideomycetes; order Mycosphaerellales; family Teratosphaeriaceae; genus Recurvomyces; species Recurvomyces mirabilis. Next base: position 244,802 of record NW_027041938.1, on the reverse strand, counting down.
CTTGTTAATCGTGGCCCAATTGTCCGTGCCATTCATGGTAAGATTTGTATGCATGGCGAGTGTCAGGCGAGAACCATCTTTCTTTACGCCAATCCATGCCGATACATCACGAAACATGCTGAGACCTGTACGATCGCCATCTTGCATGCTAGAGATGTCGAGCTCGATGGTGGCCTGGGACTGGGGACCAATGATCCGATGGGTCAATGTGTTCTTGGCCTGGTACAGGTCATCTGTGACGGAGGCCGTTTCCAGACAGACACCGTCTTCGTGGAGCGACCATTTGCTGTTGTCTGGGTTGTGATTCCACTGATATTCAGGCGCAAGGCCTTCACCGAAAGCGCTTTGGAAAGCTCTAGGCCCAGTCTGGATGGTATCCTCCGATTTCGATGGGCTCTGCACCGGTACAGGTACTGTCTCGGGCCACGTGTTATTAGCAGCGAGCTCTAGCTTCGGGAAGCCATCGTCCCCCCATGTGAAAGGCGCAATGACAGGCACACGGCCGCAGGAGTCTCCGCAAACATCCACGAATGACATGTAGTACCAGTCTCCATCTGGTGTATCGACGATGCCACCTTGGTGAGGTACATCTCCACCTGCTAGTCCAGAAGGCGACTTGGTCTCGTTCAGCATCACACCAAATTCGTATGGCCCGAACGGATTGTCTGACTTGAGCACATATTCGCCGACGACCGGCTCCACCGTCAGGATGTAGTAGTTGTCTTTACGCTTGTACATTCTCGAGCCTTCGATATAGGCCGTGTCTGCGACGGGTCAGTGCACATTCACTTTGCGATAGACGCACATCATGACCTACAGTTAAACACTACCTGATCCTTTGCGATGTCGAGGCCATCTGGTGTGAGTTGTGCAACACTCAGGTTGGTCGATCCGTGAGAGACGTACATCGTATCGTCATCATCGATCAAAAGGCCGCAATCGTACAAGCATTGTCCGACAACATTGCGTTGTTCCCATGGGCCCGTGGGGTTCTCGGCGGTGTAGAAGTAGGTGCTATTGAAGTCGACGCAACCGATCCAGTACCACAAGCCGTTGCTCTGCCGATATCTAATCGCGCTTGCCCACACGCCACGCGCGTATGCCCGCATGCCATCATCAAGGCTGTATGCCGGACTTCCGAAGTCGAGAGACGGAACAGAATTACCCACGTATTCCCAGTCTGCCAGATTGTATGACCTAAGCAGGGGGGCACCAGGGGAGAAGTGCATACTAGATGCTGAGTAATAGAAGGTATCGTTGACTCGGAAAGGATCCAAGTCGGCCAAGTCCTGATATAGTACAGGGTTGTTGATGACCAAAGGTGCTCGCGGGAACGGGTTGGCCATGCCAACGCTGAGAAGCGCTGGCAACAATACAAGCATGGCAGCCATGGGGTTAGATCTTCTGTAGGCTTGAATATGGCTTGACCAGCGAGGACATCGAACGCCTTAAGTAACTATGTCTCGTGTGGAATACAGCAAGCTTTCAGTCAGAAAGGTAGCAGGTCCGGGAAAGATCTCCACTCCTGCACTCCTCACGAATAAAGTCTATCATGATGTTATTCCACCAACGGGAGAGCAACAGTTTTGTATTGTGTCAGTGGGGTGCTGTAGATCCTCTCATGGAAATATACTGGAAGGGTGCCAAGATTTGATAGCCGCGGCCGGCTCCACATTGGGGTATATTAGGCTATTATCTGAATTGCAATAACGAGCATAGCAGAAACGTCACTTCCTGATTTTTGGGGACGTCTTATAAGGCTCAGCTCTCCGACTGCAAGGTGCCAAGCAGTTTCGTGCCTGTGCTAACAGAGCTACTCCAGGCTCGATGCGTGGCTCTAGATGATTGCGAGAAGCCATGTGTAATAGTGATAGTGGATCCAGCATGGGATGACCTCCGGACTCAGGTATTGTTCGCCGCGGCCATGACTTTCTTCAGCTCCGCAAGCTTGACAGGTTTTGGCATAAATCTATCGATCCCGCTACTATAGGCTTCTTGTCGTGTCTCCGTTGACGCCAGTCCCGTCAAAGCAATGATAGTGGTAGGCGCGTACGGCAGACCATCCGCACGTCGCTTAGAAACAAGCTCGCGCTCGTGGGCACGAATACAACGAGTGCTTTCAAGCCCGTCCATGACCGGCATGCTGATATCCATGAGGACGTAGTCAAATACTGTCAGTGGGGTCGCAGTAGCCGCATGTTTGTCTTCCGCCAAATCAGGCATGGAGACGCTATGTTGCGGCCCTTGAACAGCAGTAGTCGTGACTGCTTGAAAGATCTCAAGAGCTTCAAGTCCGTTGCTTGCCGTCCGGTATTGATGCCCTTGCTTCTTCATGTACGTGACCAGAAGTCTGACATTGATGTCGTTGTCGTCAACGATCAATACACGCTTGGCATCAGCATGGAGCTTTTGTGCAACTGGATGAGCAAGAGGCGGTCGCTTCACCACATCCTCAACCCGAACGCCGGATATGGACGGAGGTGGCGTAGCGGCTATTGTCAAAGGCTCTTCTGTACTATACGCTGGACTAGCGAAAGAGAACATTGGCGAGCTGAACGCTCTACCCATGGTCACACTAGGCCAGGTCTCCTCGATAGGCCTCTTTGCTGACCGCTCGAGAGTCAGTCTGACTTCCACCACTGTGCCTTGACCCTGCTCACTTCGCACAGCAATCTTGCCACCCATCTCCGTAACGACCTGCTTGATGATCGAAAGTCCAAGACCTGTACCTGGTGCAAGATAGTCTTCTTGAGCAAAAGGGGTAAAGAGTTTGGTCTCCTGAAAGTCCCGACTTATACCACGTCCCGTGTCGCTGACGGTCAGCACGACCTCACCGAGCTCGTCTTCTATAAATGGCGATGTCCGTAACGAGACACGGACGTGGCCTTTGGCAGTATACTTTATAGCATTACCGAAGAGGTTCATGACTATACGGCGCCAAGCACCTGGCTGCGTACGGTAGAGCCAATCGGCAGACTCGGATTTGTCGATATCTATTATAATTTCAACAGTAGTGGCAGGAGCGCTCGAACTCGACAGAGCTAGCACAGCGCCAGGTCTGGACCGTATCGGCGGGATGGATATGTCTGGATTCGAGGCGCCGGAAGAGTCATCAGTCGGAGCAGCAGCCCGCACATATGCATTGCCAGCCCGGACGGTATGCACTACCTCTTCCGTAAGCGTGGCAAGGTCCACATCAGTCTCCAGGCCAACAGAAGAACGTCTCGTAGGTTCTTGACGAAGTGCGTCCATAGCTCCGCCACTCTTGGCATCCAGGCTGAGTCTGCTCAACTCTCCAGTCGACGACCGTAGCTTGCCATTGGGCGCCTTCGAAAAGTTGTTGATCTTCGTAAATTCAAGCAGATGATCGATAGTATCAAGCAGCGTCTTACCGCAGGTCTCCACGGTATACAAGAGTTCGGCTCGCATACTCGGGTCGTTCGTATCTTGTAGACACTCCACACCACCGAGAATGCCATGTAACGGACTGCGAAGTTCGTGTGAGATAGATGAGATGAAGTCCGACTTCGTGCGCTCCGCAATTTTAGCCTCAATGCGTGCCACCTCAGCCATGACAGAATCGGCGAAGGCAGCAAGATACGTTAGAGCTTGTTCCTGCGAGAATACTCGTTGCGAATTCTTGCTCCAGACGATGCCCCCTGCATAGTTCGATTTTCGGTTGATGTCGTAAAAGGGTACCAGCATCATAGACCGCACATCTGGTAGGATAGCGCGGATAGCTTTTACATCATTCCTATGGAGTCGTTTGTGCTTCCGTTCTTGTCTACCACGACTACGAGTGCGATACACCGGTGAGTCATCCTGAGCGTCAATGGTAGGTGAAGCCATCTCGTCAAAATTGAAGACTCGACCAAATGGGTGCCGCTTGAGCAATCTCCTCAACAATTTCTCCGTCATGTTCGTTAGATGCTCCGGCGGTTCATCCTTATGAAGATCAGACTTCCGGGGAGTGGCAAACCCCAGGATTCTGCAGCGCTTGGAGTAGTCCTCCTCCTCATATGGTTGTCGCTTATTTGTAGGTCTGTCGCTATCGTTTGAGCCGTTCTCAGAGTCCGAGGGTTCATCCGCGGTACTTTTGCTATCCAATGATAAGGTCGAATCCGTTTCGGATTCTAGATCAACCATACCCCCAAAAGTGCCAATCGATGCATCATACAAAACCACACCATCAACGTCCGTACATTCCCGAATAATACTGGCCGCTCGTGCGAAAGTATGCCGGATATCCAGACTCTGCAGCTGATGCTGTCTATTTGTAGTCTGGGACAGTTCGATCGAAAGATTAGTAGTGGACATGGTACGTTCGGCGCTCAGACGCGTAGGAGAATGTTCAGGTGTCGTGTTCTTCGGGTACTGCTCTACGAAATCCTGTGTCAGACTTGGATCCTTCGGAGTCACCCGCTTCGGTGCCTGACCGGTCTTCAAGAGGCCAGGTCGTTGTATGGCATACTGCTGTTCGTACCACTTGCTGCCAGTATAGCCGTGATCTAGCGACTCATCCGCCACTCGACGGCCACCCCATATGGAGCTCTCTCCCTCAACAAAACTACCCAATCCATGAATGACCAGCGCGTTTCTTCTAATCTCTTCCCTCGCCCTGACCATCTCAAGATGAACCATAACCGTAGTAGCCATGTCCTTCAGAAAAGCGATCTCGCTATGCGTCAGTCCCGCTTTCGGCTCATCGCCCATAACACAGTAAGATCCAAGCGCAAGCCCAGTTGGAGATCGAATAGGGACTGCCGCATAAAATCTCGTGTACGGTGTTCCGCACACGAAGGGCAAGTCCTGAAATCGTGGATCTGCCGACATATCCGGGAAGCAGTTGATCGCGACCTCCGTCAGATGCCCATCATCCGACTGCACGTACTCGGGTGGTAGACGGATGGTATACTGACAGAGGCCAGCATTGAGAGGGAACTCCGCGACGCCCCAGAGTAGGCTATCTTCGGGGATATCAGGCTCATCTGTCTGCAGAGACAGTGTCTTGGTCGCTTCAGCCAGTACATATTGCGTGTCTTGATCAAAGAATGATATCGCACACCGTCGTGCGCCTAGTCTCAAAGCACCAAGCTGAGCAAAAGCCGTGAGAGCGCGATCCTCCCCAGATAGCAGAACACCGTCTTTTCGACTCTTGTCACCGTTGGCGACAGCAGCCTTGAACGGCTCGTAGTAGCTATGGAACTCACTATCCCGTGCTCGATCCGTGGCGGCTTCGGGCACCTCACACCAGGAATTCAAAGGCGGTCCATCGTGGCCTGAATACTGGCTAGTTAGTTTAGCCAGCACAGGTTCGTCCATCAAGCAGGCTTCAGGAAGGCATTGGGCAATTCCATATACGTGTGATCAGGTCGTGGTCAGAGATACATGTTGTTGTCGGCATGCTTGCAGTCGGCCATTTCCACTATCTTGTTGAAGAAGTGGCGTCTACTTTTTCGGCCGTTCGAGCCTCGATCAAGTTTTAATGGAGGGGAGGAAACATACATGGCTTCTGATTGGCTGACAGCCACGTGCCTGCCCGGCAGAGTCCGAATGCGAAAAGTACGGTGGTACGACCAATTCGAGTATGGAATTCCTCTCTGGATCAGATGGCGCCCAACGACTCCTGTCTAAACAACTATATATCATAGGGAATGCAAATAACCAGATGGCGCTCGACGAACCTTCTCTGTACGACTATATATAATACAGAATGCAAATGACCTGTCCATACACAGCTATTACCTTTGCTGTAACGTGGACGGCTAGTGGTCCCATGACCTGAACCAATTCCTCGAGGATAATATCTGGATGGTGGACTGAAGGTCCCGCTCTAGCTCTCGGAATGCCTTCGATCACTGTATCGGCAGTCTACAGAAGTAGTTGCCTTGCCGAACTTGTGTCCGGAAGCTGCACGTAGCAACGCCGTTGTCTCTTATCGTCAATATGCGAGCAGTCGATATTCCCGAGCTGTACGAATCATTGGCCAAGACCTTACGAAATGGCAGCACTGTCCGTACGAGCTGGATGGTCGGCGAGCTGGACATTCAGATGCATGTGATCATTGCGAGCCTGCGGAGACCTCATGTCGTTACGATCTCAAAGTGTCTCTCAGACTCACGCAGCCTTTTCCCCACTCTTCTCTCCTTCCACTACACCACTTTCACCCTTCTGCTCCTCCTCAAGCATACCCCTCCGACTCTCCACCAAAATATAGAGATTCCTGCTCGCCGCCTCAAGGGTGTTCGTGATCTGCGCACCCATACCCGAGAGCATGCCAACCAGCTGCGCCCTCAAACCAGTCATTCCACCCTCAATACCACCGACCCACTTTGCACCGTCCATATCAAAGACTTTACCTTCCACTCTCGCGCCGAGCAACATCAGCTTCTGCAGCCCTTCCTGCACAGGCTTCTCAAAGTATGTCGGATTTGTCCTCCGCTTCGGTGCAGGAAACTTCGGTGCGGAGGGAGAGAGGATGGAAAGAGCGGCTTTCAGATGTTGTGGTGAGACATTTGGCAAAGTCAGGAGAGCGATAGGACCGGATAGTAGTGGTTCAAGCCCGTGCTTCAGCTCCTTGTCCAGACTCACAGCACGCCAGACTTGATCGGACAAGCCGTGTGTGAGAGCAGCTTCATCCTGTATCTCTGCTTGATGTGCACTCGTTGCTGCTGCTTCGAACTTGGGCTCCCAGAACTCGACGACCTTCAACGCTGAGGCGAAGATGCCCGTCTGCACAATCTGCAGCTTCGTACTGCTGCCCACGTACGTATGGTCGCCCGCCTTGGCCAACTCCTCGTCCACTTTCCGCAACGCCGAAGCCAGTTCTCGTCGAATGCCCGACCATTCTGTAGCTTTGAGATTGTTGTGCTGGAATAAGAGTATGAGTGGTGAAGATCGTAGTAATGACTGGTACTGCCGATGTAATTGTGATTTCCGGAACTCTGGCGGCTTATGTGATGGCGGTTGCGTGGGCGAGTATGTCTGGATAGGTGTGATGGCCGATGCTGCTGCGATGTTGTGCTCAATGGGTGCAGCGGGAGTGGTCGCGCTGGCTAGCGAAGCATGGCGGCATTGCCAGCATATGTATGGAGCTGACGGTCGATGAGCAGATGAAAGCCGTGAAGACGGTATACGTATCCGAGGAGGCATGATGTGGAATGTGTCTTGTGTTAGTGTTTGAGCGTGTGCTTCATCCTAGATCATCACCCTGCACCTGCACCTCCGTGAATCGCCGCATGTCAAGGCGGCATATCTTCGGCCGAACATGCCCTCTCTGAAGCCATTGAACAGTCATCAGTTTGTACCTTGGCAATAGCATACACACATCGAGCACATATGCAAGTCTTATGCAGAGTGCGTAGAACTTTTTCAAACTGTGATGTCCTTGCTTCATAGGAGCCAACATGGCAACCAACGACTCGGGCTTCGTCTCCGTAACCCCATTGCTTAAACGTCTCTCAACGCTGGAATCAGCACGCCAAGTACAAGCCTCTGAGATCGCCGCAGCCGTGGGCCTGATCTTTGATAACCGGATATCTCCAATCCAGTTTGCATTGCTGCTCTGGGCTCTTCACACCACCGGCCAGGATCATTCCCCAGAAGTCTTGGCGGCATGTGCCGCCTCAATGCGTGGAATGGCCGCCCAGGTCGACGTCGAGGCGTTGAGACAAGCGGTGTCAAGTAGATTACTGGCTCAGGGTCACTATGCGGGCGGCCTGGTATGGTATGCCCTGGTATTGCACATATCACGCGACTTTCATGATACTAATGAGACGTCTAGTGTGACATAGTGGGCACAGGAGGCGACGGCCACGACACCTACAATGTCTCAACCACTTCCTCCATCATCGCCTCAGCAGTCTTGATGATGGCTAAGCACGGCAACAACAGCAGTACCTCCTTATCAGGTTCCGCAGACTTGCTTCAACATGCTCAGCCCAAGGCCCCAGTAATTGCAGCCACTACCGCACAAGCCCTACCCGGTATCTACGGAAAGACGAATTACGCCTTCCTTTACGCCCGTGAATGGCACCCAGGCATGAAGTATGCCGCGGCCGTCCGCAAAGAAGTCCCCGTCCGCACCATCTTCAACCTCCTCGGACCCCTTGCAAATCCCGTCCACGACTCCGGGCTCCTCGAAGCCCGCATCCTCGGCGTAGCCCGCAAAGATATCGGGGCCCAGTACGCCGAAGCTCTGCGTTTGAGCGGCGCAACAAAAGCTCTGGTCGTCTGCGGCGACGAGAATTTAGATGAGATTAGTTGTGCTGGGCCCACGCATTGCTGGTACGTGCATGAGACTGGCGGTATGATTACGAACGAAGATGGCGAGAAGGTCAAGGAAGTCCGAATCACAGAACTTCTCATGTCGCCAGAAGACTTCGGCCTCCCACGACATCCACTCAGTGAGGTACATGGTGGTAAAGGCCCCACGGAAAACGCCCAGATCTTGATGAAGATTCTGCGGAATGAGTTGCCGGAGGATGATCCGGTGCTGCATTTTGTGCTGCTGAATACGGCTGCTTTGATCACTGTGAGTGGGATTTGTGAAGCGGAGACTAGTTCGATGGGCGAAGGTGATGATGGGGTTGTGGTGAAGGAGAGGGGCTCAGGGGGCTTGAGATGGAGGGAAGGGTTGCGGAGGGCGAGGTGGTGCATTGAGAGTGGGGCGGCGCTGAGGCAGTGGGAGGGGTTTGTCGAGGCTACCAATGCTCTTAGTAGTGCCTGAAACGTGTTCGTGCGGCTTGTAGACAACACTGGATATGCATTCTTTGACGGCCACAAGTTATCATATCTCAATGATCGCAAGTGAACTACACTTCGAGAAATCGAGCATCATTTCGACGACGGCTCCAAGTATCGCCGTATCATAGCTACGTACTCTCGCCGTCACCAAACGATCTCGTAGGTATCACAGCATCATGACCACAAAAGTGTCTGGTATCTCTCAACCGTGTGTAACCTTAGTCACCGTCCCATCATCCGCCGTGTGGATATTCAGCCTAGACGTCGTGAGTCAGCAATAAGCTCATCACAGGTAAAAGCCAAGTCTCTTACCTCTCCGGCTTATGATCCATCGTCGACATGTCGCCCTCCTTGATCATGCGGTGCTCCTTGGGGAGGTCGGTCTTGGCGAAGGTCTAAGCAGGAACATAAATCATCAGTAGCGATGGTGAAGGCAGCAAGGAGAAAAACAGGTCAGGAATTTACCGTCTCGTTGCTGCTATCTCCAATCTTCTTCCCCATCAACATGTTCATCCAGTCGTTGGTCTTATCATTGCCGCCTTCGGACATGAGTCCCGGGACCACGAGAGGCATATTGTCAGGTGTTGAATATGGAAATTCCTTGCTTTGGTCTTTTCGTTCTCTGGGTGTGATGAGATAGCGTGGAGTGTTCTGGCTTGTATCGGATCAAGAAGTCGATGTTGTTTGATTACTGTTCAGATAGTGGTGAAGTGTGGCAGTGAAGAGCAGGTACTGTAGCCAAGCAGTGTGACGTATGGGTGGGTGTGGGAAGTGGATACTAACTACGGAATGCTGCCGCCTGGAGGCAGGTACGCAACGCCGTGGCAAAACTCGCCAAGTACATATGTACATACACACACCAAGACCAGGGCTAGCACAGCACAACCACCGCCCAAGTTTGGTCCAATACGAGCACTATCAAAAAGTAAGAGCCATCAATCAAAACCGCGACAAACCGGTTCGCCCATCTACACTATCCCTCCATTCCCTCGCCACAACATCCCTAAGAAAAATTTACACTCCCTCACCCTCCCCCTTCCCCTTCGCATCCCGAGTCATATACCGCCTCACCTCCACCTCCTCCACCCCCCAAAGCCTCAAATCCATCTCCGACGTCTCCACAACCCTAAACCCGCATTTCTCGTACACATGCAGACCCGCAGGACTCGCATGTAACGTCTGTATCAACCCCCTCTCGTCTGCCATAGCGCAGCCCCACCGCACGAGCATACTACCTGCGCCCCGGCGTTGGTGGGACGGGTGCGTGACTAGGACGGAGAGATCTGCCACGCCGAAGAAAAGGGGCGTCAACAATGATCGTCTTTTCTCTTTCAAGGATATGAGACGGAATGGGTGGGCACGTACGGGCATGTGGTTGGCCGTGGATGTACTTGGCTGTGTAGGGTTTTGATTGCTCGTGCATTGCTTCCTGAAGGAATTGACGGTGTCAGCCGTGCCATGCGGGATAGGCTGGCTGGCTGGCTGGCTCTCAAGCTGTGTAGAGATAGGCAGGAAGCTTGATCGCTGTAGATGAGATGGTGACCTTGATGGAAGAGCTCTGGATGGGATAGCCTGGCTTTCTTACCATGACACTCGGCCTCTTCACCTCCTTCTTCACCTCCCCCTCCGCCACAGGAGCCGAGTCATCCACCTCTACCTCTGCTTTCGGCTCCTCCGGCTCAAACTGAAACCGCCACAACGCCGCCGCCACCATCCTCTCCCCCTTTAACTCCGTATCAACGACCTTCAACCACTTGACCCGATCGTTCTCCACAAACCCCTGCTGCGTAAACTTCAAGACCCACTGTTCCCGGGTTTCGCCTGCGGGGATGTCGTGCGCCATTGCTTCCGCTAAACCCCAATCAGCCATTGCGGCGGCGTCCAGGGCGGCGAAGGCGGGGATGTCAGTGTATTGGAGGGGGAGGATTTGGAGGACCATGATGGGGGGCAATATGAATGAGGTGGGGTCGTACTTGGGGGGTTTGAATGTGATGACCTGTCTCGGAATACTGCGGTTTGTTTGTTCGGAGGTGCGATGTATGCTCGCGGTGTTGATACTGATGTCTATGCTTGATATGAGTCATGTTTCGTCGGGCTTCAGCTCCTGCCTGATTGGGATGTGGAGGGTGACTGTGTTTTGCTCGATCATGCATTTCGTTTTCCATACAGCTTGCCACCTACCGCGCATCCTCTCTCCTTCATTATCTCCAGTACCTACCCTCGTGGCGTTGCTTCGCGAACATCGCTCTTTCTGGTGGAGCTGTGGCGTACTGCTGCATTGACCTTTGATGTTTGCGCACGACGGGTACGAGCGAATGTTGAGTGGTTTTGATCCCTCCTTCCATGCATGATCAAGACGACGTGATGGAGTGCAGAGGCGACTGCGTTCTAGATTTATTGACCGTGCGCTGGTTCTTCTTTACCGGCGATCGTGAAGCAGCATGTTAAAAATCTTTATCGCAAGGCACCCCATGCGAGATCTGGGTTGACATGGCGGCTAACCAGCCACTCGCGCCGTTGTCTTTGCGCCATTCGCGATCGGGAAGATCCGCACTTATGAGATATGCAAGATGACTTCATGGCAGGTGTGAAAATCGGGTCTCCGCATGGTGAGGTTGGAGACGTGCTGCACGCGTGCGGCCACGCAGCATCATCGAGACCCGGCCAATGTCTCTGCGCTGTAGTGCTTGCGGGATATGCATCGGATCTATTTACGTGCAATGGCAGGGAATGGCACGAATGGCTTCAAGGTAACGCTGCATGTCGTCTTGTCTGACAACACACTACTTTCTGTCATCCATCGCGCTACCGAAACCTACCCTGCTTAAACCTTGGTTGAAAGCATCAGTGCTTCGTGCGCCGTCCCGATCTCTACTTCAATTCATCTGACTTGATGATCTAATAAGCAGAGCATGTCGATATAGATCCATTGTCGAGGATGAATGTAGCTCAGGCTCGTGCTGCTCGTCGCCAAACGCCCATCCTTCCCTTTCTACGCCGCAAGACGAAAACGGACCGCGACACCCTCTCTCGGAACTCATCTATAGCGACCAGTCAAGCCCAGTCAAACAAGACGCCGACAGCTCAGCATTGGCAGCCAGCAGCGGAACCAGCCCGACCAGACGAACCCGACACGGAACAGATAACCGTCCAGGCTGGTGCGCTTGACCTTGCCCAAGAGCCGGACGGAACAGCAACACAACCGGACGAGCTCGACTTTGCGCCAGAGCCAGAGGTATACCCGGAGCAGGTGGAAGAAGTCATGTCTGCTCCACGGTCCATCAGTCCCCCAAGCGTCTTCGACCACGTCGACACCCGCGGCCAGCAACACCAACATCAACAGCACTACACCCCACCCACCACCGTCAACAACAACCCCGGCTCCGGCTCCGGCGAAGACGAACCCTCCTACGACCTCAAGCCGCCTCCCCCATCCGCCACCCACGACAACGTCGAAGCCCTCTCCGACCGTCTCTTCTCCGCCGATCATCTGGACGCGATAATCCGAGATCACAACCACGCTGCTCGTCTCACTCGCTTCCTGAATCAATACCGGCCTCAGCAAGCAGACACCCTCGCCCGGTATATGGAGACGAAAAAGGCCATCGCAGCCATACAGTACGCGAACGCCATCGCAGAACAGATCCCCCCGAACCAAGGCCGTCCACGCTATGTAGCGGCAACACTAGACCAGCGCTTCGAGGCCAAGTCGGCGGAGATAGTGGAGGATCTTGTGGAGGAGGCCTTGCCGGCATATATCACACATAGACTCGTCACCCTTGTCACGGACACATTGGTCAAGGAGATCACGGGAAATAGCGCCCCGGTGATGCGGGAACTGATCCCCAGTCTAGCGGAAGTGTATTGCGTGACTGATCCTTCTTTGCCGGACAATCCTATCGTCTATGCTTCAGAAGGTATGCCTCTTTTCACAAAGCATTCCCCTGAGAGCGCGCCCGAAGACAAAAGCTGACAGATGTGCAAAAGAATTTTACAACACCACCCAATACGGCCGCGAATACACCATCGGCCGCAATTGCCGCTTCCTCCAGGGGCCCAAATCTAGCAACGCCACGGTGCGACGGATGATCGAAGCTATACAATCCGGCCAAGAAATCTGCGAGACGATATTGAACTATCGCCGAGATGGTTCACCGTTTATGAATCTCCTCATGCTGGCCCCGCTCTATGATAATAAAGGCCAAGTCCGATATTTCCTCGGCTGCCAAATCGACGTCAGCTCCCTAATCGAGAACGGGAGGGGTCTGGAGTCCTTCTCCGGCTTACTCGCGCAAGATCGTAGCGAGAGTCGTTTCGGGGGAAGGGATAGATCTGCTCACAATGCTCTCAATGAGCTCGGGCAGATGTTGAGTGAGGAGGAAGGGAGGATGGTCGGGAGTGGGAGTGGGAGGGCGAGGAGTTTCGCTTCTGCTGAGGGAGGAAAGTCGGGTGCGCAGGCGCAGCAGCAGCAGCAGTATCAGTCGTCGTCGACGGCGACGCCGCAGAGGAGGGGCAAGAGGATTTTGTTGGGGATGGAGGAGACGGCTACGGAGAGGACGCTTTGGCCTAGTGCGGCGCTTGGACCGAGTGGGAGGTTACCGGGCGTTTATCAGAATGTGAGTCGTGGTGAGTGTGAGCTTGTGAGTGTGAGCTTGACTGACCTGAAGTGCTAGTACCTCCTCGTGCGCCCCTACCCCTCTCTACGCATCACCTTTACCTCCCCCGCCCTCCGCATCCCAGGCCTCCTGCAGACGAAATTCCTCGAACGGATTGGCGGACCCCAGCATATTCGCGAGGGAATCTTGGATGCGATGGCCCATGGCACGAGTGTGACGGCGAAGGTGAGTTGGCTTACTCATTCTAATGAGGCGGGGAAGAGGGACTCGGCGATGGTCGGGAAACCGCGCTGGATCCATTGTACGCCTTTGCTGGGGAGTGATGAGAGGGTCGGGGTGTGGATGGTGGTTATGGTTGAGAATGAGGAGGTTACGGGCTCCTTGAACCGCCACCAGCAGCGGGATCAGCAGGGTATGGGTATGAGTTCCGAGGACGTCGGAGGGCGCTTGGGGGGTTCTATCGGGAGTGGGAATGGGAATGGAGTGGTGAGTCCGAGGTACCAGGAGGATCGAAATAAACTCTATTCGGAGTATTTGAGGCGGGAGGGACGGCCGGATACGGCGGATAGTGGGATGGGGGTGGGGAGTAGGGCCGGGAGTCAGAGGGAGGTGGGGAGTCATCAGCAGAGGGAGGGGCCGGCGGAGAGGGAGAGGGAGAGGAGGGAGGTGGATGATCAGTTTCGGGATTTCTGAGGGAGTCGAGGTCTGCTCTGGTCAGATGACACGGGGGAGGGAGCTGCTCCGAGGCGAGTATGCTGTGCTCCCGAATCTGAGAGACTCGGATGCGTGGGGTGCTGGTGGAGAGGGTGTAATTGTATGTATTGAAATGCCTGCTAAGTTGCCATATGATGTTAGAGCTGTATGATATGAAATCATGGCATTTAGATAGAACTGAATTTGACCCCACACAAGCTGATAGCCAGAACCCGCGCTACTTGGCTGCGCCCTTCTCGCCAATCACAATATGCTCGGTCATCAGCTCGCATCAATCACGCCACGCCAAGCGGGCCCGAAACGAGACTGGGCGCCAGTTCGGGGCATGGTCGAATCTACCACGGACTTGTTCACTGATCTTTATGATGAACATTGCTATCGCGCGAGACTTACAGACGCCTTAGTCAGCCCTTATTGACATGCATATGTCGATGCCGACAGCGTCTACTATTGGCGGAAGGGCATGCTGTGCTGATTACAGTATGCACTTCTTATGGGTCGGCCATGATGGTGTGAGATTTCGGCCGTGGAGCTGTGCAGGACACAGAAACTACAAGAGATTTGGCTGTCCTCCTCGCTGTGAAGGAAGATTATAGGTTACATGAGTTACGTTTTTTTGGTTCAGGACCCAGAGCAATCTTTCCACGGCACTCGCAATACCACTAAACCACCAAGCCCATCATGCCTTTGTCCGACGACCCTAAAGTCAATGTGACGGCCGACCAGCTGGTGAAAGGTCTGCGTGGTGCTTTCCATACTCCACGGGAGTTTCGTGCTGGTATTTCATGACTTAAAACCCTCATGTTCTACGCTCCACTAAAATCAACTCAGCCCACGCCCGCGGCAAGCTCGTCGGGGGCACTTTCACTCCGTCTGCTGAAGCTGGAAACCTGTCAAAAGCACCGCATTTCAACCATCCCGTCCCCCTCATCGTCCGCTTCTCCAGCTCCACCGGCCTCCCGCAAATCCCGGACACGGATCCCAATGGTATGCCCCGTGGTATGGCCGTCCGCTTCGTGCTGAGCGAGGACGGGCATAGGCATACGGATATCGTGTTCCATTCCACCAAGGCCTTCCCTGCTCGGACGGGCGAGGAGTTTCTGGAGGTGCTGGCTGCGATTGGGGACGGGAGTATTGGGGAGTATCTGGATGCTCATCCAGCGGCTGCTCGGTTTGTGAATGAGCCCAAGCCTTTCCCGATTAGTTTTGGGACGTTGGCGTATTTTGGTCTTCATGCGTTTAGGCTTGTTCCGGAGACTGGCAGGGAGACGATTGTACGATATCTGATCGAACCGGTAGCTGGTGTTCATACTCTATCAGCGGAGGAGGTTGCCCAAAAGTCAAGTACCTACCTCTTCGACGAGCTGGAAGAGCACTTGTCGACCTCACCAGTAGAGTTCAAGCTTTTAGCTCAAATCGCAGAAGCAGGCGATCCTACGAACGATGTTACGAAACACTGGCCTGAAAGCAGGAAGAAAGTGGAGCTGGGCATAATCAAGCTTGAGGAGAGTGTGGTGGAGCCACAGGATGCTAGGGAGCAGAAGAGGATCATCTTCGATCCGATTCCCAGAGTTGATGGAGTGGATGCGAGCGATGATCCGTTGCTTGAGATACGCGCGGCGGTGTATTTGATTGGTGGTAAAGAGAGGAGGGCTGCTCCTGTTGTTAGTGCGGCGGCTGTAGCTTGATAGCACGTCTACCACCGCGTTCTGTGCATCAAATGTCAATGGCGTAACTCTGCTAAATTCTGGCATGGATACTGGGTTTTGAGTAAGACTATGTTGAGTGTCTACGATTGCTTGCTTGCCGAATACGCCTGGTCATCGATTGATCACAATTCTCTATCGATAATCAAAATCCAAGACATGCTTGTTCGATGCCGTTAGTGACCTGCGCAGGACGGAGTACTACCCAAACGTGCAAATAAGATCAATCGCGAGGAGTGTCGATGAGTGGTAGTAGTCCCGGCCCATAATAGCGCACAGGCGATTTCGTATAGTGATAACAGCCGCACCAGAACACAGCCATGAACATCTCCCTGCTACGCTTCCACGTACTCCTCAGCTTTCCAAGTGTAGTTGCTACTTGCATCACCGCCGCACGAGAGGTTGGCAGAAAACTCTTTCAGAACCTGCCTTGTCTGCTCGGTTGTGGAACCAGCTCGCAATCCTAACTGATGTCTTACCACCCGCAATTCTGGAGAGTCGCGGCCCATTACTTGGGTAAGGGCGTAGTCCAGGAAGTACAATTCGGGACCGCGGTAGCGGGGACCATCTGGTCGGTCTGGAGGTGGTGAGGGTCGACAACTTGAAGCTGTGCTATTGCAGGTTTGGTCATCCCTCATCATGATATCTGTAGGAGAGCAACTCGGTAGTGAGTTGACGGGAGCGTCGCGGCTTAATGAGGAGGCTAGAGTATAGGATGGTGCGCAGCTCGTTTGCAGATGAATGCCGCGGCTTTGTTGTTGTGGACTCATCCAGTCTATGTGGCGATCCCGGACATGCTTGTCCAGGTGATCTTTCCGACTGAATGTTCTCGCTTCGCCACTTTCTGACCAACAGAGATTGCATGTGTGATTTGCGATATCCCTGTGCGTAGCTTTGTGCCTGATCAGGGCATCGCGCCTGAAATAGCTTTTGACGCAGCCAGGCGCGTCGCAGCTGAAAACACGATGAGACGCCGCTCGTGCGTGTCGTTCTAGACTGTCCAGAAGAGGGTAGACGGCATAGCATACTGTACACTCGTACTGCCGTGACTGACGTCCGCTCGCGGAAGACCTGGAAGCAGTATAGGTGTTTGACAGTGCTGTAGCGGAGTCAACTCTGTGCACTCGCTGGTGGACTCTCCAGAGCTGTGGCACTGGCGTTTGGGCGGTCGATCTGTCGGTTGACTGTAGCCCACCCTGATCACTGGACAACGGCGAACGACTTGCAGCATCGGCTGCCAAGGCCTCGTACAACTCCATATTGCCCTCAAAAATCTTCTCATGGCTAGAAGATATGGCAGAAGAGTATGTGTTATCACGCAGGAAGTCGCCCATTTGCCCAGATGACGATTCTGCGCGATGAGACCAAGTACCAATGCCGGACAAGTCGTCGTGAGGGAGTGACCGGCTCTCTCGACTACGACTCTCGTGCGGAAAGTCGATGAATTGTAGACTTCGCTGATCATGTCCATGAACGAGGTGGGCCATAACGGCCATTCTCATACCAAAAACAACGCTATATGAGGCTCAATGGCGAGGAAGAAGAAAGAGAAGACTGGTGAGGCGGCCTCGGAGGACACCGATGGTCTACATGTCGCCAAAGCTCACCGTCCCAGGCGTCTGAAGGCTGCCGTCCCACAACAAGGCTCATGGTTACTCGCGTCCACGTATGGTCAAGTGCATCTGTCGAGGGGGATGGGACATCGAATGATGGACTGGGGCTGATGCAGCCACGCGACTAACCCACGGAGCTTCAATACGCTAGTCTTTATCGGTCGAGGACCGGGTTTTAGGTGAGACGTCACCCAGGTCAGAGGTAAGAGGGGGGATGTGGTAGGTAAGAGGCGTGCGAACAACAACATCTTCTATCTATGCATATATGTCTGTGTAGTTGCAACAGATCTGGTGGTGCTGCTGCCACGCTCTATATGCCTCAGTCATTGCCCACGTCGCCCATCACGCTTCGCCACAGGCAATCTCACTGGCTAGAACTTCTCACCGGTCTGGCAAGCAGCATCGCCTTCTTGCCTTCACGCCACACCCGCACTTCCTTGACACCTACACAACAACCGACCAATCGATCAAGCTGTCTGACGCGAGCCGAGAGTGATGGAGCTGCATACGTGGCATGCAGGATGATGCCGTGGTCGTCGCCCGCCAAGGCCTGCAATGGTAGCTCGTGATCGGGATCGCTACGCCGAATCGACCTTCCCAGAGCTACCAGGATACCCTGCACTGCATGGTAGTATGAGCAGGATTGATTGAGGTGTGCCGCCCTGCATGCATCGCACGAGCAGTGCTTGCGGCCGCCCATGCACCTCGCTGAGAAAGACCAGCCGGGATGCGGACATGTTCTCCTTCAGCAGACGACTGGGGAACCTCAGGCTATCAAACCAGCTCCCTCCCTCGCAGTCGTGTTCAGACGGCTGTCCTGGAGTCCGGCTTGAGCAGAGAAGATTGGCTTGGCATACGCAAAGGAGGGGCTTCAGCAAAGACGCATGTGCTGAAAGCGGGGTGCCAACCACAAACGGCGCAGACATCTGCAGATGGGACACTGGAGCATACGTCTGACACGGCCAAGCCACAGACTATATGAAAACTCAATTCGAGGTTGATCTGAGCGACGGAGCAGCTTGGTTAAGTGAAGCTGCAGGCTCGGTACACTCCACTTTCGGCTTCGCGGCAGGTCATGGTCTGGAATCCCCAACGGATCACTCCTCCGAGCTGGACATGTGGGCTCTATTTGCTGTGACCCCTACAGCAGCCTGCCACCGACCCGCTAGTCGTCTGACCTTGGCTTGCGTGCAACTCTGATGTGGTCCATCGCAATCTCCGCTCTACACGCCCAGCCAGTGCTGCCAGCACGAGTACACGACGATCATCTCTGGCGCATCTCCCTGTGACTCCTGTCGAGCGCAAGTGGCCATTATTGGAGCCAATATTGCAGGCTCCATCCCAGCACGAGCGAAGCTCCTGAGCTGAGTCTGAAGCTTGCCGCAAGCATTTGTCGCCTCTCCAATAAGCAGCGCAGCCGCCAACATGTCACACACCCATTCGACTGCACCCATTGGCGGTGCGAAGGCATGCCGTCGCTCCGATCCCTATCTCTGTTTCATGTATGCAATCCGTGCGCCCATAAATACTGCTCCTGGCGACGCCCGCACTTAGAGCGAGAGAAGTATCAAGCTCATTCCACATTTCACCGCCCACTCTCAAGCTGGACTCTGCACACTCATACCTCTCTTCAATTAGTCCTTTGACGAAGCGTAGCACCCTCAAGACATGTCTCAACACAAGAGACCTGCTACTTTCTCAGATCAAAGCGGGACCAAAAACAGTGAGTGACGGGTGCTACAATACTAAAGATTCGGGCTGATTGGGATTCCACAGAATCGGCTCGGCGAGCAGTCGGTCACTCGCGGGACGCAACGCGCCTCGCCTCGCACAACAACTTCACCTCGGACCTACGCGGCTCCACAGAGCCTGTCGACGTGGGCCATGCGCACGAGGAACATCAACATGAATTTCAGCCACAAGTACACTCTGGCCCTCGATGCTCGACACCAGAGAGTCTCCCATCCCTAGAGAACGGTTCAGATGGAATCGCCGACGAGAGTACGCTTAGTGAAGACGAAGATGCGGCCACCATTGGCTCCCCAAAAGCGAATGCTCTTCTCCCAAGCACAGCACCGCACATGCCCCGCCACCTGAACGCGCAGAGCTTGCAACTCCACAACACCATGAGTGACGCTGCTTGTGAGGACGACGAGTTCGACAATGCCCAGCCCATCTTGGCTTGGGATATGAGCCTCGATGACCCATGGTCGCTCATGAAGGTCAGGGCTGGGTACGGTCCTGAGTGGCACGAAGCCGACCTCCAGATGCGGCTGGCCGACATGGAAGCCGCTATTCTTCGTAAAAACTAGCTGGGTGATGCAAGGGTACTGCACGAATGGCGTTTGGGTGTATGATGGTGTACAGTGAGATGCTATTGCACAAAGCCATCGACTGTATGACTGGCTTAGATAGGCGTTGTAGGAACTCGCAGGTTTATGTTGATAATGTAGACGTACGTAAACATCTCCATATATTTCGCAGTCGTGACATAACTCTTCACGATATGACTTCGCTTTCTTCCTGATACTCTTGTGTCACCGACTGAGATGAGTAGTGGGAGAGGAAGCTGTACAATTTCCCGCTCGTTCTAGGTGGAGATCAGCCTGTCGATCCGCGCCGCCCTCGCTTGCAACTGTGATCAAGGCAGAGACGTCACCAGACATGACTGGCATCAACACACACTGTACACTCAGCCTAAGTCCTATTCACTGAATAACAATAAGACCTAGAATGCGACTGATACGCCACTCGTGCACGTTCGTGACGCAAGGCATGATGTGACCTTCCGCTATCTACAAGGTCATGCGCCGGGACATCCGCAGACAGAGGTTGGAGGACCTTCGCACGTCATGCAGCGCAAAGGCCGCAGTTGGTATCTCGAACGAGCTCAGGAGATTTGAACAGGTGCACCATACGTCCTCATGTCGTTAGAGGCGCCAATCAAGGTATTCCTCGAAGGTTGATTTGTGCCATACAGGGGAAGCTCGGCGAGAATGAGGTCTGATGTAACCCCATACGTGGTAGATATATTGCGGTCGGAGGGAGTTCTTTAATGTCCTTGAAAGTGATACAGTGCCATCGCAAGTCATCGGCCAGGGGAAGGAGTCAAGGCGGATTTGGCAAGAGTGATTGGAAGGTCAGACTGCAGCTGAAAGGGAATCCAAAAGCGCGGGCTGTCTGTCTGTGGAAAGCAGTATCTGCAAGGGGCTGCCGGATATGTAGCACTTCCTCATTCGACTCTGCGGCATTCTCTACCATGTCTGAAGGACTGCTGCTCGATCGATGAGACGACTGTGATGCATATGACACGATAGATGCGGTCAAATTAAGCCAAGGGCCTTCGTCAATACTATCGTTGCCGTACCGGTCTTGTGGATGGAACATATTGTTGTGATGCTCCACCTCGTCAGGCTGATGCGATTGGATTCCATGAGAAGCCATTCGAACGGGGTAGAACCTACCAGAGGACCCGTTCGCGGGTGAGTCCTGTCCGTGCAGACATTAACGATTCAACGAGTACTCGATCTTGTCGCAGGCTTCCAAGATGGCGCTTACTGAATCCTGAAGCTCCGAGGGAAGTGCAGCAAAGCAAAGTCACGAGACTCAGGAGTGAGCCAGAAGCTTGCGTGAGCCTCGTGCCAGGCTATGGAGGATGGAAGCGAGCAGTACGGACATATGCAGCCGTCGTGCTGCTCCTGCAGCAAAGTGCGATCTGGTCACTACGAGAAAAGCTAGCAGCAGGCACGACTACCTCTCGACCAACCAATCAAGAATGAGAAGTGAGCGCATGTGTTCGGCGAGATGTCGCGTCCACTTTCCACAGCCTAGGAGGCCCATCTTGACCGCCCACGTACGGTGCTGGGCGGATGAGGAATTGGAGGGTTCGGCGTTCTGTGGGTGATGATCAAGAGAACCCACTTGTTGTTGATCATTTAGATGATCGGACAAGCTCACTGTACGTTGTGCCACCTAGCGACCATCCACGACCATGTAGTCATCCCATGTTCGACTTCGTACGATCTTGCACGAGTTCGTGTAGGGCAGGACTCGGCTGTTGTTTCAGCCAAGACTACCCGCTACTGAATCGTATATACATACTATCTATGATGTCATCTTCGTCGTGAGAACGCCACGGACAATGAAAGCAATATGCCCGACTCTGATCAAGCTAAAAGTAGCATGATGATCCAAAAACGACGCTCGTCACAGACTGCCGTTCCGGACGTTTCTCATCTTCGCCAGGGATCTCCGCAGGCGCAGAGCAGGACTAGCTGGTGTGATCGACGGCGTGCTTGGCGAGCTGTTCGCAAGGCGCGCGGCGGGAGTCTTGCCAATAGATGCCGAGATATTGGCATGAGGATGCTGCGTGCGGATATGCTGCTGAAGATGATCCTTGCGAGCGAATCGTTTCTGTTGTTGGGAGCTCTCGCATATTTTACAGAGGTGCAGGCTGGACTCTCGATGTGCCTTGACGTGTCTCACGTACACGTCTCTGCGGGTGTATTTATTGCCGCACTCCGCACATTTGTACGATCTGTGTCCTTCGAACTTTGCATGATCCTCCAGTTTGTAGTATGTGGCGAAGTTCATCCCGCAGGCTGAGCAAGTGAACCGACCTTCGTCGTCTGACGGCCCACTGTCATCCGACACAGAAAGGGTTTCAGATGAGTGAGGGGAATCCGGGCGCGTGGATAGGTCACTGTCCAGTTCCAGAGACGCCAAACAAGTAGGACTGTCGTCAAAAGGTGAGTAATCTTGGTTGGAGCTGAAGGCTGGGTAATCGTGTCTAGGATATCCTCCAGCGCTGTTCCACCCTCCGCCAGACGAAAGTCGAACGTATCGAGGTTGACTGTTCAAAAGAGACGGGTCGACAGATTCAGTTTCGGAGATCATATCAAGAGATTGCCACGTTGCTGGGTGAGGATTGGCCATGATAGGGTCGTAATCATATAAGGTGAGGTCCTCACTATGTGCTGTGAAGTTGCTTTGCATCGAATCTGTTCGGGCCATCGGCTGCGAAACCCTTGCTGTCGGCATTGAGACCAATGAGCTCGTGCTGGCATTGGCCCAGTTATACCATGGTCTGTCATATACACTGGGCAGAGCCAGATCTCTGAGCTCGTCATTGTCATCAGTGTATAGTCCCCTACTGTCATTGTCTGGTTGTGTTAGATATGGCTGATATGAAGGATATGAGTGGTTGTGGTCAGACATGCTGGTACTTGCTAGAAAAACCAATAGACGGAGCAGAGCAGGTCGCCCGCGAGGAGTTTATTGCGGCCTCGACGCCGTTCTGCAAGTGCAAGCATCGATCGCATCGGGGCCAAGCTACGTTGTTTATGCGATACCGGGCGGTAGGTGTAACGCTTTACAGCAGTAGGGCATGCTCAAGGTATCGTGAGGATGCCGGCTTCAACGTATATTGGTCCAGGGGCCGCGTGCGTGACCCTCCTGAGGGCGCAGAGCTTACCGTGGCCGTTGGCCGATGCTGCAGAGCGGCGGCGCTAGCCACATGGAGGAGCCCACAACGTCTTCATCTCAGCCACCCGAATATGCCTCATACATCAGCATGATTACGTGCCTGTTGCCTGTTGCCAATTCTAGTCCGGGCCTGTTGCCCTCTAGTACGATATAACGAGCATCAGATGCGTGGAAATTCGACGTGCGTCGCTCCAATTTTGGATGGCGTTCTTCTCGATCAAGCAGCTGCGACAACGATCATGATTGCCCACACCGTCGTATCGGGGACCGCTCAGTGGACCGCCATACGAGGCACCTCGACGACCATACCATCTAATCAGCCAACTAGCGAGCCGGATCCTCCTTGAACCTGACACGTCACGACCAGTCGAATATCTCCCGCGCCTACCAATGGACGCACGGCACAGTACACCGACAATGCCGGAAGGGCACCGGCCAGGCTCAGCGAGGCGTCGACCTCTGAATACGAGAAGCCACGGGATCCGCGACCAGCTCTCCATTGAGCAGAAACAGGCGAAGGTGCAGTAGCGCGCAGGCAACCAAGTTGAGGCCGCCTTCGCCAAGCCTCATCCGGACAACCCCATAGGTTAACGACCTTGGTCGGCAGACCCGTGATCGAGTAGTGTGGCACGATTGGACGACTTGTGCTTACCGCTCTTGTCAGGCGTCATCGGTCTATCGCGAGAGCATCTGAACGGAAGACAGAGTGGACCGAAGAACAGCGGGATATGCATTGAGGTGAGCATGTCACCAAAGGCACGAGATACCGAGGAGCGCCACGTACTTCCATTCGGAAGCCAGAACTTCCAGGCATAATCGACCCCGTCGTGCTGCAAGAAGACTATACCTCCACACTGCGTGATCTCTTGCCGTGGTAAGCATGACTTATCACTATTCAGTCCCGCACGGCATCTTTCTAGCTGCCACCAATGGTCGGTGCGGATGCTTCCCCACGCTACTCGGAGCATCTTACACCCGACGCCGTCGAGAGCGAGACTGCTGTCTGCCGGAGCTTGGCTAGGGTTTACCTCAGACACATGTTGGCATCCAATGGTATATACAATGTGTGCAAGACTGCTGCATCCAGATACAGAGCTCGCTGCGAATGTATCTTGCAAGCATTGATGATACCGAGCTGCACGGGTCTCCTCTGACCACGGCACACCACCACTGCGCCTCCGCGACGAGGTCATGCGAAACGTGAGTGTTGATCTTTGACCCCGCCACAAATTGCACCGGAGCATCGTATCGCACCGAGTACTGACTACCAGCACGATTCACGCGGGTTTGCAATATTCTTTTGCCCCTCGCTTTTGCCCTCGGTTTTGCCCCTAGCTCTTGCATCTTCCTACGGATTGCTGCTACGTAAACCTCCTCGTCAACCTTTGTAACTTCAAAACCGTGATATGAAGCATTTCTCGAACCCTCTCGCGTACAGACAATGCACCATGGCTGATCGCGCGCAAGTTTCGTTTCCCAACCCTCCAGTGACCGGCATTTCTGGTAAGCTTTGGTTCTAAGATATCAGATGCACCTGCTGACAGACACAAGCCAATGCGCAAAATGCTCCTGGAGACTCCAATGCGATCATAGGAAAAGAAATCTGCGCGTCCGACTGCGATGTGCAGGGACATGCTTCGCGCAGAAAGACACCCTCCCTCATATCGGACGATGGCTCATTCGCCGAAAGCGACACCGAGAGCATTGCGGCACGATCCGACGTTGGCGAAGAACTCGATCGTGCGGAACCACAACACCATGTCTCGGATACACTATACCTGAATAGCGAAGTGCTAGCCATGCAGACGGATGCTCATGGTGCTCATGACGAATTGCCAACGGCTGCTGAGCACGATGCGCACACCGATGCCGAGGACAAGGACTCCCATCAACGTGGTTGTCTCTATGGCACTGTGCCTCGTGAGGATGACTTTGACTTTGCAGCTGGCACAGATATCTTGGCCGACATGAATATCCAAACTGAGTACGCAAGTGACGGCCTTAACCCGTACGACTTGTCACCCTTCAGGCTTCTGGCCATTGCTGTTGGAGGACAGCGGCCAAGTCGCATCTCTACGATTGAGAACTGGTTGTACAATCAAAGTTGACTAGTGCGCGCTGCAGTTGCCCATCAGTGGGCGAGTGCGAGTGTTGTGGCGCAAACTGTGTATGAACATGGAATGCATGGCGAACGCGACTGCAGAGCGAGGGTGAGCGCGAAAATTCGATATCTAGATCTACAACAGATACATCTATTTCATCCTGAAAGTCAAATTATGTTTGTGGCCATGGCATGCCCTCCACATGTTCACCCAAATCGGCGGCTCGGTCATCGAACCAGGGCGGGTTAGCCCGACAAATGCACAGCCACAGCCACATCGACTGCTGCAGCGTGCGTATGCATTGTTAATCTAGTTCATGCGCCTATGTGGCTGCGACCTCAAATTTATAGGTTTTTCACGATTTTGGTGGAAGCATTGGGTGTTAAATCACGCAGCACAGCTTTAAGCTGCCTCAAGATTTCTTAGGTGTTGACATGCATACAGTGTAATCATCCGAAACAGTTTTATCAATCTAGCTTGACTGCCACCGTGGAGAACACCATGTGGTTTTGTGGGTCAGCCGACACAATAAGCAATTCGATGGCCCATATCAACAAGCGATGGATAACTCTCGAACACATCATAAAGAACCTAGACCACATCGGCCAACAGGGCATTGATAAAAAACCCCGGCAGCGGAGAAACAGCATTCTCCAAGTGACTAGAAGATTTCAAAAGGTAATGGGTCTGGTTCTGTGTCGTCGGGTATCTCGTGTGTATCTCCCTGCCGTTGGGTGGCATGCCTTGTCTGCATGTTGGTCTTGTTGCCAGGTAACATGTGAGAGACCAATCGTTGCAGCCCAAAGGCGGTATGCTGCGGGTCGGGCATGCCGTCGAACCCAAGAAGTTGCCGGTAGACGTTCAGGTGGTCAGATTGGGCGCCGAGAAGATCCTTGAGGGCATGGTGTAGTCTTGTGACCGGACAGTCCTGCTCAACACTTCGAACGGATCCCATCGTACTCGCAAGCGAGTAGGAACCAATAGATGTACGTAAAGATTGCTTGCTTGAGGTTGAGCTGTTCTGGTGGAAAGACCAGCTCGGTTGTCCGAAACTGGTTCCTGCCCCAGGCTTACCATCCAGAACTGAGAAGCTGCCAGGACTAGTGTCGCGTGTCGCCACAACTGATGCCGTGTATGGTGTTGCAAGGCCACTGTAGAGATCCGGATGGCACTTGCGTTGATGTTGTATGAGATGATCCTTGCGAGTGAATGTCTTGGTAGTGCCGTGCTCTCGACATGCGTGACATTGGTGGGGAGTGTGGCCCTTGTGAGTGGCTTTATGCCGCCCGAACACGTCTCTGCGGGTATATGACTTCGCACATCCGTCGTGACCGCAGACGTAGATGCGGTGAGAAGTCGCTATGGCGTGGCGTTCCAAGTTTTCTGCGGACAGAAAGTACTCTGCGCATACGCTGCAATGATGAAAACGTGACCGAGCCACAACTGCGATAGGTGACGAGTGCTGTGCGTTTGAATGCTGAGATGGATGCTCTTCCGTACTGTCACTCATGCCGATAAGAGCCGCTTGAGACTGATGCTCGGCATGGCCTTGGTCGAAGTAAGTAAAAGTATCGGCATGATCACCAGTGCCAACCTGCGGGCGGTCGATGATCGCTTGCGCTGTACTCAAGGGCGCAGAAGAGACGACGGATGGCCTTTGGCCTCGTGGAAGATTGCCATCGGCGTGAGCAGTATATTGAGCGGCAGCAGTCTTTCCGTGGGAGCTCGCCATACCCAGGTATGTTGTGTCGTGAAAGTCAGAAAAGATCACGTCGTCGCCGAACAGTCCATGTCGGTGTGTACCCCGATGTTCAATGTAGTAGCCAATAGACTCGGCATCGTCGTACGAGCCCAGGAGAGGGATATCGTCGTCCATCCTGTGGACAAGTTCAGCTCACTCCAGACGGAGGCGAGTGTCGTTGGGAAAAGAGGTCAAGATTGCGTGAGACTCATGTTGGACAGTCTCTAGACAGCCAAGGGCGAAATATAAGGTGAACAAGCACGGGTACCAACGATCGCATACGAAAACACAAGGTGTAATGGTGAGCCTCCCCAGCGTGGCTGAGATCGTAGCCTTGCAGCCACAGTCGACGCCTGAACGCATGGCATGGTATGCGAGGCGTAGCAAAATAGTCCCGAAGAAATGGGCAAAAGGGCAAGTCGGGGCAAGAACAGGAAACGACATCGATGATTCTAAGGCCATAGCTCCATTTACTAGCCAGTCTAGCCTCGCCTGGATCTTGGCAACAGATCTAATTTCAGGTGCTCCACGATGTCTCCACGCGGATCGGCGTATCAGTTCCCCAGCGACTGGGACTTGACCCTCTGGCGTACAGAGCACATACACGATTGTACCTTTAGTCGCAAAATTCGGCACAATCATTGCCTACCGACTTGAGACTGGATGACGGAGCCGTGCAGCAAGCCAAGTATATCTTCACGGGTTGTACTCTCCCGAGCCTCTTATGAAGGGCACGAGGGAAGGGCCGGGTTTTGATCAGCCCTGTATTAGTTAAACGGACTCGACGGAACATGTCCGGCTTCGACCGATGACGCTTGAACAAGGAAAGTGGCAGCGAAAATTTTCACTCTGTCCCGATTTGGTAGGCACACGGGCGCGCGCGGAGCGTGCCAGTTATGCTGAAACAAGGGAACTGTGGTCGCATTCGCATTCCACCCTCTTGATAGGCTCGCATCGCGTATCAACTTACGCCACACTTCCACGTAGTTCAACATTTCGTATGACACGAGCAATACTCTTCAAGACACAGCGACGACTTGTGCCCTTTGCCCAAGTGCTTTTCTGCCCCTTTGCAGTCTAGCTGTTGCCCTTGACCTTCACACACGGATATAACTATCGCTCACAGTAATATGGCAATCCTACTTGAGCGCTTCTCAAGGCCGCCGCTTTGCACAAGACTCTACCTTGTTGTGACTTACCTTCAGGACTGCCGCCCACCATGACAAACCCCAACAAGAAGGACGCTAAGAAGTCCAGATGTCAACCATCTATCGATGCTACAACGCAATCAGGGACAGACGGGTCCGTTAAGGGTCGACCAACTCACCTGGCATTCCGAGCTTGCACGAAACCACGGGCAACTGTAGCCGAGTCCGTCTTATACAACGCTCCGGCTACAAGACCGGCCCGGAACGAAGATGGGGCGTTCACATCCAGCACTACACCACGACAGCACCATAAAGTCGACAGGAGCTACGATCGTCGGCTAGTAGGCATCGGTGCACATTTCGACGATGTCAGCCCACCATATCCGGTTCATGTGCAAGCATACTCCTCAGTAGTCAGACAGCAACCACAACTCATGCCTACAGCTGCTATAGGTACTACCCAGTCGTTCGCCATGTCTAGCTGGTTGGGCAACCAAGACGACAGCCTGCAGTACAAGCTCAACAATGGTAGCAAGCACGACCCGAAGGCAAAATTAGGAACAAGCTGAAGCATTTCCCCAATATGCGGACCGAGACGTTGCAACAGCTTAGAGCAAGCGATATGTATTTGGACAGCCTGAACGGGCTCACGTCAGATAGTAGTAGAGCTCAAAATTTGGTGGCGACTACCTAGTACTAGCTAGTTGCACACCATCTTAAGCGATGTTCATTGGCTGCATACCAAGCCGAAATTGTCTTGGGAGACAACTGTGTCTCAGAGGTTGCTTTATCAACGACTAAGGCCGTCTGATAATCGTACTAAACCTTCCACCTTTCACCTCCAGTTCCTGCTGCATCCCATAAAAGCGGTCCGAGCAAAACCATCCACCAGGTGACTTGTGTCGTTGACCGAATTTGTGTGTGCGCCAGCCAGTATGTCGAGCGCAAGCATGTGTTGCGTATGGAGCAATATCCTGAATGGTAACTTAGCGTTACGGCACACCACTCCCCATACCACGTACCATGACCTCAAGGATTCTTCCGGCTGTTTGCTCCTTTGTACACTCGTTACCAAGACATAATCGATCTTTACGCTGGCAAAGATCGAATATGTTACGGCCTAGAACAGCAGCCAAGGCATTCTGCAGGTCGATCACGGCGGTATCTGGAACTTCTGGCTGGTGGATCGAGTAGCTGTTTGACCTTGATACCGTGGCACTGGATGCTTCACTTTTCATTGGAAAGTCTTCGCGCCCCCTCTGTGGCTGTACTGTGGGCGGTAGTGGCAGGCTGCCGGTGTCAGCCAGGGAGGCGTCCCACAACATTGGAGTTGCTGCTGAGAAGTTAAAGCCATCTTGTGCCCATGCCATTGCACTCGAGCATTGTCTGTCAGAGCTCCGACCTTCGTGGTGATTCTTGATGTGGTGCGCGAGATAGTCTTTTCGCTTGAAGGACTTGTGTTCTCCTGCACTTTTACAGTCCCGGCAACCATGATCGACCCTAGCCTTGTCTTGTGTCGTTTTATGGCGTACAAAGACATCTCTTCGATAGTAGCTCTTGACACAACCGACGTAGGGACAGATGTATACGCGGTGGAATGTTGCTATAGCATGCTCTTCCAGTAACTCCGTGGTTGGGAATAACCAGTGACAGATTGTACAGTGATAGGAGCGTGAATTAGGCGCACGCTTGCTTGGAGATGCCACGGGTGTGCTTGACTGCCCGTTCGTGGTTTCAGAAGTTGTGTCCAGGATGTCTGAACTTTCCATCGGCGAATACGACTGTTCTAGCACTCCAAAGTCCTTGAGGTCAGCAAGTTCGAGGTACTGTGTCGCTTCCGGGGGACAGGCGTTGCCCAGCTATGCAGATGTCTCGGTCCTGGTGCCGATATCGCTGTACTTCTTCGTGCCCGGCGAATGTATCTCGCTCGAGGGATGACTTCGGCCCCTCGTGTCTGCAAGTTGTCCATCTGGCCCTTCGTCCTGGAGCAAGACTTCCTGCAATTTGCGCTCGGGCCACACTTCTTCAAGGACGTATTCTCCTGATAAACGTCTCTGAGCGAATAACAATCCATTCTTTGGGATGGTCGGGCACTTCACTATATCGCTCATGACATGAGTACAAGCGTTTGCGAGGTCCAGAGAGCAGGATGAGACCTAAGGAAGGCTCCAGCAAACCACCAGAGCGGAGTTGTCGACAGCTATATGCCAGTAAGCAAGGCTTCGGGCAGGTCTTGCGCCGCGCCATCCCATCAGCTATCAGTAGCTCGGGACATCCAGTGGTAGAGGTACACGAATCGCCGTCCTCGAAGCGTATCAAATAGTCATGTATGCAATGCATGCAAGGCTTCGACGTGATACAGGTGACCGCTTTAGCCTTCCCAATCCTCTTGCTCCGCGCAGCATGGGGCGCCAGAAGCTGACGTGGCCATTACTGAACGAGGACGCTTCAGACGACGAGCTCAAGAGACGTAGTGTGACCATGGTAGAATATGCTCCGGATGGAGCTGTTTATTATTCTTCGAAGAAAAGAAGAAGGCATTGCAGAAGCAATGATGTCTGGGGAGCATGCTGCGAAGTCTCGGCAGCGCGCGCACGGATAAGGTTGTTTTGCCTTTGTTCCTTACCCTCTTATGATTTTGGCTCTTTGACATATTGCGACACTTTGCCCATCTTATGCTCTTATATCTCGCGACACCCCGGGTCAGAGAATGTCGTTCATTTACAGATGTCTAGCTTCATAGG
This sequence comes from Recurvomyces mirabilis, assembly GCF_035927965.1. Classification (NCBI taxonomy): domain Eukaryota; kingdom Fungi; phylum Ascomycota; class Dothideomycetes; order Mycosphaerellales; family Teratosphaeriaceae; genus Recurvomyces; species Recurvomyces mirabilis. The sequence goes on along the minus strand of NW_027041938.1, from coordinate 214,189 downwards.
TCGCGCAACTTCATCCCCGTTCACCACTCAGAAAGCTCACCATGCCGATGCACGGATGGACCGTGTCACCGCACGGAACCAGAGCAGACACCTTTCTGTGCAACTACTGATGGAAAATTTTGAGCACCAGCCAATCTACCCGGCCATGGACCGCGAGTGACCAAGGACTGTGCATACGACTCCTCTGATCCGAGATGACTGGCTGGTCAGTCGCCGGATTTGTCAGCCATGACTGCTTCAAAGTCCCCTACGAGCATGGCAAGCAATATAGCTATGGCTGCAGCATACTGAAACGAGTCTGTTGGCTTGGTGGTGGTTCACGACTCTATGGAGTTCGCAATGCAGCGGTGTCGCCTTCGCCCGAGATCGGGAGGGGCTCATTGGTCTTCGTAGATACACCAATGCTACCGGATCCGTTCATATCATTGCGTACGGCTGTACCTGAGTCTAGGCTTACAGGAGAAGTCGCGAGCAGCTGCGGATACCGTGTAAACGACCGGCATTGCCGAGCTCACACCTGACCTTCACAACACGGTCACTTCTCGTGGATAGCATTGCCGACGCTCTGACGCAAAGCAAAGCGTAGTCAAGCACACTTTCGAGCCCTTGAAGGATTTGAGCGTTGTGCCTTCGTTCGGGACGTGTTAGTACGTGGGCGAGACTAGTTGAGCATTCTCGCTCAATCACAAGATACATCCGCTGTCATCCATATTTCTCGGCCTGACATGCTGACAAGGTGGACAATGCGCATGAGCGCAGATTTGCGACTCCGCGTTCGAGAGAGCTCTGGTGGCAAAGTCGTACCAAAAAGAATTGACGAGACAAGCCTATATCTGGGCTCCCTGGTCAAGCATGATCTCCTCCAATGGAAGAAGATCGGTGTTATCGTGGGCGAGTGAACGTACCACTACGACAGCACAGCTCGCAACGGCTCCACGACTGAGAATTTCCATGGCCTGCGGCAGGCATGCGGGAGGCTAATGAAGCACCGAGATTCTCCTAAAAAGCTGTCATTTGCTTGTTGCTATCAATCCTCTGATTTGCGGTCTATCGGAACATCTCCAATCATGGTTGTGTCTTTCTGGTCAAGGCAGCGGTCACTGTCTCACTATCATAACTCCTAGATACTCGGCTCGCACAATAACAGATGTCGAAAACTCACAGCTCGGCTTGTTCCTCCACGCCGTCGATATCATACCGAATCTATGAGCTCTTCAGAGTTACTTGAAGTGGCAATGCGCTGACAAGCATAGCTCCTGTTCCTGACCTTCACTCCGTACCTGCGCTAGTTTCTGACTGCAGCGCCTCGGATGACGAATCCGAGTCTGGGCTCGAAGACTGCTTCGATGACGTAGCAGTAAGCCTGTTGCTACTTGCCGGACCTACCACAACCCACGAGAGACCTCAATCCGCGCTCTCAAGAGTCGAATTTCCAAGCATTCTAGCCGTACCCGGACGGCAGAGTCACGGCGGGCCTACCAACGCCTTCCAGGGCCTTCAGTCTGGTACCAGGCTGAACACACAATCGAGTGCTGCGAATGTAGCGCAAAGTATGACTGGCAACCTCTTGGTTGGCATTGGGGCACAGTTCTCAGAGCCGTCCACGAGTCGGTACGAAGAACAACAGCCTGAAGGTACTTTGGTCCAGCTTGAGCGACAGCACACTGTGATGGTCCCTCGTCTTTACGATCCTTTTAACGCGTACTATGCTTGGACTGCCGAGAAGAAGTACGCACCCAAAGGGGATTCAGAGTCTACACATGCTCTGTGGTCGGCAGATCTTATCATGATCGCCAATACGCTCCACCAGCCGATTTTTCAGAGATCGAAGGATCTAGCTTTCCGCAATGGCGTTAGTTGCGGCCAGGAGGGCGGGGGAAACCCTTAAATGGTGTCTGAGAATTAGAAACAAAGGCTGATTGCGTGCCATGCTGTGCCAAGGGTGAAGGAAGAGAAACGTACAGCTTCTTGTCTGTACCAGAAGCATGAAGTGATATCACTGTGTCCAATGACAGACAACGAGGCTATTACAATACAATAGGCTGTTGAATCATACTAGTACAACCCTAGCCAGCACGAGGTGGCGTTTCTGCTCTCAACATCCAATGACATGAGCCAATCCAATGCCACTGACCGACCACAGGCCGGCGGTCGCCCGATCGTCTAACGAAAGTAGAGTACAACATACATACAATTTGGCCGTCATGCTAATCAATGACCTGAGAAGGTGAGTTACACAGTACTCAGAACACCCACATCTTACACCCTTGTCCATCCACAGTCTGCGGACTCAACGCCAGAGCGCCATGCATACAAACGAAACCCCCCTCCTCAATGCCTCTGCTGCGTCTCTCTGAAACTCTCCAGCACACTCTTCGCCACATCACTATTGTTCACACTGACCTTGCTCCCACCCTGACCACGCGAATGCTGTTCCGAACCCTGCGTAGCCAGCTCCTGCCCACCCTGGCTCAACCTCCCCTGTGCCAAAGCATTCGTCTTGACCTGCGCCTGATTCACAGACCCATAGACACTCATAGCCGTAGCAATCATACTCCCAATATCGCCCACATTCCCGGGGACAACCACACTCGTGCCCTCCTTCGCCAACTTCCCGAATGCATCGACGTACTTCTCCGCCACAGATAACGAGACAGCGTTCTGGGCAGAAGATTGTCCTTGCTCGATACTCTGCGCCACTGCCTCGATACCGGCCGCCGTAGCCTTGGCACGCATGAGGATAGCCTCAGCTTCACCAGAAGCAGTATTGATGTTCTCCGCCTTCACGGCTTCAGAGGCCAGGATAACGGATTGTTTCTGACCCTCAGCAATATTGATCGCGCTCTGCCTCTGACCTTCCGAATCAAGAATCTCAGCACGTTTGCTTCGCTCGGCTGTAACCTGTCTGTGCATAGCCTCCACCACCGGACCCGGCGCATGGATATCTCGAATCTCGTATCTCAGACACCGCACGCCCCAATCCGCCGCTGCTTCGTTGATGGCTTGTGTGATGTTCGTGTTGAGTTGTGCTCGCTCCTTCAAGACGTGATCGAGGGTCAGCTGACCAATCTCACTTCTCATCGTCGTCTGCGCGAGCTGGCTGATGGCGTAGTCTGCATCTTCCACGCCGTAACTAGCTTTGTATGGGTCGAAGACTCGAGTATACAGCACTCCGTCGAGCTCTAGTGTCACGTTATCGGCTGTAATGGCGCTCTGACTCGGAATCTCCATAGCGTTTTCCTTCAGACTCTTGACGTAGGCTATGCGGTCGATGATGGGAACCAGGACTGCCAGGCCAGGCTGTAAGATCCGGCTGAACCTTCCCATGCGCTCTACAATCCATGCGGTTTGTTGTGGGACGAACTTGATTATCGTGTTTGCTGGGAGACTTTGCCGTTGGAAGTATGTGCTTGGTGATCCGCCCATGGATGAGGAGGAGCGGAACATGCTCTCACCTGGCGAGGGTAAGGCATGACTGGGAGTGGTGGAGAAGGCAGCTCTTTGGGCAGCTACGAGTAGTGGGAGGCGAGATTTTTGTATCGCCGCTATGGAGCGGCGGGAGAGGGTGGGTCGGGCGGCAGAAAGAAGAGTCGCCATTGCGGGCTCTAGCATGATTCAGCGTTGTATTGCTGGTGTATGATGAAGGTCTCTGCTCAATCACTCGATAATTATGGTGGAAGGCGAGCTGCGATGGTCTCGTGAGCTCGGCGCGGCTGGACCGGAACTTCTTCCGCACAAGTCACGGTCACGTGCGACGAAAGAAACGAGTGGCAAACATGACTAGGCTGGAGCGAGGGACCGTGGTGGAAGGGTGAAAGGACAGGAGTGGTTTCCGATGCTTTTCGAGTTTCCTGATGATCCGCTATCGGCTATTGAGCTGTCACTGCTGACCGCAAACCCAAGCTTGTGCAGGGTGCCTTTGCGTGGCAAGACGCGTACGTAATCTCCTCACGTCCCTACCATCCGAGATTACTGTCACACTCTACAGCTCCTCATCATCCGCCCCAGCGTAGTTGAACGCCAAAGTGCTGCCTTGAACAACACCAATCTCCCCCATCATCATCGCATGACCCACTTGCTTGCCCTTGAAGCTCAAAGTAGGCGCCTTGCAGCTATCCTTGTCGAGCTTGAATTTGAAGCGAGCATCAAGAATGAGCTGCTTGATCTTCTTTTCCTTGCTAGCTTGGAATGCGTGAGTCTGGCCATGTGCTATAATTCGGTTAGCATTGCTTGACAACAGTCCATCAGATTTAGATCAACGTACGGTTCTGGATCGAGATAGTGAAGGGAGCCCTAGCATCGTCCGTACCAAGGAACTTTCGACGCTCCTCAGACTCTTGCAAACGCTCTGCTTTCTGGTTGAGCTCGAGGTTCTCGGTCTCCAGCTCCTTGACCTGTGACTTCAAGTCCTGGAGTTCGGCGATGATCCAGACAAGCTTCTTGGCATCATCTTGGCCGGTCACGAAGTTGCTCGAAGTAGAAGGTGACGGCGGGAATGGCGCATCGACATCGATAGGATTCATCGGGGTCCCCAGGGGTGCTCCGTTGACGGTGGAGATGGCGGATTTGAGGGATTTGGGAGAGGTGCTGAAGGCGAAGGAATTCATAGGAGGACCTGTGCGTTTATCATTAGCCCAGTAAGCAGCCGCACCGAAGGAAATGCCAAACCCCTTACCTTGAGTAGCCTTGGGTTCGATCTTGATCTCCTTTTCGAGCTCGACGTTACCGCTCGCATCGGTAGCGGCCACTGGAGTAGATGCTGGTGGCGTGTCGTCCTTCTTCTCGGCCTTATCAGTAGCGGAGAGAAGTTGGGGAGTTCTCTCTTGAGTTGCAGTGGGCTTGATGGTTGGCAAAGCGGCTGGCTTTGCGGCGCCTGCATCAGCCTTCTTACGAAGGTGAGGAGGGACGCTGTTGGTATTGCTAGTGAGAGTGGTGTTCACACTCGCCATTTGGCGGCTTAGCAAGCCGGCACCAGCATCTTGTTTGACGGGTGTGGCGGGCGTCTGGACACAGATTGGCTGCTGAGCAGGGGTGGCAAGGGTGTTGGTCGAACCAGAAGTTGCGGGTTGCACGCTTGGCTTCCTTACGACAGCCAGTATCGGTGATGACGCTGAAAGTGCCTTTGGCTGAGTCGAAGAAATTGCTGGTGCTTGCTGTTTGTTGCTCGTGCTCGAGGAGAAGCCCTGCCAGCCACCAAGCGTGATTTCGCGAGCTGGTGGAGTAGGGCGGCCAGCCGCCACACAGCTGAAGCCAGGGCGCGGCGATGGCATGTCGTGAGCCTTCGTGCTGCGTACCGAGCTGGTGGTGGATGACATACTGTCGTGGCGTGATGGCTTAGGTCGCCCATGCGAGCCCTTCTTGCCTCCACTGAGCTCGTTCATGAACTGACGAGCAGCCTGTGGTTTGTGTCAGTGCTGTGATGCGTTCGGGGTAAGTTGATGGCTACCTTGAGCTGAGTGGGGTCTCCCCTGAGGGCTGGACCCCTGTTTGCGTTCATGTCGCGCTCCATAAGGGTGGGAGAGGGTATCGTGGTGGGTGAGAAGGTGAGGGAAGGGGCGACAGTGGTGCTCGGGGGAGTGATTTTGACCTCAGGGGTCTTCGCGAGAGATGGTTGTGGTCGAAATGTCGCAGGGGTTGTGCTGCCATTAGGGCTTGGCGCTGGGAGCGTGCGAGGAACTGCTGGTGACGGAGTTGAGGCATTTGAAGGCTTCACTGGTGGCGCTTGACGCGGTCCTCCCATCAGGCGAGCAGCCATCTGAGCCATGATATCTGAATCTGCAGCCATGGTGGCGCGAGTGATGCAGTGCACTGCAAAACGAGTGAGCTATCTCCAATGGACTAAATGATGTACAAAACAGGTGGTGGTGTCAGAGGTATTGTCTGTTGTTCCTGGGCTTGAGCTTTGTCAACAGAAGCGGAATAGATTTCGCGCTTGTGAGCCGTGCCTGCCTTGCTATGCTCCTGATCGGTGAAGAAGGAGCGACCTACCATCTAGATGAAGACAGCAGGGAGGTGCGACCCACTGCAAAATTACCTTGCTGACGGTTATGACACGATGAAGATCGCTATAACATGAAGCTCCGGACTGCACAGGTAAGATTTGCAGAGCCGTACACCAGACAGGCAGCGTGAGACATGACGAGCAACCTTACAAACTCCAGTACCACGGCAGGCTATCGTCGGTGGAACCGCGACAGGCGGATGGTGCCTCGCTGCCATCGGACCTTTTGCTTAAGCACGCTCCGTCCAGGAATGCTCGCCGTCCGTCAACGAGCCTTCATATTGCTTGCACACAGTCCGACGATCTGGAGTGGAGACAATCTGATCCTGTCAGAACCCGCTGACCTGCATGGACCCATCAAATGGAGCTGTTACCAAAGAGGCGTTGAACGACTAGCAAGCTTGGCAGGACCATGCCCAGGACCAGAGAGATCACCAACTCTGACATCATCCAGCCTAAGAACACATCACAAGAGATGCAGCACTGCTGGACTGCATGGATGAGGTGATCGTGCTGTTGGGCCCCGTCCTTCTTGAAGAGGAGACCTGATCTGTCGACCTATCTAGGCAAGAATCCGGCATCCCGCTTAGAGCATGAACGGTATGCCTAGTCTAAGTAGACGGTCGTAAGCTCTATTCAGCAGTGATGATGGCATACAAGCTTCAAGATCACTCTTTCCTACAGCCGATGACCAGGACAGTTATGGTGTCTCGATCCTTGAGGTCTGCAGAAGTCAGCGACGCACGCTGGCCTAGCCACATGTCTGCCACAGCCAGACACTAATAGTCTGCCCCTAGCTTCGGTCCAGGATACCTGAAAACTAGTCTTGGAGATCGATCTCCGGATGGTCGTCTCATACCCGCGTATCGAATGCTCGCAGGCATGTAAATTGCTCGAGTGGTGTGGGCTACCATGTCTGCAAGTGGATCCTTTGGGTATTGGCTGGGTGCCATGAGTACCAGCACTCTTTATCGAACAATGTTCCGCTCTTATGGCACTCCAGTGGTGGTATAGGAAGCGGTACTGCCGTTACGTGCATGGTCATCACCCTCGATCTCAAGGTCTCGCGAATGCTAAGTGTGTTCGTGCCGTCCGCTCAAAGCCACTGATGCGAATTTGGGGCCTCGAAGCTTCCATTCATCGTATCAATCCTACCACACCTATCTCTTTTATGCGTTGGCAATTAAACGGCACCATGTACAGAATTCATGACAGCGGCCTGGAGGATCGCGTCATTTCTTCTCCTTCTCACGATCAGTATCTAACCTTCTAGTGGGCAATACCGTGGAATACGGCGACATGTATCCTTCGGTCTGCAGGAGGTATTCCGAAGATGAGGTAGTGATGGTGGAGGAAATCAATTCTGAAGCTGCCACGAATTAGGAAACTCAAGAATTATCTCAAGAGTCACTCGCGAATCGCAATTGACCGACTCTCGCATTGGGTGCATGTAAATGTTCAAGCCAGGCAACATCTCCTTGTAGGAGAGAAGAAGCGAATGTTGTATGCAGAGGTGAAGTCGATAGTCCCTTGCGGACGAGAACAGCGCTAACAATTGCCCCAACCGACAACTTTGAACTTCGAGCAGGAGTGACAGGGGACGCAAATTGGTCTACCGAGGGCAGCCATCGACCGTCGCAATTTGTGCTCTTCTCACACCGTCGACAACAGACATACGCAACTGGTGCCACGAGTAACATAATCCTCGACCTCTCATGATGTGGCGGCTCTTATTTGTCTTCAGCGTCCTGACCTCTGTCCTCGCCCAAGTCGGATCTCAAGCCACCCAGATACCTGCTTGCATTGCACGACATTCCCCAACCATGTCATCAACCCGGAGCTAACATCCGTACAGAAAAGCTGCGACCCTGCGGCAATTGTATCAGTCAATTGCACGAATGCTGATCAATACTGCCACTGTGTCCGCCAGGACGGCATCATAGCGAATATCTCCGCTTGTGCAAACCAGACATGTCCGGACGCGAGTGCCGAGTTGTACAGTAAGGAAGGCACTGATATGATCTTGATGGCGTGAGCTGATGGTATGCTAGCTTTCACCTCACTCTTCGGCCAAGTCTGCAAACAGTTCAATATTACGGTACCAATCGTAGGTAGCAATATGACGAGCAATACGACTTCGAGCAATGGTACTTCTCCCGGATCTATTCCGACAGCATCTGTTGTGCCATACACAGGATCGGCGACCACGATCACCGGCAGTCTGATCTTAGCCGCCTTCCTGGGGTTGTCCGTCTTCATGGTACTTGCTTAAACAACGTGAAAAGCTCAGAACAGCAACTCATACATTCGCGCACTCTCTTTGATTTCGTGATCAATCCAGTCAACTACAAACCAGTCGTACCCTGCTGCATCAACCTCGCAGCCCGCACCAAATCCTCCGGCCGATTCCTTACGATCTCCACCTTCGGCCGCTTCAACTCCCCTTCATCCTCACCACGCTCAACCTTACGACAAAGCTCCTCGATATCAAAATCGACTCCGAGCGGATTCCGCTCAAAACTCGCCATCATGAACGCCGTGGCCTCTCCATTCGTCTCGAAATTATCCACTTGGATCTCGATGGAGTTGCCATCGGGATCGCAGTAGTACAGCGATGTCGTAGGGCCGTGATTCTGCTCGAGCTTATCAGTGGCAGAATTGTACACAGTACGAGATACAACCAAGCAAGTAACAAAGCGGGCTTACCACACACCACCCCGGCTCCATCCCTAGCATCTTCCTCTGCTTGTAAGAAGCACAGAGGTCCTTGAGCGAGTCGTAAGCAAAGGAGATATGGCCCAGACCACTTGTTTGCGGATCCTTTTCCTTCATGCCGGGGATGGAAATGATGGCGATGCGGTGGTGTTCTTCGTCGTAGCTGAGGAAGGCGAGATGGCCGTTCTCGAAGACGATGTTGGCGCCGAGGAAGCGGGTGTAGAATTGTAGCATGCGGTCGTACTGGTGAGTGTGTAGAACGACGTGGGCGAGTTTGGTGGGGGAGAGGACTTTGGTTGAGTTGTCGGTTGTTGACATTGTTGCTGTAGTGGAATTCGTAGCGGGCACACTCTAAAGCTGATATCTTCACGCTGCGCGTGGATGTCGAGCTCGATATATATACCTTCACAACTGCGAGACCCTAATAACCGTCGGCCAAGCGAAGACAAGCTCCGTGAGCTTATTTTTCCCCCGTACGTTAGGAAGACGGGCATGGTTATCTCCCCGTCTGTTGGCATGGTGTCTTTTGAGCCCTAGGCGTAGCGCTCCAGGATCTAGTAAGCAGTACGAGGCACAGGTGCGCCTATAGCAGACCTGGAGGGCTCGGCTCTGGAATTGCGCAGTCTTAGACTTGTTGAGAGGAGGATACGATCCTTGTACAGATGTTCATGCTGCCGTAAGGAAGTGTGCTGATCGGAGGCTCTTGGATACATTATCTACATTGCTTCGCTCCAGTGAAGATCATGATAGTATAGGCAGACCCTCCGATCAAAGGATCTCCATAACTTTTTCCACCGCCCTACTTATCGCTCTCGCCAACTCAGTGCCATCCTCCCAAATCATATCATGCTTGCCGTTCAGCGGCATCAATCTCACCTGCCTATCCTTGAGACTCTCCACCCAACCCTGTGCCTTCAGCGCCTCGTGCATCAGCACAGCCTGGTCCCACTCAACGAGCTCGTCTTCGTGCGAGTGCGCTATGATCACCAGCTTGCCATCGGCCCAGCTTTCATCATAGTCACCTGACGTCGGACTCACTGCTTTCCAGACAGCAGGGTCCGAGCCATTGGTGTTGCTGACGAAATCCGCATACTCTGGGACATCTTTGTGGTGGGTGACTAGTGCAGGTATGTCGTAGATTCCCGCTACGCCAAGGATCGCTATTGGAGGGAATACGTTGAGCTCGAGTGCGAGCGTGGACTCGTACTGTGAGCCCCAGTATCGCTTCATCGCCACCTGGAAGGCGAGAGTGGCTCCGACAGAATGGCCAACCAGAATGTAACGGTCTTCGAAGTGGTATTTCTCTTGCAGATACAAGATGGCGGCTAGAACGTCGTTCACATGATCTGGATGCCTCGCGTTTCTGCTAGGATCAGATGGATTGGATGGGTCTGTCGGGTGTGCTGGGTATGGTGAGAGTCGGTAATTTATCGAAGCAAGACCGGCTATCTGGTCCAACTGAGGTGATTGCAGTAGGAGGTCCTGTGTCTTCCTGAACGATGTGGAGTCTACTGCAGGATCTCGCCATGCACCGCCATGGATGAAGACGACCCAGATTGCCTTCGGGGTTTGTGTTTCCGGACGCGGTATGCATACTTCTAAGGTGTTTAGGCTGGACTCGTCCGAGTATTGCACATCGCGGTGATATATGGCCATCTCACCCGCGGGCTGGATATGAGAGCTTTCGTGAGAGAGGCGGAGCTAGGATCCTGAGTGTGCCTTCCTGATTGGGCTGATTGGACTCTTCTAGTCCTGGAGGGTCACCCTGGTATGCTGATTCATGCGAGAAAGCTAGATAGATAGATGAGGTACTAGCTGGACATTTTCAGGACAATGCGGAATTCATGAGTGTCGTATAGGGGTGACGGAAGAGATATTAATACTGTACCCTGTCAATGTTCATGCCATGGATGTTTCCAATTGTGGGAGAGTGGCGCAATAGGGCGGATAAAAACTCCGGCCGGGCCCGATCTGAAGACGGCCGTCGCATGTTCTATCTTGACTCTACTCCTCTGAACACGCACATAGACGACACATGAAGCGCAAGTGAATTCATCGTCACAATCTTCACTTGCTGGGATGGATGAGCGATGCTGAAACACCGTTGGGCAGCAGCGACCAGGATGTGCCTTTGATATCAACAGTTAATTCAACGTCATCGTGCATGCAGGCGCGAGTGTGGCAGTCGCCCCACCGTTGTGCAACGTTCCTTCCCTGAACCATCCAAGTCCCTAGCCTCACCCTTCGAAGCTTGTGCTGAGACGTGCCACCTGCCACCTGCCACCTTTCCGCGGCGAACAGATAGACAGGCCGACCTGGACACCAATAGCACGCTTTACCAATATTGACATCACGGCATCCACCCCCAACGACTCACACCTGGTCATCATACCTCGATTGCGCCCCGGCCGGTGAGCTGCACACTGTACACAGCCTCGTAAGGCCGCACAGCCAAGAAGGCGACGCCCCACTACCAGCTCGCCAAGTGAGACTGTTGCGAGCCGTACCTATGCGAACCTAAAGCGACACGCTGTCTCACTCAGTCATCATAAATCCTCCGACACACCTTGAGACATCTCTCGACCGCTTCCTTCTTCCACCACACATACTTCTTCCATTCCCACCATGTCTCAATACGGCCAGTCACGTGGCGGCTACGACGACGATGATGGTCCACGCCGGTATCATAGCGTGTAAGCAGTATTCACTCCCGTCTCACTCATAGGCAACTATACTGACATGCGACAGACGAACACGACCACGAGGCAACGACGAGCCGGACTACGTGAGGGAAGAGACGTACATTGAGCGCGGCAAGGGTGCTGGACCACGTGATTTGGTGTTTCGAGGTCGCGATGACAGCGTTGAGGACATTCCCAGGGACTTCCCACCGCCTGGACGTAACTCGCGCCGGAATGGAGACTACGACGACTACAATGCACCTCCCCGCCGTGCAAAGAGCGCGCGTGGGGGCAGATACGACGATGACTACGACGACGACCGGTCCACTGTCTACGGCGCTGGAGCAGGAGGAGCTGCTGGATACGCCGCTGGTCGCCGTGGAGACAAGAGAGATCGACGCCGTCGCGATGATCGTGATTACGACTCCGATTACTCCGACTCCCCGCCGCCACGCCGTCATGAGCGCAAGAAGTCGGGCATCCAGGAGACGCTCGAGGGTCTCGGCTTAGGCGGCATCGTTGGTGCAGCACTCGGCAAGAAAGACAAGGACAAGGACCGCTCCTCATCTCGTGATGGTCGCTCTGCCCGTTCCGGCCGGTCTCGCTCACGTGCCAATCGCGGACGTTACTCGGACGAGGACTCTCGAAGCCGCTCTCGTGGCGGTGGCAAGCAGAATGAACGCAAGTGGGCCCAGGCTGCTCAAGCTGCACTCGTCGCTGGTGCCGTCGAGGCTTTCCGCTCGCGTAAGGAGGCTGGCCCATGGACTGGCGAGAAAGGAAAGCGCATTGCCACGGCGGCTTTTGGTGCTGGTGGTATCGATGGTTTTCTCCAAGGCAAGAAGCCAGAGGAGAAGTCAAAGATCCATCTTGCTGAAGCTGTTATTGGTGGTCTGGCTGTCAATCGCCTGGCCAACGGCTCCCGATCCAAATCTCGCGGACCGGATGGACGTGGACGGGATTACTCTCCAGATTCCCGTGCTGGTGGCGGTCTCCGTTCCCGCAGTCGCAGTGTCATAGACAGGTTCAGGGGAAGATCAGCATCACGTGGTCCAGGCGCTCGCAGCGAGGCAGGCGAAGGAGGGGGTGGTGCAGGCGCACTCAAGGGTTTGGTAGCAGGCGGTGCAGTCGCTGCAGCTGGCAAGGCCATCTATGATCGGGTACGCTCCAAGTCACGCAAACGTCGCTCACCTTCAAACTCCAGCGCAGACTCGTATGTGCCTTCCCGCAATCGTCGCCGAGACAAGCGTCGCTCACCCCCTTCAGATACAGACGATCGCAGTACTCGCCGCAGTCAAGCCGGTACCGCTCGCGGTCAAGGTCAAGACCGCGGCATTAATGGCCGTGATGTCGCCGCGGGCGGGGCGGCGGGCGCTGGTGCTGGTGCATTAGTTGCGAACCGTAATCGAGGACAGCAGCAGAACGGAAATGACGGCAACAACGACAACAAGAATAACAATAATAATGAGAGCAAGGACGGCGAGCAACACAGTGATAGTAGTAGCACTACTGACATGGAGAACAAAAGAAAGCACATGAAGGGGAAAGAGCTGTTGACGGCGGGTCTGGCTACTATTGCTACCATCCACGCCGCCCATGGTGTCTACTCCTCGATGGAATCGCACGAGAAACGGCATCGGCTTGTGGCGGAGGGTGAGATGAGTCCCGAGGAGGCTAGGAAGAAGCAAACGAAGGCTTGGGTGCAAGATGCAGCCGCTGTGGGTATTGCGGCTTTGGGTATCAAAGGTGCTTTCTCAGAGTGGAAGGAGATGAATGAGCAGAGGTATGCATATCCTAACTCACCCCCTAACAAAAACTATTGTCCGCTAATCATCGCACTTTCTTTTCTCGCTAGACGTGAAATCCACGAAATCGAAAAGCGCAAACGCGAGCGTAGAAAGCGGCTGGAGCAACGCAAACGAACCGAGGAGCATCAGCGGCAGGAGCAAATGATGAACGTGTGGAGCAAAAACCCCATGATGGCGATGCAGATGCATACTATGCAGCAGAGCATGCAAGGTAATGGACAAGGCATGCCGTTGCCGATGATGCCCCAGGGTTATGGTGGCGGTGGCGGCGGAGGTGGCGGTGGAGGACAGGGCCAGAGGCAGCAGCAGCAGCCCGGTACGTATTGGCAGAGGCTTTATGGGACACGGGGATAATGTGTTTGCTGATGTTTGTCCTTGTTTCGGGTGGAGCAGATCAGAGTGGGAATCCGTATGCGCCTCGCTAGGAGCGATTGGCTCATGAAGTCGCCGATTGGGATCCCTTTGGGAAACCGCATCGGTGATTTGTCCTTGGGCTGGCATGGTCCTACCGGGTTATGAGCTGGTGATGATGATTGCTATGGCTTCTGTTTCTTTTGGTGGAGGGCTTGGTTTTCTGGTAGTAGTATAGATGGCATAGGGGATGTGCACAGCGCGTGGCATATGATACCAATGACTTCAAGGGCAAGGACGACTTTTTCAGGCTGCTGCTTTTTGGTAGTGCTATGACGTTATGATTGTGAGGTGTGGTAGCTATAGAATAGTATAGCGTGAGCTTCCTCGATTGGTGTCTTTTACACCGATTGGTGTGCAACGGCTATGGCATTTCTTGACACTTCAACCTAAGGTAGTCATCCTCCATCCACTTCCAACCTCATCTGGCTCGTCCGCAATGGCCTTGGATAGAGTGTCACGATACGTGCGCAAAAGTCGTTTGTGATGGATCGCGTACGTAGTGTGAGGCAGTCCCCCTTGTGGAACATGTCTGGCTGGCGGAAATGACAGCAAAGCACTGCAATAATTCCATCAACCATGGCCATGCGAAAGCGGTTCGTCCAATGAGCCGGGTTGAGTGGCGAGGGTTGATCTTATCATGATCTTTTTCCTTCGGCTAGATCCTCGAGGACGACGTCATTATACATCACCAAAAATTGGCTTTGATGATGATCGAGAGCCGACAATTATCATCTGCGAGTTCTGATATTATCATCGACTTTCCCGGAATCTACATCATTTCAATCTAGCCCAACAGTCAAGATGTCTTCCAACGACCAACAGCAACAACAATCCTCCCTCATCGGCGGCCATGCCCAATACGTCAAAGGCGCAGCAGAAGTACGCATTATCCCCCCAACCACACACACCACGTCCACCCACTAACCCCATTTTCTTATCCACAGAGCGTAGTAGGAAGCGTAACCGGCGCCACCTCTTGGCAACAATCCGCCGAAACAGACAAAGCGGCCGGCATCGACAGCATGAAGCAAGCGAGTGCGAACCGAGATCCGCAGAAGGATGGATATGGGAGCGTGGAGCAGATGGCGGGGAAGGTGGCCGGGTGCGAAGGGATGGAGAGGGAGGGGGAGGAGAGTAAGAAGTAGAAGTGTGCAGGGTGTGATATATATGATATAATAAACCTAGATTAAGTGGCGAGAGTTGTATGATGAAGGAGTTGTCATATCGTATGTTGAGACCCAACTGTGGCGAGATCTCATCTGCATTGGATGGATGGATGGATGGATGGACGGACGGGTCTCAACACTGCCCACCCCACCACGAATCCTGACAGAAACAATGCCGCTGCGAATTTCGCAACCAATCCGGCCAGAACACCTTGCCCTCTACATCCAAATCCTCCATCTTACTCCCACACTTCCGACACTGTCTCAACCCCATCCCTTTCCTCAAGGGCGTCTTCCTCAAAGCATCGAAACCCAGCCCCTCACCACCCCCCTCACCACCACCACCGCTTTTCCGCTGATCAGGGAGAGCATATTCAATACCCAACCACTCCGTATCCCAAAAATACACTCGCCCCATATCCACCCCTCGACAAAACTTCGGGAAAATCTTCTGAACCATCTGCTCCACCGCTGGTCGCAATTCAGGCGGAATAACTCCCTGAGTGATCATTTCAATCTCACACTCCACCCTCCTCTCCGCACTAGCCCCAGATTCCATATACGCCGCCCTCACAGCCCCGTCGACTTCAACGATCAGTTCGATAAAAGCAGGGTATTTGAACGGCATGGTCTCGACGAGGTGTAGGAAATCTTCCATCTGGAGTTTATGCTCCATTAGTCTTCCTCGGGCGTGGGCGAGGGTTACCCATTTGACGAAGGTTGGCGCCACACGGGTTTGCATGTTCAGAAGGACTCGGGGGAAGCTGGAGAGGAAGAGGATGAGGCTTGGGTTCCCCTTGTCGTGGATTAGAGTTTGGAAGACGGAGGTTGCGGTTCTGGTGCCGTTGGATTGGGTGACGAGGTGGTTGACTTGACGGAAGGTCTCGGTGAAGTAGATTAGGAGGTTTGTGTACCATTTTAGTAGACCAGTGAGTGAGGGGACGAGGTCGGGTTGTCGGGCTAGGAGCTCCTTTTCTTTGGGCGCGAAGGTCGTCATGAGTGTCAGGGCGTTTTGGCGCATGTGGAGGTAGACGTAGGCGTATTGGGCCGCGAATTCTCGTCGAGGTCGGGCGTGATCCGCCCCTGATTGGACTTCAGGTATGGTCTCGTTCAAGACGAGCTGTGCGCTTAGAGCACGGAGATGCATGGCCTCTTTTAGCACAGCCTGTTGCTGTCGTTGCTGGTCTACCATCGAGACGTCGAGGACTCTGACCAATATTTTGATGATTTGTCGAACAAATAGTACTTTCGAGTCCTTGCTTAGGTCTCTTGGTAGCACCGCCATGACTTCGTCTGTGCTCGCGGTCATGGAGATTAGTTGGGTGTATTGTCGAGCGAGACAGACGATGGCTGTTTCGACCATGCCCTTGGTGTCTGTTATGCCGTCTTCTATCGGTTGCCAGCCGAAGCGAAGGGAGACGTTCTTGGTTTCTACTTTTCCATCAGGTCTGGTGCAGGCGAGCATGCAACAGTCTGCATTGCCGGCAATATTCGCCGAGTGCTCGCTTGAAGAGAACCCTAGCCCACTTTGTTGTAAAGTCGAAGCCGTGGTCGTATCACCCAAGTGTTCGATGGGCGTCCATGTTGCGCGGTCATATAAATCGATCGTGCCTAGGCTGCTGATCAAAGCGATGGCAGTGTTGTGATGCAAGGTTTGAAGGTTCAGTATGATCTTGCTGAGAAGAATATCAGGTTGTCGTCTCAGCACGGTGACTGGTCGTGTGTTCGTTGTTGGTCCGTTCTGCTTTAGCTTCGCGAAACTCCCATGGAGCGTAGGTGTGACAGTCTCAATATCCCACCGCACAAGCATACTGAAGTAGTCATTCTGCTGTACTGCACCCATCGCAGTCGGAACATGCGTATAAATTGCCGCCACTGTGGTTGTCGCAGATGCGCTCGGATCAGCGTGCGGTGCTGCTGCTGATAGGATGTGCAGACTCGTGAGTTGTGCGAGTTCTGGCCGCTCAGGTCCAAGCATGCTAAGATGACTGACATCTACTGTTGGCGCAATTGTTACCACACCTCCGTTGGGATTCTGCTGCACGGCGTTCCAATTTATCACAATCTTGTACACTCGGAAGCGCCTTGCGTGATCGTGGGTCACTAAGATCAAATGATCACCTTCCATGCCTATAGCAGCATGCGTCAGGATGTCTTTGCTCGTGTGCCACTCCTCTAGCACCGAATGTAGTGCATGCCATACTCCGAGTTCGTTCTGAAAGAGCAGAGTGAGCTTGCTGGTCGCGCTAACATGCATCAAAGCATTTCTGCCCTCGAGCGCATTGTGTACTCTCGGTAGATTTGTGTTCGACATATGCATACTAGTGAGCCAGTGGTCGCCGACTTTGGTGGCTGGAGTGATGAAGGGTGCCTTCACCTTGTTAGCATGACACACGCCAAATGTGGTAATAGGCCTACCCTAAAGTCGATCTGATACGTCGGCAACCAGTACACTCCAACAGCTGCGTCTAAAGAAGTCCGTGAGGGGTCGTTGATAGATGCATCTGTGGGCGCCGGCAGCATGTGTCCAAGCATACTGCCTGCGCTATACATGTGAAGGCCGTTGACGCTATCAACGACTGCCAGCTCATTCCCGGCTCTGTTGAAGGCGAGATGTACAAACTTCACTCCTTCTGGTGCAGTGATAATATGTTTGGACGCTGGACTGAGCTTCCAATCTCCAGATCTCGGGTCGCGCAAGACACAGTGAAGGTCGACGTGCCGACCATGTTTGGAAATATGAGCAATATTGCCGGAGTTGGACCAAGCAAGTCTCCTGGAGAACCGTTACCTACCGTCTTGCGATGTGACATTCCCATGGAGAGAGGAGGTTTGGCGACTCACGAGCACGATCCTGTGCGCTGCATGTCATTTATGCAGGAGAGAAGCGGTGCGGTCAATGGTGGAGCAGGCATTGCGACGTTCACACCTAGACCGTCCGCGGCCTCACCAAAGAGATCGTCCATCGGGTCCAGCATGCTCACGCCCGTCATGTCGGCTTCTGGCATCATTGGCTGGGTCTCCATGTCTCTCCAGTGTCCATTTTGATGGATGGTCTGCATTCAGATCATGCGCATGAGCAAGGCTGATGTACACTACCATGAGCGTGCCGAGTCGCAGTAGACTCTATCCAATTCTATCCACGGAAACAGCTGTGGTCACATCCGAGTTATATCTCCTGCGCAATAAAGGAGAGTGGCGGTTCCAGCGCGTTGGTGTTTGCGAGCTGCAGCAATAATACGTGGAAATGCCAAGACGACCGGATGAAGTCTGCTTCCGTGAGGCTCAAATGTCCTGCCTGAGACGATGTTACCGAGTCCTTGAGCACATGATTGACCACGATCGCGGACAGATGGAGTACTCTTCGATACTGTGGAGTCCCCTATGGCCATACGGAGCGAACGACATCTGTGTGTGGAAGGATAATAATAATGCAATTTGTTGTCCTCCTGATAAACAACATACCGAATGCAGGTAGCGTCCGAGGGGGTCCCCTCGTTCCTGACGCCCGGCATCCTGCACTTTCCTCCTCCGCCAGCCATCCTCACTGCACCTTCCTCCTCCAGCTCACGAACACGCGACTATTCGACCCCACCAACAATACGAAGGACTCGCGGTGAATTACCGAGAATTATATATATACACGATGCTATTGTCACGGTGAATAAACTACGACAATACGACGTGCGCCCGGCCCGCGCACCTTCCGCACCTCGCTCCTGCTCTCCTGCGGCATGCCGTCTTCTTTGCCCAATATGGCAGACGCACACTCCGACTCCGACCTTTCCTCCGATTTGTCGTCTGTTCCACCTTCTCCAACATCGCTCGACGCGCCTTCCTCACCGCTCAGCGTGTTGTCCAGCTCGCCAGAACCGCCGGACTACTTCGACTTTGCAATGGCACCGAGATCGCGCCCGCCCGTGCCTTACCCTTCGCCACCAGCATCACAGCAAACTTCCGAACATGGCACACCTACACCAGATGGTATGGAATCGAACACGGAGGACGGACGGCGACCTGCTAAGCGGAGGCGGATATCAAAGGACCCTAAAGAACGCACGACCGAGTACCTGAACTTGCGAGCTGGGAAGTTGAGCTACGAGCAGCAGGACAATCTTGACTTGGTCATGAACGTGCTCCACAAGAGGCAAAAGATTGTGGTTATTGCTGGCGCTGGCATGTCCAAGTCCGCAGGCGTACCGGACTTCCGATCCAAAGAAGGACTGTTCTGTAGTCTGAAGAAGGAGCACAATCTCAAAGGATCAGGCCAGCATCTCTTTGACGCGTCCGTATACAAGGATGACGCGTCGACTACCCAATTCCACTCCATGATCAGCCAAATGGCGCGTCTGACAAAAGACGCGAAACCGACGCCTTTCCACCACATGCTTGCCACGATCGCGCAGGACGGTCGGTTGATGCGACTGTACTCCCAGAATGTCGACGGACTGGAGACGAACATGGAGCCGCTTCGCACGCGTACGCCACTGACCAAGGACGAGAGTGGAAAGTGGCCACGATCTGTGCAGCTACATGGTGGACTTGACAAGATGGTCTGCACGAAATGTCACGATGTGTCAGACATGGATGCGGCACTCTTTGCTGGATCGGAAGCTCCACTATGCGCGAAGTGCGACGAAGTCAACAACATCCGTACCACCTTCGAGGGCAAGCGAAGTCACGGAGTGGGACGTCTTCGGCCACGTATGGTGCTTTACCATGAGAGTGGACCTGATGAGGCAGCGATTGGTGCAGTGTCTGTGGAGGATCTGCGGCGGCGGCCAGATGCTGTAGTCGTGGTAGGCACGACTTTGAAAGTGAAAGGCTTGCAGAGGTTGGTCAAGGAGATGTGTGGAGTTGTCAGGAATCGCAAGGATGGTGGCCTCGCGATTTGGATCAATCCTGATCCGCCACCTGCGGCTGGAGGCTTCCGAGACTGCTTTGATATCATCGTGCAAGGGACTTGCGACGAAGTGGCGGAGAAAGCTGCGATGAGAAGATGGAACGAGCCTGTGGTGGTGGATGATTTTAGTGAAGTTAGTGAGGAGGATGTGGCTAAGGCTGCGGCGAAGAGGGCACAAGTTGTGCTTTCGAGCTGTGGACCGAAAGAAGCTATACCGATCGCTCCGCCTACAGCTGAGCATATCAACAACAGCTTCAAGCCACCACTTGTGATATCAACGCCACGACACACTGAACGCAGTCCGGATTGTTGGAGTCCGCTGAGCAGCAGAAGATCTTCCGTCCTATCGAGCATTGAAAACGTGATTGCTGATGGCGAGAACATCATGGTGAGCGAGAGTCTTCGCCTTCCTACACCAGACGAATCAGATCGCAGCACGCCCTCGAAGAAAGCGCCTACTGCATTTGAGAAGCTCAACAAGAGCAGCCAGACAAAGTCAGCACCAAAGAGCGCCAAAATTGCAACCATGGCCAAGAAGATCGCGGCAAGCAACCTCAAGGGCACGAAACCAACAAAGTCAACCAAGACCACGAGTAAGGCGAAGTGCAAGCCGCAACAACCATCGAAGAAGTCCAATGCCATCACAAATGTCTTCGGCCAGAGCAAGGCCGCCGCCACCGTTGCTAAGAACAATGTGGTGAAGAAGGGCAGCCTGCCGAGTCCAGCGAAGAGTCCGAGTAAGCTGCGGCAGGTCTCGAATGCATCTGGCGGCGAGCCGATGACGCCAGTCAAGGCGAAGGATGCGAGGGTCAATACGTCGCCGGTGAAGACGCCCTTGTTTCCTGGGTTGAAGAGGAAGAGTGTGGAGGCTTGAGAGGGAGGACAAGTGGTTGTAAAGGCATGTTGTGGTTGCGGATGGGATTTGTAGAGGTTGGATCGTAGGGCGTGGATGACGTGGTAGAAGAACCATTCTTATCGCACCGTAAAGCGAAACGATCCCAGATGTGAGGATCGTGATCGCACCGCTTATCGTAGCCTACCGCGCCATCTCTAAAGCAGCGCAGAAGGTCTATCTAATACCGAACAATTCCAAGTACTTCATGACCATGTTCTCAAGCTTTCCTCAAGCTATCGTCTAACAGGCACAGGCGCCCTCTCAGCCACAGGCATCTCCCGCCCACTCGTATCCCCCACACTAACCAATCGCGGCGGCGGCGTCCCTTCAACCCAACTTATTCTCCTCCCACCCACTAAACTCAAACTACTGCCCTTCGTGCCCGTATCATAAGAATCGAGTGTATTCCTACTGCTCGCCGCACTCCTACTACCACCCGCTGCACGCCTACCACTACCACCCGCCGCACTGCGTCTCTGCCGCTGCTCCTCCTCCGCCCGCCTCGTCCGTCTCCGATCACTATCCAACATCGCCGCCTGCTCGTCCTCGTCCTCGTCCTCGTCCTCTTCATCTCCATCTATCAATTCGCCTTCGGCCGTCTCGTGGTCTGGCGGCTGTATCCATTCTTTAGGCACCATACACGGAATCGCCAACCCGATCCCCGCTGCTCTATTCACCCATCCCGGCGCCGGTTTACCCGTAAGCCGCGAGCAGAGGGTTGAGGTGAAGTGGTTGCAGTTATTCGTTAATAAATTGTACTTTTCCCCGAGGAATTCTTCCGAGACTCGGTGGATTATGCTGTCGATCTCGTGGATGGGAAGGAAGCTGATGCCTTGCAGGATCGAGCATCGGAAGGTTCCGCCGGGGGGTTCGTGGCCGGGGGGGGTGTGGTAGACGCCGGTTGTGTTGCGCCGGTTGTGCCCGCCGTAGGCGTATTCGCGATCGTGGATTACGACGCCCGTGTGCAGGAGGCCGGAGCCGAGGGTCCAGAGCAGACTCGATAGGCGGGAGGGCTATCAGGGAGGCTGGGCGTTAGTTAGTGTTGGTCTCATGGGAGGTGGGTGGTGCAGATGTGATGAGCGTCAAGACGCACGGGTAGGAGGTCGTAGACGTTTATTGTTATTTCGGTTTTGCCTATCGTTCGTGATGCTCGTTGGGATATCGAGGAAGAGGTCCGGGAGCGTTTGGAGCGGGGTGGGTTGGTCGACATTGTGGATTTATAGTAAGATGTTAAATCGGTATGGTTCGCGGATGTGGAGAGTCGAGTCGAGCCATGGGGTGAGCACGATAAGCTCGAGAGCCTCCGACTAGTGACGGGTGTATCCGTTCTGCTCTTCTCGGTTACCCAACTTCACCTTTCCTTTTTATCACCAAGACGTGTACAGCATACAAGCAGAGGCGCAGCGCAGTCCTGTCTACTATTGCTGTTCGATGACTCCACGTAGCACAAGTACAAACCGCAGACACTGACAAGACCCTACAGCGCGCACTGCGCAGACAGCAGTGTGAAGCTGAGAAGACATTTGTTAAACCAGCCTCGGGACAAATGGGTATCAGACACGACGCAAAATCCCAGTGTGCACGTGGCGACCCAATATCCAGGTAATAGTCAACACACGCACCACCCATGGCGAGCAGCAAGATCAGCATGAACTTCATGAGCAGGTCAAACTAGCTGCGCATAGGACGTCTGCAGACACAGATCAGCGTAACATTGTGAAGAACAATCGTCTTGGTGTGCTGCAGCGCATTTTTTCGTCTTACCATTCAGAGGGTCGTCATGTTGCGGCGGGCGACTTTATGGCTGCTCTCTCATTCTGAACAGCGGCTCTTGGTCCAATTCAAGGATCATTACCACGGCAAGAGCACTATACACTTCCCATCTCCCTCGCCCTGGCCCGACTGTCGACCTACTACGACTTCGTATAATGGAGAAGCGACTTCACAGTCATTATGGTCGGATGCAGATGCGTTCGGTGAGCGTGATCAGTGGCGTGTCAATGATCAAGCGTTCCCGTATCAATGACCAAGTGTTGCCCGGACAAGAAAATCCCAAGCAAGTGGCTTGATCTAATTATGGTAGAGAGAAAGTGACTGGAGCTTTCGGCGGCGTCGCAATTGGTGGTGGCGATACGAACTGTGTTGCAGCCCCTTAGCATTTGCCAGAAGCTTGATAGTTTTCAAGGCTAGCATCGAGCGCTGCTTGGTCTATAACGTGTAAAGCAAACATGGTTCTATCATATGTTGAATATCTCATCGGCATCTGTCCCGCGCACGTGAAAGTACGCCCCACTCTACGTACGCCAAGCAACGCGTACCTTGCGATACAACTTTCCCGGGACCACGAGGTTGGTCTAGAAAGTTCTCTATTCTCATTGGCACCAACTGTTCAATGATAGACAAACCTGCTACCGCCGCTTAACCATTGTTCTCAGCTATTCACAGATTGTCGAATAACCAATCTCAGCTGGAACTCAAGAAAACCCCGCCCAAGATTCGTGACTGCCCAATTGGGCCAATTCATTAATATGGTAGGCAACGCCCTGACCCAACTGCGGCTCCATACTGACTACGACGCTCAGGCAACCGATTCCCGTAAGCGCCTTGCGCTCGCAATCCACGACTTCCTATCCACATCGCTCAAAGATGGCACACTCCAGCCTGAAGACGCAGACAGCATTGAGATTGCGCAGAACTGCATAGCAGAATGCTTTCATGTAGATCCCACCGACCAGGAAGCAATGAAAGATGCAGTCGGAGGGCAAAACCTTCTGGCAATATACGGCGTGTACGAGAAGCTCAAGGGCAAAGGTCCAGCCGGCGCGTCAAGCAGCGCACAACCAGCATCATCGGGTGCCGCGGCAACGACTAGCGGTGGTGATGGCAAGCCTACAGAAGAGAGCGAGAAGCTTAAAGGACAAGGGAACGCCGCTATGCAGAAGAAGGACTACCAGACTGCAATCGACCTCTACACCAAGGCCCTGGAGATCAGCCCGCTGAACCCTATCTATCTATCCAATCGCGCAGCGGCATACTCAGCAAACAGCCAGCACGAATATGCGAAGAACGATGCCGAGCTCGCCACGGCAGCAGATCCGAAGTACACCAAGGCATGGTCGAGACTGGGCCTAGCTTGCTTTGCACTTGGCGACGCAAAGTCGAGTATGGAAGCCTATCAGAAAGGTATCGAAGCCGAAGGCAATGGGGGCAGCGATGCAATGAAGAAGGGTTACGAGACTGCCAAGCGAAAGGTAGAGGAGGAAGAAGGACCGGAAGCTGCAGAAGAAGCAGAAGAGGAGCCACAAGAAGCTGCGAGAAGTGGAGCTGGTGCCGGCGGTATGCCTGACCTTGGTGGTCTGGCGTCGATGTTGGGTGGTATGGGTGGCGGTGGAGGAGGCGGAGGAGGAATGCCGGATCTGAGCAGTATTATGCAGAATCCCATGATGAGGCAGATGGCGCAGAATGTTATGAGTAACCCGGAGATGATGAGTAATTTGATGAATAACCCGCAGCTGAGGAATCTGGCTGGAAGGTTTGGTGGTGGAGGTGGTGGCGGGGGAGAAGCAGGTGCGGGTGGGCAGCAGGGTGGTGGTGGTGGGATGCCAGACTTGAGTTCTATGATGAACGATCCCGCCATAGCGGAGATGTGAGTTTTGGCAATTGAGGTTGTCCATGTCATTACTGACAATTTGCATAGGGCAAGGAACTTTATGGGCGGCATGGGCGGCGGCGGCGCTGGTGGTGCTGGACGTGGCGCTGGTGGACAATAGAATACTGTTAGGTCGTGGTATGAGGTATGACTTCAAGTACGATATAGAATGAAAGGCGTTCAACTGGCCACGCTGATAATCGTCAAATTCAAATGCACTGTACAAGCAGATACACACACCCCTCGGCTCCGCCGGGACTAGATCCACGAATGAGCATGCGTGGCATTTTCTGTCCATACGGGTTATTGGCTCGAAGCATTGTGAAGTCTTGGCCATACAAGCTCAGCGTGCCTTTTGTGAAAGGACTAACACGCATCCGCGACCTCCTGGGATCTGCGCCACTCCACTTCGGCTTCGGCTTTGTCAAACGATCCATCCTAGCGGGCCGAAGCAATTTACATTAGATATGACAGGGCTTGACCCCGGACGTCAAACCAATCGAGTCTAACGTCCCCGAAAACGACACTCAGCCTCAATCAACAGCCCTACAAGCGACACCATCAACCACTAGTAACTCGGTATTCTGATCCCACTAATGTAATGTGGCTTTGTACTCAGGCACAACTTGATGCTTGAGCTCTTCGGTACTATCTCAACGTGCATCTGGGGCCAATATGGCGCTCGCGCGATCTGTCTGGCCAACTGATTTGGCGAAGGTCAACGATAAGTACTGGTACGTATCTGTCAAAGTCTCACCTCTTCCTCCTTCTTGCGTGTTATTCTAGCCTTTTCGTTCAAGAGGGACGATAATCTGGTCCGCGGCAGGACGGTCTTCCGGTAACAGGATATGGCTTCTCTACCACAGCGCAGCTCAAACCCTCCATCTGCCCCGAGCAGTCCAGTCTATCGTGCCAACAGTGTAGAATACGGTGATGCTGCTCTCCCAGCTGGTACGAACGCGAGCGCGTCGCCATCGCCTATCGATCTCCATGCGTCTGCTCCTTCTCAGACACTCGCTAGTCCCCAGCCATCTCCTGGAGGACAAATCCCAGCGGACTCCAGTACCGCCGACATCGCCCAGGGCCAAGCACCACCATCTTCCTCGGAGCCTCCGTTACTGATTCTGCCAGTGCCATCTTCAGCAGTTTCTGGCAATACCAATGGGGTTGCAAGCATCAATTATCCCGCAGGCTCCATTGGAAGCGTAGCCAGCACGTCGCAAGCAAGCCAAGCCAACGTACCCAATGGCCAGGCCCCAAAGACTCGACGAGGCTTCTTCGGCCTGACATATGCCTGGCTTTACGAGCTTATCGCATGCTCCATCTCAGTCCTCATGGTCGTGATCGAGATTGTACTTCTTGCAGTGTACGATAACAAAAGCTCGGACAACTGGAATCATACTTGGTCAATCAATTCTGTATTTGCGTTCCTGACTACGCTATTGGAGGCGGCGATAGCTTTTGCTGTGGCTTCATGCCTTGGGCAGCTGCGCTGGCTGTGGGTAAGTGCACTGCCACAACTACCTATGTCACCTCCATTCTTGAACCCTCAACTGACTTTCGCATAGTTCCAGAAAGGCAACCAAGAGCTGAGATGGATGGACAAATTGACCAACGCGAGGCAACCGTCTGGTGCACTTACCTTTGTCGTTAGTAAAGGGGCTTGGCGGTAAGCTATCTCAGCTAGTCTGACACCCTCCAGGACCCGTCTGACATCTGAATACAGCCACTGGGCAGCACTGGGTGCCCTGCTGATTGTAGCTCTGCTTGGAACCAGCGTTTTCACCCAGGAAGTGATTGTCAGCAAACTTGGAACCCACACCCATGATCCTTCCGAAAGGATGTGCAGGGTACCAATCTCGAACAACTATCTAGGCAAGTGGCAGACAGGTGGCCGCCCAGGTGCAGAGTTGCCTTTCACCGAGATGATAACTGCAGTGTACAGTGGCTTTGGCTATCCAGCCTCCGTCAACGATGCTGATACAGTTGTGAACCTGGTCAACTGCACGTCCGGAAATTGTGACTTCCAAACATACTCATCTTTGGCCGTCTGCTATCAGTGTGCTGACATCTCGGACACAATAATCACACCATGCGACGTGGATGGCGACGACGAATGCGATACCAACAGCGAAGTCTTGTTGACCTTGCCAGATGGAAGTCTGACATTGAATTCAGTATTTGGTATCGTCAATACGACCTCTGACACTCAGTATCCTGATGCTAGCGTCATGTCGGGCATAGGACCATTGATAGCACACTGGAAAGCAATGGGCTCGACCGACTGGCCGGAAGCTCCACCATACGCCAAGGAGTGCGCGATGTAAGTACTCTAGAAGCTCCGCCGTTCGAGATCGAGGCATCTGACTTACACATCGCAGGTACTGGTGCGTCAATACCTATTACGGCCAGGTGATCGACAATACCTTCTACGAGACACCAGCCAACGATACCGGCACTGATGGAAACACCGTACAAACACCGACTTGGACGAACACGAGCGCAGAGGCAGCTACAATTTACGGCAGCAATACCAGTATTTACCTCAACCCACCCGACTGCCAATATGAGGGTGCTCATATCGTGCCCAATGCGACATGCTGCGAGTTTGAGGTGGACGCTGCCTCCCAACGCGCGTTGCAGAACTATCTAGTCGGGACGGACGGCGTGACTGGGTTTCTTACGGGCGACGTGGCGGCGATAGGGACCAGTGGGAATACCACTGACACGTTCAACGCCACCGGACTCGCATATACGACATATGCGGCGAACGTGCTAGTTTTCGAATGTACTTCATCGCTTACCGAGGACAACTGCACGCAAGACTTTTACGATACCTTCGAGTACTCCATCTCGAATCTGTCATCTTATATGACCAATGAGTTACGCAAGATGAACGATACCGGCCCAGGCTACGCTTGGGGCTGGTGTAGCGATTACGAGCAGCATTTCCATGTCAGATGGGGTTGGCTAGCGTATCCCATCGCCATGGTCCTGATCAGCCTCATGTTCGTCTTCGTCACCATCTTTAAATCTCGCGGTCACGAGCCCTGGAAGAACTCGGTCACGGCGCTCATGTTTCACGGCTTTCACGACCTGGACTACCAACAGATCAGGCTGGACGATCCGCACGAGATGGTGCAGGCCACGAGGAAGTGGAGTGTCACGCTTCAGGATGTCGATGGGACGAAGAGGTTCGTCAAGACTACTGTCGTGCCGGTCAAGGAGGAAGAGATGCCGGACGTTAGGGAGGCTTTGGCTAAAGGGGCACTGCACGGAGGTCAGGCTGTGATACAAGCTTATGGCCAGGCGTCGGGAGGCTAGGGTCTTCATCTCAACACCCTTCAACCTTGACTCAACGACTTCTGAGCTTCGCATTCGCAGTCCTGACCAAGTATACTTAGTATGATACCTCGCCAATCTCAATCTCTAGAAATAAATGTTGTCCTTATATACGTCCTCTGCAGTTCTAAGAGCACATGGCTAGGTCCGAGCTCACAAGCTGGTTGTCTCCGTAAAAACTTGGTCTTCGTTGTTACAATAAAGCGCCTTCTGATATTGAACACGGACACTGAACGATAGTGTGATGGCCGGTGAACCAAAAAGACACAAAAGGATACGATAATGGCGCCAGCACTGCGCTCCCGTACGCTGAAGAAGAATGACTTCCCTACTTTTTTCAAGCCACTCAAACCAATACTATTTTCCGAGTCCCTCAGCACAAAACCATCTCCGATACCGCCGAACATACGCTCACTCAGCTGGTCACCTACCGGCACCCTGATCGCGACCTGTACAGGCGCAGATTGCCGGATATGGAACTCTGACCGTCCGAATGTCAAGAGCAGCACACAACTCAAGAATGCACATGCCAAAGGCGGCGTGGAATATGGCACGCCTGGTGTGGCTGGCGATACAGTGGAGAGGGTAGCTTTTTGTCCGACAACGGAAGGCGTGCTCGCGAGTACAGGTCTAGACGGCATGGTACGACTGTGGGATGTTAGGGCACCAGGAGCAGCTACGGGCGTGAGTGGAAAGGGCACAGCATTGGCGGATTGCAAGACAGGTGGCGATAGTGCGTTCCTGACATGGCATCCGAATGGTCAGGATATGCTAGTGGGGAGACGGGACGATGTGGTGCATTCGGTAGATGTCAGACGCATGAATGGTATAGATGGCACGGCACAGTACGAGCTTCAATGCGAGAGGAAGATGGACAGGGGCAAGCACATCTTGTATGCTATGGCGTTCTCGAACTCGGGACGGGAAGTCTTTGCTACGACGCAGGAAGGTTCGGTGAGGATCCTGGACTATCCGACTATGTCCCATCTGCATACTCTGTCTGGACATACCGCTGCGGCATACACTGTTGCCCAATCGCCTACAGGAGGCTACGTTGCAATTGGCTCAGGCGACAGCACGATCAGCATGTGGGATACATCCATGTGGCTGACTACACATACACTCTCGGCGCCATCACAGGTGACAAGTGTTCGAGATCTGTCTTTCAGCTTCGATGGATCGTATGTCGTGGCTGGAGCAGGGCCGGACTCGAAGGATGGCGTACCTGGGCTCAACATTTTCCATGCTGACACTGGTGATGTTGTGCACACCATCGAGACGACTCATTGTCCTAGCTATGTGGCGTGGCATCCGACAAGATACTGGCTTGCTTTTGCTGGGGACGCGGGTGGCATGAAGGTGCTTGGGTCTGGGACAGGTCTGTGAGGTATCTTTGCGGGTGAAAAGAGCAGCTCTTGTCCGGCAGAGGTGGATTGTTGTGCAGCGTTCAAGCGTTGGTGTTGGTGGTATGGCTCTCAATGAAGCCGTAAGATAGCTTTTCTGCACATGAATGCTCCACGGTCTCATGGCATAGCCTCCCACTGAGCAGCATTTTCTGACTGCCCAGCTCACCTTCCGCTTCACGCCATTCACATGGCCATTCCTCGAACTAGAATATGCTCATGATTTGTACGGGCGTGCCCGCCACCATTGTTCGTTACGAAATTTGCAGTGAATGAAGCAGCAAATCCACCTCTTGGTGGAAGCGGGGTCGTCGTCGCTCCTTGAGTCGCGGTCTTTGTTTTATGTTTGGGACGCAAACTATAAGATACCCGATTACATACTACAGACATCACTATCTAGAACCGCCAGAATGTTCAAGAAGGAGTTAGTATGTCTCATATAGCACCTTAATCAACAGCACAGACTGACACTCCCACCTAGCTTCACAGCCGGCAGCAAGACCAAGGTCAAGTCTTCCGCCCAACGAGCCATTCGCGCCAAGGTCGTCGAAACATATCCACGCCTTGAACCACATATCGATGAGATATTACCCAAGAAAGAACAACTCGACCTTGTAAAGCTACCCGACCGAGTCTCACTCTACAGTCTCGGTAATGAAGGACTGTTCTGGCAACATATGAACGATCCCATCATACCACATCTCAAAGTAATCCATCGCTATCCATGGGCCTTTCAACGACTACGGATAGACAGAGGAGCCATCCGATTCGTCCTCAGTGGTGCGACGCTCATGGTGCCTGGTCTCACATCACCTGGTGGCAGATTACCGGGCACTGCTGAGGACAGCGAGGTCTATGGCAATGGTGGGACGGATATCGCGGCAGGAGAGGTGGTCGTGGTTGAGGCGGAGGGCAAGGAGAATGCGTGTATGGTCGGTGTGCTGAAGATGGGCACAAAAGAGATGAAGGAGAAGAAGAAGGGGCCGGGAATTGAAAATGGGCATTATGTTGGAGATGGGCTGTGGAAGCTTGATTTGAGTTGAGTAGGGAGAATGTGGTTTCCTGTACGGGAGAGGCATTGCTGGGCGTATGGCTAGGCGGATGGTCAAGAGGTATCATCCCGAATGTCAGACGGGACCATCGGAACGTCTACGATGCTCATCCTACTTGAGGATACTTCAGCACCGGTCTGCGCGTACTAGTACCCTCGCTGCAGCGTCAAGGTGGTTACTGGCTCCTCGATAAGGCGTGTGTAACGACAAGGGCCGCTGGGGACGAGCACAATGTGTATGTCACTCCAGCAGCCTCGGCTGCCATGGGACAGGCAGTGCTTTACGGCATTGCAGCAGTATACACAGCTACAGTCCATATACGTAGCATGGCAAGATTATAGTATCCATGTCATATATCTTGTCCTAAGTCATTGCATCCAGCCGACATGGCCAATGGTCTGTAACACCAGCATTGGCTTTACAGAAAAAAGTGTCTGCAGCGAACGCACTCTCACCTTCTAGCTGTAGGACCCCTTGACAATCATGAATGTGGTGTTTCTCGTCGGGAGTTTACGGCGTGAAATGCTACACCTCTCCAGACCATGACTGGTGGAGAGATTGTGGAGAGAGGCGAACGCAGATGCCGATGATCTTGAATTGGCCGAAGTCGGTGGCATTTGTCCCGGCCTCATGATGCATACATAAGAGAGAAAATAGCCGTATATTCAATTTGTCGTATCAACAATTCATCCACCATAATTAAGCACAAAGGCCGTTACGCAGTACATCAGAGTCGATCAAAATGTCTCCAAGCGCCGACAAGAAGCACGACTACAGCATTGCATGCATGCCAGCCGATGTAAGTTCCAAGCCAAGCCATATGTGGCGAGTCAGATCAGATCTAACAAAGATAGGGCATCGGACCAGAAGTCATTGCCGCAGGCGTTGAGGTTCTCAAGACATTGAGCGAGGCATCTGGTGAATTCAAGCTCAGCTTCCAAGATTTCGACTGGAGTTCGGAAACATATAAGAAGCTGGGCAAGTACATCCCAGATGGAGGTTTAGAAGAACTCAGGAAACACGATGCTATTCTGTTTGGCGCTGTGGGTGCTCCTGGTATGTCAATCGCTCGGTGCATTGACCAGATGTTTGCTAATCTCTATGCAGACGTACCCGACCACATCTCACTCTGGGGTCTTCGATTAGCAATCTGCCAGCCTTTCCAACAATACGCCAACGTTCGACCGACGAAGATCTTGAAAGGCACTGAGTCTCCACTACGAAAAGCGAAGACTGGTGATCTTGATTGGGTCATCGTTCGTGAGAACAGCGAAGGCGAGTATGCAGGTCAAGGAGGCCGATCTCATGTCGGTCAGCCTTGGGAGATCGCCACCGAAGTCAGCATCTTCACTCGTCACGGTGTTGAACGCTTGATTCGATTTGCCTTTGAGGTTGCGCAGATCAGGCCGAAGAAGCATATCACTGTTGGTGAGTGTTAAGTATGCTGTTCTCGATAGCGATTTATGCTGACGCGTTGAAAGTGACTAAGAGCAATGCTCAACGCAATGGAATGGTGATGTGGGATGAGGTCGCTGCAGAGGTGGCCAAGGACTTCCCAGATGTGACGATGGACAAAATGCTGGTAGATGCCATGACGTGCCGGATGGTGTTGCAGCCCAACTCACTCGACACGATCGTTGCAACGAATCTAGTAAGTCGAATTCGCTTCATCATAGTTCTATTACTGACATGACTTTAGCACGCCGACATTCTCAGCGATCTAGCAGCAGCATTAGCAGGCTCAATAGGCATTGCTCCAACATCAAACCTGGACCCAACACGTAAGAACCCAAGCATGTTCGAACCAATCCACGGCTCAGCCTTCGACATCACGGGCAAAGGCGTTGCGAATCCTGTAGGCACTTTTTGGACTGCTTCGGAGATGATGAGATGGCTTGGTGAGGAGCAGGCTGCTGATCGTTTGATGGAATGTGTCGAGACTGTTTGTGGCCAGGGTATATTGACGCGCGATTTGGGTGGTTCTGCTGGCACGAAGGAGGTGACGGACGCTGTCTGTGCTGAGATCAAGCGTTCTTACGCTGGTAAGAGTGCGAGCTAAAGATGCCAAGGTGTTCTCCGAATTGTATACATAGTCCATCAACAGGCGCATTGCCTCGTCAACACTACTCTGTCGTGACAGAAAATTGTACCTTATGCTCGGAACCTGCTCTCTCTTACATGTGTATTGATAGGCATACCATCCGGCTATATATGGTGCGAATTGCCAGCAGATCCACTTTTAGACCGCATCCCTACACTGATCCCTGCACATTTGCCGCGAGACAAGTGACGCCTCAATGACTGTCCGCAGCAATGGCAATGCTAAGATACTGGCCCATCTCCTATAGACTGCTGCAAGCTCATCATGCGCGTAACTTGAAATACTTCTGTGGCGTTTATCATAAAGAACTATGGTCGTCTAGTCGAGCGCAGGCAATGGCACTACGCATAGTCCGGTGAACCTTTTCCACTTTGCCCCGGCCAGGCACCAACATTCGACCCATTGGACGGATTCAAAATCAGCTCAAGCTCAATTTGTTGATTTATTGCCTTCACAATGGATCCTGCTGGGCTTCTTCTGTCAATAAACATGATTGACGAAAAGCTTGAGGCGCTTGCCAACAGCCACAAAACAGCCTCTGAGACATTGAGTCTGATCAGAGAACAAGTCAAGGCACTACAAGCAGGGACGCAAAGGATTCAGGAATGGCTACATTTCACCGAGCCTACCGAGAGAGCTCAAGTGACAGGCAGTGTCCAAGATGCCGTGGCGACTGTCCGATCCTCACTTGAGCGTCTGCAGGACGGTGTGGCTGCTGGCTTTCAGGGTGGTAACCCTGCCGCAAAGCTGATAGACGATAACAAGGACAGTGAGCCTGGCGATGGTACCCTAATCCACAACGAGGCTCGAATGCGGAAGTACCTTGTTGACTTGCGCGAATGCGCCAGCCTGATACAGTTCACGCTCAATGTCTGTCAGCTTCCTGGTGGCGAGACAGCTACACAAAGGACCAGAGAGTTGTCGAACGTTGCCAAGGCGTTGCGACGAGCGCAGATATCCTCGCGGCGTGAGCGGAGAAATGTCATTGAGCAAGTCAGCACGAAAGGACCTCAAGCAAGCTCCGAGGACTACGATAACCTGATGGTATCGGTCATGGCCGCGGAAGAAGAGTTGACGGACGAGTCGCTACCATCATCAACGCAGGTGTCTCTGGATTCATTAGATGCATTGGGTAGCGGAAATGGGAATGCTATGAACCTGGACAGCAGACCAACACAGGAGAAGCCCAAGCCTGCAAATCCTACTGTTACGATTAATGGCCACGACCTACCTGATATGCCACCAGTGAGACCGCCAAAAGATCTACCGGACGCTTCCTCGTTAGCATCTAATACTGGACTTCGACCTGCTGTAAAGGACAGACAGCCGTCTTGGTCATCTGGTGATGGACAACTAATCGATGATATCAACAACATTCTTGGTACCATCTCAGTTTCCTCCGGCGACGAGAAGCAGCGGGAGGCAGCTTCGCCGCCGCCTAACATACCTACGAAGAGTTCGCAGCGTCCAGATAATAATCCGCTGACAGTCACACGCAATCGAGGTCTAAGTCTGGGTAGCATCCGCCGGAAGCCCGTTTCAGCGACGTGGAGTTCAAGCGATATCTCGAAACGACCTTTGCCAGAGAACCAGGCTCCAGCTAGAAGGAATACAGGGATCCGATCGTCTGCTAGCAGTTCTGCCATGAGGATTGCGCAGAAGATGACACCTTTGACTGATGGTCTGCGATCTCTGAGTCCCGATGACTATGTCAATGTTGAGCTTGAGCAGCATTCGCCGGTGCAGCCGTATGTAGACAGTCCGCCGGCCTACGTAGCTGCATCGTCTAGTGTTGTCGCAACGCCACGAGCAGTGCAGCCACGTCGAGATACTGGTAGAAGATCCCTCGTCCGACAGAGTACACTATCTATGATGACACAGCTCGCCCGTGAGAGTAGACTCGAGGAGATCATAGGCGCTCTGAAGGACGGCTATAACGTCAACGAACTCGATACGTCCACTGGCACAACACCTATCATAGAAGCTGCGCGGTATAGAAGATATGATGTATGTCGACTACTTCTCGACTCCGGCGCTCGTGCACATCTCAAAGACTCGGATGGTAACACTGCGCTCCACCATGCTGCTCGTGAGGGCGATAGCGAGATCTGTCAGCTGCTGGTCGACGCCGGAGCTCCATCGGAAGACTGCAACAAAGACGGTAAACAGCCCATACAGCTTGCAGTCGTGGGCGGGCATACTGAGACTGTTCTATGTCTTGTGAACTCGATTCCGTATCGCAAGCCCAACGACGAGGCTCTGATCGAGGCCTGGTTGTCTGCAATCAGGCTAGGAGACACGCCGACAGCCCAGGCCCTCCTAGCGAAGGGCGTCAAGCCTAAGAGGCTAAAAGATTCGTGGCGTATGGCAGGGTATGCTGCTCAAAGCGGCAGTCTACCCATGATGGAGTATTGTCTGGCCGAGAGAGCGAATCTCAAAGATCGGAGTCCTCTCGGCTACAGTCCGTTGCACTTTGCGGCACTACATGGCCACCAACCGATGGTGGAGAAGCTGCTTGCGTTGAAAGTACCGTGGAAAGCGACTACCAAAAAGACAGAGGAGACAGCTCTACATATGGCTGCAGCGGCTGGACATACCGGATGTGCACTCGCGCTCGTCGCTCACAAGGATGCTAATGTCACCGTCGAAGACGCCGACGATCAGCAGCCAGTGCATCATGCTGTGCGCAAAGGCGATGTCAAGCTCATGGCCACTCTACTAGAGCATGGTGCGAAGCTCAAAGATTACAACAAGTATGGTTGGAAGCCAGTAAGTTTTCTCAGCTATTCGCACACCTCTTCTAGGCTGACTCGATATTTTCAGATTCACTTAGCAGCGGCATACGGACATGTCGCACTCTTAGCCGAATGCATTACTCGAGGCACCAATATCGAGGAGAAGCTGACAACACCATCTTTTAAACCCGGAAAGCGCACCAACCAGGCAGCTCGAAGAGGATATTGGGCTGAGATACGCTGGCCTCACGCGGGCTCGAGGCCATTGCACCTTGCCCTGGAATTTGGACACGTTGACATCGCCAATCTCCTAATCTCTGGAGGCGCAAAGCTGGACGAAGCCGACTCTCGCGGCTGGCGACCATTACATATGGCAGCTTGGAGCTGCCTGCCGGATATGGTAGACCTTCTACTATACAAGGGCGTAGCAGCGAATTCTAAGACCATAGACGGACATACCGCTCTCACACTTGGCTATCGCGAGTATGGCATTCTGGCAGACCAGGCGGCACGGGCACGAATACACGATAGGCTGTCCATGGCTCTAGCCCACGAGAAGCGCTCGATGCTGAAACAGATAACCACATACAAGCTGCCAACTTCAGGCGAAAGCAAGACTGCGCACCAGAGGAATTTGGCGTGGCATACTGCTCAGCTTGCTGAAGCACTTTATCAACCCGAGGACAATCGTGAGGGTGAAGACGAGGCTGATATAGATGATATGTCGGATTCTATCGAAGGCTCAGAAATCGGCGTTGCCGTGTCGGACGATGCATATGATCTATACACACAGCCAGGCTCGTCTAGGACAACGAAGTAGTACATAAACCAAGTATAAAGCTTACAGGCATGTATAACCGTACTGTTTTATACACGAAATGCCGATGCTTAGCCGTTCCCCGAACACGTGCCACTGCAAACCGTACAGCCCAACCCTGCCAATTTCTCCGAGCGTCATTTCTACCATTTCATGACCGCACAACATGCTCCTCCTCTACCCGCGTCCACAACCCAGGATCCAAGCTTCCCGTTCACTCTTCTCCTTCTCATCCTCCTTCGAACGCAACACAAAGCTATCCTCGTCCCAGCCAAAGTACTTCGTCAACTTCTTCCCGCAGTCCCTAAGCATAATCGGGTTGATCTTCGGATCCGGATGAGGACGATGCACAATCACCGTCCCCTCTCTCTTAGCCGCCACCCAAAAAGCCACTGCCGAGCCACCTTTCTGCTCGATCCCGCATCCAGCGTCCGTCATGGCTGCGAGAAAGTCTTCCCAGGCTACGCAAGCGGTGTGCTTTGAGGCGGCGAGAGAATCAAACATCCGGTCGAAAAGTGTGAGGCTCTCTGATGACACTAGGACCTTGTTCCCAGCGATGGGCGGTGCTGAGGGCTGTGGCGGTGCGTCTGCGACGGCAGGTGACGGGGTATCAGCTACCGCTGGTCTAGTCTTGACTTTCTCCTTTGGTGTTGCTACTGGAGTACTCGGAGAGTCCGTCGAGCCCCAGACCGTTTGAGACTCCCGTCGGCACGATGCCAGCTCGATGGATAGATTCTTGATATCACGTTTGCCGGCCGTCCGCGCATCCTTTTCAGCATTATCCTGAGTCGACCTGCCCGGTGTCTCGCCGACCACGATTGTGCGCAGCTTCTTGGTCACTGTTCTCATACTCGCAACATGCCGCTTGTTCTCCCTCGCCAGTATGGGACGAAGATAGAGTCTGATACGCTCCTCCGACATGCACACATCTTCGAAGAAGTATCGATGCGCCTGACATACCCACGCCCAGAACTCATCAAGAGCTGTTTGTGCGGTGGCGTATCTGAGCAGGTCGCCCGGCGCATCCTCCGCTTTGCTCTTCGGAGCAGGAAGCCCAGCTAAGATCATCAACGGCTCGAGGAAGTCCTCGGGTCCGGCTAGGGCTTCCGCATTGGCAGTACAGTTGATATACCACTCTTTGTCGTCCTTCCATTGCATCCCGATCTCGTTACGCCCGTGCCCATACATGATGCGTATGGGATGCGGGCAGTGCAGACGTATGCCGTCCCAGATGTTCACGAATACAGCAAGGTCTTCTAGGAGAATCTGCATGTTCGGACTGATACGAGCTTTCTCCTTACGAGAGCCTCCATCGATGACCTGGTAAAGGTGGCCAAGCAGGAATTTCAAGTCAAAACCGCCATGCTCTTGATGGGTGCAGATCTGCCATATACACCAGAAGAGCGGATCATCATTGTGGAGGTCCCTTGGCTCACAAAGGAGGTGTCTGTTGCCACATGGGCAGCCGCGACTCTCAAAACTCGACACTTGCATTGTTTCGTTCCAGATGTCTCTCATGAGGATCTGTATTATGTCATCCACGGATATTGTGAGCAGTTGCAGTGCTACCTCGTGCTTCGCTGTTCGAGCACGACCGGCCACGACGTTCTCCTTGCCAACCCTTGCCAGACGGGTCAGATCATCGAATACAGCGTTCATGTAAGCGAGAATATTATAGTCTCGCATGACAATGCGAACGATTTGCTGCTGCTGCACAAATTCGGATTGCTTCGAGAATGAGACAGCGTTCTTCGTGCGCCGCACGAGAGCTCGGACATGCTCTGGCTCGGTCTGTGTACATTCGATCGCAACTTTCACGATCGCTACACGCGCCTTGACCGATGCAGCCATGCTTCTAGTGTCCCAGACGGGCGGTGGCCCGAATGCAGTGCTAGCAAACGATGCCAGCAGACAGTCGGATTGTGGCCGATTGAAATCAGTCTCTACCAACGCGGTCCACTTCTCACCACCCTCCGGAGCATCCTGTTCGAGCGGAAGATTCACGACTGCCTCGAGAAAAGCAGCAAGAGCCTCCTGAGCTTCGAGCGTAACTTCAGCACGCGGTAAACCAACCATATCGCCCCGATGAGCAGCCTTTCGCTCCCACTGTACTAAGTCGCCGTATCTGTTACCATGCACCACAACGCAGTGAGGATTGTACGCCAGTCCGATTGTTCCTTCCAGAAAGGGTATACGGATCTGCTCATAGTCAAACCGAAACCAGTTTTGAAGTGTGTGGTGCGTGCGAAAGTGGAGTAGCGCTAGTAGGTTGGCTGGGTCTTTGGCCAGAGTGTCCACGTCTAGATATGGTAGGAGCCAGGCTTCATGATAACGCTGCCAGTCCTCCTGATTCAGCTTCTGCGACCTGTACACAAGATCTGCAGCAGCCCAGCGCTTGTTGTGTAGAGAGGGTGAAGCCGTACGCAGCAGTGATGCTCGTTTCGACATGTTCTTCTTCATCCACCGCTTCGCGATGGCATTGCCGAATCGCTCGAGCTTGTCACGAACATTTGCAAGCGAGGCACGCGCTTTGTCGACATGTTCACGCACAATCTCTTCAGTTTTCTCATCCTCATACGTGAAGTTGTACTCCAACCACGCCCATGTCTCCTGCCACTGCAAAGGGCGGTAATGTTCAAGGCAAGACTTACATGTTTTTGGACAAGTTGGCAGCGTTGCAGCAGACTCGATAGGTCCGTCCTTATGCTCGAATGCCGTGAGAAACAGTCTCTCTACTTCTACTTCTTCGGTGGCGTCCTCGTCTCTCTCAACCTCCGTATACCTGCCTTTCTGGTAGCGGGTGTAAGCATCGCAGCTCATGTCCTTCAAGTCCCGGCATGGAATTAGAGCGTCTCCTCGTCGAGGCATATCTACGGCTGTTGACGGCGTGTGTTGTTTGGGGTATATCTGTAGGAAGCCTAATGCAAAAGAAAAAGGAGGGCAGCATTGATTTGGCGATGGGCTTGTTCAAAGGGTGGATGCTCAAACAGAAGAAGAATGCATTGGTGTGGTCGCGTTCATGTTTCGCAAGCAGAGCTTCAGGGAGAAAAGTGGGGCACAAAGAAATTCTGAAGTCATATGCAGAGTGTGTCTCCCGAACAGGGAAGGAGCAGCCTCCCACATATTCACACCTTTCTCTTCATGGTTCTAGCGTTTTAACACATCTTCAGCAGATGGCTGTGCGGAAGCGACAGGTCTTCGATGATCTCGTCCATCGGTTTGACATGACAGGGGTCGTCACGGCTGCCTTCCGCATAGGTGCGGCTTTCCGAATGCTTCACCCATCTCGAGACGATCGGTCCGGAATCGAAGCGCCGACGACTTGTCGCAAACGTGACTTCTTAGCAGTACCAGTGAGTCGATGGATCGCGGTCCCGTCAAATGCCCCCTGTAGAGCTTGCTTTCAAGCTGATATCGTGGTCAAGGAGATTAAGCGGTCCTGACATCCGGTCCATTGCGGCGTGCATATCTTCATCCGGACAGGCGTTCTGCGTACATCCTCGTACCTTTGAACTGGATGATGTTCCAGGAACATTATGAGGTGGAAAAGAAGAGGTATAACAAGAAGTCCCGAGTGCTACTGATGAGGAAGGCGCGTTCCGGCGTCCTCCGCATCTGGAAACTGCTCCACTTTTCCTCACCATGCGCCATGAGAGATAGACATATATCGATGTTGGCTACTCAGTTGTGCTCTCACCAATTGTACGGATACGAAATATCAATCTAAAAGTAACAGCATCCTCGCTCCTCCAACATGGCTGCCACTTCGAAATCAGGTCACAGCATCCTAATCGTGAATCCAAACACGACCCAATCAATGACCGATGCCTTGAAGCCAATAGTAAACAGTCTCGGCTACAACACAGTCAGTACAATGCTCCACCACCACTATGTCGTCCTCGCCACTGTATTGGACTGAATGATCTCAATTTCAGCAAAACTATACCTACTTCACAGCCCCCACCGGTGTCCCCTCGATAAACAGTACCCAGGACGGCACAATCTCAACCGAAGCCTGCTACACCCCCCTCCTCACCCTCCTAGAAACCCACGACGCAGTCCTAATAGCCTGCTACTCCGGCCACCCTCTGGTCCCCGCCCTCCGCACATACCTCTCCTCGCTCCCCGCCACCACCTCAGCAGTGAAATGCCGCTACATAACCGGGATCCTAGAAACCTCCATCGCCGCCTGCCTTCCCCTACTATCTCAGGACCAGAAATTCGGGATAGTGAGTACAGGTGCTCAATGGGAAGGTCTGCTTAATTCCGCTGTTCGTGGTTTTCTCGGAGTGGAGGCTAGTACTAGGTTTGCGGGGACGGTGACGACAGGGTTGAATGCTAATGAGTTGCATGAGGTTTCGAAGGAGGATTTGGATAGGAGCATGAAGGGGGCGGTGGGGGAGTTGCTTGGGAGGGGTGTTGGGGCGATTTGTCTGGGTTGTGCGGGGATGGCGGGGTTGGAGGAGGTGGTGAGGGAGGCGTGTGTTGAGAGGCTTGGGGGGGAGAAGGGGAGGCGTATCATGATTGTTGATGGGGTTGCTAGTGGTGTGGTGTTGCTTGAGGGTGTGCTTCGGTCGAAGTTGTATTGAGCTTCGACAACCATGAAACGAAGGCAACGATAATGCTGAAGGCTGCGTATCATGCTAGTGTAATGTTCGTATATGAATGTCTGTCTGATTCCCAACATACCATCAACAAGCCTAGTGACCAAGGCACATCCTGACTGTGGCCGTAGTACCAGGCACTGACCTGACATGTCACCTGCATCGTCTACCACGACGAACTTGCGCTCAATCTCCAGCTTACTCTCCTCTCCCAACATCACCGTCTGTCGGTTCCCCCGCAACGACAGACGGAGGAGGCAACCTCGGCGATCGCGCCGCAACAACCGAGGGTGATGCTGCAGGCGGCACACCATTACCCTCCGGCACAACCTTCTTCACAGGAATCACCGCGGCTCCAACCAATGCACTCTGCTGAAACGCCGACGGACTAGGCATCACAGCCCCCGGCGGCGGCACAACCTTAGCCTGACCCAGCATAGGCGACGACGAAGGCGGAAGGTCATGTTTCTGCGGGATGGCTTTACTGCCGGCTGGCCAAGGGCCAGACATCCCATCTGCTACTATGCCGTTGCTTGAAGAGGGACGAGGAATCGGTGGTTGTTGCTGCGGTGTAACTGCCAGATGAGCAGACTGGAGGGAACGCTGATACGCTTGCGGTGGTTGGGGATGTGGCTGTGGCGGCGAGGATTTCATCGGCGAGTGGCCGGCTATTTGATGGTCGTGGACTGGGGGCGGGAGTGTTGTTCTTGGACTGCGCTGC
Organism: Recurvomyces mirabilis; assembly: GCF_035927965.1. NCBI lineage: Eukaryota > Fungi > Ascomycota > Dothideomycetes > Mycosphaerellales > Teratosphaeriaceae > Recurvomyces > Recurvomyces mirabilis. The sequence continues at coordinate 173,185 of NW_027041938.1, read as the reverse complement.
AGAGACGGCGAGGACTGCGGAGGCTGTGCAGATTGCTGAGGAGGGTGTGCAAGTGGTGGGGACATTGCAGGCTGCGTAGCACTTTTGGCAGGAGTTGAGGAGCCATTCATCAAAGGCTGAGGCGTCTGATACTGGTGCGGTGAGCTTTGTTGAACATTTTGCGGTGGTGGCTGCTGCTGGTGCTGTTGCTGGTTTGCAGGTGCGTGTGCGGATCCCGGTCGCTGAGCTTGATAATACTGAGGCGGTGTTGGTTGATAGTATTGTGTGGGCGGGTAGCCTGGTTGTTGGCCGTACATTGGCCGCCCGGGCTGCGAGTGCGGATGATAGCCGTTAGGCTGTTGTTGGTACTGATGCGTGGGCTGTGCTGGGTGTCCGCCTGCGGAGTGTACGGCTTGTTGATGCGCATACACATGTTGATGCTGATGCTGTGGTGGGCCGTAGCCGTTCGATACTTGCTGCACTGGTGGCGGTGACCCAGCATATCTCGAAGACGATGGCCTGGGAGGAGGTGGAAAAGGACTACCCTGCCATGGCTGCTGCGGTGGAGCATTAGGTGCGAAGTTCCCCACGGGAGGATAGCGATAGCCTGGCGGACCTTGGGCCTGACCGTGCGGGGAAAGACTCGGACCGTTCGTGAGCTGGCCAAATGGTCCTGGGCTTGGTCGAGGTTGGTGGGGAGGGACGTAGACACCGTCGAGTTGTCGCTGCATGTGGGCGGGAAGCCCATTCTCCCTGCCATCTGCAGAACTCGCGCCATTCGATGCCGAAGGTGGACTCGTAGCGTCACTCTTCCTCTTCCTCTTCTTCTCTGGACTAGCTGGGCTAGCAGAGGGTGTCTTCTTGCCTAGCTTGAGAGGTGGGATTTTCGGCTTATCCTTGTTTGCTTCCTGCTTCTTGCACGACTTGCAATTGAAAGTGAAGCCATCCTTCTCAGCCTGCTTTGGCGAGAAGCCGTGACACTTGCTGTGCTGCCATACTCCGCACTTGTCGCACGCCATGCTATGTGTGCCGTCGTCCATGTTTTCGCCATGCATGCCACAGATAGCACAGTCAAAGTACCAGTTGCCCTCTCCATCCGCTTCCGCATCGAGCTGCTCGAGCTCCTTCTTGTGCTGCTCCTTTTGTGTCTGAGCCTGTCGTGCGGAGGCTCGCTTGTGCTCTGCATCTGCAGCTTCTGGCTCCTGTGAGGCGGACTCGCCACGCTCTTCAGCCTCTTGGATCTTCTTCAACTCTTCTTCGTGTAGGATTCGCTTCACCTCGCGCTCCTTGACTCTCTGCTCACGTGTCTGCCTCCGCGAATCGTGACCATCCTCGATGCGCTTCTGCCTCTCTTCCTCCTCGCGAGCCATCTGCAGCTCACGATATCTTAGCTCCTCGGCTTCCTTCTTCTCCCGTTCCTCCTTCTCCTTCTCGAACCTTCCAGCCAATCTGCTGGACCTCTTCGCGGTAGCCATTTTCTCTACAACCTCTAATTCACGAAGCTTCTTCAGCTCCTTCTGCCGTAATGCCTCAACACGCTTCTCAATGACAGGTCGGACGTCATCGCTGATGCGCCTATGCAAAGCCTTCTCATTCGGGTCTCGTGATCGAAAGATGGACGAAAGAAAATCATCATACTCATTAAGTGTGATGGCGACCAGCGACCATGTCTTGTCTGTGAACCCAAATGCCGGCTCTTCTTCTGATGCTGGCTTGTGTACATCGTCTCCGTTAGTCATTAGTGTATCCTCTTGTGCGCCGGCTTCGGCATCGGCATCAATGTCTTCGGCCTGTTCATCATCGTCCTCGGGTTCTTCTACCTTCCGACGTTTGCTTGATCGCGTCGCTTTGCTCCTCGTACTCTTCTTGGGCTTGCTCTTGGCTTTTGGCTTTACTGTTGGCGATGGGGGAGGCGGTGGCTCGTCGGATCGTTTGTACAGCCGGTTGTCGTCGAGGACGAAGTATGCACTGTCGTCCCTGTCCCAGCCCAAAGGCTCCATCCGCCATGTCAGGTGGTCATCGTCCTGCGGCATCATCCCACGTATACGCTCTGCGTTGCCCAGGGTCCATGTGCTGAGCTGTTGGAGTACGCGAATCCTTGTGAAGATGTCGAGAGACTGGAAGGAGGCAGGGTCTTCATCGTCGCCAAAGGGATTACGAGCAGGAGCTTTGGCGAGGTATTGCCTGCGTGTATATTCGTCGAAGATCTCGGGCCTGTAAGCGGGCAGTCAGCATCAAATCGGTAGTTGGTCTGGGATCAGATGGAACGTACGTCAGTCCACGATGAGACGACACATATTTGAGCAGCGACAGGCCAATTGCTGCTAGCCGTACTGAAGGCTCTGACCTTAGGCATTCCGCTTCGAGATCCTGTCATCAATCGCCATCAGCATCTATCACGGTTTATGATGTTCATGCTCTAGCAGGCCTCATGCATGCGTGAGAGTGTGATTTACCTCGATATTGAAGTCGTCGTCGATCTTGACAATGTGTCCAAACAGGAAGATGTATTGCATGAAGCTGGCAAACTCCCACATTCTGCGTAACTTCTGTAGTGTCTCGACATGTTCCGGCGCGATCTCTGGCTCGGTGGGGAGGTCCAGCTCAGCGACCTCTGCCGTCCTCTTGCCATATCGCGGCATTGTCGCGAGAGGTAGGGAGGATGTCAGCTGCCAGGGCTGTGCAGCAAGTAATCTAGTTTTGGCTCCAGGATCGTGTCATGAGTCTGCGCGTCAGTCGATCGTCCCTTGGTATGTCGAGTGGGTGTATACTACAAGTCGACCTACGCGCATATGCGTTTGTAAAGTTGCAGACGTGATTGTCGCGAGGCTCATGCTTGGCCTGACGCACTCCAGGCCCGGGCCGAAACCTAGTCTTAGCCCAAGCATGTCATCTGCATGAGTGCCTGAGGGCGATCTCAAGTGCTCCTCTATCTACATCCGACTCCAGAGCACGCCACAGCATCACACGTGACAATGACCTTCAAGGCCTTTGCCCAACGAGAGCGACTTCAGACTTACATTGCCTTGTACTCCATCATCCACCCACGAGTCACGGCTTTCTCGCATCATTGCACAGCTCGTAAAACCGCAAGCTATGTACTGCGAAGGAGCGAGAAATCCTGCCTCGCATCCATTAGCCTAGGATTTCGCCCCAGCATGGGTCACCAGCTATATAGCGAAACGATCACTACACCGCTGCCTCTCACTTCCCGTCCATAACCCATTTAAATGGCAACTCCCGGCCTAACATTTGTAAGCTCCTCCATCATCGACCCCCAAAGAACCTCAGAAGAGCTCTTCAACCGTTCCTACGATGAAGAGCACCTTCCAGACATCCTCAAATACCCACACCCGAAAGCACCAAAATTAGCCAAACGCTACAAGAACATCAACCCCGAGTCGAAGAATCCATATCTAGCTTTGTATCCCGTGATCGACGCCAGCGTCTACCAAACAGCCGCCACCAACAATTTGGCCAAAGATGTCAGCATCAGCAAAACCTTGGACAACCAACCCATCTCGGACTTCATCAACGTCACAGTCCACCGCTATGAGAAAATCCACACTTACGAAGCCCTCCACTCCAATTTCGAACCCGCGTCTCACGCAGCCATCCTCGTCGCCGCTACCATGGAACCAGGTCCAGGCGCAGACCAAGACTGTACCGACTGGTATGTGACGCAACATCTACCCATGATGTCCATGCTCCCCTCGTACCGTCGCTCAACGAGATATCAGCGAATCGATGGCGAGGAGCCACGGTATTTGGCGCTGCATGAGTTTGCCTCTCTGGAGGGCTTCCGGGCAGATGAGGCGTTGGTACCTAGGCTGATGGGGACGGAGTGGAGTAAGAAGGTCATGAGTAGTGCGGAGGGTTTTGAGATGGAGGTTTTTGAATGGGTTACTCTACAGGGCGATAGATCGCTGCAGCTCTTATAAGGGGGGCAGAGCACGAGCATCTACTCCTCGTTTCCGGAGCGCTGCACCTCTCTCTGCTTGTGTCATGCCTGACCCTTCTCACTATCGACAACGAAGGACAACTTTCCAGTGGCCCAGCCTATCGACAGTGAAGACACAATGTGAGCGCTCTGCTCAAAGCCGTGCGTAGTTGATCGTTGAAACGGCGGACACCATGAGAGCCTTCGCAATAAATATTTTCAGGGGTCGAATTACTTGGATCTGTCCTCTGCAAGCCAGCCCAGCCCACCAAGTAAAAGCTACCCTCCAGCCCCATCAGAAGGCCTTCCCATACGTGCAGAACCGAGCATCTACAGGTCCATCAAGGCCACCATCTTCCGTCAAACGTCGACAAGTCAGACACAAGCACAGCCCCATAGCAGCCAATCCCAACCAGCGCGCTGGATTACCCGATGTTCCCTTCTCATCGCAACCCATTCCCATACCAAGCCCAATTATCCATGTCCATCCGCTGTCGGGAAACAAGCCTCATCGTATCCACACTAAAGAAAGAGAGAGATGTCGAGAAGAAATACATTTGAACAGTCTTTTAAACAACCCCGTTGAGATCCATGCGCAACGCAACTGGAGCTGAGTGTCCTTCGCAGGCTATGCGGCAAGAAAACAGGGTTGAGCAGTAGTAAGATGAGAATCGGCAACACAAAAACGCCAGTCCAGCCTAGTACATCTATGCATTTCGGCGGCGGTGTCGGGCCTGGTCCAAAAGAATTGAATAAATCATGCTTTTTGCCCCATAAATATCGTGTCGCTGTGAATGACGCCGGGCGCCTGCTTAATACCTGTGATGCCGATTTGTGGCCGGGTACAGGTCGAAGGGCACGATTGACGTTGTGATGTAGTGGTTGCGGGGACCTGCATCGTGAATGCGCTTACTCTCGCAGTCGTGGAGGTCATCTGCACGACCACCGTTGTGAAGAATGCCAAGGAGATTTTGAGTGACGAGCACGTTGATCGTGAAGCAGGGGGCGACGATTGCATGTGCTATGTGCAATGGGTCGATGCGTGGTCTTGTTTTTCTGGCACATGAGGCTCAAGATCCAGCTCAGACATGGCTTAAGACACCGGCGAAGTGACGTCTCCATTGATAGGATCCAGACGTGCCCGGACAGACGGGTCGAGCACATCGATCAACTTCTTGCGGTTCTTCAGATTCATAGCGCCGTTGCGCCATGCAGCACGCAACTGCTTGAAGGCCGCACCCTCTAGCTCCTTCGGCTCCTCGCTGACAAGTTTGCCGTAGTCCTTGGCAACTCGGTCGCGGATAGCGTTGCTGCTGAGCAAGGCCTGGTCATAGAACTTGATGAGGTTGTGTAGTCCGTTGGTGTTGTGGCGGGTTTTGGCGTCTTCGGTGGCGTAATGCTGGAATTCGCTGTACATGGCAGCATTGAAGTTGCGAAGAAGGAAGTGCGACCAGAACTGGTATAGCACATCGAGGTCGTATGGGCATGTGCCAGTAGCGGCGTGGCTGCGCTGGTCGAGCGCTTTATGCCGCAGTTGAACGTATGGCTCAACTGTCAGATCCTTGGGCACTGTCTCGCTAGGAGCCTGTTGATCCTTCGACCAGTAGATCATCATATCCGGCGCTGGCCCACAATCAGGCGAACGAACGGTGCTCGAGTCCACGCTTACGCTGTCAGTCCCGTTGGCCTGTGATTCGTCACTGGAAGTGGGAGGCGTCTGTGTTCCATTCGATTTTCCAAGCTCGGAAAAGATGCTTCTAGTATCGATCGAGCCATTGGAGAAAGTGCGAGTGGCTGCACCGTGTGGCGGTGGGGTCTGCTTGACCTTCGCCATGACTGTCAGGGAGCTGACCTGGTCATCCGGAAATGCATCGGGTTCCTGGTCTGTCGGACCGTTTGTGACAGCCTCGCTAGCTTGTGAGACCGTGTCACCATACATTGGAGATTTCGCGGGTCGTCCACGAGCATCGTCACCATTAATCGCCTCGGAACCAGAAGGGTAGCTGTTGAATTGTGGAGCCATGCCGTTCAGTGTGAACCCAGCGTCATATGATCGGCGGGCGAAAGGCGGCTGCTGCTGCATGCTGGGAGCGCCAGCAGACTGTGGACCGCGAGATGGGCCTGGAACAAAAGCAGGTGCGTGATGCCTCTCCAATAAGTGCAGTTGCTTCGGCCCGTCGTTCTTTGCACCAGGATTGCGCTGATTCGTGGGTAGTACAAACCGTTCATAGCCCTCTCGTCTCCGTAAACGCTCTTTGCCGTCTTCGCCGATGCGGATCTCCACAGTCTCGGAGTTCATGCAGACGTCCTTCAGCAGATCTCGGTTCGTGTTGAGCTGCTTCATGCGGTTGAAGCTAGCCACTACGTCGAGAAGGACGAAACCTTGGGAGTCCATGTTCTTGCGCAAGAACAAATCTTTGAGGAGATTGTCGATGGAGAAATAGTACTCCAACTGCATGCTGACCATGCCCATGATGTATAATGTATCCATGGAGGCTTGGTACGGCATTGCAGTCATTGGATATCCATTGTAATCGTAGCCTAGAGGACCATAGCTCTGGACGTGCTGAAGCTGCGGCGGTCCATAAGGATTCTGAGAGCGACCATAGTAGTCATTCATTGGTATTGACTGGGCTCGCGGGTTACCTCGAGACCATCCTCCACGTCCACCCTGAGACGGGTATGGATAATGGTTCCCACGACTTGAGTGATAGGCCGAAGGAGATGGTGGAATACCGAAGCCAGACGAAGGGATGAAGTCGCCGTTGGAGTATCCCGAGGCATGAGTGTGAGCGTTCTCACGACCACGTCCACGACCGCCACGGCCCTTGCCTCGTGGTGTTCCAGTGAAATTGCCGTCTTTGTAGCTATCGAAACTTCTGTTTTCCTTGTTATGGCTAGACGGCACAAGCCGAAATGTTGGCCCGTCGCGAGATTCGTTCTCACCTGCGGCGCCGTTCGTGGTTTGCGTGCCGACAGATGTACGGCGAGGTATGTGCACAGGTATGCTCTCCTCGTCGTGGACTTCGCCGTTCACGCCATTGACCTTGGCAGGAGATGCTGTACGTGGCATGCTCGATTGATCGGCAACCCAGTCACTTGTTGCCGCAGCTTGCTCGGAAGTTGAGCTCTCTGCCTTCGGCTGCTCAGCGATCGACGGAGCAGCTGCCACGTCTATCTCTTCAGCAGCACGGTCAGGAGTACGCTCGACTATCGGGCGAGCAGCAGTTTCGCTAGTAGTACGGTTCGGCTTCGGCGGCGGCGGCATGGCTTCACGATCCGCAGAGTTACGACCCCCTGATGCTGTAACATTCGAGCTCTCGTCCATACTGCCACGCTGTGGCGCTCGATCATTCGATCCAGCACCATTAGCACCACCGCGAAGGCCACCACGACCTCTGATACCACCACGCCCACGCTCTGAGCCTGGTGGTCGCCGTCCGTCATGACCTCGTGCGTTCTGCGACTCCCACTTGATGGTAGGAGTGACAACCATCTTCTCCCACTCCGGCTTCTTCCGCCTGCTGCTCTGCGCGTCATCCTCACCTGGCTTTTCAGGACTGCTAACGCCTACTGAGTCTTTGCGATCCGCATCTTGGGCGAGATCCGGTGTTGGCCATGAAACCTCGTCCTTGACCAGTGGCTGAGCTGTCGTCACGTTTGGCAGACTCGAGCGGGTCACGCCGCCATTTCGTGTAGTCAACGGAGACTCAGCTTCTCGTGGGTTCGACTTCGTGCCATGCTGCATTAGATTGTTGATGCGAACCTGATCGGTCTTGCCGGCCCTGCGTGGCTCACTCGTTGGTTGAGTCACGCACTCAGTATTGCGTGAGACATTGCTGACTGAAGCTGACTTCTTTCTCGAGTCTTCGCGTGGTCGTTGGTTCTCCTTAGGTTGAGATATTTCGACAGGTGCTGCGCTAGCTGCTACTTTCGGTGGCGCGGGCCGAGCGACGGCTTTGGCTTTCGCCGCCTCTGCTCGTTTTGCCCAGATATTCACAGGGGGTGGCGGTGCAGGCTGATACGATGGTGGGGTAGGTGCCGGTAATGATGGCTCCTGCGCTTTCTTCTCACCCTTCGCCGTACTGTCGGCTTTCACAGTGGTGTCACTTTTCTGTGACGCTTGAGACGCAGCAGCCTGCCTCTTCTCACGATCCGCAATCCATGATGGCTCCGACACTTGCGACTTAGTCTCCCAAGTCGTTTCTGATGATGTTCCGGTCGTCGGAGCGCTCGAGTCGTCGTCCTTGGTCGTTGTGCTGACCGAGGCCATCAAGTCCGGTGAAGAGGTGCCAGATGGAGCACTTTGTGCTTTTTCTTCGGTCTTGGCACGCTCGACTGCGCTGTCCTTCACCTCTGTAGGCTTCGCCACATCCTGCACTGCCGGAGACGGCTCTACTTTCTTCTCGGTAGCACTCGCCTCCACATCATCCGCCCAGTTTCCCCCTGGTGATAGCTCAGAGAATGCACTGGTCGCAGGTGTTACCGCACCAGAGGTCATTTTGCTCGAAGGCGTCTGTGCCGCGATCGCCGGTGACCGTCCCTTCGCTGCTTGGGCATACGAGAAGCCACTCGGGCTCGCCTGTCCTGCCGCCATCACGTCTTCCTGTCGAGTACCTTCTCCGCCAGCGAAGGTCGCTCCGTCACGGACCCACACTCAGGTCTGCCCGCACGGGCTGTTCCAATAATTCTCGCACAGCCCTGCGCAATGCCGAAACTGCCGGGTCCAGGTATGCCAACAAACGTACGTACCCTATTCCACACGCGAGCGTCAAACTATGCTATCCTAAGGTAGCCTTCGAAGTGGTGCTGAGTGAGACTGTATAGTACGAATGTCGCGGTGGATGTCGTTGACGTAGGTACAGTGACAAGGATGAAGTCCAGTCGAGTGACGTTGAATGCGGAAAGTGAGGTCGAACAAGCTTGTTGCGGGACCAAGTCAGCGAGGAAGTTGCGAAGCTGGATCTGGAGAAATTCGGAAAGTGTCAGCTCTATTGTCTTCCACTGATCATGTGATGTGAGTATGATCACTGCCAAACAACCCTTGGCTGTGACTAGGACGCAGCACGCAGAAATGGCGAAGGATATATCGTACCAGCACACAAGCTTGCTCAGGCTTGCTACTGCCGCTTGCCAGATGCGTGACAAAGTCGCGATCGCTGTTGGTGACTATGTTGTTGTGTGGATGCCCCGTGCGATGCTCTCGACAGAAACTCGCTTCGTGAGTTGACTGTAGGCGGAATACGGTTGCGTAGAAGTAAAGGCGTGGTGGGTGCTTCAGCCAGCGGGCGTGCTGTGTGCTCGAGATCGAAAAAGTGCCTCGTCTCTTTGCACGGGCCTTGTCCTTCGGCAACGAAACTCTGTCCCTGACTTTCCCGCACGAGACCTTTTGTCCGGTCTCGGTATTGTTGCAGAGATGTGCCCTTCAGAAGTTCGATAAGAACAAAGTCTGCACAGTGACAGAATTCGCCCTCGTCGAATATATTTTCCATCCTCGATCGTTCCGCGTGGACCGACTTTCTATAGCCGGCGACCCGCGAGAGTCTCCGAAGAGCCGGAGGCATTCATTAACACGCGACTCGCACGTTGTACCAACAAGTCAAGCACGCACATCAAATACACCCTGGGTCAGCACGTAGCATGTCATGCAATGCTCTGCGTCCTATCACACGAGATTGCTATGATATTTGAAGCCCTCCCAGCCATATGATATGCGCTTGCTCCTCTCACCGACGCCCATCTCGGTCAGATGACACACTCTACGGCCAGAACACGAAGATGAAGTCTATGGTCGTTGACTTTGTACAAGTACACCAAATTCGTGGCCATCTGAAAGACCAATTTGTTGCTCAAGATCAACCTTGCCCCTCTTATTACCATCCCGTCTGGTCTCAGACCTTCCATTCACTACCTAAGTATTCAACAGATTCACTTCAGCACTGTTATCCTTCCGTCAGACTAGGCGAGCCGGTTGGCCAAGACTTGCAATGGCCGTGCGTACAACATCGCAGAATGCATGAGGTAGGTCGATAGGCGGCGGATTACTCGGAGCAGAGTCCAATGCATCTGGTTTACGACTTATGGTTCGGAAAGCAGATCAATATGCAATCACATCGTCCTAGTAAGTGATGAAGACATCGCCGCGTCATCACTAGACACTGAGCACCGTAACGTAGGCATGCGACACGCCACCATTGATAAACTCTCCAAATGAGGCATAACCATTAGCCAGGCATGGCACCCTCACCACCCGATGCAATGGTGACGTCGCAGCAACAAGCCAGAAGGCAAACGATCTTACGGGAGTTCACGACGAGACAGCGCTGGCTCAAGGCATCTCACTTTCTTCGACAAAACCGTGACGATATGACACCGTGGACCAACTTCCTCGCACCGTGGCTCGCGGCTCGGATGCAGACAGGGCAACAGGATGGCATCGGACACTTGGCCTCTGAAAACTTCGCGCATAACGTAGCCTGTCGTCAGACTCGGTGTTAAGAGTGGTACCTGGCATGCTGATGCTGAGCATCGACTTGAAGGCGTCAGCACGTGCAACGATGGCCCGTGCGTTGCACAATGCAAACCGCCTACAATAGAAGATTCAGCTTCACAATATGAATGAACACGTCAGACCAAACCTTTGATCGCGCCGATGGAAATACGTATCGCTACGTGGATCTCAAGGCCTGCGCAGCCCAGCTACTACACACTGCATTCTTGCCCGCCGACGGGCCCTGCTCCCTACGATGTCAGCATCATCACCATGGCCAGAGCCCACCCCTCACATAGCAGCACTCGCCTACGAATTCGTTGAACATCTTTGTGGCTCTCAAACCCCCATAAGTACGGACCCTGCGAGGGAGTTCTCACAATTCTATCGTCAAAAGTACCATCACGCCCGGTACGGCGATGGGAATACACCCGGGCTCGAACATGACTTTGGCTACAAGCACTTCCCATTCGAAAGCGCCTGCTCTGTACCAAGATGCCCGAAGACGTGCGAAACATGCTCGCAGCATTATCGATCCATTGAGCTTCAAAAGTGGAGAGGACTTGGCTATCACCAAACATATTCCGACGCACAAGCCGCAGAATTGGTTCACGAGCTGATACACCCCACCCAAAATGATCTCGCTCACGTCCGCGCGAAGCTTCAACTTCACGGCGACGCCATCGCCAAGCGCTGGCCCAAGCGCTGGCGGAAACGCACGGTCGATCCACGTGCAGCACTTCTGCTGAAAGCAAAACCGGATATCTACAAGCATAGGTGGGTCGAGGCCGAACTTCTGTGTCAGAGCACGCGCAACATCTCGGACCAAGATCTGGTGAAGGACCACAAACTCTGGCTCCTCCCCGATCTTGACCTCCCAGGCCTTAGCGAAACTCCTGGGCGCCTCTTGGCGCTGGTTCGCGCACGGACCGCTTGCCATCCAGCTCAATGGGTGCCGTACGATAGCGAGCAACTCCACTTCCCATTCGATGAAGGCTTGGCTCTGCTGGCGTACATTTTACATTGTGTCGTGATGCAGGACCAAGTCGATACATTCGGCACTATTGTTCCTTGGAAGAAAGGTGCGGCTCATAGGTGGGACATAATCGGTCTGCTTAGAGCTCTGCTAGTGCTTGAAGCACAAAACGAGCTGTCTACCTTCAGGAGATCCACTGTGGACCTCCTGCTGCAGGCTCCCGCGGCCGAAGGTAACAGCGACTGGCAGATATGCGCTGCTCGCGGCTTCATGGACAGCAGCTATACAGTAACCGGACCGTGGGTGGACCAATTCTCCATTGCACCCCCTGTCGTGAACTTCGCGACTGTGGTAGCAGCGATGCGTGACAGGCTGCAGGTTGCCAAGGACGATCTGTACATTCCCAACCCCAAGCGTTTGACGTCGCACGGTGCTGCAGACATGCGGGTAGCACACGAGTCGTTGGCAGGCTTCTGGAAGTCGTTCCGCAAGGACAAGCGAAAGCTGCTGAAGAGGAGCGGCGCGTCGAAGGAAGGCATACGCGAAGTCGTGGAGATGATCAGCTATGATAAGTCGGCCGAGCATGGTCTCAGGATTGATGAAGCATGCACTGCTCTTGACGAAGCATTTGCCAAGCAGGAGTCGAAGCGGAATGTTCGAGATAATGGCAGGAAGCGGCGGCCCCAAGATATCGTAGCGAACGGACATATGCTCCTCCTCCCACCCACCGCCACTCTGCCCATGCTCAAAATCGAGAGGCTCACACTAGCGGAGCCAAAGCAAAAGATCAAGACCCGCCGCAGCGACAGTGCCGCCATTGTGCCGATCCTCGACATCTCCATGCAGGAAGAACATCACCCGAAAATCGAAATCAGCGCAGCCAGCCTAGCACTCCTCCAACGCATGTTCACGCCCATCGCTTGTTCCAAAGCTACAGCCGACATCAAATGGAACGAATTCAATTCCGCGGTCGTGGACGCCGGATGCACGTTCAAGTACGGCGGCGGATCTTCCGTGACCTACACTTTCCGTGGTGCGACGGGGGATGGTTGTGTGATGGTGCATAGGCCGCATCCGGACCCAACGATTGATCCGATTATGCTGGGGAGTTTTGGGAAGAATTTTGCTGTGAGTTTGGGTTGGGAGGGAGAATCTTTTGTTTTGAGGAGGAAGGGGGTAGAGAAGTGAGACGGTGGGTAAGATATGCTGGGGGAAGGCATGCTATACGATGATTAGGTTTCACATCGGATGCGACAGGCTGGCAGATAGGTTCGACCGGGGGGTCCAGATCTTTGAGGTGGAACGTAGACAGACACTTTGGTTCATTCCCGACAGATCTTGAAACTCAAGCTTTTCTATGGTATTGGCGTGATTACTGATGGTACTTTGTTCACAAGTAATACATACAGATCTCCAGATACAAAAGTAGCAGAGTCGTAGATCTACATCTAGAATTATAAGTCGAACGTCGAAATATAGCATCCCCATCATTCAACACCAAACCAGGCAAGCCATCATCATCGAAACATTCTACTCGCAATACGAAGCATTGGTCGCCGTTGTAATGACCCCAGTGTTGATGAGATCAATATAACTCCAATAATCCCTCTGAGTCCCCTGTCCATCCACGGCGGTCGTCGCATACGAAACCGCCGTCCAAAAACTCCCACCCGCCACATACTTCTCCCATGCATACCGCTGCGTATCGAAAACCTCCTTACGGCCAGCGAGCGTGTTATTGAACATGACCTGCAGCGCCCACTCGCCCACAAAAGTCGGGAACTTGGTCTCCGATTCGGCGAGGTAAGCTGCCTGGCCGCAGATGGCGGGGAGGACGTACTCCGAGTAGGTCCCTGCGGCGGCGAAGTAGTAGACGTGGGAGTCGAAGACGATGTTGTCACTGCTGTCGAAGAAGGGGGCCCAGAAGGAGGCGCCTTGGAAACAGTCTTGGATCATTACGGGGATTTTGCGGTTGAAGAGGTTCACGCGCTTGAGGACGCCGTTGAGGTAGGTGAGGATCCAGTCTACGGCGGGGGTTGATAGGCCGGCCGGGGAACCGAAACCGGCGAGGTTGTCCGAGGCCTGTGGGATTTGTTAGCTGGGTGGTCGGGGTTTGGAATTGGATTTATGTGCCTCGTTGATGGGTGCAAGGGTGAAGGCGTTCTGGTGCCCACTGGTGGCAATGAAGGCAAGGATGGCGTCGACGGCAAGGAAACTCCACTCAAGGTTCGTGGCGTTGTAAAACCACGCGTCGTGACCCAGAGCCTCGCCAATGTCCAGATTATTGACGCCGCCTGGTAGGGAGTGGAGGCCGATGATTATGTGCATGTTGTACTTGGTGATGGCGTAGTTGGTGATGCTGCGAAGATGCAATTGTTGAGAGCCTGTGTAAAGCTGGCTTCCAGGTACTTTTACCCAAGCTGCATATGTGGTCGGGATGCGGAGAGTGTTGACGCCGACTGATGCGAGCTGGTCGATGGTGCTGGTGTTTAGGAAGGAGGTGTAGCGGGCTTCTAATACGGCGCCGCATTTCTTCCCGAGTGTCTGACAGAAAGTCCATTCGTCAGCCGCATCAGAAGCATATTGATCCCACCCTGTAGAAACACTTCATCAGCTGGAGTCCTACCTTACAACTATATTGAGTACTGACAGATAGGATCATGCGTCTTCTCCTTCTCGAGCCAGCCACCAAGGTTGGCACCATTGGCCTTGTACGTTTTCCAATTGATGTATTTGCCGCCAGAAAGGTGTGGCCAGGAGATCGTGGGTGCATAGCGTTTGCTGCTTGTCGTTGTAGATGTCACTGGCAACGGGCATTTGGCCGAGAAGGGAACGACGGCGCCATGGGCTGTGGCGTTGGCTGCCTGCGTGATCTGGGCAGCGGAGAGGACAGAGGAGAGCGATGCTTGAGAAGTGGCCACGGCGACAGTCGAGTAAATGGTGGTGTCAGTGAATGTGGTCGTCGTCGGGATGGTCGATACAGAGCTCTGCTGTGGAAGAGCAGAGACCAAAGCCGCAAGGCCCAGTAAGGAAAGGAGGGTTGCGAGAGACATAATGACGATGGCAGAAAACGAATGCGATTGGAAGCGTACTGTACTCATATCCAACGTGGTGGGCTTTGCTCATATACGTGATTGATGGTCGACGCCGTCGGCAACAGCCACGGACGTCAGACCAAAATCATCGGGCAAGGCAGCTCGTCTCGGCATCGCTACAGTTCGAGATCGGACTCGCCACGCGTTTGACAGGGTACGTCGTGAGATGACAGGCGCTATTGCCGCTGATAAGGCTGTTCCGAGCCTGGTTCCAAGATCTAAGCCAGGAACAAAGTTACACGACTGAGGAGAGTTTTGATATTCGGTGCGTCAACTAACGAGCCCTAACTGGACCCACTCGGCCGTAGTATCGCCGAGCCCTAGAACCACCCGCTTTCGTCTTTGAGAAGACTCGGCTTGCAGGACTGACGATGAGATGGCTTCGGTCTTGGATATGCCGAAGTTGGGCTGACTTTGTCGATGGTCTGGACACGTCCTCGAATTCAAGAAAATCTTGATACGATGAAAGTGTAAGCATAGTCGGGATCATCTTGCCGACCATGCACGACTGCCCATGAGAGCCACTTGTCAGCCCTGTTTCTGTCATCCTATGGAAGACTCTTTGCCTGAGTCCCTAGTATCAAAACTACGACGTCTTCAGAGAGGGCATCGCAGCTGTTAGTCGCCCGTAATATAAATTCACCACGGAGTCTCAAATCCCTAAACACGACACAGCAGAGCCTCAGTCGGCTGTTCATCATCTTTTTCCTGTGGTTTTGCCCTCGCTGCCCGTTAGTCGCCGTGGTCTGAAACCCAATCACGATCGTTAGAAGCATGCCCGGATCCTGCCAAGACTTTGATTTGTCCATTCGGTTCACACCGCATCTCATTTCACGACTCTTTCACCCCTCCTCGTCGGGTGCTTGGTCCGAGGCCTTTCCAATGGTGCAGTTGTTTGGCCAAGCACGGGAGCGTACCTGTCGATCCCCCAGCAAAATGCCTGCATGTCGCGCATAAATTCCCCTGTACCTGACGTTGTTCGCTTCGCACAAACGTCGGTTCTGAAACAAACCTCCCGAGGAGAGGCAAATAGAGTGGAGGATTGTGATGCGCGGTGGACCTTCACTATAGGCCAGTTCAACCAAACAATGTCACTTCTCTGATCTTCTCTTCTCAACTTCGAATGCGATGGTAGAGCCATTTCTCCTCATTACTTTCCATCATCTCGCTTCGTCTCATAGCACAAGATGAGATTATACTTCGCAGCTGGTCTGTTTGGCCTTGCTGTGGCGGAGCCCTCTGCACCCGCATCAACGTCTCGCGTCCTGCATGAGAAGCGCCACAGTCAGCCTTCACGATGGATCAAGCAAGACAGAGCTCAAGGCATCTTGCCAATGCGGATCGGCCTGACACAGACCAACCTTGACAATGCTCACAATCATCTCATGGACCTGTCTCATCCGGACTCACCCAATTATGGAAAGCACTGGACCTCACAGCAAGTCATCGATGCCTTTCGACCTTCAGACGATACTGTGCAAACAGTACAGCAATGGCTAGAAGACTCCGGCATCACAGGTATCACGCACTCAGACAACAAAGCCTGGCTCGCCTTCCACGCCACTGTACCTCAGGCAGAAAGTCTGCTTCACACAGAGTACTTCGAATACGAAGACGTCCACACCGGAGGCATCCTGCCCGCATGCGAGCAATACCACGTCCCCCAACACATCCAAAACCACATCGACTATATAACCCCCGGCATCAAACTCCTCTCACCCGAAGGCGTGGCACCCACACCAAACCACCTCACCAAACGAGGCAACGCCGAAGGCGAAATCGGCCTCCACAAAACCACCAAAGCCGCCGCCCGCACCCGAGGCCCCCACGTCCGCATCCCAACCCGCGCCCCACCAGCCAACGCCTCCGACCTCAGCATCTGCGACCAAATCATCACTCCAGCCTGCATAGCAGCCCTCTACAACATCCCGTCCACCAACCTCACTCACCCCCTGAACCCAAGCAACAGCCTAGGAATCTTCGAATCCGAACTCCAATTCTGGGACCAAGAAGATCTCAACCTCTTCTTCTCCAACTTCACCCCCTCCCAAATCCCAAACAATACCCACCCCACCAGCCTCAACATCAACGGCGGCCGCGCCTTCACAAACTACACGAACGAAGGCGGCGTGGAGTCGATGCTAGATCTGGAGATCGCATACCCCATCGTCTATCCACAGAATATTACGGTGTATAATGTGGATGATATCCACTACCAGACCTGGCCGAACAACACCTACACCTGGGGTTTCAACACCCTGCTCGATGCCATCGATGGGAGTTATTGCTCCTTTGCAGCGTATAACGAGACCGGGAATCTGGCGGATTGGGATCCGACGTACCCTGACTTATCTCCCTTTCAGGGGTATAATGGGACATTACAATGTGGAATTTTCGAGCCTACAAATGTCATCTCTATTTCTTATGGCGGTCAGGAGGCCGATGTACCTGTGGCGTACCAGAAACGACAATGTCTTGAGTTCTTGAAACTGGGGCTGCAGGGTGTGAGTTTCTTGTTCGCGAGTGGGGATGCGGGCGTGGGGAATTATCCGGCTAGTCAGGGGGGGATTGATGGGGAGACGGGGTGTCTTGGGCCGAAGGGGGATGTGTTCAATCCTACTTGGCCTAATACTTGTGAGTTCTGGCCCGCCCAAATCACTGATTGAATTTTATAACGAAATACTGATCCGTTGTCGCAGGCCCGTATATCACCAACGTCGGCGGCACAAAAGTCTATCCCAACCACTCTGTCATCAATGAAGCACAACCGGAGTCCGCGGCCAATGACCCTGCTGCAGGAGGCTACTCGAGCGGCGGAGGTTTCAGCAATATTTATCCCGTTCCGGATTACCAAGCCGCAGCAGTAGCGACCTATTTCGCCAACTTCTCCCCGCCATTCCCTTACTACTGCGCCCTCGCCCCGGACACCAATGGCACCGCGACCGGCTCAGGAACCCCCTACGATCTCCTCAATATCACGGCTCTGCAGTCCGGTTCTCAGGGTAAGGAGAATAATGGGACGCTGGGTGTGTATAATAGAGTCGGAAGGGGTGTTCCCGATGTAAGTGCGAATGGGGATGAGATTGCGACGTTTGTTAAAGGGAAGTATGTCGTTTCCGGCGGCACGTCGGCGAGCACGCCGATTTTCGCTGCGGTGCTGAATCGGATTAATGAGGAGAGGTTGAGTTTGGGGAAGGGAGCGGTGGGGTTTGTGAATCCGGTGCTTTATGCGCGGCCGGAGGTGTTGAATGATGTTGTTAATGGGACGAATATGGGTTGTAAGTCTCTCCTGGATCTTTCAATGGGTTGGTGGTCCACGTTTGCTGATGTCGTTTGTAGGTGGCCATGAAGGTTTCAGTGCTGTGAAAGGGTGGGATCCAGTTACGGGACTTGGGACGCCGAATTATCCTAAGATGCTGGAGTTGTTCCTTAGTCTTCCTTGATGGATGTAGCAAGATACGTATCGAACAGCTGCACTTTGTGAGGGTCGGCATACCGGATGGCCCGGCGCAGAGCCTTGGTACCAGGGGCCGAATGTTATCATAGAGTGGCCGGTCCATGCATAGACCAGTATGATGCCACGCATGAACGATGATCCCCTTCACTCAAGCCTCAATCTCCCGTGGTCCTCTCTGCCACGCCTCCAGTCTCCCACCTCTCCTCCAAATCCCTTCCTCTTCCCATCCAATTAGGTCCCGTTCCTGTCTCGGATCAAAAGCCAGCATCCTCAATTCACTCGCCACACTCTCCACCTCCTCTTCCCGCGGTAGTCTCGACCCCTCACATCTCTCCCCCAAAACCTCCCTCATAGCCCTCACGAACCCCTCCCTCTCCTCCTTCCCCTTCGGTCCCGTGACCTCCCCAATCCTGAATTTCACCTTCCGACTCCCCTCTGCTAAGTGCCGCAACGGCATCAGGATCCCTGCTTTCCCCTCCCATTCCCCAGTCAACGTAGTATCGATCCAGCTGACCACCACCTCCCTCAACTCCCCAGCCTTGGCAAAAACCTCACACGCCCGCTCCGCTCGCCTCCGAATCTCCGCACAGAAGGCCTCCAGCCCGAAACTAGGATAGTCCTTTAACAACAAGATATCGCAGAAGAAGACTACCTCCACTTTTCTCAGCCGTCGTAGGATGGAACTCCGCTCCAATCCGTTTAGGTTAGGGTCGGTGCGGAAGAAATTGAAGGCGTGGGAGAAGATTAATTTGGTTGTTGTGGTGGTGAAGTAATAGGTGAGGATGTCTTGGGTGAGGTGTGGGTGGATTAGGAGGTGTGAGAGCGGGGGTGGGGTGTGAGTTAGGGAGGTTATTCCTACGGAGGGGAGGGGGTGCGAGGTTGGTGTGGGGGGGTAGAGGTGGGTATAGATTTGGTGGCGGAGTTCGATGGGGAGGCGGAGGAGGAGGGGGAGGGGTGAAGATGACATTGTATGGTGGTTGGATTGGATTGATCTAGGAAGCACACAGAACTGTGCCTTATGTGTGGTTTGGATCGTAGCCCAGTGGCATCAACATTACCTTCTTCCATCGTCATTTACCCCATAGGATCTTCGGATCTCGGCAAGACGCGTGCTGTCGGCGCGTCCGATCCGACTTCATCTCGAGTTCTCACCACACTGCGTTATTCTTAGACTTGCGTTTCCATTATTGTGTGCTTCTCTTATGCTATTACGATTGCATGATGACATTGTTACGGCCACCAAACGTATGCATATGAAGCGCGAGTTATGTCATTGATTCCAGGTGCATTAAATACAGCAAAGAAAGAAGTGGTGGAGGGCGGGCGACGCGAGACTGACACGAGGAAGCGGAAGAGGAAGAGGCACGAGACGATAAATGTGAAGGAGCTGGATAGATCGGCGTTCAGTATACGGGTAGGATATGATCACGTGGATATATAAGAGAGTGCGACGGACATGACACTGACCAGAAGCAGCCTGACACGACTGATCCATTTGGACTCCCACGGACTTTCACCCCCATATGCCTTCTCCCAAGATCTCAACTGCCTTTAGCATATCTCGACACGCAAGCCGCAGGCAGTAATCGGCTGTTTTCGGCCCGGATAGGTGCTCTGGAAGCACTCGAGCTGAGTGACGATGGGACGCCATGTGTGCTCGTCGTGGAGGATGAGAGGGAGGGGAGATTGTATGCCATTGAGAACGCTGGAGGAAGAGCGTATGCTCTGTGCCGGCTCGGTGCGTGGGTGGAGAAGGAGGCTTTGACAGGGAACGCTGCGGAATCAACCACTGACGGTGTCGTGGTGAAGAGAAGGAGAGTTGTAGCAGGTCAAATCGGAGCCAAGGAACCGTGGTGGCAGAATGCTGCAGTCGTGATGCCGAACGCTGGCAGCTCGGTGTCAGAGGCTCAGCATCGTCTTTGCATGACGCCGGGCGAGCCAGCGACTTTCGTGGGAATCTCGACCTTACCTGATCAGGCTCGGGCAAACCCGACAGCGAAGATCGCGCAAGCTGCAGAAGGGGAGATATCTCTTGAAGCCACCACGACGCCTTTGTCGGCCGCAGACGTGCTTCAAGAGCTGGCAAAGCAATATCAGGAAGCGTTGTATCTGTCACGGACTTCTCTTGCCTACTTTGCCAAAGGACCGCTCTCCAGAGCTCGAGCCGCGTTCGCCACCTCCGATGCTGGGCTTGACGTTCTCGTGCTGACGACCTTTCTGCGAGAAGTGGTTTTGACTGCTTCCGTGCTGGACAAAAAGTATCGAGATGGCTTGTTAGGTATGGTGAAGGATCTTTCGCCCGCTGGACTGGAGACGCCGGACCAGGTCATTAAAGCTAAGCGGAAACGGAAGTGGAAGGCGAAGCGTGACAAGTATGGCTTCTTCACTGATGAAAAGGCCTATGTCGAGAAGTGGTGGCGCTTGCAGGACGAACAGCCGCATCCGTCGGGATCTGCAGAAACATTTGACATGGTCTTGAAGAGCAGGTTGCCTCCCTTGCGCAGTTGCGAGACTTATCTACAGGTTATGGTGGCGTTGGAAGTACTGGCTTTGGAAGCTACCCTCCTGAAGAAACCCGAGACTCAGCAAAGCAGTGCGCCGGTGGACACTGAGACGCAGCTTGACGAGACCTATGCGGACGAAACGCAACAACCAGAGTCGCAGCTAGCAAAGGAAGTCAAGAAATCGATGACGAAGAAGCGTCAAGACTTGCCTTCACTACTAGAAGTCTTGCTTGATCGCCTTTGCATTTGGCATTCGCTCGAGTCCCATTCACCAGCCAAAGGGCTAACAAGCGATGGCAGGGATGGCGACAATGACAAATCCGACGAGTTGCGAAGCTTTTGCATCGAGGTCATCATGCCATTCTACATGTCTCGCGTTCCCGAGCACGCCAAGTCTGTCAACAAGAAGCTTGGTGGACCAAGCGACCACACGCCAGCCAAGCAGAAGTCGACCTCGTTTCGCAAACCTGGAGAGCCGGCAGCGCGACCAGTGCCGGAACAGAAACCGAGGAAGCCACTATCACGCGTCTCCTCTGCTGCCCTTCCGCATCCCGCACGCCATCTACCACCCACCCTGCACCGCTCCGCTACAGATTCCCAGATGCTACAACACCACCTCAAGCGAGAAACCAGCGAAGCACCGCTCCCATTCGACAGCATCCCACCTATCAATCAACCTCCCGTCCCACGCAAGCGTGCAAGCCTGATGCACTCCATCTCCTTTTCCAGACGAGAAGTGGATCTGTCAGCTATGTCGCAGGCTAACGAGAAGAAGATGCGGAAGAAGGCCGAGGTGGAGGAGAAGTTGAAGGAAGCGATCTCCACGCTTAAGAAGCCTAATAGAATTGCTGCTGTTAAGGAGGTCGCGGACGAGGCAGAGAGGAGGAGTGGGAAGGGTATTTTGGGTAGTAGGAGGACTGGAGGTTGTGCGGGGAGGGTTGGTAGAATGGAAGGACCGCCTGCGAGAGATGCGGTGTTCGTGGCCACTACGCCGAAGCATGTTCGGATTGTCAAGGGTACGCCGTGGCGAGGTGACCAGTATCAGGCGGACCGTGCGTCAGCTCGAAGCACGTTGAGTGGTCCAGTACCGCCGTCGTCCTCGATCGTGCCTTCCACCTCAGCCAGGCTATGGCCCGATCGTGCTACGAACCTGGCAGCACGGGTTGACGTCCCACCGGACTCCCTCCCTTTCGCCATCCCACAGACTGGTCATCGGCCTCGCCATCCTACCCACGATCCAGAGACCAGACACGGTATCATGGAAACCCCCTCCCGGGGTTTCGCAAAATTCATGCCGGTTGGTCTTGGTCGGGAACCGGGGACTCTGGAATCGCCCATTTTGGCTCGAAGCGTCTTGCAGGAGACTCCGATGAAGGCTATGAGGCCTTTTGCGCTTGCGCCGTCTGCGGGGATAGGTGCGAGTATTAATGCTGTGAGAGCTGGGTCGCTACCGAGGGTGGGTGCGGAGACGAATGAGCTCGGTGGTACTGGGGCGGCGGAAGGGGGCGATATCTATGCTAGTTTGGGGTGGGATGATGAGGAGTACGAAGCTTTGGCATAAACATTTGAATATACGGCAATGTGTCAACGACCCGCGATTGCCCGTGGGAAATTATCACCAGCACACCCCTTTTGTGACCCGGGGCGTCAAGGGACGGAAGTGGTAAGTCTTTGATATACACCATTTCTTTGTGTCAATGATGCTGCATATCCGTCAGAGTCATGATGTCGCGTTCTGGACAATTGCAAGACAAAGAAGCAGACCGGAAATGGCGGCCGTCAGGCTTAGTGATGTGGCCGCTCGCCACCATGCATATTTTCCTATCCGCATCATTGCAGAACCTCCCGAACACATATTCCACTCCTGTCCCAGCCAAACATGTCTCCGCCACCACCACCACCAAGAACAAGAGACCGTGAACTCACCCGAGTAGGAACCGACGCCGTAGCCGCCGCCTCCCTTTCCGAGAACCCCGACACGATCCCCTGCGCCTGCACAATCTGCTGCGAAACCGTGCACCAAGCAACCGCCCCCCACATCATCGACGACGCTGAGATCTGCGACCTTTGCGTCAAGGAGAACATCGTCCCTCTATTCCAAGCAGCGATCAACAACGAACAAGAGTACCCCGTGACCTGGGGCTCCGTGATCATCCCCGCCACGCACTTCTGGGCCGAATTGGGGAGGGGGTTCGGACGGGCGTATGAGAGGCGGGAGGTGGAGTATGCGATTCCTTTGGCTGAGAGGGTGGTGTGCGGGCATGTGTTTCGGAAGGGGAGGGAGGGGAATTTTAAGGGGAGTGTGCTGGTGGGTACCACGGCCTTGGCTATTGCGTGGCCGCATCGGCACTTGACGCCTGAGTGCGTTGAGGCGGAGTTGGAGGTCTGTGGATCGATTTTGGATAAGAGGGGTTTGATACCGGGACAGCAGTTTTTTTGTCATAGGTGTAGGGGGTTGACGTGCAGGGTTTGTGAGAGGCCGATGAGTTTTGATTATGCGGAGCATGTTTGTGAAAGACGAGTGTTTGAGTTCGAGGCGCCGGATCGGGATGGGTTGGTTCAGGGGAAGCATTTCCAGTTGTGTCCCGTTGCGAGTTGTC
Source organism: Recurvomyces mirabilis (assembly GCF_035927965.1). Classification (NCBI taxonomy): domain Eukaryota; kingdom Fungi; phylum Ascomycota; class Dothideomycetes; order Mycosphaerellales; family Teratosphaeriaceae; genus Recurvomyces; species Recurvomyces mirabilis. Next base: position 150,144 of record NW_027041938.1, on the reverse strand, counting down.
GGCATCCTGTGGCGTTGGGGGATGGGTGTAATACCGTCACCTGTCCGGTTGCAGCTTGTAGGACGAGTTTCTGCTTTATTTGTGGGCAGCAGGCGGATCATGATGGGGATCATTGGGCGTCGGGGAGGTGTCCGAGGTGGAATCAACCGGATAATCCACGGGCGCAGTTCGATCCGCCGAGGCTTGTCGTCCAAGGTGTGGGGCCGAATGGATCGAATCTTCATGGCGGGCATTCATGGCTTCGGCATGGCCCTGCTGAGGAGCTGGAGCTACAGTTCAACAAGCGGCTGAGGATGAATATGGTGGCGGAATTCTGTTCCCGCGCTGAGAAAGTCTTCCGTCGCGAAACACAGGCTCTGCTGCATATCAAGGAACTCATCAAGGCCACTGGCGATGGACTCAGCTTGATTGAAGCCGTACGCTATGATGCCAACCCCGAACTCCACGTTTGTCAGAAGTTGAAGCGGGAGATTGATGTGGAGAGGAAGAAGGTTGACGAGGCTCTCGTTGGGATCTGTGCGCAGGAGGGGTGGTCGAGGCGGTCTTTGGAGATCAATTTGCCCATGTGTTGGGCGGGGTTCATGTGGTTTTCTGGGCAGCGGGCTTGGCTTCTTGAGGCGCGTGGCGTTGGGTGGGTTCCAGAGTGAGAGGCTGGAGTTGGTGGAGATGGGGGTTTGAGGATTGTGGGTGGGATGTGTTTGCTGGAAGGTCGATTTGGCTTTAGAGCTTGGTACTGTATTATCGAGATTCGTCACAAGTTTATCACTACTCTGTGGCCGTATGCTCTGCTATGCAGCTTTGTGATGAAGCCTATGGCGCGAGGTTTAGTGGTCAGTCTGAGGATGCCTTGCCATGATCCTGGCGTGTCTTTGTACCATACCTCGCAGGAAAGCAACGGGTCATTCTTACAGAACAAGGCATCGATAAAGAGTGAAGGCGCTCGATCTTCGTAAATCCTCGACTCAGGACAGAATCTCTGTCTAGGTCAGTACAATCAGGCCCAGATCAGTGCCCCATTCTTTCACGTGCGTATTTCTCTGTTCGAGCTAGCGTGTGGTCCTTCACTCCCGATAAACTTTGACCTTGATCATTTGTTGCGAAATCCCATCGAGCTCCAACATGGATCAGGACGATGGATTTGGCCTGCTTGCGACATGGCTCACGGACAACCATATTCCGGCTGCAGAAGGCAAAGGCCCAAGGTCGAACTCATACAGAGTCAAGGATTTAGCGGATGCGCTTGTCCTCGGCGAGCGAGTCGTTCGATGTATCGCAACGCTTCCTCGACGAGGCGATGGAAGAGATTCGCAAATGTACACGTGTTATGATTTCGAGTACGCCACGGATATCATCAACGACTCCATAGTCGACAAGCTCGTCAAGCACGCGATAATGCTTGACAAGAAGTCTTCCATTGCCTTCCCATATAAGTTCCCTCTGACCCTCCAGTATGCATCGCTGATTCCGACGATTGAACGGCAGAACAATGCAGTCATGGACGTCGCTGCCGCTAACCTCTTACTCTCCAGGACCGCGCCACGCTTCGTGGACATCAGGTGCGGACCGCGTCAACGCTTAATCCCTGTGCATGCAGGGCTACTCGGTGAGGTCTCCCCGCGATTCAAGGAGCATCTACATTCTGCAATGTGTCATCGAATCTTAGGACAGCATCTGCAAGTAGAGATCGACATGCCGACAGCAGAATTCGTTGCCCTTAGGCAGTGGCTCATTTCCGGGGCACATCCTTGACATCCCGAGCCTTTCCGACACGGTCCTGGATACCATAGCCAAAGTCATAGACTGGTTTGTGGACAAGGCAACCCATAAGGCGAAAGTCAAGCATCTGTTGGCCAGGTGGATTGTGCCCACTGCCGCTGTCAGCCCCGATGATATTGACGAAAACTTGGTGGATCAGGTTCACGGCGGTCTTCGAGGGTGATGCGGAAATGCTTGGGCTGCTGTGCAAGGCTGCACTCAAGGAAGTGCTCGAGCTCTCGCAAGGAGACGACGAAGACCCATCCCAGGCGATATACTAGGAAGTGTCCAGGCGGGGACCTGTGAGAATTGTGCTGGCTCGACGAGGGCCAGAGTGCCATCAGGATGGCGGTATGCATTGTTCATACATTCGTTCAAACGAGGACTCTCCCCTTCATAGCAGCGCCTCTCTCTCCAGCAGGGTCGGATCGTGGAGTGGAGAGCAGCCCTGCAAGTCAGACGTGCATGATAATGAGTGAAACTCACGTCACCTCACATGCTCCAAGTGTCCCAGCTGGAACAGAAACTTTATTTTCAATTCCAACCCTCGGTTCTAGCAAAGCTAAGCACCATATTACCCCCCGTGACAGCCATATCACCATGCACGTGGAGGAGTGACACACAATGGAGTATGCGATGGATCTAATCTGCCGCTGCCAGACATGCCGCTGGCATACTCAGGCGTGATGCGCGCATCATCGATGTCATCCACAGGGACAGCACGATCGCCATCAAGGCCGCACTACAGAGCTCGGCCTGAGCGGATCTCAACATAAGCGTAGAGGACCATCTCGAGGATGGTCCTAATGGCAGGACTTCGGTCTCCGTCAATGTCTCCACCGGCGGTTTCCAAGTCCTAGCGCACTGGCTGTTTAATGGTGCACTCTGCAACCCAGGCTCCACACAGAGTACCGCTCAACGACGTCGTGCTGGGCGAAGCGTACGAGACCGGTCAAGCTTTGGACACCTCTGTCCGCTTCCTCGATCGTGTCATCGATGCTCTAGCCGAATACTGGAAGTCGCAATCTTTCGTGCAGGTCCTGCAAGCCTTCATCAACCTCCGCCGCTTCTTCGAGCATAGCCGCAGAGGCAGATCCTGCCTGATCAATCTGTTTGTCCAATGGTATAGCAATACCGTCAGAACCACCGGTGACACTGCAGTCGGCGGTCGCATGATCACCAAGGAGGAAATCGAAGTCTTGGAAGAAATTGTCAGCTTCTTGGAGGACGATGCAGAGGACCTCGGGATGCTGACCAAGGCACTCATGCTGCAGAAGATCGGGCACTTCGAGGGTCAAGCTCGTGGGGCGTGCGCGTATCATGCTCATGGTGTCAAGGAAGCATGTTATAAGGCAGATGAGACGCCCCGTCTGATAAGACCTGAATCGCGAAGCACCATCTGCCTGCTGAGACGTTGTGGCGAATCTCCAGAAGGTGAAAGATCAGGCAGCTCAGGAGAGTCTGAAGAACATCAATCGATGCGGGTGGCGTAACATCAGCAAGTCGCCCTTCATAGACCAGAAATAGAACACCTCACAGCTTCGCCTTCGCCTTCGCCTTCACATCCCCACCCTTCCCCTCCTCCACCCCTCCTTCCTCTCCATCATCCCGCAAACCCAACTCCCTCCTCAACGCCCCCCTCAAACTCCTCGCAAGCACAACCCCCTCCTCATCATCCAACTCCTCCCTCGTCCCCCTTCCAAACATCCTCCAGCTCTTCAACATTCCCATATCCAACTTCCCCAGCCTCCCATTTACCCCCCCATTAATCCCACCAGCACCTTTGCCATCCCCACGGACTCCCAAGTCCCGCCGTCCCTCCTGATACCGCGGAATAAAATGGAAATGCACATGCGGTACCACCTGTGCCGCTCGCTCCCCATTGTTCTGCACGAGGTTCCAGTCTTCAATCCCAGTCACACTGCAAAGAGCTCGAGAGAGTATGGGCATCCATTCGCCCAAGGCCTGGGCATCTTCTTTCATCTCTCTATTCCTTTCCCTATTTTCCCTTTCCCTATCTTCCCCGTCCCTATCATCCCCATCCACGTCCCCATCCCGAACCACATTCTCACCTCCCTCACGATTCCCATCCTTCTTCTTCCTCCCCCCATACAAGTCCGCCAGCGTCCGATAATGCCTCCGAGTAACCAACAGGATATGTCCCGGCGCTATGGGAAGGATATCCAGGAAAGCGAGGACGTGGGGGGTGGAGAGCAGGAGATGGCATTGCGGGTCTACTTTTTCTGGATCGGGGTTACTTGGGATTGGGGAGGTGGTCGGGGATGATGATGATGTGGGGGATGGGTAGGCGGCGGCGATTTTGCAGAAAGGGCAGTCGATGGGGTAGTGGTCTTCTAGGGTCGACATTGTCGTGGTTGTGTTTCTGGGACGGCAGGGTGGTGGTGAGGTTGTGGATATATGTATGGGCAGCTTGGCATTGGGTGGCTCCCTCAAGAAGCCTGTTTGGGACGAACGATCGATCTACGTGAGATCTAGCCGAGGTGATCTGGTTTCAGGCGAGATGGATGGAGATTAGACGGGTTTACAACATGACCTTACACAACAACGAGCATTTCCGTTTCACGTCCAGCCCATCGCTATATATTTATATGCACCTAAGGAGAGGAGATCAAGCTCAACAGAAGATAAGCACAGATATAAGAATACTGTCTTGTACACGAGTGTCTAGGTTCATAGGGTTGCGCAGAATAAGCATGCCGGCCATCTAGACAAAAGATCTTGCCTGCCACTCTGTGAGAGAGATCAAGCTCTCAATCCACAGTCCCCATAGGAATGATGCATGCATGCGTTCGCTCTCATTCTATGCAACTTGTATAAAACCCCCCCAAGGTCTGCAGATCCCAGTACGCCCAGCCCCAGTGGCGCATCCTCAGGAGACTGCCGGACGAACCCACAAACAGCGTCCGGATGAAGAACGAGACTCTCCGTAACAGAGGTCCGGTGCACCTCCAGATCCGCCATCCTCTCGATACAACATCTAAGCCTCCCCCCTCATCCCCCGGAAAAAGTCCATGACCCCCGTAAACACCACCAGCAAAATCCCCCCTCCAGGCCCTAATCTCAACACCTTGGGTAAGAATCCCTTATACAACGCCCCGAACCCTTCCTCCCTAAACACCGTCCCCAGCGCCGGGAAAGCCCACCCATATTTCCTCACCCCCCCGGCAACCACAGGAGAATTCTGAATTCGGCTCTTGACAACATCCATAGGTGTATTCAGCATCGTGCCCACGGTCCCTCCGACCGCCCCACTGATCAAATCATTCCGGATTTGTGTCCCCTTATCCTTCGTCGGGTTCTTAGGTAAGAGTTCGCGAACCTGGAAAATACAACCGAAATACCCCGAATTCCACAGCACGTGTCGCCAAACCGTACTCTCCAGCCCCTGATACATAGCCAATAACCCCTCCTGCCTCACAATCTTCGTCACACAATCAATCATCCCCGTGTACTTGTGACTCTGCGCCTTATCTTGTAAGCGGATCTTGACGAGCTCGAATGGTACGACGACAAAGGCCTCGGTTGCTCCTGCCGAGGCGCCGGTGAGGATGGAGAGGGATTGGGTCATTTTGGGGATGGAGAAGAGGTTGCGGTAGAATTTGCCCCATTCGTCGTTGGCGGCGAATTTGGTGGCGCGTTTGGGGGCTTCCATGAGGATCGGGGCGGTGATGCCGCGGTAGAGGCGGGAGGCTCTACAATCGTCCAAAAAGATCACAGGTTAGCCTAGCTTTAGCTTTCCCCATTCACGACCACACGATCGTGGTGTTGTTTGTATTGATTTGATTGATATACGCACCCCTCATTCGCAATGATCTTGCGGAAACAATCTACCATCCCCGTGTAGTGGTCTTGGCCTGGGACGGGGACACTGCCTTGAATTTGCACGCGGGTCTTGACGACGTCGAGGGGGTACATAACCAGGATCTCGGAGACGCCCGCTACGGCTCCCGCGGCGAATTGGTAGATGAAAGGGAGGGGTTTGGGTTCGGATGACATCTTGGCGGATTGGGGGGGTGGTGGTGGTCGTGTGGTGGTCGTGTGGTGTGCTTGGGAGTGGTGTTGCTGGGTTTTGGGTGCTCGCTGGCCGTGTTTAGGATGTAATGTTTTGGGTCGTGATGCTCTCTCTAGCGTGGTTTATATGTAGGTATATGGAGGGCTTGTGAGAGCGAGCGAGCGACAGTGAGGGCGGTTGATAGTGTCAATAATGGCAGGATAAATGTATAGATCTGGTTGCTGGGCTGAGCAGCTGCTGCAAGTACGCACCGTATTACCCGAGCTTCGTGGAGCTCCCACACAATCCACAAAAAACAGGGGCCGGTGTCGGAAACGGAAAGAAGCATTGACATGGACTAAACTTTAGATAAGATTTACTTGAGCCTCATCAAACCATCTCCAGCGTTACAGTATATGACATGGACCAGATGACACAGCCGACTTCCGACTTTCAACAAGAGCGTATCGAGCTACTTCGAGATCACGGCTTCCATGTCATGACTGCTACATGGGCATGGACACCGTCTCAGTGCGTGCAGGACTGAACCCGTCGGGAGCGATATGGCGAGAATAGAGTAGAATAGGATGTGGCAGAGATGAATCGTGTTGCCTGATGCTATGAATGGCTTCGGAGATATGTCAGCAGACCGACCATCACACGGTCTGGTAGCAATTCTGCTCATCACTCGGTCCAAGTCCGGGCCGAAGCTTGTCTTTCACTATCCTGCTCAGCCGGAACGAGGACATGGCTATTCATCTTCGGCGGCCCAACAACCTCACCAGGACTCGGATGATGACTTGGACGACGATGATGAACACGATCAGGCGGGGGGATTGCGAGGTCATGCTCGTGGCCAGGACGGCAACGACGTTTCAGCTGCCGGCGAGACTCAAGATCTGGTCGCAGACTCGAAAGTCCTCGGCTATGCTGTCGAGACGTTGGAGAAGCTACTATCTCCCGGACGATGGTCAGATGGCAAGAACTTCGAAATCTGTCTAGATGGAACTACCTTTGTTGGTCATCCCACCTACGCTAACGAAGATGGGATGTGGTTGTCCAAGCCGCCCACTGCTGGACAATCCAAAATCTCACAGTCTGCTGAACCTGCCAATATCCACGATGCCAAACAGAGCTCATCGAACATCACCATTGATACACCACGCGAAGCGACAACTTCGAAACCCCCATTGGATTTCGCCCACATATCCGAGTCCCTAGACTCGCACACTGGTCCTTCTTTGGGAACATCCTTCGCCAGCGCCTCCACCACCTCAGCTATCCCGGTCGAACAACTGACTATGTTCCACGTCGTCTTCGTTCTACATGGCAATACTCAAGACGACACGCGGTTGGTATACGAGCACGTAGCCAAGAAAGTCAGTAAAGCGCTCCAGTACTGCCAGAGGCGGAGGAACTACCTTGCCGTCGAAAGCAGGAATCTCGTAGCACTCAAGACGAAGGCGAGACAGAGCAATGCAGCTGCCGAGAGTATCTTGAACAATATGGTGGAGGGTAGCGAACTAGCCTGGTCCCTCAAAGAAATCCACGACAAGATTTCAGCAGGTAGTATCGCCGACATCAGACTAAACGGCATGGAAATGTCCCTGCATATCCCACCTCAACCACCCACCCATGCCTCTACACTCCCAGAAACCTCGCCTACAACTCCACCACTATCACCCGACTCCGCCCTCTTACTCCTCGAAGACAAATCCAGTCTACTCCGCCAGCTTTCTGACCCTGGAGTTTCACAACTAGCCTACTTCATACGGGAACATACGCCTACGAAATCCCTCCGGAAACTGAGCGCACGGTTAAATATATCACTTTCCGAGATTATGGCTTTGAGTACCCACCTGATCAAATGGCGCAAAGCCCGCGCTATTGCCCCATTGCACTCACGGAATACCTACGTCCTCTCCCCCTCCCCCTCCGCCCCGACAGGAAAAGTCCCGGGTCTCCCAGATCTTCGGGAGCTTATACAATTGTACGCGAAGAAATTCCCTGCTCTACCTTCCCTTCCGCAGATGCTTAAGGTGTTGAGTGGGAGGCCTATACAATATGGGTTGCTTATTCCTTCGAAGGATCATCGGGGGGCTTATATGGAGATTTTGGGGTTTTTGGTGAGGTTTGGGGTTGTGGTGCGGTTGGAGACGAAGGGTTGGTTGAAGGGACTGGTTGGGAGGGGCGGTGTTAAGGGGGAGGTGACAGAGGCAGATGGGCTTGGTGTTAAGGGGGAGGGGGGGAGAAGAGCGGTAGGAGGGGGTTTTAGTCTGCTTAGTCCGCAGCTCCAGCCTGTGCGTGAAGTGCGAGGTGCAGATGAACACGATGAAGCCGACGACGCGGGAAGTGTCCGATCGGCGGAGACGGCTGTGACTGCTATACCAGCCCTATCACACAACGGCACCACGTCCGCATCAGTATCAAATGACGAGGGCCTCAAACGAAGGCAGCACGAAGATCAGTCCAGCAATCTCATCCTCGACCCACTCCATCCATCTGATGAAGAAGAAGAAGAGAAAGCTCTACGGCACCTCATTTCCTCTATCGACGACGAAGAGTTACGAGAATACATGCCCACACTACTAAAGTACTTCGACGGCTTACACGCGCTCGAAGATATGGCGGTAGCAGAAGGATTGAAGAGGGCGAGGGTGGAGGAATGGCTTGGTTGGTTGCGGAAGAGGGGGTGGCTGCAGACGTTCAGGACGTTGTAAGAAAGCTCACATGCTTGCAAATAGCGCCGGCATAAACCATTGCTGTTCATCATCGATCTTCCTACATTAGTCTAGCTAGGTCATCATATCACATCATCCCCCGGAAAGCTCCAAGACTGTCCTGCTAACATGCATAAGCCTGACATATATGAGCCGATCCTACAGCCAGTCTCGACCGGATATGAAAAACACGAAGGGTATCATCCATTAGATCCCCCATCGCCGGAAAAAGAACACCAAAGTCAAAACACCTAATCATGCAACTCCCCCTACACACACACACACACACACCCGTACAGAGCCACTCGCACGTGAAAGTGCTCAAAACCCAGCAACCCGCTTAAACCAACTCCCCCTCTTCGAATCACTCCTCTGCGGCCCCGCAGGCCTGCCGCCATCCCACCCTTTCCCCCCACCCATCTCGTTCATCCCCAAACTGTTGACTGGACCCCCCATACTCCGTCTCATCTGCTGATCATACGAACTCCCCGTCGCATCCCCATCCGAACTCCTCACCCCGCCACCCTCGCGCCTCTCCCGTCTCCTCTGCCGCCTCCGCAACTGATCTTCCGTCTCCACGCTCTGGCCCTCGCGGACTTTATGATGTCTCAACACCCTCGCCGTCGTCGCCCCCTCATCACCGTCGCCATCCTGTTCAAAAGGATGCAAATCCGGAACCCCATCATCCTCCGCACCGAAATGCACCGGGGCATCTACAATCGTGCCCTCGAGAGGCGGAGGCGGCGGGGGAGAGGCATTGAGCATGTGCACCCAGGAAGCTGTCTTATCACCTCCGGTCTTGACGGGAGGGGCGCGACCGTCAGCTTCGGCTCCATAGACATCGTTCGCTCGTGAGTGGAGAGGAGGCTCACCGTTGCGCTTGTCAAAGTAGCCTTCGACTGGGGCAGGATAATCTGATCTGCGACGTGAGGCACGGGGACGATCTTCTTTCATGGGTGTGATGGCGGCCGGATCGACGGAGCGACGTAAACGCCTTTCCTCGCGGCGAATCCGACGGGCTTCTTCATCTTCGACTGGTGCGTCGACGGCGTAGGAGCGTCTGCGGTCGGAAGTCTTGGGCCGGGATGGTGGAGCACCTGCTACTTCTTCTTCCTGGCGTTGGCGCTCACGGCGGCGTTCGCGGCGCTCGACTGCTTTGGCTTCTTCTTCTGCAGCGAGACGGTCTTCCTCTGCTCGACGGGTTTCGCGTTCAGCGCGCTTGACACGACGTTCTTCTTTGCGTCGGGCCTCGCGTTCTTCGTCTTCGGCTCGGAGGCGTTCTTCGTCCTCGAGTGCTTTGACTTTGCGGGCATCTTCGCGTTCTCGGCGGCGGGCAGATCTTGCTTCTTCCTCGGCGGCTTCCTGGTCCCGCTTGGCTCTGCGCTCGGCTCGGCGAGCTTCCTTGGCTGCGATCTCGTCTTCGGTCATTGCTGCTGCGCCATCGGCCATTCCGTCGGCATCGGAGGGCTTGCGTGATCTCCCGACCTTGCGATCGTCTCGTCGGAGACGCTTCGAGCGGTCATCGTCGTAGACAGACCCACGCTTGCGGCCGCCATCCTCGCTCTCATAGGTCTTTGCCTGACGCCTGTCCGGTGTAGCCGCCTTCGAACCAAACGCACCAAGCAGACCGCCCATCAGGCCGGTCTTCTTGGTGCTCGTAGTCGCACGCCTGACCAGCGGCGGACGGACATCGAAAGCAAGATCGTCAGCCTTGCCATCATCCATGCCACGCGGTGCATCCACCATGACAGCATCGTCCTCAGCACCAAGCCCACCAGACATCAAAGTAGACTCGCGCTTACTTCTACGGGACTTCCTATCCTTGTCTCGAGACTCTCGCGAGCCACGTGGGACATCCTTGGCAGAGTCTTCAGGCTCGTCAACAACGATCATGTCATCGCTGTCAATGGCATATGGGTCCGGAACCTTGCGCTGCTTCGGCTTATCGCGCGTAGACTTGCTGCGCGACATGCCCATCAGCTTGGCAGCTTTGTCGGAGACATCAGGCTTGGAGCGGTCTTCCGGTGGTGGCGAGAGCATCCCACTGTCGTCCATCGCATTCGACTGTCGGCGCGACGACGAAACGCGCGTAGACTTGGACCTTGATGGCGTGGAGGCCATGCCGAACATAGCGCCGAAGCTTTGTCCACGAGAAGTGCTGGGTCGCTTTGACGTGGACTTTGCATCCTTATCTGAGCCAGAAGACTTGGACGCCTTTTCCATGGGATCCTTGTCGGAGGACTTGCGCGCAGACTTGGACCTGCTGAGACCAGATGGACGCTCCTTGGTTGGCGAAGGCAAGCTCTCCTTTTCTTTCTTCGCACTCGACTTGGGTGGCGGCGTCGCGCCCCAAAAGCCCCACGAACTGGAGCCCTGATCGCGCACGACCTTGGGCCGATCCTTCTTGTGGCCTCTCGAATCGTCCTTGCTTCCCTTCTCTGGTGGCGGCGTAGGCAGCTTGGTCGAAGGCTCGTCCAGACCAAGCAGGTCATCCATAGGCTCACGCGCGTCAACGATGACAGGATCAACAGATCTCGACGACTTGCTCTCCTTCTTGCTAGAAGATGACTTGGAAGACTTCTTATCCTTGGATGAAGACTTAGGTGACGACTTGGGCATATCGAGATCAAGAATATCGTCGGCCGGGAAGCCTCCTGGTAACGGTGAGTTAGATCCGCGCGGTCGTTCGGGCAAGACGACGGTGGGTGGCGGCGACAAGTCTTTGATTTTCTTCGACGAGGACGACTTGGTGGTACTCTTCTTCGATGATCTTCTTTCTTCCGGCGACGGTGGGACAATAACGACAGGTTCAGGCTCCGGTACAATCTCAGGTTCCGGCTCAGGCGGGGCAGGCGCGTACCTCGACTTTTTGGAATCCGAGAGTTTCTTGGTTGCTGACTCGGATGCAGCAAGACTATCACCACCTTGCAACGCTTTAATACGATCCTGAATACTGCTGCTCTTTGTCGCTGTGGGTGAAGTCTTAGATTTGCTGCTGCTGCTGCTGCTGCTCTCCTTAGTCGTCGCGGCCTTTCCAACAGGCGACGTTGCTGACTTGAGCACAGGCGCTTCTGGCATCTTCGGTAGCTCGGAAATTCCGTACCCGTGATTGGCTGAGGCGTCGAAGGCAATCTCCTTTTTAGATTTAGACGCGGGATCATTCGTAGCTTGCTTGCCAGATTTCGTGGTCGAGGACTTTAGCGATGCACCCCAGAATCCCCACCCTGCCGCCGACCCACCCTCTTCGGCTGGTGGCGCGGGTGGGTCGAGCAAATCATCAAATGCATCAAATGCTGGTTCTTCGACGATGGGCGCGCTCTTCTTGCTGGATTTACTGTCCAGCTTCGACGAAGATTTGTCGCTCTTCTTCTTGCTGTCCTTGTCCTTATCCTTGTCCTTGTCCTTTGACGAAGACGAGGACTTCTTGGGCGGTGCTTCGTCAATAATAGCAAGAATATCGTTCGGGTCATCACCAAGCGCGGCAGCAAAGGCATCCTCTTCGGCCTGTCAATGGTCAGCATGTCACGAATAGGAAAACAAAGGTAATCGCAAGACGAACCTTCCGCTTTGCCTCATCTTCCGCCTTGTCCTTCTCCTTGGCTTCCTTCTCCTTGTCTTTCGAAGAAGACTTTGACGAGGACTTGCCGCCCCACAACGAAGCGCCCCAGCCAGATTTCGAAGAAGACTTCTTCTCTTCCTTCGGAGACTCCGCCGGCGGAGGCGAGGGTACCTCGTCAATAATCGCCACGATATCATCTGGAGACTCCACCTTCGATGACTTCGAATCCTTCGACTTTGTTTTGGAAAGCACTTCCACGACAGGCGCCGGCTCGACTTTACTGCCTTTCTTGGTGGACTTCTTGTCCTTCTTGCCACTGGACATGGCAGCCCAAGGATCATCAGCTGGAGGCGCATCGATGAGATCGACCAGCGCTGGCTCAGCAATGATATCGACCACGGCCGCGACGGGCGCAGCAGCGACATCTTTTTTGCCGACCTTCTTCTTCTCCTTCTTGCCAACATTGCCAAAAGTGCCCCACATGTCATCCTCAGCTGACTTATCCTGGACTTCTTCCGGCTGAAGGACAGATGCGCCTGGACTCGGATCAACCTCGACAATACCTTTCACCTTGTCCTTCTTCAAACCCTTCTTCTTCGTGCCAGTCGTCCAGCTACTCATGAAATCATCCTCCGCCTTCGGCTCGATCACGGCGTCAGGTTGCAGGCTGTTGTAATCGTCCATTGGTGGATCAATATGCGAATCGATGGTCTTGCTCTTAGAAGTCTTCTTATCCTTGCCCCAACCACCAAACCAATCATCATCGGCCTTCTTTTCCTCTACCGCAGGTGGTGTTGGCTCTGGTGGTGGTGGTGGAGGTGCTTCGACAACCTTTCCACCTTTCTTAGCCTTCTTCTTATCCTTTGCGCTTGTCAACCCACCCCAAGGGTCTTCAACGATCGGCGCTGGCTCTTCCACTGGCGGTGGTGGAGGAGGAACATCTATCGCGGCAGGTTCTTCTGCGACCGGATCATCCCATGCAGACACAGCGCCTTTCTTCTTCTTCTTGTCCTTCTTTGCACCGCCAAAGCTACCCCACATGTCATCGCTAGGGGGTGGTTCGACAGGAGCAGGAGGTGGAGGTGGAGGTTGAGGGACCTCCACGATAGGCTCGTCAGCAGGTGCGCCCCAATCAAAGCCCGTCGCGGCACCCTTCTTCTTCTTCTTGTCCTTCTTGCCAGACGTACCCCATCCTGCGAAGTCATCTGTCGCAGCGTTCTCTGGCTCGGCAGCTGGAGGTGGAGGTGGAGGTACTTCGATCATGGGAGGCTCCTCCACCTTCTCTTCGATCAAGGCACCTTTACCAGCTTTCTTGGCCTTCTTCTTGTCCTTGGCTGTCGCGAAGGAACCCCAAGGATCCTCCTCTGCAGGTTTCTCGGCCTCAGCGATCGGGTCTGGCGTGAAGACATGCGCAGGCTCCGGCTCAGGTACAGGATCCGGGTCAAGAAAAGCAGCACCTTTCTTGCCCTTCTTCTTATCCTTCTTCGCCGTCGCACCAAAACTCCAAGGGTCCTCCGCCGCCGGCTCCTCCTTCAATGGCGATGCGATATCAGCCATCGCAGCACCATCACCACCTTTGGTATCATCTTCAAAGTCAAAGTCAAACCCAGTGTTCTTCTTCTTCTTATCCTTCTTCGACGCCCCAAACCCCCAATTATCATCCATAGGCGGTGGCGCCTCCTCTTTCTTCTCCTCCGCACCACCGAATCCCCACGATGTTCCACCAGTAGTACCACCACCACCGCCTGATCCCCATCCTCCGCCCCAACCTCCACCAAAGCTGAACCCAGACGACTTGCTGTCGGCAGCCGGCGCCGCAGATCCTAACCCGAAATCGAGGTCGAGTTTCGGAGCGCTCTGATCGTCGTAGAGATTGACATCATCAAACTTCATATCGTTGTCAGCCGCGGGCGCAGCAGGAGGGGGTGGCGGTACGGGATCGTTCTGCGACGGCAACAACACCAATTAGCATCAACGTCGCGACGTGCAACACGACATGTATCTTCAAGCAATGCGACAACAATAATAACAATGGTCAGTGTATGTGGAATGGACAACACGCAATAGGAGCGGTGTCGCATGACTAGGCCCGTTCGTCATGCATATCGATATGCACGCTTAAGCTGTGAGATTGCGGAGGCCCGAGTCCAAGCCTGTTTTTGCGCTAGGCAGCTCCTCTCCTTTATCGCCCGGTACGGGAGTACAAGGGCCGGATAATCTTGCGATTCGATCAACGGGCCAGATGAGGTGTCTTATGTTTTGGTTGGTTTTAGATGTGATATACGTGGCATGAATCCAGAAATTGCGACGGTCCAGACGGGTGATATGGTGGCTTGTTTCCAGATGGTTGGCTTGTTGCATCACGTTTTCGACTTGATGGTATTGTCTTTGCGCGATGTCGTATGCGCTGGTGAAGTTGCATACGGCTATCGGACTCTTGCATATCGGAGCAACAGCCGAAGACAGCGGATTGCTTCCATGAAAGTCTCCAGCGCGCAATGTCCAGATGAGCAGTTCGCAGAACGTACAATAAGTGCCTAGAGCCATTGGTGGTGCTTCCAATGTCCTGACGGGACCCGGTCCCAAAGCGTAACTCCAAGGCCAAAGTCCAGGGCAACGCGGAAACGTAAGAGATAACATGAACATACCTTTCCTTTCTTCCCCTTCTTCTTCTTTCCACCACCAAAACCCCATTCGTCATCCGGGTTAGCATCAGCAGCAGGCGTATCAAGCGTTCCACTCGCTCCAAGATCAATCGTGTCAAGCACAGCCGGCGGCTCAGATTCCGCCTCAGGCGCACCCTTGCCCTTCTTGCCCTTCTTGCCCTTACCCATAGCCGCGAAAGAACCCCAATCGTCCGCAGGATCCGGCTCGGCAGCCGCAGGAGCTTCCATAGCAGCGTCGCCTTCCTCGGCCTTCTTTGCTTCTTCCTCTTTCTGCTTCTCCTCCTCCTCGTATAGTTCCCAGGCATTCTTCTTCTTCTTTTTCTTGCCCTTCTTGCCTGCTCCTGCCCAGTCGTCGTCGTCTCCTCCAGCATCACCTCCGTCGCCTCCGCCTGGTGGATCTCCTGCACCATCTCCTGCGCCGGCATCTCCATCACCACCTGCTCCGTCGCCAGCACCATCTCCAGCGTCGCCTTCTGCCTTCTCTCCCTCGTCGCCGCTCTCTGCCCATTTGTCTTTCTGAGCAGCCTTCGCGGCTGCTTTGGCTTTCTTCTTCGCATGTTCGCGAAAGCCTTCTGTTGATGTGAGGTCTACATCTGTGTTTTGTGATTCACGAGTAGATACTAGCAGTATACCTTTCTCCGGTGCAAATGCAGCATATTCGTGGCATTGCACACGGGCCAGGCCGTCTGTGTAATCTGGAGGTAGATCGTCCAGAGATTCCTGATATGATGGTGGTGGTGAGATGTCCGCATCGGGTATTCGCATTGGTTGGAAAAGCTCCTTCCGAGCATGGCCGCTAGGTTGCAGCGTAGTCTCGCCATTTCCGCCAGCCAATACATGCAAAAGAGCACCCTTCGTCTCATGTATCTGCTCCCAGAATCCCACCAGAGTTCGAATGTTTCGTCTCAAGGCATTCCGCTTCTCAGTCGGCCCAGTCCTCCGTCGCTGGATGCCTTGTCTGGGCGACTCTCGGACAAGGAGGTCGCCGTTGTATGTTATGACTGAGGTTGCCATTGAAGGCACACAAACTGGATATCTCGAAGAAGGCTGGTATCATGAGAGGCGAAATCGGAAAGCCGGCTTTCGTCTCGTCTTCAAGCAGATGTCGCGAAGAATATCGTCCTGGTGAGGATTGCAGACAGAAACAAGAGCTGTACGGATTATTGTACAGCAGCGTTGATCAGACAAGGGGAGCTCTCTCGCTCGTCTTGTCACGCGTGGTGTAGGGTTGCACCGGTAAGGGTGTGTCCGGGACAGAGCTTGGAGAAGGGTTGGCCCAGTTTCCGACACCCCTGCAGTGCGAGGCGTTTCTGCAGTTTGTGTATCAGAGCCAATCGTTGCCGAAAGCCTAGCGAGCCCGTGAAACACCGTGCGTCACCGGCGCCACCACCGTCTCGTATATCGCCAGTATGTATGATGGAGGAGAGATGTTGTAGTAGACATATATGAGAGACGAGTCGTGCAGTAAGGAAAACGTGTTATAGCCGCAGCGTCATGCAGGAGGAAGATTTTTCGACGGCAACAAACAAACCCTTCCTTGCGGCAGTCCCGCAGCAGGCGCAGAGCATTAATTGGGTTTCCTGCAATGCAAGTCGTAATCGAATCTTCCGCCACGGCAAGCATGGCAGATCAGATTGGTGAAGTCGGGCGAGCCAGCGCTGGCAGCTTTCTTCACCGCCAGACTGACAGACTTGAGTCGCGGAGCTACGATTGATGGATCTCCCCACCACTTGCATAAGCGTGCACGCGACCGGGCAACTCTGAGCTTGTTTGGGCAGCGTGTGGGTGTGGTGGAGCTGGAGAGCTTCGAGGTACGGGTAGCTACTGTGGCCTTGTCTGCTAGCCTACCTCCTACGCCACTCAGATGACAGGACGTCAGCTTCAAGCCAACCCCAGCTCCACCTTTGATCGTGCCGGAAGCGCGTTCGGCGCGAAGTTGCGGGACGATTCGGTCGATAGGTGGAGTATTGCTGACTTGGACGACACGCGTGGCTAGGCATTACCGCAAGTGTGACGATGTTTCGGTATAGCTGTGGCATGGTCACTGCAATACGGCCCAATGCAGGTTCACGGTGTTGCACAAGACGCTCAACAACGGAAAGGGGCAGCCTAATGTGTTCACAATGGCGGAAGAGAGACGAAAGCTACAACCGAAGCAGCAAGGCTAGAACGAGTCGATGAGATCAGGTGCGCACGTCGTGGCAAGGGTATGGAGCAGCGTCTCTCCTTTTGCGGCCTCAACTATGTCCCTGGATCTATCAGATGAGTACATACTGACCTAGTGTGACGATCAGACAGTCGTCAAGACAAGACGAAATACCCAGGCTGCAAGCTCGCAAACACCCGATCCGGATCATATCGTTTCAAGGTAGCTAAAAGCTCCGCTGTACTATCAGCTCCATATCCCCCGTAGGGATCCTGCAGCTTTCCGGCATAATTCATATACTCATAGCGGAAGTATACTCCTCTCGACTTTGCTGCGACCGTCAGATTGTTGAGCAGTGCATGGGCGGACGACTCAAGAAAAGCGTCGTCTATTTCGTCTGACCACTTGTACTTGATGTTCAGCACAGTCAGCGGGCCATCGTCCGGTTTGATTGCCGGTACTCACGCCTTAGATATTACTGGCGCCAGCAAAGGCAACGTGTCCTCCGGATTTTACAGCGCAAGGGCACTGAGTACGGCGGATCGTCTTGATAGCATGAGAAACGCCCTCGGCGCAACTAGGAGTGTAAAGGCAGAGGCGATAGGTTTGAGATTGCTGCAGACTCCAGTACTCTTGTCCGGCTGCGTAGACTGTATCGTTGAAATAGTCTACTCGGCCAATGGTTGGGACCCATGACAGCTCATGACACTATTTTGGCAGTCAGTTTATGGCAAGGGCGGGCATCGCTATGTAGCAGTAACTCAAGAGGTCAGAGCCAGTATGGCCTGAGCATGAATTCGACAGAGATAGTGTTCCGGGGGTAGAACAACATACAGCAGTCGCGCAGCCAGAGAAGCTCGCCGTCGCTATGGCGGTGCCTGGAACGAAAAGAGACATGAGCAACCGATGCCAAAGGGCAGACATATCTTCTGCTCCTGGCTTGGAGTCTCGACCAGGATAATGCGTGGGCGTTGTACTGGGTCTGGACGAATATGTGTCTCGATGAAGATGTGTTGGTCAAGGCTACTATAAATTCATGCCGGCGAACAGATGGAAAACGAACGACGTCTAGTTCGGCTACGAGCGCTTCCGTGAGGACCTGTGTTGGCAGCCATTGGCACTTGCAACGCGGTTTGTCGATCGCAGGCCCCACAGGAGCAAGTATATAGTTTTAAGGCGCGTCGAACCAAGCACGGGAGCCATCGGAGGAGTGTCTGTACAACCCTGCCTCTCCGAAATGCATGCCACATTTGCGATCGCAGAAGTAGGAGTCACGGTCGAGCTAAAGATTACAGACACAGCGCCAAGAAGGGGAGTGATGTCTTGGGGAAGCATCAAGCAGGACGTATTCAAGGCGGTTGATTTTGGCCCCGCTGAGTTCACCCTCGGAGCCACGGTGATCCGGACACTAGGGTTAGGGTTTGGGTTAGCTGATCTAAGATGGCGACAACGAGGTCGATGCAAGTGACATGACCGAGATCAAGCTTGAGGGTTCATATTTTCACATGGTGGTTGTCAATTGACCTCGGTGTGGCCTTCAAAACTTGGCTGAACGTCGAGGATGGTCATACAAAACTCGAGAGCTAAACAGTGTCAAATGGACGTCGAACATGATGCAGAAGTAGTATATGAAACAGACCGTTCGCGCCATCGCTAGACAGCCTCATTGGCGTCTTACACGCCACCAACTGTTTCGCGGGGCAAGCAAGCAAGAACACAATCGAGCGAGCGAGTGGAGTCGAGCAAAACGCACAACCTGTATGTAAGCAGCATGGCACGACGTAGGTACACATGATGATAGTGAACGGGATTGACCCTACCACTCGTGCATTGCTAATCTATCAATCATCATACGCCTCCTCGTACTCCTCTCTATACTCCTCTTGAGCCTCCTCCAGATCCTCTCGTGCACTTTCTCGATCACTCTCACTGCTAGCCTCCCGAAGCTCTTCTTGAGCATCTCGAACGTCTTCCTGGGCCTCTTCCACGCTCTCCCGGTCACTGTGGTCCACATAGTCGCCATCTGCATCACGGGTTGGTAATGGAGCTCTGCAGGAGGTGGCTCGGTAGGTGGGTAGCCTTGCTGTGCATAGCCACTTCCACCACCGTAGTATCCGCCTGATTGTTGTGATGCTGCAGAAACGGCGTTGCGGTGGTCATCATCGCCGTCTGTACAATGAATGTCAGCATCAAGGTATGTGAGAGAAGGCCGCGACTTCATGTCAGAACTTACCAAATGCGTTAGCCAACAAGGCCCCGCCAGCCAAGCCAGCGCCGCCAGCAAGGAGCATATTACGCTTCGAATTGTCCTTCTTCACTTCAGCACCAGGCGGAGGATATGCACCAGCACCAGCGTGTCCACCCATAGAGGGGTTATAAGGACCCGGCGCACCATGAGGGTTGTATCCCGGTGCTCCGGCATATCCTCCTTGCTGGTTGTATTGGTGCTGATCATGACCTCCAGCATACCCTCGGTTCGCATCGTGACCCGGCGCACCATATCGCCCGGGTCGGGGTCCTGATGGTGGAAGCGAGAAATGTGATTCGGCCGAGATAGGCGGATCCCACTGTGTACAACCAGTAGCTGTCTCAACGTAGTAGTTCCGTTGACTAGCTTGATCCCACTGCATATGCCAGCCTGGAGGTAGTTTTAGTGGTGCATGTCCTATCTGAGGTAGTGGCGGTGCTTGATATTGTCCACCATATGGCTGCTGGTTGTATTGAGGCTGCTGGCCGTAGGACTGTTGAGTTCCATGCTGTTGTTGGCTATAATCCCTCTGCTGCTCCTGCTGCGGTGGCTTGGCCGGAGTTGACTCCTTCTTGGGATCGTCCGTAAAGCTCGATTTGAGCTCTTCGAACTCTTTGGTGAGCTTCTTGAAGAAAGACATTGCGGATCGATTCTTTCGTTGGGTGTTTCTCCGAGAAAGAGGAAAGATCTGTGGCAGATTTGTACGAGGAGAACACTGTCTGCGTGGAGGAAGTGTTGGGAGGCAAGGAAGCCAAAACTATCAGCGGTTCTCACTGCGGTACAGCTGCCGCCGAATTGCATATGTAGATTGCATATGGGCCCTTGGCAGCGGACTTGCTATGTGCTGTCATGTGCCAAGTCGCCTAGGTATGCAATCCGGAACGCGTGGAGGTATTTGTTCGTCCTCCGCGTCCTGGCAGACATCGTGCCCGTACAAGCGATTACAAGTCGCTTGATGTGCATCCGTTACTGTGTGCTTCATCCGTCCATCGTATGACCTTACTCGCGGCACAGGGGAACGTGCATGGTGTTGTGCAATACTCTGTGGCAACGTCAACGTCAGTTTGCAGACGTGCCTATCACTGCCTCACAGCTAGGCCTGAAGAGCATCCAGATGTTCCGGCATGCTCTGGGGACATAGACGTGTTCCTCACGACAGGGACTGATTATATGTCAACATGTACAATGATCGTGAAGGGATGCTGGAGGCGTGCCGATCAGGTGCGCGCTTGCGCGGCTTGGCGTGCATATTCAGGCTGCACGTGTTCGGCTCGACACTCTGTATAGAACTGATGGCCGAACCATCTGATGTTCCCACACTCTTCTCACTAGAACCACAACCTCAGGAGAGTGGCAGTCGCCCCGAGTATGCCGAAGAAGCGCTCATATGGTCCAGATCTGATCGTAGACTGGCGACGCTGGCGAAGCCATCCTTGTTCCTGAGTTGGCATAAGAGGTCGTAAGACACCTTGCCACCAAGAGTGGCACAAACACATGCTATCACACCTGGATGCTGGGATACGACAATCAGGTTCACAGCGGGGACTCTCCATGGAGGACACACGTTGCAATCCGCCCAGATGTTTCAGATCCTGGTATTGCGGGCAGGCTGTCAAGCATCATTGAGGACGTCAGAGGAATTAAGAGTTGCAGTGGGAGCCATTCGATAGGTATCGAAGATCTCACACGGATAGCGCTTCCTTCATCAGGTACATGGCCTCTGCCTTGACTTCTCGCTCGGATGATAGCCGCGGCTCAAAAGGCACCCTCATGTGTCCTCCACATGCACCTTTATCTGAGTATTTTGACGAATAATCATCTGCTCCGACGCATGTTTCCATCATGCGGTAGAGCGGTCTTCGTTGGTGGCTTCCAGCCATATGTCAAAACCTCTAGTCCGGAGCCAGTATACATGATCTGCCTACTGTTCTCTACCTTTCTGATAGAGGCGAGAAAATCACGCATGCAATCCGGCAATGAGCTTGAATGGCTTAACTTACGTTACTTCTGGTTGGCTAGATCTTTCCAGGGATCAGGAACCGATGCTTGCGGATGGACATTCCGTGGACCAAGTCCGGGCTGGTTCCCCAACTAAAGCTTAGCCGAACTGCAAGTCTGCGGCACAGCAGCCACATTGCCGCATTTCATCTGCTTCGGGGAGCTATCGTACATACCTATGTCCTAGGATACTGGCATCAATTTCTGCGCATGCTATCTTGCCATGCAGGCAATAGTGGCTGGCAGTGCCAAGCATAATCTGAGCTTTCGTTCTCGAGATCCATGACTCTCTCATTGATTAGAATCAACACATCGTCCTTTTCCTCTTCCTTGTAGATTCCTCTGTCATCCTTCTCAACTGCATATAATGGTTGGTGAGCCTTCAATCGCTGTAGCCAGTCGCTGATAAGCTAGAGCAGCTGTCTTTGTAACGTTCGGCTCGACAGTCATATTCAGCTTGATCATCCTCGGCAGCAGCGTCGCTTTCAACATCATACTTTCCATTACAAATGTCGCTCTTGTCGGCTCCAAATCACTTGTATCGGCGTGGTACTCGCAAGACGACTTAAGAAGCTGGTTCCACCAGGACGTTTCGATCTAGGGCGAGCAGGGCCGTGGATAAATGGCGCAGCACTTTGCTGGCTTCTAGTCTTGGAGACCTTCGTAAGTGCAGTGAAGTACGTGCCATTTGCCGTGAGAGCGTCGTTGACGAAAATCTCCCTACGCGAATCTTCCCTGCGGCACCAAATCCAACCGCCGCAACCATGGACTGGTCTTGTGTATTGTTCCGTGGCGTCATGATATTCGCATTCATCTGGTACTTCGTTCGTGGTCGCCACGAGTACGACGGGTAAGGATCAGACCATGTTCGGATGCCGGGCGCTCCCGGATGCTAACTGATGCCAAGCCGGTCGAGTATGTTCGCAAGGATGGCGTGCAGATCCGTCACTAGAGGCGAACGCCACAAGATTTCGGTAGCCAGCTGCGGTCGAGATGTCAAGTCATCCAATTGCTCACGAGGAGGAATAGCTGACCACAAGTCTGCTTTGGGAACGCTCGCTGAGACCGCTGAGGGTCAGTCCATCGCACCCGAGCCCAGCGGATGGTGATCACCACAGACGTGGCCGAAGCGGTGAAGTCTTGAGAGTCGAGCTATGCCATTGTTCAAATGTCACGGCCGCATGACGGCATGACCAGAGACAACTGTAAGGTTGCACAAATGATATATGCCTGGCTCGGCTCGTAAGTCCCCGTGGGCCTGCCAATAGCGATTACACGATCTCCTTCCGCATAAAGGTGTTGTTATCTCCTGGTACGTAATCAGCAAATGGCCCGCAAGGCAGGAATCCTTGTCTTCTGTAGAAGGCTCGCGCTCGTGAGAAGGCTGTCGTCGTTCCAGTCTCCAGGAAGAGGTGCGAGAGTCTAAGCTCTCTGGCATGGTCAACGACACGATGAACCATAGCATCTGCCACCCCACTGCCCCTTCCAGAAGACACAACGTGCATCGACTTGAGTTCACCAGCTGCTTGCGTGATCTGCTTCCCTTTGGTCAAGGTCTTAAGCGCGATGCAGCCCAAGGCAGTCTGTATATCGCGGTCCCAGGCAATGAAGACTTCTATCCCAGGTCTACGCAAAGCCTCAACGTCCAGATTGTAGATCAGGCCACCCGAGGTATTGTTCTCAGGTGCACTACACCATGCTGTATGAAGTCGTAAAAGGTTGAGCACTCGGTCATCGGACAAGTCTGCAGCGCGTATCGTATATGACTGGTGACCCATATGCTGGGTCATCGCGACTCTGGCTCTGATCAGAGAGAGGTGTACTTCTTGATGATGTGTAGAGCCCCATGCTTCAACTGATCATTGACGTAAAATGCTGACTCATAGTCGCCTTCGTCGCGATCCACCCGCGCTAGATCGCGCGGCGTTGCTGTCTCTCCTTTTCCTACCACAACAAATCACTCTTAGGCTATCAGAACAGCATAAATTGGTAGCTGCTGGCCGGTCCACGATTGAAAGATGTGCGATATAGCGTACTGCCCTCATGGCATGACTGCAATATATCAACGGCCAATTATAAGGCGCGGAATGCGGATGCGAAGGACTTCACTCGACTTCTGCCGCGAAGCTCTTGCTAATACTCCAAATTATATCTGTAGGGCTCAATGTGGTCACTTGATCACTTACTATCCTAATATAGTGGGCTCGCATGATCGCTAGGCCACTGGCTGGTCGTTTTCACCATACTTCTACCTCGGGTTTCACGATGTCTATGCGGACAGACCGAAACGAGGAAGCACGACACATAAGCACAAGGTTTACGTGCACTCATCAAGCTTCCAGGCTCTCGGCTTCAATACAATTGCAGATGAATCCCGACAGGCAGAATTGTTCCACATTGTGGTATGGCTTTGTGCCAGCCATTGTGACCGACGCCACGTTCGGTGCGAAGGTGATGCGCCGGTTTCACGGCGCGCATTGCGAGAGTACGATGACAATGATGCCTGAACTCAGCAGTACATTGCCTTGTGTGCTGTCGCTGGACAAGCATAAATGAGGACGTGACTCCCCAGGACGCCCACCTTGCAATTCTCATAGCCAATCTTCGACATTCACAAAAGATGGGGTCCCTCAACACTCTCATCCTTGCAGGCATATTGGCCATCATGAAGGTGGTGGAGGCCGCTCCAGGTCCACTCGTCAGTACATCCTCGATTGTCTCCACAGTCACTCCTCCGCCATCGACGACCACTGCCGCCATCAACCCATCATGCGCCGGACCCTTCCTCCAGTGTGGTGATGGCGGTAACACCGCCGAGAACTATACAGGCCCAACATGCTGTCAGGATGGGTTTCGGTGCGATTTCGAAGATGTCAACCCCGGTTATGCTCAATGCAATCCGATTAGCTCTGCTTCACAATCGTGTCAACAACCTTGGGGAATGTGCGGTGGCCAGGGATGGACCGGTCCAAATTGCTGCGCATATACACCCTGGTGGACATGTGTCTCGGAGAACCTGTATTTCGCAATGTGTCACCCTGCCACCACGCTCCCAACAGCAAGCACTACCCTACCACCTATCACAACGACAAGTACGTCTTCGAGCACAACCTCAATCAGTACGACCTTGTGCCAGGCCAACTACGGCCAGTGTGGAGGCATAGGCTGGACCGGCCCTCTCTGCTGCCAGACATCGCCTGCATGGACCTGCGAATCACAGAACGCTTATCATTCTCAATGCCTGCCGAGTACCGGCAGCGCCACTTCAACCAGCCATTCTTCAAGCTCACCTCCAGTACTCACTTCCTCGAACTCTACCTCAAGCACTTCTACTTCGAAGCCGGCCTCCACTAAACCTACAAGCACTCTCTCGACCTCCAAGACAACTCGTAGCTCCTCGTCATCAGCTCACACATCCACCAGCACTTCTGCAAAATCTTCTTCGAAGAAACCGACAAATACTCCTCCAAAGGTAGGACCTACTCACATTCCCTCCTGATCTGCTCAACAGGCACTTTTTGGCAATGAATGGAGGGCCACAGTAAGAAGGTGTGGGCAAGGTCTGGTATATTCGAGAAGTAAGCAGCCGTCACGACTTTACTGTCGGTGTCTTTGTGGAGGTGTTCGAGACCCTGTTCTTTGATATTTGACATGGGAGATAGCTACAATAGGTCAAAGGGTTCGCCACGAAATCTACTTTTGAGCTAGAGACTGTGAAGATTATGTTCTGCATACCCAATGGTTCTGAACGCAAGTGACCTTCTACAAAGGCATCTTCCTCTTGCTCGCGATACAAAACCAAGCGCTCCCACCCTCGCTATAGTTGCGAGCTATGTGGAGTCGATGCAGCCGGTGCAGCTTTGCTGTCAGCTCGTGCAGCGTTCCCTTCCCCTACGGCACGGTCTGTCGACTTTTGGGCGACGGCGGGCCATGTCGAGATGCCAGCGTGTTCCTTTTGGCCATACGTTGCTTGTAGTACGATATTCTACCAGCGCTGATAGATCGGAACTTCTTGTAGCATCAGCGGACTGTTGTGGGATGGAGTCACCGGTGCAATAGTGGTAGACGACGGCAAGCTCAAGTCTAAGCTGTGTGATGAAATGCGCATGCACAACTTGGAGCGCTATCTGACCTGTCCTTACACAAGTTCCACCTCGCTCGTCTCTGATACATCTTCACATCGCGAGCGCTACTCAACGCCAACCCACAGTGGGAACCCTCACCATCCGCGTGGGAACACAGCAGGTACACCGGACATCAACTCCATGTCCGAACCATCGCTACGCTTCCCAGGCTCGATACAGCAACGGACGTAAGCTCCATTGTCGCACTCGTCGTTGATCTGGACATTGTGTCAGCCGGCCCATCCTCATAAGACTTGTGTAGGAATGGAAAGCTCGACTCACGTCGCAAGAGATATTCTCGCACACACCGCAACTGGCGGTACAGCAGCGGGAGGTCCTTCCTGGACCACAGTTGCAGTTCTGCGGATCTCGGCAGCAGCTGCGCTTGACTTCAGCGACGTCAAGCGTAGGATCACCTCGCACGGCTTCTTCGATGAGGCCAGCGATGGAGAGTGTGGGGAGTATGGCAAGCAGGCCGTATATGAGGGCTTGAGGCTTCATGATGGCCGGGTCTCTTGACCTCTGCTGTACGTATCTTGATCGTATTTGGAAAGGTAAAAGGGAAGTGAAGAGAAAAGGATAGGACATCTGCGCCCTCTCCTACTAGCACATCTCTTCTTATGTACAATTTAGATGTCCCCACCCGTCCCCTCAGGATTTAGACAGCGCAGTCGTTAGCTGTTCTTGGAAACCGGAGAGACTCCTTCGGCTCTGGAGCTTGCAAGCGAGGAGTATGAAGCATATGAACCGTCCCTTAGCTTACGTGTAAGCATGAGCCATTGGACGTCAAGCCTTGCGAGGTGCATGGCGGTGTTCGTATAAATCAGGGATCTGCGGTCGTCTTGCTGTATCACTCGCGTCGCCTTCGCACGCCGACTTACTAACATGATCCTTCGAGCAGGGGTTATCGTATCTCGCCTAGAGGCAGTGGGGTCATGTGCTTCATTGGCAAGTGGGACAGTTGGCGATCCGAATGAGTTATTCGTCGCTATCTAGGAGTCGTGAACGTCAAATCAGCGCTGCCGGTATCGTGGTAGTCTGGCTTCGTGACTATCACTGGTGCGCATGCGCTGCCGGTCGATGTGGTCTCGACCAACGTGCTATCTCGAGGTGTAAGCCAGAAGGTACTCTAGATTCACCTCTCCTATCTCATGATCGTTGACAGCATGGTGCTTTATGCAGGAGGCCTTGCATATCGCCTATATCGGAGCGACGCCGTTGGACTCGTGAAAGAAGAGACGACTAAGTATGATAGAGAGATCTTTCCAGATGGCCGGGGTCGTAAAAGTGCTCCGTCAGGCCATAGCAACTCCGGGCATACAGTTCTCTTCGACCAACGGCAAGCCTCGATGCGACGCACCAAAGCTCACCACACCCTCCACAACCTGATCAAGGGCTCAGCCGACTGACAGCAGCTGGACAGTGTGGTCGAGTATAGTCCTTACTCTCACGCAGTCACGGAATCGGTCTTCAAGGAATAGACAAGTTCAGCTCAGGGCTTTTCCGCAACTTGCTCCGGCACAACAGCTTCCTGACCCTTCTGCTTCTCCTTCTCATCCGCCGTAAGATCGCTCTTCGCCCGATCGATCCTTACAAACCCCAAGAAAATAACGAGCGCCGCCGCACCAGAAGCCATCTCAAACCAAAAAGCATTCTTATAACTCTGTCTCTCCCCCTGCCCAGCAGTCCCCGTAACAACAATATCCGCAAATCCCAACCAAAGCGCAATAGCAAATTGCGGAATCACATTCGCCAGAGCTCCAGCCAAGCCCTGCTGTCGTGCCGGCATACTTGTCGTGAGGAAGACATTCGCGACTGTGAAAATCAGGTCTACGGCGATGGTTGCGCAGATCATGGCGGGAAAGATCCAGGCCCAGTAGCTGGCGTGTTCGGGGACGGTGGCGAAGAGGACAGAGTTGATGATTATGGCAACGCCGGTGATTGCCATGAGAATGACGGGTGGAACGACATGGAGAAGGAGACCGCCGACTGTGGCTAGGATGCAGCCGCCGAGAGCCATGGGGACGTACCATGCTACTGTTAGCATGGGGCTGATGCCGAAGATGTTTTGCATGCTATTGAAAGATTAGTACATTCGGACCCTTCACAGGGAAGTGATAAGCTTACTATAACGTCGCATATAGTAGGAATATCCCAAGAGTACCGTAGGCGAAAAGCAGGCCGATGATGAAAGGGCTCATGCACTTGATCTTGAAGACCTCGAAGGGTAGCAATGGCTGCTCAGACACCCAGCCCTCGACATAGATTGTAGCCGCAAAAGCAGCCACAGCCAGTATAAGAGTGACGTAGATATACGGCGTAGCCCAACCTTGGGGTGCGTGAGCGCTTTGCGTGACGGCGAAGACGAGCAAGATAAGAGCAATAATCGTAGTCGCACTGCCCCACCAATCCATCTTGACACCATTACCTTTGTGCTCCGCATAATCGTTCGGGATAGCAAAGTATGCCACGACAGCCGTACAGCCACACAGCAGACAACCGATCCAGAAGTACCATCTCCAGCCAGCATATTGTGCGCTAACACCAGCGAAGAAGATCCCAACGAAGAAGCCAAACGCCGCCATGGCGCCGTAGATGGAGAAGACCATGTTCTTTCTTGGTCCGGGGCGATACATACTACCCAGTAGGGTCAAGGAGGCAGGGAGGAAAGCGGCCGGGCCCAGGCCTTGTAGGGCGCGGCAGAAATCCAGCATGAGCTCGCTTTGGGAGAAGCCGGCGATGAGGGACCAGACGCAGTACCAGATGCAGCCTGCGATATAGACGTAAAAGCCACCATAGATATCTGCAAGCCGACCGAAAGGTAGGAGGAACGCGGCTAGCGTCAATGAAAAGGCGTTTGCTGGCCATGTTGTAGCGGCGGGTGGTATGTCGAGTTCCCTGACGACGGTCGGGATGAGGACGGTGAAACCTGAGACGAAGTATTCGGACAGAACCTGCGACATGACAATGGAGAAGACGAACCCAGTCTCTCGCCATATCGAGGTGAGCTTGTCTGGTCGTTGACGTCCGAGTCGTTCTACTCGGGCGGCTTCCGTCTCCTCGACTGCCCGGGTATCGTCGTGGTCCATGGTCGTCATGATAGGAGCCCAAGCAATGCAACGATGGAGTCAAGAAGTATGCAGAGTAAGAGAAATGCCACAGACGTTAGGAAATATCCATCTCAATCATAGAAGACATAGGATCAGCAGAAAGATCCCATATATATAGAACCACCCAGCTCTGTTGAAGAACGAAGGGCGTCACATCACATACAAGCAACTTACGAGAAAAAGTCGTCGGCCACCCTCAATGACGACCGCTAAACCTCATGTAAAGTCGTCAGGCCATCATCGTGCCGTAGCCAAGAATGCCGCCGCGAACGCCGAACCCCGTGAAGACTTGAAGCCGGGATGAGTTGTCCAGTAGCCATTACGTTTGCAACATCGATTGTCGTGGAGTAATATGACGCCTCGGCAACAGAAGTCTCCTCACCCATCGTGACGACCCGGCTTGAAGTCGTGACGATCCGAAAAAGGACATCCGAACCGACCTCATCGAAGAAATTCTCGCTTACTAACCTGCCAGATGGCTCAGCACGTGATGAAGCACTCCCGCGCCCCAACCCCAATCCCAGCCTAGCGCCCGCCTCTCCAAAATTTTGTGTGCATATAAGCCCTTCGCACCTCGCGCTCCTCTTTAGAAAATCACATCAGTAGTGACTAACGTCATTAAAATACATCGAGGCTTCGCTACGGCGACATGCTGAGGGTTAGACCAGAAATATGGCTTCCCTTCCGTTCCCGGCCTCGTCGAGAGACGTCTTCGTCCGTCTTTCCTACCAATTGCGCTGGAGGTCACTTTCTCTGTGAGGCGGAGTTGTGGGATGGACGATACATATTTTTCTTTCTTTGTGACGTTGTTCAGGCTTGTATGGGAGTATGCCCCAGCGAGGCGAGGAGAGTTGGCTGAGCTGGTGGACGGTGGCGGCGAGGATAGTTCCGATTCTTCCAACATCTGTAGTTCTGCTGGTGAGTTGCCTGCTCTTGCCTTTTGCCGTGAGGAGACTCTTCATGTGTGTAAGCCGCGACGACAACGCTCAACTCAGCAGCGGACGGGAATATCTTCTCGGCTTCTTATATGCATGTGCGAGCGGCCATGGCCTCTGACACCTCTGCTCCTTAACTGTTGATCGCATTCTCGCAGTGGCAAGTAAAGTACACGGTAGCCCAAAAACCTACACGCGTCTTCCGAGGAGCTTCGTCACACGATATGTATCTCTTGGCATGATATCTTCAGCACGTTCAGCATAATGGCATCACGAGAAGAAAGCGTATGAGAAAGAAGTACACGCCTTATAGCTATGACAAGAGGTAGCACACAGACGAGCACTATGCCCACAAAGGCAGACCACGCTCCTGCTCCTAGCTCCAGCACTTCATAATTCCTCCACCATGCTGCTCCACAACCTCCACTGACTGCCACCACGCTCCTAACGTCTGCTCCCTCCCTGCTCCCAGTCTGGTCAACGGTTATGATGCATCTCGTGTTCTAGCAATGTTTTCGTTCTTTTCGTGAAGTAATGACAAATCGCACAAACCACCTTGCGGACAGTTTGTGCAATTCTTCTCCGCCAGTGTTCGTGATGAGGCAGATAACTTAGTTGTGGCCGGCCTTGCGGAGCGAGTTGCTGAGCCACTCCAGACCCTCGTAGAGACCATCACCGCTGGTGGCACAGGTCGATTGGATGTACTGTGAGAAAGATTCAAGATTAGCACATGAACCACCCGGATGTATTATGACGCAAACTCACCCAAGCACGCTGCCTCAAACTATGCAAGCCCAACTTATCCGTAATCTCCGCCGCATTCATGGCATTGGGCAAATCCTGCTTGTTGGCGAAGACCAGCAACAGCGCATCCCTCAGCTCGTCCTCATTCAGCATCCGCTGCAGCTCCTCGCGGGCCTCGACCACACGGTCGCGATCGTTGCTGTCGACGACGAAGATGATGCCCTGGGTGTTTTGGAAGTAGTGGCGCCAGAGCGGGCGGATCTTGTCTTGCCCGCCGACATCCCACACTGTGAATTGGATGTTTTTGTACTCTACTGTTTCAACGTTGAAGCCTGGATGCCATCATTCTCAGGTTAGCAAGGGCTCGGTTTATTTTTGTACTTTAAGGATTGAGTGTGATGGGAGACTATACGCACCGATAGTTGGGATGGTGGTGACAATCTCGCCCAACTTGAGCTTATACAGAATCGTCGTCTTTCCGGCCGCATCGAGACCGACCATCAGAATGCGCATCTCCTTCTTGCCCCAGAGGCGATCGAACAGCTTCGAGAAGGTGAGACCCATGTTGGCGGTCTTTCTGTGGTGTCGAGTCTGTGTGTGATGGTTGTGTGAGGAAGGACCCAAATCTGTGTCTTTTTGCGCAGGATAACAATTAGCCAAGGCTCATGTGTCTGATGACCGCTCTTGTATATGAATGTGCCTCTGCTATGCTTCTGCCTGGTCTGGTCGGCGAGCGCAAGCTGTTCTTTTTCAATCCCTCATGGACGCTGACCGCTGTCGAACACTGAAAGGCACAAGCACAGGCCTATAACCCTCAACGTCCCGCACCAGGCCGCCACAATCGCATACACGCCTTCAATAGCATTCTACAGGTGGTGATGGCTTACCTGTTAAACACTGGTCCAATGGCTGATGTGTGAGGTGGTGGTGGTATTGGTGGTGGATGCGTGTGTTGGCTGCCACTTGTTGTTGCCGAGTCAAAGGGCAGGCGACGGTGAACGAGTTTCCGCTGTTGCGCTGGACCCTTCTTGGAAGGCGAAATGCCAAGACTTCTGAGAACGGGCAACCCCGAGCCTCAGCGTTGTATTGGTTACGATTTTAGACAACGTGGGTGTCTTGGAGGTTACATGAATGCAGTCTACAAAACCATGAGTAGAGCTGTAACGATCTAGTGTACATGTGTTCGATGGCTTTTGGGGGGCCGGCTAGCGGCGACAATAAGCTTTCTTCTTTGTGCGCGTCACGTGCGCATGCATTTTTGTCAAAGGCTATTAAGTACAGAGCAGATAGCAGCATTATCTACCCATGCATTCACATCCTCAACCCAATGCTGACCCAACCAAGAGTACCGCACCTGAACGCCTCGCTGATTTACAGCACGAAAAGCATACTCACTCCTCATCCTCATCCTCATCCTCATCAACAACCCTCCTCCTCTTCGTCCTCGCCGCCTGAGCAGCCCCTTCATCAACCTCCCCCTCAGCATCAGCATCAGCATCCTCACCCTCACCCTCACCCCCGACCTCCCTCCTATCCCTCTTCGGCGTCCTCTCCCTCTCCCGCTCCCTCTCCCTCACCCGCCCCTCCTCCACAATCCCATCATCCTCATCCTCCTCCTCCTCCCCGTCCCCCTCCACAACCTCCTCCTCATCCGACGGCGCCAAAAAGTCATCCTCCTCATCATACTCATCCTCCTTACTGGTGAAATGCTTGCGGCCGAAATCCTCGTCGTCGGAGTAGATGCTATTCCTTCTCTGTCTGGATTTCTTCGCCCCGCCGCCAGCTTTCCGTCCGCTCCCGCGAGTCGTGCCTATCCCGCCGTCACCGTCATCTTCGAGCATACCTGT
Organism: Recurvomyces mirabilis; assembly: GCF_035927965.1. NCBI lineage: Eukaryota > Fungi > Ascomycota > Dothideomycetes > Mycosphaerellales > Teratosphaeriaceae > Recurvomyces > Recurvomyces mirabilis. The sequence goes on along the minus strand of NW_027041938.1, from coordinate 118,280 downwards.
GCTCAGACCACCTCCGCCGCTGCCACCGTATCGCGAAGCTCGGCCGAGGACTTTAGTACTGCGGTCGGCATCTCGTTCCGCAGCGGCGAGTTTGCGACGAGCAGCGCGATCTTTATCCTTCATGAACTTTTCCGCTGCGAGGCGTTGTTTATCTGGGTCGACGTCAATCATTTCTAGCTCCAAGGGACCTCCAGCTCCGTTGACTTTTGTGGCATTTGCGGCTGTAGCGAGAGCGGCTTGGAGGCGTTCGATGGCGTCGTCTTGAACGGAAGCTGGCTGGCGCATTGACAGGCCGCCTGTGATTTTGTGGGTGACTCGAAGGGTGGATGTTGCTTCGTTGGGGACGACCAGGTATGTGAAGGCTTCTTTGCTGGGATCGTATTTCTCTCCTTGCACTGTTCCATCGCCTTGCCTGCCTCCTTTAGAGCTTGCGGCTTGTATGCTGAGGGGTGTGGGTTTGAGGGGGTTGCGTTGGGGTGGTGCGAGAGAGTTGCCGTCGATTTCGTATTGCACGTTTGGTTGGGAACCCATTTGGAAGGTACAGGAGCCATCAGACCACCGTAGTATTCGAGCGTTCGATTGTATCTTTTTGTGGTCTGACGGTGAATGTCTCCATCGTATTGTTGACAGCGCGGTGTTGTATGCGGAGAAGCTGGTGGAGGCAGGTTTGTTCGAGTGATGTTCGGTCGTCGGAGGCTGGAATCTGTCATGCGACCAAGCTTGTGGTTCGATGGCCATGAAGTCGGGCATTTTGAGGAGGTACATCTCGCCGTCGCTGGGCTCAGGGATGGGTTGTCGAGACATGTCGATGTCCATCATGACTTGCTCGGCTTCCACCAGCGCCTCTTCTGCTGGAGCTTCACCGTCTTCGGCTGCACGGTCGTTGCGGTCCATGTCGTCGCCCGAGTCGAGCTCTTCATCGTCCAATCGTCGCTTCCTATGCCCTGTTAGTTTCGCAACGCTGCATATTCTGCTGATGCAACTCACGGTGCAGTCTCAGGCTCATCGTCGCCAAACAGATCTTCATCTCCGGCATCACCCAGGCCTAAGCCATCGCCGTCCTCATTCTCCGTAGCTGCAGCTTTCCGCCTACCAGTCCCTATCGGATCGTCCTCCAAATCCTCATCGTCGATAAAGTCTGTCGAGTCTACTGCTTTTGACCCGACGGCACTTGTGATCTCGCCGTCGTCCAGGTCGTCGTTACGTCTAGGCGACAACGCAGCATTCGCGCCGACGGCGGCCGCCGAGGCCATGCTGGTGAAGGAGTGTGGCCGACAGAGCTCGAAGGGAGGATGCGCGATGAAACCGGTACCAGTGAAGGCGAAGTCTCGAAAAGGTGGGGTTTATGTAGGAAAGTGTTGTTCTTAGCTGTCGATATCGTGACGAAGCTGTATCTATGAATGAACGACAACATTCGCTCAATATCACGAGCATTCGCGAAAGTCGCCCAAACCTCCAGAGCCGGAACGCGCTAGAGCTTGAGCCGCATCGGATCCGCCGGGATCACCCGCTGTCTTCCGCCCTCCCGCAGACCGCCTCGAGGCACATCCAATGGTAGAAACCCCTAAACGCCTCCTCACCTGCCCGACTCGCATAAGGCCAGGATACGCTTTGGTATAGCCTGAATCTTGTTCCACCTACACCTCCTCGCTCGCTCACGCCTGAGCGACGAAGACTCGGCATGTCGAATTGGATGAGTAACTTGTAAGTATCGAACCCCTTTGGCATATCACAGCGTTGTTGGTTTGGCAATGGAGGATGTTGGCTTTGCGGAGTTCCTATGAGGACTTCGAGGGGCGACTGGCATGCCTTGAGATACCAAGGGGGACTACCGCTACTGGACTTCAAGATGCTGGCTACGATTATCTCGACCATGACGGGAGAGGTCTGAAACCGCCACTGCCTACCTTCGACCATAACCCCACTCACGACCCTGCTGCTGGACCTCGCGATGGGCACGTCGCTACATCAACGCGAATATGAAATGCCCAGCACAACGACCACTTGGACCCTCAAGGTCATACCATCACCGCCGGCCCTCTCGCCTTCACATTGAGGTTTACACGACGTTCCAGGGCTTCACAGCAATGACGTTGGCGTTCACAAGCTCCAGCAACGTTCTTGCCTCTTCTGACCGGGGCACCTTCCCTACAAAAGACCAAATTGGCTCATATCGCGCATGATCTGGACCACGTGCACTCAATTGAGCTTCACTCGTTGAGCTGAGGGAGATGCATTCATTTGCCCCACTCCTCTCTACCTTTCACTCTTCACACCACACCAAGGATCTGGACCCAATGCCGTTCGATAACATGTTTCCACTCGGATGGGATCCACGCCTCAGACCGGAAGACATCACGGAGCAGGAACTGACCTTACTTTCTTTCGGAATGAGCGCCAAAAGCCATGCTGACATTATGCGTGCTCGTAGACGGGCGTTCGCTCAGCGTCCCAACGGCAACGGCCAACCTCGCAACCCAGGCCAGCCTCCAAGCCGCACGAATACTGCGTCACCAACTGCGTACAGCCCCTCAGCTCTTGCGCCACCTTCGATCCCGGCAGCTCCTGCTTCTCCGTCGCTCACCCACAGCATGGCCACGAACGATCAAGCTATGCAGAGGAATGCCAACACGAACCGTATCCCGCTATTCTTCCGCGAAGAGCACTCAGGCTTCATCGTCAAGGGAAATTTCATGACTCTTGCCGCCAAGCCGCACCTGATCGAAGAGGGCGAGTGGATGGCTCATCAGAGTGAGTGACGTCAGCTATCACTATCAAGAGCATTTTAACTGACGTTGTGACTGTCAGTCGTCGAGCAGAACCGCCTGTTGAGTGGCATGGTCAAAACCGTTCAGAGCGAGGACCGTAGCACGGGTCGCCCTGTATGTAACGAGACCGCCTGCCCAACAATGGCCGCCGGCACGTGAGTTGACATGCAGTACACTCCATTCGCTGACCAGATCCAATATTAACCTGGCCTATGCAGCACTACCTACACCTGGATCGACGTCAACCGCAACCCCATCAACCTCCCGGCCGTCACCTACATCAAACACATTCAAACCTGGGTGACCGGCAAAATCCAAGACCAGTCTCTCTTCCCCACCGACAGCTTCGCCAGCGCCCCACCACTCCCCAACGCGGCCCAACTCGCTTCAGACCCGGCTTCCTACCTTGGCAAGACCTCCGGCTTCCCGCAACGCTACGAGATTGAAATCAAGAACATGTACAAGCAGATGTTCCGCTGCTACGCCCACCTCTACTGGCAGCACTGGCTCTTCTTCTGGGATACCAGCAGCCATCGTGATCTGAACACGTGCTTTGTTCACTTCGTCAACGTGGGCAGGATCTATGGGCTGTTCAACGACAAGGATACCGAGCCCATGCAGCCACTCATCGATATTTGGGTGAAGCAGGGTGTTCTTCCTAAGCTTGAGAAGGCTGCTGAGGCTGGTACGCCTACGACTACTGCTGGGAGTGGTGGTGGTGCTATGCCTACCGCTTGATTGTGCTGAAGCACATCGGCATCACGACTTTGTGGCTCATGGGGAGGACGAGGGGGCTAGGATGGTGTGATGATCAAAAACTTCACGGGACCTTGCATTACAAGTGTCTTTGTGCCCATGGCGTTGAGGGAACGTCATGCATAGCGTCGGCGTACGCTCGAAATGAACAAGGCGGCAGTTCACTGGTGATACTGCTGCCGATGCCGTATTATCATGCCTCGTTTATCATTGAACGAAGGTCAATGAAGGTACTATCGTATCGAAAATGAAATGATTGCTCATGCTTGTTCCATCACTTTAGTCATGCTCTCTTCACTGGTGGAACGGTTTTGTACAAGAACGGTTCTTCTATCCTTCTTCTTGCTCTTGACAACGCTGACCTTCAGAAATTCCCCATCTGGCATGCCGAGCCAAAAGGTGCTGTAGGACTCTGGAAAACGACCGACTCGGCGTCGTCGCCTCAACGACCGTGCGTCGTCATGATCGTGGGCCGTAGTGGCTTGACTATGGTATGTTGTAGCCGTGCCCACTCCCTCTTGTGAACGGTCATATTAACGATCGCTGTCCTCTAGTACACATGGACCTTCACTGGCTGGCTCTTCTTCCCGCCGCAAGCTTCAAGGACTTGACCATCTTGCTTGGAAGCATGTGATCGTGCCTTCCTAATGTGGCCGACTACTCTGCGACCAACACTTGGGACGGGGTACGACAGCGACGGCACAGGTCTGCTATCTTCTACTGCCATCAGGGTTCATTGATGCTCGCTGTCATTGACGCTATCCATAACAATGGCCGTTGGCTCAAAAGCACTGCCTCGTGCCTTCCTATCTGGAGAGGCACGGGCAAGATCGGAGATCAAGGTCGATCTTCGCCTCTGGAAGGGTTCAAGGTCACTTCACCGGTGAAGTCTCTGCTTGAGGACATCATACCTTCGAATGCCACATCACTGGGCAGTGGATTTCCTGTTCGAGGCATACTACCTTCGTTCTTCACATCACACGGCTGCTTGGATATATCTACCGGGCTTCGAGACATTCTTCTGCTCTCGTACTTGACGCGACAGTGCAACCGCAGACCTGTATACCAAGAAACAAGAACCGCTCCAAGACTACCACCGTATCGTCAACATGCTTCGCAACAACACTGCCTCCGACATGGCCCGCCGCCCATCCTACACTCAACGCACAAGCAACGCCATGGAGAACCTCATGATCAGCATCAGCGGATCAGCAGGCTTCAACGAAGCAGAAATCCCTGCCGCCATTCATCGTCCACTGACCTTCGGCACGGGAGCCTTCAGCAGACGCATGACGAATCGCTACAACGCCGAACTCGACTATGTCCAGCAGAGACTTGAACAAGGTAAGAACTTATCATATACTCGCACGCACCCTGACATCACTGGCATTGCGGAGTTGGATGGCAAGGAAATTGATGAGGATGGGGGGGAGGTTGTTAGAGATGAGAGAAATGGTGGTGTGAGGGTTTCTGTTGGGAAGGCCAAGGGGAAGAGTGTGGTTGTCAAGAGGAGTCGGGAACAGATTTGTTTGGAGACGGCTAAGGAGATGATGATGCCTACTGTGCCTGAGGATGAGGTGGTTGAGGGGGATGCGGGTATGGTGACGATGGAGAGCGAGCTCGTGCGTCCGAAGGGTAAGCTGTTTGATCCTGAGGCGGAGAGTCTGCGGGAGAAAGGGGCCGATGACCAGAAGTGGCAGCCGAAGTCTACTGTCGATCCCAAGATTTCCAAGAAGAGCGGCATTCAATCCAGTGAGGACGTCCGCCATAACCAGTTGTCCTACGACAAGAATCAGGAGACCATCCGCAAGACCCTCACACCAGGTGTTGCTCGTGGCCCGCCATCCAAGGAGAACAGTCCACTCACCAACGTCACAAACCAGACCAGGATGCACCTGCTCGGCACGAACGACGAGAAGAAGCTCAGCGAGCTCATGCGCATGAAGTCGATCATTCCGAAGTTCAAGGGCTACCCGCAGTATTTCGAAAACAAGAGCAGCGCCAATACCTCTAATGCAGCAACCCAGCAAGATATGCCAAGCCAACGCCTTCGAGAGTCATTCAAACAGTCTTTGAAGAAAGTCACATTCGGCCTGGCTCCCGTGCGTCCTACTGGTAGCAACAGTGTCCCGATCAGGCGAATGGCATCTGGACTCCTGGCAGGCACCAGAACAGCTACTCGCCCATCTCGTTTCGCGGAGAGAGTATCAGCAATCTGTGGCGTCAAGTATGAACCCACCTTGCTCGGTCTACCGTCTGATCTCCGCCAAAAGATCACTGACCAAGTCATTCTCTGCGGCGGTCCAGTCTCGTCTGTTCCTGCGGGCTCTGCGGGTTCTCAGCTACGAAACAGCCTGCGTTGGCTCGTACGAATCGTCTGCTCCGCGGCGAGAGCCTGTTCCGATACTACAGCGCCAACCAGTTCATGCTGGTGAACTCCTGCCTTCTTCGCTCGTCGTCCCGACCGGTTCGTTGGCTGGTGGCTCTGTCCAGAGAAGAGCGGAGTATGCTCCGCCATGTCGAAGTCTCCACTAAGGAGATGTCGTCTACCATCTGTATGATGGCTGGTCTGGGACTCAAAATCGTCCATCGAATCCCGTCGTACAGTTTGGTAGATCTGATGCGAGATGAGCGTGCGTCGGTATGGCTGACTTTCACAGCCACATCCCCGTCGTTCCGGGTCGGTGAGGTGTTACCGCCGGTCTTTGAGACGGCGCCTATCGATCTCTGGGACGGAAGGGATGTGGTTGGGGAGCAGGGAGGAGACCGTGGTCCGGTAGAGGACAAGAGGGCGTCGTTATGGACGACAGGGACGTCGATCTTGGGTGGGGAGGTGGAGGAGTACGACGGTGAGGTCGTGGAGGGCGAGATGATTGTGGCCGGGCGTGGTAAAGTTGTGGATGTTTGAGACGAGATGAGATTACCAAGTTTGTATAATTAGTAATTAATCCATGACTTTTTCCCTCTTCCCACAAACCAATTTTCAGCTGATGTGTGGGCCTCCAGTAGTATGTAATGACAAAACCTATCGGTGGTATTTTGAGAATCACAGGTATATCCCTTCTCACACAACCCGAAATTTCGCTATTGTATCACCCATCAGTAATACAGCATGACGAAGCCCATTAGAGAAACCTCAAGAAAACTGCAATGGATCCCGATTGAGAGCATGGTCCCGGTCACTATCGTATCGCCTAACAGCAATCTAGCCTCATCATGTCCAACGGGGATACTATCGTGGAGAAGGTCCATCTCCCTGGCGTCACACGGCACGCATGTGCCATTGTATGCTCAGCCGTGCCCAAGACGATCAGGTATCGAAGCGGGACGTCGGTACTCAGGTGTCACCGTGGCACACGGGAATGTTTCAAACAATAGTCATGGCGCACGATCTCGGTAAGCTGCTCCATGCAGGTCTCTGCATAAAAGACAAAGCAAACTTCTGTGCTCTTGTGATCATGCGGTCGTACTCGTCGTCTGCGCGGAGTAAAGATGGCGTCTGTTAAGGCCAGAATCGCGATGGTTGAGCGACATATAAGCTTCCGCTTATTTCCACCCAGATGATATGCTGTCAACTCATCAGAACCCTCATTACGATCATGAAGGTTACACTCTTCAGCATCGCATCTGGCCTGCTATTATGTGGAGCAAAGGCTCAGGACTACCTTGACCAATCTCCTGCCTTCTCCCTGGAGCTGCTCTCGGACGACACTGATCTCAATGGCGCCTTTTTGAGTGCATGCCATGTTGGTGCAGCACTAGAACAGCTCTGCATCCTGGGCGGTGACTCAACCAGTCTTCTCGATGCAGAAGTCTTCTCCTTCAACACCTCTAGCTCTGATGATGGCCAGCAAGCGGAGAATCCCGGACTCGTGACATTCAGTCTCCCTTACACGGGCAGCAACGGCAGTGCCACAGGTAAGCCTGATATACACTCGTGTCTCTCTTCCTGATCTGAACTCACACGCGGTAGTCTCTGAGCCTCTTGGTATCTTCCCGAACATCGGCGACATTCTGGCAACGGTTGAACTCACTCCCGGCGGTATTGACGGTTCCAATGGCGGTAGCGTTCTCGCCTTCGATGACGATGAGTTGCTTAATGTTCCATGGAGTACTGCGGCAACTGACAGACCAGCCTTCTTGTACAGCTGGTAGGTCGGAAGATGGTCATGTGCACTGCGACGGCGTTCGATGCTGACTCCCGAGCTCCAGGTACATTTGCAACGCCACACTTACCTTCTATCCTACCCTCTACTGGGTAGTCGGATCGGGCGCTCCAAACGATCCCACGTGCTGCCCAGTAAATGTGACTCGAGTGTGGAACAATTAAGAGTGCTGAGTTTGGACGATGGATATGCGAGTCGGCACAGATTTACGTCTCGGGACTGATGCAATCATCACGCAGCAGGCATAATTACAATGCATCTGTCACGAGGCATGGTAATCCCAAACAGCTAGAGCTAATTTGTACGAGGGAACTATAGTCCTTGTCAGCATAACTGTACTTTCCATGTTCACGACGTTGAAGCAGAGGAGGATAATTGTGCACAGACTGTACAGCAGTGCTCGATGCCTGCACTTAGGTGTAGAGCTCTGTGATTTTCTCTTGTGGCTGGTTAACCGAATTTTCTGGTGGACCTTTTATGCTAGGCCTGTGTACCGTGCCCACGCCTATGCCTGCGGAAAAGCTTGAATGATCTGCCACTAACGCCTGCACTATGCCAGATGAGTCGTATACGTCTGAATAGCAGCGGTACATTGAGTAAAGTGAGCAAACAGAGCTGCAGTTTATGACCGTCCATTCGAACAGCTTTTATACGTCATCTACTCGTCGGCGCCAGTATTAGTTTGTTGTCGCCGTTGCATCTTCTCGATCCTGTCGACCATGTCCTGGATCTTGTATGGTTTGCTCATCACCTACCACAATGTTAGCGTGCTACTCCTATGGGTGGAAGAACGATATTGTTCGAACGTACGTCATCCATGCCAGCGCTCTTCATGTCATTCTGCTGAGTGTCTCGCACATTCGCTGTCACACCTAGGATGGGCACTCGACCAGCCGAGCTGTGCTCCTCAATCTCCCGAATTGCCTTGGTTGCCGCGTTGCCGTCGAGAATTGGCATTTCCTGGTCCATGAGGATTATGTCGAAGGCATTGTGCTCCTGCTGTGGCTCCTCCATATGCTTTCTTACAGCATCAACTGCCTCTTGACCATTGTCGGCAGTAGTGACAACGTAGCCTTTGGCCTTCAACTTACGAAACACTATTCTTTGGTTTATCACGTTGTCTTCTACTAGGAGAACGTGGCCCTTCGTGCTATCGGTCTCAGAGGAGCTACCATCTGCCTTGTCGCTGGACTCTTGCTGTTTCGTGCCGGCTTCCTCGGATTCCTGCTTAGTCCGTGTCGTGGGCCGTTGGCTAGAAGTCTTGTCTCGCTCGGCAGATGGTTCTGCCTCTCGGCCGCTACGACTCTTCTGCGTCTGGGTCTGCGTCTGCGTCACCAATCGTTCTAGCTGCTTACCTCGGTGTTCGGGCTTGCTCTTTGAAAAGAGTGGAGTATCCCGAGCCTCCACAATGGGAGGATTCTTCACACTCTCGGGAAGTTCGGCCTCGTCGACGTTGGTACTGGCATCGGCGCCTTGTTCTTCTGCAAACTTTCGTAGTTCCTCTTTGTTCTCTGCGTCTTCTGCAGCTCGGCCCTCGTCGTCTCCAGGCGGGCCAGAGCGCTTGATCTTGAAGAAAAATCCGAAAGTACTGCCGTCGCCTTCTGTTGAGCTTACACCAATCTCCCCACCGTGAAGGTGGCAAAGCTTGCGACTAATATTGAGCCCTAGTCCCGAGCCTCCGTATTTGCTGTCAGTCTTGGGCGTTGCTTGGCGGAAGCGTTCGAACAACCGTTTCTGGCCATCCTCGCTGATGCCGATACCGCTATCTTTGCATGCTACGAGTAAGTATATGGTCTCACCTTCACCCCACTCGGGCTTGTTCGTGTTGTCCATCTTCGCCGCCACACTATCAGTGCCGAAGAAGACAACGTTCGGTGGATAGCTATCAGGGCGCTCGCGACTTGCGCCTACACTCACGGTAATCTTCTTCGTGTTCCTAACCTTGGCACTGGCAGTGAATTTGATAGCGTTGGTAATGAGGTTGACGAGAACTTGACCCATGCGGGCTAGATCTGCCAGCACCCAGTCAATCTCGATATCGGCGTAGCTGATATCGAGGCGAAAGCCAAAGTCAATGTGCTGCTTTCGAAACTCTGGCTGGAACATCTTGAGCGTGTTGGCCAGGTCCGTCCGCGGCTGGCTGGGCTTGGGAGACAGCGTCAGCATAGAGGCGTCCAGTTTCGAAAAGGACAGCACATCATCCACGATGTTTCGTTGATGCTGTATGCATAGGTTAATCGTCTCTACCGACTCCTGGATTGCGGCGAGGTCGATGTTACTTTCATCACTGATAGCCTCATCAATATCTTCCGAGCAATGCAGTACAGCGGATAGCGGGTTGCGAATCTCGTGTGAGATCATGTCGATGAAACGTTCCTGCTGCTCACGCCTTTCCTTCGCTTCCTTCGCTGCGTGTCTTTCCGATATTTCGGCGCCTTTCTCGGAGCTTATGTCGACAATACTGCATATGAAACCACCTCTTTCTTGTAGGCTGACATACTCGAGATTTTCATCTCCCAGCGGCGTCAGGAGCAATAATCGCCACGGATGTTCTGCACCGAGAGCACGGAACTCAGTCCGCGACTGCTTGCCACTGCGAAAAGACTGGTGATACGCATCCATTACTCGGACGTAATCGTCGGGATGGATGCTTTGCGGCCAGGCCATGAAGCTTTTGTCCTCCCCTTCATGGGTGGTGAGCTGCCAGAAGTTCTGATTCACGAAAACGGCCTGCGCTCTGTGATCCAGCACTGCAAGTCCAGACGGGATCATATCGGCGAAACGTTGGAAGAAAGGATGCTCATCCAGTGGACCTCTGCTTTCTATCTGGCCCAACCGACTGAGATCCAGATCTCCTGAGCTTGGACCACCACTGGGCGAAGACGACTGCTGCCAATCTCCCACGTTACTGGTATGTCCATTTCTCTGATCTTTGCTGCCGTCAGGCGCCACCGACCGAGGAGTCAGTTGTGCCAGCAGGCCAACAACGCCGCCGTCGCCGAAAAGTGGACTGATCAATACCACATATTGGTCATCATTGTCACCAGCTTCTGTCCTGAGAAGAAGCCTACTGTGGATCTGCTTCGGTTCGCCACCATGCAGCGTCGCGGAAAGAGCTGCAGAAGCATCGGCGTTGAGTGAGTCTCGCTGGATCTGCCCTTGTTCGGACTTGACACCAGCCTCTTGCCATGATCGGTTATGAAGCATTATGAGGTCCGTTCCCCAATAGATGGCCGCCGGATATCGAAAGGATGTCAGTGTCCGCACGTACGACTGGAGAACCGTGGGCCACTCGTGCGGCAGTCCCAGACGGCTCTCCTTCCAGATATCATCACTGCCAGGGAGGGCTCGGTCATGACCAGCATGAGTCTTCCATTTGAATTGTGGACGAAGCTTCTCGGGATTGAGTTCTGCTTCGGAATCTGGTTTCATCGCCGCCAGAAATCCTGGTGGAAAGCTTGCGTCGTTGTTGCTGCTGTCTCGGTGGAAGATATCTTGCCGACTCGGGTCCCGGGACAGCATCTTCGACATCTCATCTCGCGTTGTAGGCTTTTTGTCGTAGCCATTAGATTCTTGTTGGTCCTGTTCACGCGGGTCAAGGTCCGAAGGCTTTTCGCCACCATCAGAGGAAGACATGAACAGGTGCAAATACGACTAGGTCGATGCTGCAGTCATGATGACACCCTGCGACACGATTCCTTCATGCTTGTGCGAATTGAGTCTGGAAGTTATCGTGACGCGCTGCAAGGTGGCGGGTTCGTCCGTTGAACAGAAGTTGTGGCCGAATAAGGAAGAAGCCGCTCACGACTAACATCTCTCTGCGGGCGCGTGACAAGGTCCTTACGCAAAATCATGCCGGTGCTCCCAAATGATAACACGCAGAGCTGCGTAGGCGTTGTAGACGTGTGGAGAAAGCGTATGTTCACCCCGCCCCACACAGCGCATGATTAAGCACGCCTTCAGAATACTGCTTCAAGTCCAGCATCAAGACAACGTAAGCAGGACTACCAAATTAGATTTCAGAAGCTTCCGCAGATGACCCTTTCGTTTGGCCGACTCCACTAGCTGCAATGTCATAGAACCTCTACTGGAGCATCGGCCGTACGCGAGGCACCACGCCAAACCCGACACACATGAGATAGACATCTTCGCCGCGGGCTGTCCTCCATCAAGTCTATCGGCCACGAGATCGCATGGAGCTGTGATAGGTCCATGGTCAAAGTCTAGGCGCTCACGTGCCTGTTTGCTCTGGTTGCTATCGGTGAGTGCCGCATGCCCTTCCACATTCCAATCGCCTTGCCGACAAGATTGTCAACAACCCTCTTCTGCAGCCCGCGAACGCGCCGTAAGTATGTCCATCTGTCCGCCAAGCGCTCATCTATCGGACATCCATCAAGAATACTCCTGTTGCGCAACTCTCCCAAGTATTACCCACCCCTGCCGCTCGTTTGCAATACGCCAAACCTTATCATGCGGCTCGTGGTGCTCATCGCCTTGATGGCCGCTTCTTATGCATCTGCAGCTGGTCCTCGAGTCGGTAGACGATCCGAACGCCAGAACGCGAAGTTGGCTCGGGATATGGCTGGATGGCTAGGTGCGCACGATCAAGTCAAGCCGGCTGAGCACCTTGGACACATCCCTGCGGCAATCAATCGCGAGCCAATCCACCAAGCACAGGCCAAGCCAGCGGCAGTGTCAGCGAATGCTCATCAGGCCGTGCCAAAAGCGAAACCTGGAGCTGCTCCCGCTGCCAAACACCAACCAGTCCAGCACAAAGCTCCGGGTGTTGTAGCATTGCCTGCGGCAGGCATCAACAGAGAGCCAGCGAACGCTATGCCCGCCTCGCACAACGCAGCAGCCATAAAGCCCGAAGCACTGATATACGAGGCAGCCGCTTTGAAGCAAGCGTTGGAGGTCTTTGCCATGGACGAGATCGAGGCCGGCTTCCAAGCCATTCCAGACGTTCCAGAGGCCGCCGCTTCTCCAGCATCTCAGGCATCGAGCGATAACGCCGCACAACAGCCACAAGCCAAACCAGTAGCGAATAACGCGAATGCAGCAAAGGCACAACCCGCTGCAGCTCATGTCGCGGGCGTGCCGGCTCAGAATCAAGCGGTAGCTTTGCCGGCGGCAGCTCACTTGGTGCAACCAGTCGAACGCCCTGTGAGTGGCTCGTCTTGTCCGGCATACACCACTGTCACCGCTACTGCGTCCACTCCGACAATTACTGTCACCGCCTACTACACTACAACCATAACTACCACTACCACGTCCTCAAGTCCTACGATAACCAGCGCGCCAACGTCAAGTACGGCGTACACTACTTCGGTGGCTACTTCAGCTTGCACGGGTACCAACGCCATATGTCCTTGCGCTGCGGGCTACCAGTGCATGTACATCTCACCTTGCGAATGGGAGTGTTTGCCGATGTCTGCTACTTCGACTGCTACTATGTGATGGACTCTTGCAGATCGATTGAGTTCGTGCTACGATATGTCATGTTCAGGATACAATTGAGCGAGTAATTCCCGCGCGAATATCATTGTGTGGTAGATATAACACAACCATTTATCAGTCATGCCACTAGCCAGCATCTTGTGATTTGCCTCGCTACAAGTCACGCTGTCTGCTGATGATGACCGTTCCGTTGGTCGCAGCCCTGCCAGTGCAAGACTCTAGGACCTCAATATTCGTGGCCGTTACTCGTTATCGAAGGAAACTTCCCTGCTCCAACCAAGCCATTCCTGAGCCTTGGACCTACCTATGTTCTGCGGCGCGTATGGTGTGGTCTGTGCGCGCAAATAGCGCATATCGATACCAGCGCGACCTGCCAGGCTTGCATTGTATTTCTTCGCCATTCACTCATGCTAGCTTTAAGTCTACACCGCCATGGCTGTCTGAAGCCTTCCCTTCACTGGCAAGCTTTCCTCTCGCCTCAACGCCACGAACGCTCAGCACGACAAGGCATTATCATCCTTACATCCTGGGTCATACCATCATGCAATCTCGCCGATCTTGCTCAGACCCTTCAAGCTGCCCAAGCTCAATGCCAGTCCTTGGCTGCGACTCCGTATCCGCATGAATCCAGTCACAGGGCCATTCTCGCCTTCCTTTTCAACGCTCAAGTTCGCCAAAGCATCCTCACCTGTTTTGACAAGTCAGTGAGAGTTTCATCACAAACCACCACGAGCAAGGCTCGGCCGATGGCAGCAAGCCACTTTACAAGCACGGTGGTCTCAGTCGAGGGATTAGACTCACCAAAAACACTCCTCGCATAAAGATTAGCCGACAAAAACTGACACTCCCCACCCAAACTCGCCTCAGGCGTAAGACAACTCATATTGGTAACCTTCATCAACCCCTGCAAGAACTCCCTCAAACCCTTGCCCTTACCCATCTTCGCATTAATATTCACCTTATTCTCCCACTCAAACTCCGTCCACATAGTCCTAAACTGCGTCTCGGTACATTGCGCCGGCTGGATGTAATCCATGATGTCCACGTGCACGTCATTGAGGATGACGACCTGGCTATCTGTGCTGCTGGGACCATCGTATACGACATTGCCAAAGATGACGCCGGTATCGGTGCTGGATACTTTGATGGTGGCTTGTACGTTCAGGAAATCTAGAGCGCCGAGATTTTGGGTGGTGGGGCGCTCAACCACCTTCAGATCCCCAAGAGTGGCGAACTCGACGGAGAGATTCTGGAGTGTGTCGCGGGTTTGGTTGACGAGGAGGACGTCGAGGATGATGTCGAACTGGTGAACTTGGACGTAGGCTTCGGCGTAGACGGGGTCGGAGAAGCCGGTCAGTTGGACGACACGACTGAGTTTTGAGGTGAGGTCTTCGGTTGCTGAGTCGCCGCCCGTGGCTTTCTCAAGATCCATTTCTACTTCTTCTGCACCTTCGATGGCGTTCTTGGGTTTCAGTTGGCGGATCGATATCACATCGTCGACTTGGATGGCAGACTTCGCTTTCATCACGTCCTCCTTCTCCTTTCGTTTCCGCTCTTCCACTTGTACCATGTCCCGGAAAGCTTTCCTCGTGTCGTCCAAGAACGCTATCTCAAGATCCTTCTTCTGTGCGAATTCTGCCAATGATCGTACGCAAGACATGATGCGGTCAACGCTGTCTTCATCTATTGGCGCCTTGACGAACTGACTCTGACCAGCACGGATGATGGAAATCATGATCAGCATAGCCTCTGCTCTCAACGCATTCGTCCGCGCAGAGTCACTAGAGATCTCGGAATGTCGCATGACGAGCTTGGTGAGCGTGGATGAGAGTACAGTCGCAAGATAGAAGTCGCCGTCAAGTATCAGCTGCCTAAGTGGTGGCTTCTGCGCCGCCTTCACAGCATCAAGCTTTGCCTTGGCGCTCGCGGTGGATGTGAGTGCCGATTCGGTGGCGTATGTACCATCAGCCAGTATCTTTCGGCTGCCTGTAGGCTGGCTGGGCTTCGAATGGCCGTTAGTCTGCGCAGCGGAGTCCAAGAGATCTGTCGACTCGCCATCGGGCTGCTCTTCTAGCAATCGTGCCTCGCTAGCGACAATGGGAATCTCGCCAAGACTGGCTCGAACGCGCTTCCACGCATCTCGAATATCCTGCTCCTCTAACGAGTACTCACCAATGATCCACAATGCGCCTCGATAGACCTTACCAGCACGGACTTCGCCCAGCGTCTCCACTAATCGAGCAATAATGCTGGATCGCATCTTCGGGAAGCGCTCGACCACTTCTTTGACGAAGCTGATCACGTCAACTGCGGAGGCATTGTTGAAGTCGCTGATGAAGTCCATGAGCAGACCGACCACACTCTGCGCGATCTCCGAGAACTTGATGGCGCATTGATGAATAGAGTGGATGAGTAAAGATCGGTATTCGTTGTTCTTCTCGTAGGACTGCTCGTCCACAGTCTTTCCGAGCTCCTTCTTGAGCAGCATGACAACCTCTTCCACATTCTTCGAGGACACCATGTCCATCGCAAGCTCAAGAGCTTTTCTTCGCACGTCCAGATCGGGTGACGATAGAACGCGCAAAATTTCCATGGTCAGATCGTCCAGCACGCCTTCATTTGCTTGCCGTAGCTGGTTGACCTTCTCCAGCACGATAAGCTTAACATTGTTGTCCGACTCTTTGATGCTGAGTTCGATGAACTTTGATGCCGCTGCCTTGACTGCAACAGGGTTGTTCGTGAGTGATGTAAGACTGCTTGCCGCCTCGTATACAACCGTGCTGTCTTTGGCCTCCAGCAGGTCGAAGATGAGCCGTAAATATCGTGCCTTGTTCTGCTGGTTCTGTATCGCATCTTTCCTGATGAACTCCAGCTCCACCAGCTGCAGAAGCTCGCTTGCGTTGGGTATGCCCTCAAACACTCCTGACAAGTACTCCAGCGACTTCTCATGGCTGATGGTCATCAGAGCAGCAAAAGCGTTGCGCTTGCATGTATTATCACTCTCTGACTCGAGGAAGTTCTGAAGAAGCTCCGGCGCATCCGGCATGAGCTGCTCAGAGTGCTGGTAGATGCTGGCAATGGCGAAGACTGCATTCTTCCTGACATAGCTATGTCTGTGCTCCAAACAAGCTCTTGCCGGTGCCAGGAGAGGCTCAATCAACTCCGGCTCTCGCAGCTTGCATAGAAAGCGAAGTGTGTTGCCTCGAATGTACTCATTGGCGTGCTGCAGATCCATTCGAATACCGTTACACACCAAAATCATCTCCTGCTTAAGCTTGCCACTGCTGTCTAGCTTCGGACAGACCTCGTAGTATAAGTATAGCAACTTCTTCAACTGCTTGCTCTTGCTGGGCATGACGAAGCGGATGATGTGCATGAGGAGGTTCGGCATGGGGTCTCCGTTGAGCATGATGGTGAGGATGCGCTTCATCGTCTCCACTTTAGTGTCATCGGATCCCTTCTCCAATTGTGTTCGTAGGTCCTGGAGGGAGGGTGTGTCGGCGAGGTTGTCCTGGTGGACGAGGGAGTATGAGCTCTCTAAAAAGGTCGCCATGATGGGCAGGTCGTGCCTGTAGCTGGTTCAATATGTGGTGTTATGGCTGGCCAAATCGAGCCTGTCTTCCTTGCGGGCTAGTACTATTTTATTGTCGAAGCCAGCCCGCTCCTGCTATCCTAAAGTGAAGCTCTCCTAGGGTTGAGCGGCACGTGACAAGATGTCTCGATATGCCTTGTTGGGAAGTAACAGATCTCAATCAAGGTGAATGCTGGCTTGTTTGTAAGGCGGGTTGTCGTGTTGTCAGTCTACAGCATTGGCGTCGTCTCGGTACAGCTGTTGTTCCTCCTTCCCTCAGAAATTCCGGGTCCAAGTCTTGGCATAAATTGCCCGCCATCAGCCCTGCATCGAAGCAGACTTCACCTCCAAACATAGCAATCTCTAGCTTGAGCAGTGACGAGTATGGCGGCAACAAGTGAGCCTTTCTACGTGCGATACTAGTAAGTGAAGATCATGCCCCGGAAATCCATCTACCACGAGCATCATGTGCCATTCTACTTGTGGAGCACTCTCCTGTAGTGATATACCAGGAGCCACTGGACTGACATGACAACAGCTCCGGCCACTCAGGTCGCTTCGGACACGAATTCTTGGGTATGTCCTATACTCATATTGAGCACATCTACCACCCCTGACCACCACCCAGAGTTTGACTTCCGTGTTGTTGGCGATGGCCGCTCAGCTATTGCCCGCTATGCCAATAATAGCAACTACCGCAACGACTCGCTGATCCGTAAAGAGAGTATGCAGTCTCCTCATGACATCCCTCTCCTAGTCGGCTAACCCTTATTGCAGTGTGCGTGAGCTCGTTGATGGTGCAGGAGATCAGACGCATCATCAAGGATAGCGAGGTTCTGAAGTACGTTTCGCCTCCCATCATGGACTTTGCCTATCACACGGCTGACAGTCTTACAGAGAAGACGATACCAAATGGCCACAGAAGAACAAGGACGGGCGACAGGAGCTTGAGATCAGGCTGGGCAGCGAGCACATCTCGTTTGAGGTAAGCTTTTGCAGCCTTGGCTTGAGACCATATGCTGATCGAGACCACTGTCATAGACTTCCAAGATTGGCTCTCTGGTTGATGTCAACGAGTCCGAAGACCCAGAAGGTCTACGCGTCTTCTATTATTTGGTGCAGGACTTGAAGGCCCTCGTCTTCTCCCTCATATCTCTCCACTTCAAGGCATGTCCAAATCTCACGTTCTTCTTCAGAATCAACTGACATGTAGTTACAGATCAAGCCCATCTGAGGGAAGTATGCGGAGATAGCCATCCAATGATTGGCAGCGGAAGCATACCATGCAAAAAGGGTTTGTATTGCCCGCTGTGCTAGCAAGGCAACAGACCGAGTCAAAACGATAGCAGAGCCGATGGGAGCCGTGGCCAATGCATAGCGCTATGGGCTCCTTCGTAGAACAATGAAGCCCGAGGTCAGTATCCTACTCCTTCGTACATCGCGGGACCTATGCTGACATGCACAAAGTGAAACAAAATGTATGCGAGTGCGCCGACTTAACAAGTGCTTAATGATTCAAGTCGACCCATTGGTTCCAACTTCTACACGTATTCCAATGATGGGACTGGCGACTTGAATGACTACCCAGATCGGCGTCACATGTCTCAGGAGTGAGTACTGCTAGGCTAAGAAGAACTTTGTCCAACTCGAGGCCGGCTTCTCGTTCGTGCCTGCAACTTTCAATCTCTTCTAAGCTACTCATTGTGGGTCGATATGCGTGTTTTAGCCGCACAGACCACTTTGAGACAAACAAAACATGCAACCCACCCACTAAGTGCACCAGCTTCAAACGATGAGCACCGTACAGAAGTCCGCTTCAACATATACGACTCTAGACACTACAGTGTGCACTGATTACGACCGCCGCAGCCATGGACCCCAACGAGCTCGCACAAATGGCCAGCATGTTCGGCAACTTTATCATGCTGAATGAGGCCGGAGATGTTGAAACCTGGATTTGTGACCCCAGCGAAGCAGCTGTCCGGGCAGCGTTTATGAGGAGAGAGCAGAATACGTAACGCCGCACCTTTGAGAACTCGGGCCGTTTGCTCGAAGCAATGGGGAGCCGCGACGAGGAGTCTCGAGCTACCACGGTATCTTAGGTGCCCGGTGGGCTCCAGTATGGTACGCCACCGTACGGGCTAGGCGAGAGCTGTGCTTCCAGGTTGGTGCAAGGTTGTTACCCACCCACGTGAGGTTGGTGATGAGAGGCGGATAAACGCCGGCGGGAATGCCAAAGAGGAAAGCGTATGTAAGACCCGGATACTTTGGATGAGGAATGGCCAGCAAAGCGACGAAGCAGCAGATGGCGATGCTGTAAGGTCCCACGATGAACGGCCATCGGATATGCTTCTTGTCTGCCATCCAGCTAAAGAAGACCGTTGAGGCCGCACCAAGCAGATAGATTGGCACGGTGAGAAGCTGAGCCTGTCAGGTCTTGTACCCAAGCTCCTGAATGATCGAAGGTGCCGAGAAGGTGAAGCCATAGAGACAGATACTGTTGGCCCAAGTAGATAACGACCGCGACATAGATCTTCCATTCAGTCAGAGCGTCTTTGAGGTATCGCCACTGGAAGCCGTCGTGGGTATTGTTGCGACCAGCTCGTGATCCAGTATCCTGCATCACGCGACGCTCGATCACGGCCTTTTCCTCGATAGTCAAAAAGGACGCAGTGGCGGGAGAGTCGGGCAGTGTCCAGTGTAGTGTGCAACCGATCAAAACAGTAATGATGCCTTCGAGGATGAAGCTGATCATGATCAATAATGTATCTAGAGTCGATATGAATTTGTGACAAGACTCACATCCACCGCCAGCCCTCAAGACCGCCAATGCCATCCATGAACTCGGTACCAAAAGCGAGAAGACCACTGAAAGCTCCAGCGAGCGATGCTGCGCTGAAGAAGCAAGCGAGTCGTATCTGGACTTCAAAGCGACAACACCATGTCGTGGGCAGATATGATGCAGCTGGGAAGAAGCCCGACTCGGTGACCTGATGATCTTGTCAGCATTGTTGTGTGAGCTGAAGGGGGCAAATTCACTTACTCCTAGCAGGATACGAGTGACGAGTAGTTGATCGTAGGTCTTGACAATCCCTTGACAAGTCATGACAACTCCCCACAAGATCATGAGAATCATCTGGTAGCCGTGTTAGAAGGCATGCGATCAAAGTTTCTCTCAATGTGTAGAGCCTCACGATCCACGAAGATGGCTTCATGAGCTTCAGGATGACGTTTGGGAACTTCGAGCGTCGCGTAGGGGAAGAAGAACACAGTCAAGGCCATGTTATACTGCTTTCCGGTCGTCTTGAGTTTCTTAACCATGCCGGCGATCTTGGCATTTCCAATGTTGCCTCTGTCCATGAAGGCAAGAAGATAGAGGATGGTGAGCATGGGGACAAGACGGAATACGACGTTGCGAAGGATCCTTGTGATCTCGGAAATTGATCGGACTCGTCAAGACCGCCATGGACGGCTTCGATGGCTCTCTCGAGCGTTGGCGTTAATTCAAGATGGTTGGCCTCACCAACCTTCTCGATGACGGAAATAGTGAGATGGTGTGAACGATGCAGACGGTCAATCCAATACAACGCGGAACAGCTGATGGACAGCTGTACACAGCCGTCACGGAGGTCAAGATATATCTGCGATTGCGGGTATAATACTCACGCCGCTGGATGGTATTACCATAATCGCGATCTGGCTCGCAATCGTTAAAGTTCGAAAGGCTCGTGAGCAGTTTGACGCCTAGTCCGCGTGACTTTGTGGGGCTCCGCATTGAAGTGTGCACAGGTCAAAACCAAAGTCTTGGCCAGACGCCTCTAAACACGGGCTGGTCATGCACATACTCACATACCACAAGTCAGCCAAACTCTGCTATAATCTTGTGTCGTATAAAGAGCTAGTCCAACTGCATTTCCGGCAGTGACAATCGATAAGATTCAAAGGATGCATGCAGCTTGCTGTAGCTCAGCTAAAGGCGCCATATGAAGACTGAGAGCTCGATTCAGTACGGCTGAGGTGAAGGCATCGCCTAGAAACCAGGCACCATCGAGGTAGGCATCTAAGGCCGATAGTTCCATGAGCTACTGAAAGACCAGCTTCAACGACGTGCCATGCTTCTTCACGGATGTCCTACCTCAACCAGTTCTTGTCCTCATCTTCGATGGATATCTGTGTCTTTGGTTAGATACTGCTCAATCAGGTGGCGATGTAGCGAAGCATGAGCAGGGATGTGACTGTCAGTTCTCCAAGATGGAATGTATCGTCAAAGAGTGATCTCGGTAAGAACACAGCGAAATAATTTTGCTCATCAATGTGTCATGTGCAGATGGTGTAGCGAAGGGATGCTTACGCTGTATATCCGGGGGTGCTCGCGAGTACTCGAAGCATAGCTCGAGGTGCGATAGTTGCGACGAATCTAGGCCGATGGATTAGCTATTCGCGCGCGAGATTGTTCGAACGTTGTGCGTGTGGAATGGCAGGAAGCTGCTACAATCAGGCTCATCTTCAAGTTTTGGTCAGCCTTCAGCTTTGTATGCTCATTTCAAATCCATGTACTCACTAAATCAGAATTTTCAGTGTTTAATGCTCATATCGACAGTCTTGTAGACCATCGATCAAACAGTGTGAATAGTGTTCATCATTGCAAAGCTGTGCCTGAGGAAGAAATGCTAGGATATGTACCGTACCTAGCACAACATAGTCAGCACGTGTTGCAACGAGAACCTGAAACAAGAGATGTTGGCAGAGGCGTGGATCAGTTGACGCTTTCTCAACAAGCAGCTCCTCGCCCAAACAACCTCGGGGTTTGTACGCCCACGATTTTGGTGGTTGGCAGGCGAGAAGTGCAGTCTGTCCGCCCGTTGCGTTTTGAAGGGCTCATCATGCAAGGGCCGTGAAATGGAGGAGTGGATGTGCCATACCTGAGATCATGTCAGCCCTGCTTCCGTGATGATACATTCGAGCAATGATGTGAAGATGTATGAAGGTCATACAAGGCTGAAACTATTATTGACAATATCCACATATGGTGATTAGGTCCGAGGAATGCCATTCTTGTCACATTATAATCATATGAAGGGAGAGAGAAAGTAGTAAGTGCCAACGTACCTTTTAATCATTCATCTGTGCTCATCCTTCGGTGACCTGCTCAGCCCGGGAATTGGAGCAAGAGTCGCACTTGTGACTGGTGAGTGTCAGGTCGTGCCCGACTAGGCTTTGAGATGGTCAGTAAGAGCTCGAGATCGTGAGTGATGCAGTAGCTGGGTCGTGAAGTTCATGATATCAGAGTAATTCTAGAGTTTGAGTAGTCCTGCATGACGCTATAGGATTTGGATTGTTCGTGTATAAAGCATCCTTCGGAGATCTCTGGGCATGGGTGTGGTGCATACCTATAAATGTGTGGCCAGTAGGTAGGTGTCGAAGAAAAGGACATGGCCTGGTGCTCATGTCCTCGGGTGTGATCATCATTCCGGCGCGGTCCATCGTGCTGACTGCATATTCGAGCAGCTACACATGTTCGAGGAAGCGTCGCTGGCAACGCTGTGTCTGTCGAAAGTGCAAGACGTTGCCGATGTTATCGCTGGAGAAAACGAAAAGCTTCAAGCAGCACAAGATGGAATTTCTGCTGCGGCTCGTGCTTTTTGCGGCGCTTCGGGGATGCTTTTATGCGATAATGCCTGAGGTTGAACACAGCGGAAACCCTTTCCTGGACTTGCCGATATTGCCATGTCCTTACCAACCAACATTATTCAATGGAATAAGAAGGCGGGATTGATGCGCACCGCCGCTAGAGCAAGAATCATAAAGGTAGGTCGACTGACTCTTACCGTCAAACTCACTGACATGATCGGCGACACAATTCACAAGCAAGATTACGAAGAGCAAAAATGCCTCATCATGAAGAAAAACCCAACTTTTCCGCCCCGTCAGGAATCCATGATTTTGCCGCCCTCCTGTTCGACATGGACGGCACTATCATCGACTCCACGGACGCTATCGTGAAGTACTGGCATGCTCTAGGCAGAGAGATCGGTGTACCGGGTGAACAGATCCTGGAGACGTCTCATGGCCGAAGGACGATCGATGTACTTGGACTTCTCGCACCACAAAAAGCCAATTGGGACTTCGTGTGCAAAGCCGAAGGTCAGGTCCCGATCCAGTACGGTAAGGATGCCGTCGAGGTCCCTGGAAGTCGGAGTCTGCTAGAGAAGCTCGAGGCAGCTGGTGCACAATGGGCGATCGTGACGAGTGGAACGAGACCATTGGTCACTGGATGGTTGGACGTGATGAAGCTTGCGCATCCGCAGTACCTTGTCACGGCCGAAGAAGTGAAGAATGGCAAGCCAGATCCTGCCTGCTACAGATTAGGTGCCAAGCGACTAGGCCTGAACGATGGCAGTGATGCAGAGGCATCAAGTGGCAGGAAGATTTCTCCGAACGATGTGCTCGTTCTGGAAGATGCTCCAGCTGGTGTTCGAGCAGGCAAGGCGGCTGGGTATCGAGTCGTCGCTCTGGCTACTACGCATGCAATTGAGAAACTACGAGAGGCAGGGGCGGATTGGATCGTGCAAGATATGCGTAGCGTGACACTCAGCCAATACGATCAGAAGTCTGGCAAGACTAGTATAGAGATCCGAAATGCTCTGGTTGCTTGAGCACCAAGCACAGTCTGAATTTCAGGCGAAGCATGCATGTGGTCCTCGGGGTAGAAGCACGGTCTACAGATAGAAGCATAAAGACATCATAGGTTCGTCGTACTGCCTATGGAGGAAAATATCCTGGGTATCATAATTACCGTTTTCACACTCCCACAGCTCCACCGTTGATCGTGCCATGAGCCGCGCTTGGTAACGTCCCAGAAGCCACAGTCGGTGCTGGACCATGAGCTGCAGTTGGTACCATGCTCGGAGTTGCAGTCGACGCCAGACTATGAGCTACACCTGGTGCCGTACCTTGAGCGGCAGTAGGAGCGGCGGTAGGAGCCGCACCGTGGATAGCACCATTGGCTGGGCCAACATTCCCATTATTCTCACCTCGCATCCTCTCTGCCCTCTTCCTCACCCACGCCTCATGCATAGCCTCCTTGACGACATCCTGCCCATCCTCAAAATTCTGCACACAAACCTTGACGAGTGTCTCGATCTGCTCCGCCGTCCAGACAAGATTGTACGACCCAGAGAATTTCGCAGTGGAGGGGTCAAAGTCGGGTACTGCCTTCGAGTTCGGCAGTAAAGGCATGTAGATCATCGTGCACTCTCTCGTGTGTACAGGCGCAGGTGGATTGGCGACTTTGCGACCGTAGGAGTCCAGGACACTCTCTGGTCTTTCACAAGGTATGCCGTCGTAGATCTGAGCATACAGGCCATTGAAGCGATTGGGATCTTTTGGATCCTCTCCTGCCTTGACATCCTGTCGTTTCTTAAACTTCAAGCCACGACGACTTCCGATCTGATCGACACGTTCCTGGAAAGTGTCCTTTTGAACATCGCTCGAAGCATCCATGTTGATGATGACATCAGCCTCCCTGCTCGGATGTAGTAAGACGTATGTCGGACAATTATTGTCCATACCGCTGTCAATCAGATGGATACGAGGAGAGTTCTCCAGGCCTGGAGGTCGTCCTTGACCAGGCTCGATATGGGTGTAGTGGTACATGAAGTTGTGCTCGTTACATGCGTGAAGCGGATGATGTTCCTGAAACTCCTCCGTGCCTTGCTTGCCCCAGAACTTGGATATGCGATTTGCAAGAGCATGAATGGAATTGCCTAGGAAGCCGGTAGGGAGGTTGCGGCTGACGGTTGAGATGTATGAAGTGAGCGGGCCAGCCGGCGCACTTGTACAGAGACCGAGCAGAAGTGCCAAAGACTGTTCTGGCAGTTGCATAGTCGACTTGCCCTCATGAAACGGTCTTCCGAAGCCCCAGGTAGGCACCCAAGCTTCGACCTCATCGCAGCCGATCTCGTAAGGTGTCATTTCGCTGTGATATGTCAGAATCACGTCGTTTGGGATAGGTTTTCATCACACTCACTACCACTGGAACCAAGCCTCATCAGCCTCCTTGTGATCTCCTTCTGAATGATCAACTTCGTCAAATGGATGTTCCTTATCCTTCCAGTCTTTCCATGGCCGCTCATGCCGGATGGCAGTCATAATCGGAAGTGGCTCAGCACCAGAATCTGTATATTCACGAGCAGAAGAATACCGATACCAAGACCTCTGGTAGCCTGCTGCATCACCGTGGATATGCCGTCCAGGGTGTGTCGCCGGATCGTCTTGGAAGAAGATCCAGCCTGTTGTGAAGACGGCATACAAGTCCATCGCCACAGTCTGCAGACCACTCTTGCTTTTCTGGATGAGCGGTCCGAGAGTGATACGGGCCCCACCAGGTGAGCTGAGGATCGTCCTAATGGCCTCGCCAGAAAGTGGGTGGTATGGGGAGAAGCGCTTCTTGCAGTGATCGATGACTCTGTCGAAGCTGGCGTGACCGAAGGTATAGTATGCAGCCAACGACCAGCAAGATCCAGAGACACCAGAGACATAGGTCAAGCAGTCCCACAGTCCAGCATGTTGCATCTGTCGGCAGTATCCCAAACATCCGATCATAGCTCGGAATCCACCACCACTACCTCCAAAAGCCACCGTAGGAACGTCTCTCGGATCGACCTCCTCAGGCCTCAAGCCAATGTATCTAGCAAAGTTGTCGCGAGCACGTAGCTTGCGGCGCTCCAGGAAGGACGCTTCTTCAGGACAGAGCTCCAGACCACGTCTAACATGCGCCACATGCTCGATCTCAGGAAACAGTTTCGGGTCGTGGATTTCGCGCTTGACCCTCGTCTCAAGTGCAGCCATACCGCCCATAATCTTAACATCTACAGAAGTGAATCAACACCAGGAATGAAGAAGACCGAATTCAAACCACATGAAATAGAACTCACCAGTGATGGCCTCAGGAAAAGCGTCCTTAACCATATTCTTAATCTTATCTCGAAAGCCATGATGCTGCTTCTTGCCGTCGACATGGTCATCGCCACCAGTACCACTCGAACTCCCACCATCACGAGACGAAACACCCATCTTCTCGGATTCCGGGTTCAGGTCGTCCGTGGAGTTGGTGTTGGTCGTGCTGGGCTCACTATGCTGCTTATCGTAGATCTCCTGTTCATACTGCAATTGTGCCGTGGTTTCCGAGCGGCGGAAGCTATCTGCTTGTCAGAAAACACAAAAATCAAGTTGCAGAGCAGCTTTGGGCTCCACGCCACGCAGGAGTGAGGTGAAGTTGGTTACGAGCAGCGGGAGGCTCACGTATGCCCCGGACCCATCTTCGCCGCCATCTTCCTGGTCTGGTCTGTTTAACCGAGCGAGTGCCTTTCACTTTTGGCTTGTTCGAGGATTTGCTGCTGGACGCAGGGAGGGAGATAATGACATACTCTTGCTAAAACAGGTGAGATGAGGGATAGGTAAGGCGAATGAGACGACCGAGCAAATACCAGGCTTCAGTCAGCGAATGCGTTGCTGTTCATGGCTTCGGTTGGAGGGCGGTTTCGCCGGCCAATGATATGCGGCAGGCGCTGCACACGCAGCTGCTTGCCCTTGCTGCATGTTTGGGCGAGCTTTCGTGCCAAGAGCGCTGGAGGCGAGGAAGCTTTCTCATGCATGCGATTGCGACATGAAAGGTGCCAAATATTCGAGGTGAGCACGATGTAGGTGAGATGTCGTGCCACGACCAGAAAGATCGAGGTGTGGACGCCGCGGCTTTGACCTACGTCAGATTGAACGCAAAGGAAGCAGATCATGTATCATTTACAAATACACAACGCGGTTCGCCAACAGCATTGTCAGGCCTCTAAACTACTATACGTTGTAGAAAACCCACCAGCATATCGTTACAGCATCCCGAAGCGCCACGCTAAACTCGAGCACGAACCAAGCCATCAACGGCTGCTGCTAAACATCCGTGATCATCGCCACATCAGCTCCAGCCTGCCCACCGAGATCGTCCAAGATACCAAGTAACCGCGCGTACGGCACAGTGACCCTCTGCAAATCACGATGCTTGCCCAACGCCATCACGACCTCCTTGAGCAAGCCCTCGCGGTTCCAACCGACGATTTCCTCGCCCTCGCCCCACAGCACACCAGCATCAGAACGCTCGCCTTCATCTGCATCCTCATCATCATAGATTTGACCCATAAGGCCCTTCAGTAATTCCTCGACCTTACTACGCAAGCCTTCGGCCCCGAGACGCTTGGCGTACATGATCAAGTAAACTCTGAACTCGTCCCGCGCACTAAGTATCATGGCCGCGACTACGCGATGCTCGAGATGTGCGATTGAGACTGAGCTTTCGAAGCCCTCGAAGCCCTCGGCTGACAATAGCTGTTTGACGAGACGTTGAAGGAAGTAAGCGCGGCCCTTGAGGAGTGCTTGGGAAGTCGTGTTGCGCTCGAGCAGCGGTATGATGCCAGCGGAGATGTTTTCGGGGTTGATGTCGTCCAAGTAATTTGGCTCGGAAGAGCTGGTCTTACCGGGACGCGCGGCGGAAGTGACAGATGTATCGGTGGTGTTCCAGTACTGCGAGCCCACCGCCCACCAACTCTCGCTCAGTCTTTGCCAGACATACATGCTTGGGTTGTAAGCGAAACCATCGCCATTGCTCATACCGAGCACGATTCTTCCCTGACTGTTCAGCCTCGCAAACATCAAGCTTGGCGCGGCGGTCAGATGGCCTTGCATGCTCATCGTGGCGCTCGCAGCATCCAAGGCAGGTGCCAAGCTGACAGGTGGATGTGCTGCAGACATGTCTTTGATGTTCCAGACATATGCTTGACCTGCGGCAGTGATAGCGAGCAGCCACCAACCGCGGCAGTCAAGTATGACTGGCTGGGCCTCCAGTACCATCGATGCCGCCAGACGTCGACCGGCTGGTGTCCATAGGTGTACGGATCCGTCCTCGCAAGCAGCAGCCCAGAAGTTGCGATTGCCTGTCGTGAGCAGGACAGCTCGAGGGATGAAGTCCTGCCACAGCGTCTGATTGCGCCTCGAAAGTGTGATCCGTGTGGGCTCTTTGTCCTGTACGCGACCTGTCCGGGACGGTCCTGTGGCATTGCGGGCCTCGAAGATCACGTTCGTGTCGCTGTCTTGCATGTCAGATGCCACACCGTTAGTCTGCTGCTCCTCCGCCAGCTTCGTACCATCCAGTGGTCGCAGTATTGTGCCTCTGATAGCCGGGACAGCTAGTCTCACCTGACTGACAGTCAAGCTAGGATTGACGACAGCTGGCCGCAGAACCTCCGGTATGTCACTCGGATTCTTCTTTGCCGTGGCCGAGCTTGCTGGCACAAGTCCGTCGGCGGTATTGTTCACGATGGGAAGGCCTCCAGATTGCTGGACAGCCTGCACTCTCCTCTCGGCCTGCTTGCGTTCGTCATCGTCATCACCAGCTACTTCAGCATACTTCCGCTTGTTGCCTATCAGCAGACTTGCTAACCCTCCCTTTGGTAGGCCATCGTATGGTTTGCTAAGGTCTAGCGTCTTGCCAGCAGGCTCATCTGAGAGGCCACCTTGTCGCATGGAAGCTTGCAGTTGCGGTCGAGGTAGATTTGCCTCGCCTTGGTTCGACGATGACACGAGTAAGGGCGCAATACGCTTCTTGCCTTCTTTCGTAAACGTCACACGATTCTTCATCTTATCAATCTTGTCTTGCTGTGGGTCTTTCGGAGGCTGTGGCGCTGGTGTAGATTCGTTCGTTGCGCCATTGATGACAGCCAATGCAGTGCTAGTGCCATTGATATGTGTTGCACTTTCACCATTGGTGAGGGCGCCTGTAGTCGCGCTTTCAGGGTCACCCATGAGCTCGCCCATCCGTCCTTCGACGCCTTTCAGCTCACCAGCCTTGCTACCCTCTTCAAGCCTCAGAGCATCAGCACCTTCGACGATCCCAGCTCGTCTGCCAGCGCCATACTTCGCCAGCCTCTGCTCATTATCTGACTGCTCTGATGGGTACCCCAGCTCGCCTTTTTCGAAGATCAACGCAGCGATTGTGCCGTCAAGGCTCGTGCAGTACAGAGTCTCTCCATCAGGGCTCCAAGCCAAGTCACTGATCGGCTTGGCGCACAGCTCGGCGGTAGTAACAAATGGCCGCGGAAAGGAAGTATTCCACACACTAATAGTCTTGTCCTGCCCCGCACACGCGACGACGCTGACTGCTGGTGGCTGTGGTGGCACACTCTTCGGATCGACTGACGGAGGCGGCGGTGGCTGGCTCAAGAAAAGGCGTGGTGAGAAAGCACATACTTCGACCGGTCCTTCGTGACCAATGAGGTTGATCTCGCTGTCCCAAGATCCTCTATTGATGATAGCGACAGAGCTGACCGGACCGTTTGTCGCGTTCGCCGCAGCTATATGAGCTCCCTCGGGCGACCATGAGCATCGTCGGAAGTACGTTGTCAATGGACTGGTAGCGAAGGGTGCATTGACTGTCGCTTCAAGGGTGAAGTTCGAGGTCTGGTCGTAAGCTGTGGCATTTGGTGGTGGTGACGTGAAGCGATAGATCTTGATGCTGCGATCGTCGCTCGCAGTCGCAAAGTACTTGTTGGCAGGGTCGAAGGTGATGCCCTTGACATGACTCTGGTGGTTGGCCAAAGTCTTCAGCTTCTCAAAAGTGCTCCCTGACCAGATCACGACCTTGCTGTCCAGTCCCACAGATACCAATATGCTACTGTCCGCACTCCAACCCAGATCTTGCACATCGTTGTCATGACCAATCAGCCTCCTGAATATCCTCCAATTCTCCGTTGGTGGTGTTTCCTTGCTGCCAAAAGTGGTGTGCTGGACTGCGCCGGCCTCGAGCGAGTAGACGCATAAGATCTTGTCGTCTGCACCGCTGGCTAGGTACTTTCCATTTGAGCTGAAGCGTACGCTGTGGACTGTGCCGGAGTGGTAGGACAAGCTGGCGAGCTGTTTCGGTTTCGTGTAGGCTGGGTTCGAAGCATTCAAAATGGCATCTGTGGACCAAATCCGTACATGTCCATCTCCGGCACCTGTCGCAAGCCGCGAGCCGTCGGGTGATACGTGGCAGGAGTAAATATCAGCGTCACGCTTCTCTCCTGCGTCGTGTTAGTGAATGTGCACGTTCTTGGCTTGCGGCTCAGGGAAGCCTACCCCCGTGGGTCAGCCATAAAGGCTTCGTGAACCTCATCGTGGCCGAGCTCGCATGCTTCGCGATCGCCGACCAGAGCAATTAGGCAGATGGAGGGAGAAAACGAGCGTACCTGCAGAAGATAATTGTTAGAGAACTGACCTTCATGCACGCTCTCTCGAGCCAACGCGTAGTGATCGACAAACGCTTGGGCCACCGTGACCAGCAATGCCGCTTTCACATGCAATTCAAGTCAAACATATTTCCTCGCAGTGCCTACGTCCCCGGGAGCATTGGTCTTGCATTATACATCATGAGCACATTCTTCTGTAAGTACTGCTCGACCTACGTGCGCGAGAATGAGCGCAAGAAGCATGAAGGAAGCTTCAAGCATCAGAATGCCATTCAGAAGAGTTTGAGAGAACTGCAAAAGACGAATATCCGAGAGGAGCGGGACAAGCAACGAGCGAAAGATGAAGTAGCGAGACTCAATGGTCTGGTTGATGGGAAAGGTAAGGTCGCTACTGCCGGCGGTGGATCAGAAATTTCTGGACTGAAGGACCTTGGCCGTACGAATGCGACTTCCGCACCAGCTGCCAGCACGGCGGCGCAGAGAAAGTTACATGCCGAGCAGCTTGCGGCTCTGGGTGTGGAATTACCAGAGGAGCTCAAGAAGGAGGTGACTGGAGTCGGTGGCTGGCAGACCATCTCGGAGCGTGTGATTGAGGATGAGCAGCCGTCGATGTCCTTAGCAGGCATCAAGGCTGAAGAAGACAGTAAAGACGACATTGACGCGGACGGCGTATTCCGGGGCGTTCGAAAGCGGCAGGTGGAAGGTGAAGACGAGGAGGAACAAGATAGGGCGAGACGGAAAGCTTGGGGCAGCAGTGTGAGGAAGTACCCCGGAGGCAATGGTGGAGCTGCAGACGAAGATCTGGATGCTCTGCTTGGTGGTGTAGGCAAGTCGAAGTCCGGGGAGATCAAGACAGAAGATGGCGAGGAGGGAAAAGGGCCGATAGAGACAGAAGAGAGTGCTGAAGGTGATGTCGTAGCTGGTATGCCGAAGGCTGGTGTAGCAGATGCAGTCGTGAAAGAAGAAGAGGACGCAGTACGGGCTGTGGTTTTCAAGAAGCGAAAGATCAAGAGATGAGGTATGGTGCAGAAGAGGTCAGGTTCATGTATCAACATAACGGGCAGGCGCGCGTGCTAGACTGGGACGAAAGACGTCAGGTCATCTTTGGACCTCCAACTTGACGTTGTAAGTCATGGTACATTGCCTATACTGATAGCTTTGCTAACACATGCTACAAGTACCGAACTCAAGTATAGCTTGTGAAATGTCCAGTATGCCAGATCGTGTCATATATCGAAGGCAAAGGGCAGACGCCGCCTCGCCGATCACCATGTCCGCCTTAGAGTTGCCGCTTGATATATGTTACTTCGTCATTTCTCAAGGCAAATCGTCCTCATTCAGTGCACCCTCGTTCTTCGGATATCTTGGCCCGTCAACACACCACAGGACAAATGGTCCGGAATACTGGTCCTCACCCACACCATCGTCGACACACCACCATCTCCCCACGATGATCTGACCACCCGGTAGCACCACGCCCTCGTAAGCCCACAGCGCTGCCTCGTCGATGAGACCAGTATCTGGATCCTGGAAGTACTTCATCATGGTCATGCGTTGCCAGCCTGGTACGTCGTGCTGCGGCGGCAAAGCATTCAGCCAGCCCAGAGCATTGAACTCCTCCGTGTTATCCGATCCCTCGCCATTGAACTGGAAATTCTGTGGCTTGAAGGCAGCGATACTGTGGGGGGCAGCTGAACGTTTCTGAGCGCGAGTCTTGGCGCGGCACTCCGGAACCACCAGAGAGTTCAGGGCTTCTTCGAATGATGGCGGCCATAGCACGGCTTCCTCATCGACTAGCGAGAGCTGCAGATCTTGAAAAGCACCTGTACCGAACTTGTCGTCTCCATTGAACTCATCAATTATCGGCGTCACGGCTCCCTCTCCAGCACGGATGTCACCAATGTCTTCCCGGCCGACATAGGCATAACTGCCCTTCCAGTGCTTGCCGAGACTATCGCCGCCACCATGGGTCAAGCGCTTCTGCCAAAATCGTGGTAGCTCGTCGTGTGCAAGGTCTTTGAAAGCAAAGGCGAGCGTGGCCTCGCTTTCACGCAGCATGTGGTATCGCCAGAAATTGAGGTTGTGGAGGACCCACTCCGTATTAACGTCTAGACTGTTGCAGCCAGCGAAGATTGGCTGGCCCAGGACCGTAGAGTACACGACTTGCTGCGATTGGGGGAAGCCGATGATGTCGTTGCTGTATCTTATGTCAAACATTGCTGGTGCAAGGAGAACCTGGACTGTTTGGAGTAGCTCTTTTGGGATCGCGATGACTTGGCGCCTGTTCTCTTTAGTGTAGTTGGTTGTGAAGACTTGATTGAGGAGGCCATGGTTCTGCAGGAATTTCTTGACATGCTCGATATTGGCTGATGGGTAGATGATGTCTTGCTGGGCTTCGCGTTGCTCGGACCGGGCCTCTGCATCTCGTTAGTTCTGGGCAAGCCGTGGTCACTTCACAATTCAGCGACGGCAATCAGCATACCTAGCAGAAGCTCCTTCAGGACCTCCAAAGCATGAATCGATCTCGGGATCTCCTTGGGGTGGGCAAACCGGATCGCCAGATCGAACCTCGCACCATACAGCAGGGCCGTCTTGCGTCTCTGGTATTGCCTTTTGTACTCGACGTTGGGCTTGCTACTCCACGACGGCTTCTCGAAAGTGGCCATGAAGCGGCGGCGCCAGAAGGAGTAGTTGTCGTGGTCGACTGCCTCGTTGGTGGAATGGCAGACACGACGGAAGTTGCAGAGGTCGCGGTCGGAGTCGAGGTGGGATGCTATTACTTGACGGGTCTGGGTAGAGTCAGCAATATGCGTACAACACAGTGCGGAACTACCAAGACAAAGGACTACCTCGAGTGCCAACTCATTAAACCGATTCCTGGTAGGAACTGCTGGTTCGACTGTGTTGGTAGAGAGAGCTGCTTGATCGGACGAAACAGCAATGCTGCCGGATGGTGAGCTTGCCATGATGTGGCTGGTGTGAGAGATAGTGGTAGTAGCCTGTACTAGAAGAGGTAGAAAGGTAGCAACGTGGCAAGTGAGGCCTTCGAAAAGATATCCAAGTCAGACCTCGAGAAGGTCGAATGACCACAAGAAGAACAAAAGACCTTCTAATTATAGCTGATTATTCATGTGCATGTGATGAAGCTCACCTCACCCATCAGTGAGTGAGGTTGGCGGAAGCCGAGCAACACCCTAGGAAAGGCCTTGCAATGGCACGCCCGCGAGGTTCCAAGTCGTGGTGGTTGCATTGGCAAGCTATGCTTCGACGTAGCTGATTCTCGCTGGTCACAGTGGTATGGAAAGATGAGATATGGTTGTCGAAAGTGATCGAGGACTGCACTGCGGCTTCACTCGATTGAGCATACAGCGCACATGATCTGTGAAATCAATAATCATAGCTCGTACCTTCCACCCACAACACAGCGCCTGCAGATATAAGGCAGACCAACCGCCTATCTTTCTCTGCCACGCAAGTGGCAGCCTCGTGGCCAGAGTCCGTTGACTTCCCACTGCGGGTCCTACTGCACAGCCTGCATCTGGCCCTCAAACATATCGTCAATACCCTCCTGCTCCTGCTCGCCCTCTTCCTCTTCACTCTCGACGCTCTCGTCCCCATCGTCCTCCCGCTCGAACGTAGTCTCCATTCCACGACCTCGTAGTCGCTCCTTCATTTCTTCCCGTCTCTCCTCCTGCCATCGCATTAGTGCGGCAGAAGCATGGACGCGGAATCCGTATATCCGTGGTTCGTAGCGCCGTTGTGTCTTTTGTGGCATTAGTGCGGGATAGACCTGGAAGAGAATGTTGTGGAAGCTGGTGCCGAAGTAGGCGCCGTCTATACTGTTGTGGCGAGAAGATTTTGGATTGTAGATGTCCTCGCACTTAGCGCAGTAGAGTTTGACGTTTGAGCAGTTCGGGACGTCATGTTGGCCCATTGGTAGTAAGTGTTGGGATTCGCATATCACTCGTGGACATTTGCCGAAGACTCCTTGCTTATATTTCTCCATCTGTGATTTGTTAGCATATATGTTTGCCACGGAATCAAGGAATGGCAGACGAACCATTTTGGCTAGTCCGCGTGTAGTTACGATGTAACGAGCATGTACAAGGCCATATAAGTGTCTTGCCGCCTTCTCGATCTGCTCTCGCATGTCATCGTCGACCTCCATGTCGAAAACATCGGTCACGAGATCCAAGGCATACTGGTAGTACTGGACTTCGGTGTTGAGGCCAGTCAGGTTGAAGCGGTCGGTCAGGTAGTCTTCGTCGATTTCGCAAAAGTACTCGTTGCCACGGGATGAGATGAACTGGGATCTGGTCAGCAGAATATTCCTCGGATGGCTTGATCGCCACCGCAGATTGAACCGAGCCCGGGCAGCCCAGAAACATGGTCCAGTAGGCCACAAATCAAATATTGACATATGCAGAGAAGGGTTCATGCTCGAGACCAGTTTTCCTTGATCATCTATCAAGGTTGATCGGGACCGGTATCTCTCCGGACTGCTTAGTCAAATTTGAACCGTGGGGACGTAGCCCAGCGTCTCTGTCCACAGCGGTGCATCCGGTGGAGGTCTCTGTATGTCTCAGGGGTATCCTCTCGATGTGGAGGAGCGAAGGAAGAAGTTATGCTCGTTACTTACCCAATCTCTCCAGTAGCTGGTGTAGTCGCTATCGGTGTCGCTTGCAAATTCGTCCATGATCTCTGACTATATCGTATCGGTTCTCATCATCATGGAGTGTGCTGAACGGCGTGTCGAGCAATAGGATGGTGAAGCCTTGTTGTATGTCTTGGCGTGAAGGTTGCCATGTGATTGCTGGGCTGAAGTGGCAGCTGCGGGTGGCCAGACGGGTCGACTGACCACCGACATATCGCACGAGATCCAATGCATTCACTAATAACCCACATTACTCCCACTACTATACCTTGCCTCGCGTGCTTTCCTGGGCGGTCTCATGCTGTCCGTATGTGCAGAAGATCGCGACCATGCCAGCGCTGAAATCTCGCGACTTCGTCTCATCTATATCAGGCCATGTACTGGCCCGTTGGCGCACCTAAAGCATATGCCTTAAGCAAGCACGCGACTAGTTCGTCGACTGCTGAACAATCGGAAGATAGCTTGCACGAGAGACACAATGGCGCGACGGAGGATGCGTCTGAGCAGACCGCAGATACCGAGAAGAATGCGATAGCGACAGGCACAACCACAAATGGCGTCCACAATGCACAGGAGCAGAATGCAAGTGATATCGAAAATCACATCTTGGCTGCCAGGCCGTCTCGCAATGGCCAGATGTTCGCGACCATCACGAGGACTGCAGTGACTGCATGGCAAGCTAGACCAGTGGTCGCTCTGGCCGCTGTAATTCGCTCTGTCAAGTCAATGCAGGCTTATGGACCGAATGTGGACCTCTTGGTCAGACCAGATGGCACGGTGATTATCGTGCAGACGGCGCTGGGCTATCTCATCACTTATACCTTGACGACAGAGTCAAACACGCAGATTTACCGCACGCAGCTGCCCGAGTCCAGCCGCCACTCACGCCGAAGCAGTACTGCCGATGGCTCAAGTAGCTATGCACGGAACGATGGCTTCCCAGAACCTGGAGCTGCCTCAAGCTCTGGTATTCGTGAAGCCATGCTGCGTTTCCGTATGGTCATTCGTATCGACGCTGGCATCAGCAAGGCATTGGCACTGGATGACGCTCTTCTGGTGGCGACGCAAAAGCCTGCGGCTATGCAGTACATACGCTGGGCGACCGAAGAAGGTACGCCACAGACCAGCACCGAGCTCCTCGGTCGCTTGAGTTGGTATACGTCCAGTGGCTCTATCTCGGACATGGTGCATGACCGCCCAATGAATGTCCTGTGCTGGATTGCGGACGATGGTAGTGCGTACGCTGTGCAGCGCCGTCAAGCTCGCGAGCAGCAGCCCAATGCTCAAAACCCTGTGTTCAGTGGCTTCTGCTTTCGGCAACCCGCAGACGAGCATGATCTTGCCATCAAGACAGCTATCAATGCACGCTTCTCACTCATTGCAGTCGGCTCTACTACTGGACGGATCGATGTGTACGTCGTCAAAGACTATTCCGGAAACATACCATTCTCTCATGATCATCAGCTGCCAATCGCGACCTCGATTACTGGTGACTTGGTCCAGCTCATCTACTCACCAGACGGCCACTGCTTGTTCGCTGGTTTTGAAAAAGGATGGGCAATGTGGAGTGTTTACGGCACGGCTCTGGCCAACTCGTTCGCTGCCGAGTCTGAGCCAACCAGTTCCAACGATGAAAAATGGCTCCTCGGCGTCAGGAGTGCTTTTTGGCTTGGTAACGGCTGCCAATTGGCCATTGTAGCGCCACGAGACGATCGCATATGGATGCTCGACGTGGCCCGTAGTGCAGCCACAGGATGTCTCTCCCCTCCCAATGTTTCGAAAGGGCTTCTATACACTGGAAGCACCATCATATTATACAAAGGACAAGATACATCAGATCTTAGCGCTCTGTCTTCTGACGCGTCATTGCTGGAAACGACTCAGGTACCTAAGCACTACTCTATCGCACAATGGCCTGTTAGGACTGCTGCCATATCGCCTGATGACAAATACGTTGCAGTAGCCGGCAGCAGAGGTCTTGCGCATTACAGCGTCGTAAGTGGACGCTGGAAGACATTCGATGATCCAGCTGTTGAAGATCAGTTTGTGGTCCGAGGTGGTATGTGCTGGTTTCAACACTTCCTGATTGCAGCTGTAGAGTCTGGATCAAAATATTATCTACGTGCCTACTCGCGCGAGAAGACGTTGGGCCGACCGTTGTACGAAGAAGAGCTTTCGGCGCCTGTGATACTACTGACCATGTCTGGTCATGACTCTCTACTAGTATATACATACGACAACTTCCTGCTCCATTACATTGTGGCAATATCCGGAAGCTCAGTCAAGCTTGTGCAGGTTGGCCAAATCGGGTTCCACGGCATTATTCGGGCGCCTCCGCGAGTCCGTGCAATCAGCTGGATACTGCCTGAGGATCAGCTCGAACACGGCGATCCGTCGCAGGACGTGGCGAGAGCTACTGTGCTCTTTCTTGTCGATGGAAAGCTCGTGCTCCTACAGCCTTCGAGCAACGAACGAGGTGAGCTGAAATACGATATGCGAGTCATTGCGCAGAACGTGGAGTACTTCATTCTGCAACGAGACCAAGCTAATGCGCTTGCTGCTCCGGATACCATCGACACTACGCCCAATAACGAGCTTGGAGGTGGTCTCGGACATAGCCTTCGAGACTCCTTATGGTACTTTGATGGCGATTGCTATCATGTCTGGTCAGATATTCATGATGTCCTGGCCTCTGCACCTAATGAGCTTGGCCGCGATCTTCCAGCCACTGTCCGAGTACCAGTGGACTTCTACCCCGTCTCGGCAATGGTTTCAAAAGGTATCGTCAACGGTCTCGACACCGAGCTAGTACAACGCCGAGACGTCAACTTCTCATTCTTCAGACACTTGACACGCACCCAATTGTTCCTCCCCCGCCTCCTCCGACACCATCTCGCAGAGTATAATTCACCTGCAGCACTACACCTGGCTAGCTCTTACCAAGACCTACCATACTTTGCGCACGCCTTGGAGATTTTGCTTCACGACGTACTGGATAGCGAAGTTGACAGCCCGCCTACGCCTCCGGAGACAGCACTGCTACCCACGGTTGTCTCATTTCTGTCGTCCTACCCAGCCTATCTCGACGTGGTAGTCAACTGCACCCGCAAAACAGAGCTTCGAAGCTGGCGTACACTATTCGCCTGTCTGCCTCCTGTGCAGCAATTGTTCGAGCAGTCATTGGAGCTGGGCAAGCTGAAGACTGCGGCGGGCTACTTGCTTGTGCTACATGCTCTCGAGCAAGATCAAGAAGGACTCCAGGTGTATGAGTTTGCCAGATTACTTTGTCGTGCCGCCAGCGAGCAGGACTGGGAGCTGTGTGGTGAGCTTGCGAGATTCTTGGTGGGAATCGATGGGTCGGGCGATGCGTTGAGGAGTGTCCTCGCACAATCTGGGCTTGGTAATGGCCAGAACGGAAGCGTAGTTCCGCAGATGCCTGGCCATGCTCAGGGGAGGGCTGCACGTGGGTCTATCGCCGCACTCGTGAACCCACAGGCTGCACAACGGCAGGTTGATTACTTCTCTTTGGGTGTGGATAGCTGAGGTGCCGCATTGTAATCGTCGGCAAAGGCATGAGCAGATCTAGCTATTGATCTACGGATTCTGGTCCACGGCCTTCTGCACCAGCGCCGAGTCGAGATATGCCCGAACCTGCACGATGATACCATGCTCATCGAACCGCATGACCCAGGCATATCTTTGTGGATACTCCATACCTGCGCGGGACGTCAGCTTACGACGAGTCGTACGCGTAATGGCTGCATCAGAGCCTACCATTCTTGCACACGCCATTGGCTTCAAGCTCAACCAGCGCCCAGTCTTGATCAGGCCCACCACCGACCACATTGACGACCTTCAGCGAGAGTGGACTCTTCAGCCGATCATTGATCACACCGAGTGCTCCCTTCTTCCACGACGCTGCAGAGCAGAGGTGAAGTCAGCTAGCTAGGACTAACCGGTGAGAAGACGGGAGCTATCGAAGTTCCCAGCACGGGGATGTACCTAAGTCCGTAAAGTGCCCAGCAGCTGGGTGTGTACCTGCAGATTTTAGTAATAAGATATGGCCTTACGGCTAATGCGGCAGGTGGCAGTGGCTTACCCATAACGTCCCAGACCACATTTGGTGAGACACGATCGAAGAAAGGCTGTTGGTCAGAAGAGGCGAGGTGGGAGCAGAGTCGCTCGATTTCTTGGCGGGAGGGCGCCATGGTGTACGCGACTTTGGCAAGGTGGTATCATGTGTGGTTGAGAGACGACAAAAATGTATGTTTATAGCTTGAGTGTTAGAGCATCACATACTGCGCGCTGGACCGCGGGCGACGAAGAAGGCTTGCATGATCAGACGGCTAGTCACTTCTTGTTGATTCGCGGGGTCGTGAACGTCACTTTCAGCAGAGGAAGTTAGATATGGGACTGTGTATCACAGCTAGATAACAAGCATTTGCTTTGTATTCTCCTTCTATACCAGAGGCAATGCTTCCGCTGATGCAATCGGGTGTCCAAATCGTAGGACTCTCCTATGCCCTCAGCTCTGCTTCTACAAATATTGTTCACTTGACAAATTGTACCAATCGCTTACACGGTACACAGAATGATCTGTGCACGGCCCTGCCAGCTGCGCCTAGCGATGAGGAACCACTCCTACATAGTAGTGCTTCCATCAGGGTATACGACCTTGACATACATTATGTCAACTCCTTATGTCCCCGTGAGGCTACCCACAGAGAAGTGCATTAGCGTCCGGCCTGGAAGCTCGCCTTGCACGATAGTCACCGCCGTTCAGCCGCACAATAAGGTGACGACGTAACCAGACTCGCCTCAAGGTACCGGTCACGGCCCCCACCTTCGAGCATACTACCCCCCGGCGTACGCAACGACTGTTGATGTAACAGTATCACAAGCGCGAAGCAGATGTTCCACTCTTCCGTGGCCCATAAGTCCGACCATAATCACGGAGTGGTATTCATCCGGTCCTGGTCTTGAACTTGGCCTCAAGTGTTGGTTGTCCATATTTGTGGTTGGAAATCCAACTGCCCAACATTGACAGACCCGACGCTTTGGCACCATTGTCATTACTCTAGTATAGTCTATTTGGACCACCTTGCGGCTCTGGTGCACGTAATCGCCACTCACACCCGCCACGCTTACCATTGACAGTGCTATCCGAGCTTCAACGTACACTGCTTAGAAATGATGTTTGAGACCTTTCGTGTGGAAGACCCGGGTCGCTTCTCAAACGCCTCCGCAGATGAGAACGGAGACACACGTGCGGACTCGCCCATGGAGACACGACGGAGTCTATCCAGCACGCCGTCATTAGCGCGGAGTGCACGCGAGGGCTATATCACCGTCGCCGATGAGTCTCTGCTCGCGCCTATTGGAAATCGTGCACAGGAGCAGCCACCAAGTAGACGGACTAGGCCGACAAGACCACCACGATCTACGAGCAATAGTGGCGATGTCCGCTTCGTGGTCATCAACCACCCGGAACAACTTCACAATCGAAGTGAACTGCGGCTCAATCGGCAACATGTCATGAAAGACTTCCTCACGAAAGCGGCCAAAGATCCTAATACGAAAGACATTCGAGTCACCAATCAGGTCGCTGGGCGTAAGCGGCCACGGGTAGAAGTGCCAACCACTGGCATATCGTACAATCCTGTTGCGCCCTCGAGGATATTTCAAGTCAATGGTATTGCACCAGATGCTTCCTCCAGTAGTGCTTCAAACACTGCCATTCGCCCGCCCGGACGCAACAATGTGTCAGATCAAGCTCCAAGCTCAGATCAACAAGCCAAAGCACCGCGCGTGACGACAGCCACAGTGACAGCCAAGGCAGTCAGTGCACCGCTGGTTTCTGGTATAAGTGGCCGCTTCCGCAACTACGCCTACCTCGGGACAACGCCAGACGAGGTGCCCTTCCCTCTACATCACATCAACGGCAGCCTCAATCCCTTCGACACCTGGCCAAAGCTCGACGACCCAAAAATCAGGGTCAACGAGTTGAAATGGAGCTGCAGTCGCCGCTTCGGCAGTAGAGGTATAGCAGACCATTGGGTGCCGATGCTGCTCAGTGCTCGACATGCATTCCTAAGCACGATAGTCATATCTTCCGCCCACGACGATATCATGAGTCGACAGAGTAAGCATCCGGACCAGAGACCGAAGACAGAGTCGGTGGCTCGAGCTACGGTGCGACATCAGGTCACGACGATGGTGAATGAATGTATGAAGGACCCGATGCTGCAGACGAGCGATGCTACGTTGGTGGCTGTGCTGCATTTGCTGAATGCGGGGATCATGGGATGTGATGATAAGGATATGCGGGTGCATGAGCGCGGTATCAATGCTATGGTAAGGCAGCGAGGAGGGCTGAACGCACTCGGGGTGCACGGCCAGTTGGCTATGATATGCACCATGTAAGCATCTACATAGTATCCCGTCGGACGAAGAAAAGATTGCTGATGGTGACCAGCACGATGTACATTGTCGCGAGTCTCCGCGAGACGGTACCAGATCCGCTATACATGCGCTTCGCAGCCGCACAGAAAACGCAGATACCCAAAGGCCCTCGAAATCTCCCGGAGTCGCCCTTATATTGTCGACGAACAGGATACCAAACCCTAACCAGAGTGATCAAACCCGAAACCCGCATCTACAAACTCCTCGAGCTCTGCCGCCAACTCACAAATGCCTACTGCGCTCAGCTCAACACGACCTCCTCCTCCTCCTCCCCAGCTCAAGGCGCATCCGAAGACGATTCTCGCAAAGACGAAATCGCCGCCCTCACAATCGAAATCTTCACCCTCCCCCGCGCTTCCGCCCTCCCCTTCGACCACCCCCACGAACGCTACACCTACGAAGCCCTCCGCCTCACCGCCCTCATCTTCTCCCAGGCCCTCTGCAACAACATCCCCTTCTCCACCGCCGCGCACCAACTGCAGCTTTCAGGCGGGTACACGAGTCTAGGCACCGGTACCCTCTCCACCGAGGCTCCCGTTGTGAAGGACTGCCTCATGCACATCCATATTCGGAACGCGCTAATCAGGACGGATACGGCGGATTGCTGGGGGCATTTGGCGGGGGTGTTGTTTTGGATTTCGCTCGTGGCGGGTAGTGCGGCGAATCCCGAGACGGGGTTTGGGACTGGTGGGTATAGGGAACGGAGGGTGGATGATGTGGGGGAGGGGGAGGAGGAGGAGGCGCGGAAGTGGTTGGCGGCTGTTGTTGTTAGGTGTGAGATTGTGCTGGGGTTCGAGTATGGAACGGGTGTGTTGGAGACGATGAAGACGATGATGGGGATTCAGGAGGGGCTTGCGAGGGGGGCAGGATCGAGAGAGGGTGGAGGGCGCGGGTAAAGGGGTTCTTTGGATGTTGGGATCCGGATGTGTATGAGTGGGTGGGTGTGATTGGTATGACTATGTATGAAGAACGCTAGGTTCGCACTGAACGGATCCGATGGCTGGACCGGCTGGGATCTGAGTTTCGTCATTCTTTCGGCGGGGAAATCTGGGTCTTGCTTTGTCCACTGCTGCAGGGAGGGGAGAGCAGGATTAAAGGATTATCTATACCACAAGCTTGTAAATTACATAATCTTACAGGAATGAGATCTGTTTATGTACACTCTCATTTGCGACGCCGTAGCGTATGAGCGAATGGACCTTGTGTGCCGGCGGTTCTTGTCTTTCGAGGAAGTATCAGTCATCGAGAGATTGTGTGCGCAGGGTGCTTCTGTCGAGTCAAGGTGTGCGTGTGTATGGTGCAGCGTCGGCATCATTTGATGGCATTGCGCTCCACTGCGACTTCACGGTGGCAAGTCGACTCATGTCCCGATGCTTTACCACTCGAAGTCACGCGTACATGGCACAGACAACAACCGAGGCGAGGAAAGGTATCAGCGTTCACCCCCTCGCTCATCCCTCCTCTTCTCCCCTCTGCTCCGCAACCGTCTTCAGCCTCCCCTCCGCAAAACCCCGACTCCTCTCCTCATCCTCAGCCCCTAGTTCAAACCCCCTCATCCTACTCCCTATCCTTTCATCAACAACAACATCCTCAATCCACACACTCTCCTCATGCTCCTCCCTCGGTCGACGGACCGTCTTCCACCATTCCCTTTCCTCATACGCCAAGACCTGACTCTGCTCGGGGACAGTCTTCTCGCCTCCTGTCGCGCTCGCACTGGCT
The DNA here is from genome assembly GCF_035927965.1 of Recurvomyces mirabilis. Taxonomy (NCBI): domain Eukaryota; kingdom Fungi; phylum Ascomycota; class Dothideomycetes; order Mycosphaerellales; family Teratosphaeriaceae; genus Recurvomyces; species Recurvomyces mirabilis. The sequence goes on along the minus strand of NW_027041938.1, from coordinate 75,453 downwards.
TCGTCTATGGATGTGGGGGTCGCGGTTCCGTAGGATCGGTAAGAAGATCCTAGCACGGCGGCAGCTACATCACGGCCTACCCGGTCGGCGAGGTGGCGGCGGTTGAGGAAGCGGTAGATGCGGATAGGGGTGTTTCTGATTCCTAGGAGGTGGGGGAATGGTATTGCTGTTGCTGGATCTAGAATTTCGGGGGTTGAGGCGGCTATCTGGGCGGTTGGGTAGTCCGAAGGGTTGATATAAGGGGGTGGGTGTCGTCGTTTGGGTTTTTCTTCCTCTTCCGTTCCTTCCTTTTTTGCTTCTTCGGTCTTCATTTCTGATTCTATTGGCGCTCCTTCTTCTTTGAGAAAAGGGGATTCCTCTTCTCGTCCTGATGAACGTGCTTCCAAGGGTGAAAAAGGAGTGGGAGAGGATCGGGCAGCTGCGGCAACATCCCCAGCCTTCTTTACCGCCGTATCGCCCACAGATGAATGGCCGGTGTCGTGTCCTCCACCAACCACTCCCTCACTCCCATCCACCACCACCACGTCCTCAACCTTCGGCGCGTCTACCGGCCCCAACCACCCCTCATGCAAACCCCTCACATATTCCTTCCAAGCATGCCGTCCAATGATTACATCTCCACTTACATCCCCACCTTCCACCGTCCCATTCCTCTCCCTAATCAACTCCACCCCATACTCCTTAGCCATTTCCTCTTCCGGCAGAGCGTCGCCCTCGCCACCCCTCTTCCTCTTCCGTCGCACCTTCTCCGCCGTCTTGAAACGCACATCTCCCTCCTTCCTTCCCTCGATCACATCCCAGTCCATCGCTCCTGCCACGAGAACTGGCTTGACATACTCGTGGAAGTGTTCTCTCGCAGACCTCAGCCCATCGCCTGGAGGGGCGGCGAGGTAGATGGTGAGTTTACGCGGCATGGTCTTGGTATCGAGAGGTTCGAGGGTGAGGTGTGAGACTGTGTCGCACCATTTTTGTTTTATTCGCCGGGTCTGGTATTTGTCGTAGAGCACGGCGGAGGCAAAGGAGGCGGTGATGGAGAGGAAGATTAACCAGTTGCGGGAGGGGAGGCGGAGGCGAGGGAGGCCTGCTTGTCATTAGTATGGGATCAGTGAAGTCGAGTATTCCATGGTAGGATATGCATCACATGACACATGACATACCCATGGCTCGGAAGGCAGGATTGCCATCACTCGCAGGCCTCTTTCCTGCTGCTGGTGATGCGACATTGCTGGCAACATTCTTCCGAGGCGGTGATGCTATCCGCCCGATTACGCCTTGGAGAGGAATGATAGGAGGTCCTGCTTCAGACATACCTAACCCATACCAACCTCGTTTCGTCTGATCTCCAAATAAATGTTTAGGAGCGATGGCACATGACAAGCGGCGCATTTCCGTCCCCCGAGTCTCACCGATCATGGAGCACATGTCACACGCCTCATCATATCAATGTCCTCTCTAGTCTACCGGAACGACTCCCACTCCCGTGATATCCATGAGGATGATACATCAATACCTGTGAACCGTGCTCTTCATGGGCGAGACGTTCAACATGGCAGGCCTGCCCATGACCTCTTCCCCAGAGACCACGGCGCAACACAGCTTGATACTAGCCTCACATGCATACATTCCTTGATCCCGAGACATCGTGTCCAAGCAGTATGTACACGCGCAGTACTTGCATTGAATATTGCGCAGCCTCGATGACTGGATGTTCGAATTCATGCATGAACCTGCTGATTCACACAGATCTCTGCCCTTCACATTCACATCTTTCCATTACCACTCACCAGGTCATTCGTCTCTACCCAGGAACCGACACGTGGCCCAGGAGCATCCTCCCACGCCGTTGGCTGAGGCGCGCGGGGAACAAGACGAAGAAGGGCACGGATGTCGTGTTTGAGTACGGGTGCGATTTCGATTGGGACGATACGGTTCCCTTGTGGTCATGCGATCGAAGGTCCGCGCCTAGTCGGGGTGATGAGGCGGAGTTTGGGCATGGCTTCTAACATACTGTACCCCATGGCTTTCACCCGCTATCTGCAAGACTTTGTAGAGACCTAGGTTAAAGTTTCTAATGCTTGCTTTCGCCGTCACTCACACTGCGTACGCCTCTCTCGAGTGCCACACACTTGAGGGTATATTCCACGTGACTGTACATTCTTCGCCACCCGCTAAGCCACATTCCAGCCAGATGCAGGGTCCATTCCGCACCTCGGCCTTGTGACGTGAGTGTATCGCCTTCATTAACGAGCCGTAACCCTCTCCTCCTGACACAACCACAACACCTCCACTCTGACCAGTGCGAGGAGTACGCACATCAACAATCATGCCGCCCATCCCCGGGCTGGTGCACTGGCATCACTACATCGCCCGCAACATCAAGACCCTCAAAGCCGCCCTCACCAAAGCGGCCCGCACCCTCGATGCCTCCATCCAGCAATCCACCCAGCCAGCAGCCAAGCTCGAACCGATCCTGGTTAGGAACTCGACGGGGAAGCATCCGTTGCATCCACTTGCGAGGATCAGGCAGAGCCAGTCGAGATGGTATTCCACTACTAGACAGGCCGTGGAGGGGAGCGTGAGGCATTTCAGTTCGGGAGCGGCTGCGAGAGGTGGGAGCAAGTATGCCGATCGGACCGCTTTCCCCAAGTCGAGGACGAGCGCGTATATTGCCCAGTCCTCCGGCCGCGCACCTTTCGCTTCGACTCTCCGCCCTAACCTGACGGGTGGAACTTTGAACCGTACAGCTGGCGGATACTCCCTTGGTGGTTCAGGTAGAGCAGGCGGAGCGAGGTCCTTCTCCCACACACCTGCTGCGCAAGCTCAAGTAGTGCAGAATGTTTCGCAAGCTGTTCGTGCCTTCCTTATCGGAGGGCAGAAGGCGCAATTTGACGGCTGCACGGCGAGGGGGGAGAAGAGGTTCAAGGCTGTCTCTACCCTGCAGCAGGAGACGGGAAGGAAGATGAAGGATTTGCCAAGAGCGACACCCGGTTCCTTCGTCCAGTTCCCGCTCAACCCCACCGTCACAGCCCTAGCAGGCATGGGCTCCGTCGCCGGCTTTTCCACCACGCAGTCCACCTCGGGCCAGAAAGCAGCCCAGCACCTCAACACCGAAGGCCTCCTCGATATCCTCTCCGCCGACTTCTCCCGCGCCCTCAAGGATCTAGCAGCCGTGCTGAACGATCTGCGTCGGCTTTCCTCTTTAGGCGACCTCCCCATCACCTACGAGCACAACCATCTCCGCATCCACTTCCCCGGCTGCGACGCCGAGACCGTGGGCCGTTTATGCGAGGAATTAAACATCACCCGCGGCACCGTCATCCAAGACCAGAACTTCGATGCCTTTACAGGAACAGAAATCGCTCTACTGTTTCCTTTCGCACCTAGCAATGGGTCGTGCTCCGATGCAGACAGCTTTTACGAAGAAGCTTCGCCCATCTTTCCATCCAAATACCAGGCCATCGATATCCGATCCTTACTTTCGCCTTCCATCGAAGAGCTAGCGTATTCCACCCAATCAGCACAATCGGACTCGGATCTTGAGCGCGAAGTCCAGGAGAACCCTTGGATGTCTTCGCCTTCGGGATACGGGAGTGTGGGATCTGGCTCTGGGTATGGTAGTGGTAGTGGTAGTGGTAGCGGGGGTGACAAGCACTCGCCGCTTGAGTATCAGGGGTTCGAGGGGATTTATCGCTTTATCGAGGAGTTGGATTCTGTGAGGAGATGAGTCACACTGTTTCACACGAAACGGTGGTGGTTGAATCGGGGCGTTTTGGGTGCTTTGATGTGTTATACTATGCTATGCTATGGTATGGCTTTGGGGTCACGAGCGAACGAGCTACCTCTGAGGCTACAGAATGAACATACCCCACTCTTCGATGGCGTTTTGGGGCTAGGGTCAGTACGCTGAGGTTGTGTATCTCCTTTGTACGAGATAAGTAGCGTGCTACACAATGCCGAAAGGACTTCAATCAATGTCATGACATGACCCTTCACATCTCCTCCACCTCAGATCTTCCACCCCCTCCCCCTCGCCAACCTCCCCTCCTGCCTAACAGCCAAATCAGCAATAATCTCCTCACTCCCACCCCCCACAACCATCATCCTCAAATCCCGACTCATCTGCTCCACGCCCGCCCCCGGCCCACCACGCTGATACCCAGCTCCCCCCAAAACCTGCTGTGCCTCCCGGTTCGCCATCTCCTGGATCCTACCCCCCTGTACTTTAGCTAGCGCGATGCGGCCGGCTATATCCGGATCTTGCCATCCGGTGGTGGAGTGTTGGATGGCGTAGGCGATACTTTCTAGCCATGCCCAGTGGGATTCGATATACCGGGCTAAAGTGGCGAATTTACTGCTGATGATCTGGTTCTCGATCAGTTTCTTCCCGAACGTCTCCCGGGCGCAGGCGTAGCCGTAGGCGGTGGAGAGGCAGGTCCGCGCTTTGCGGTTACAGCCTACGGCCATGATGTAGCGTTCGCGGTTGAAGTTGAGCATTATTGTTCTGAACCCGGCGTTTTCACGCCCGATAAGGTTTGTGCAGGGGACCTGGACGTCGTCGAGTTCGACGAGCGAGGCACCGCCGGCGTTTTGGCCGCTGTTGGGGATACGTCGCCAGGTTAGACCGGGGGAGTTCATGGGGATTACGAGGACGGAGACGCCTGCTGCGCCGGAGTTTGCTGGACCGGTGCGCACGGCGGTCGTCATGTGGGTTGCCCAGGGGGCACCGGTGATCCACTTCTTGTAGCCGTTTACGACGTAGGATTTCCCGTCTTCGGTTTGGACGGCCGTGGTTTGGATGTTGGCTACATCTGAGCCACCACTGGGTTCGGTTATCCCGAGACAGAAGGAGGTTTCCCAGGTGAAGAGGCCGGGGAGCCAGGTTTGCTTTTGGGTTTCAGTGCCGTGGTGGATTAGGGGTGGGATGCCGATTACGCTGGCTCCACCAAGGGAGGTGAAGACCCCGCCTTCGACTCGTGAGGTCTCGTCTGTCATTATGAGGGTGTGGAAGACGTCGAGCTCTTCTACTCGTATCCCTGCTGGACCGGGAGAGGTGGTCGCTGGTCTATACTGGGATGGGACATCTGCGAAACAGAAGCCCGAGGCGGCCCATTTGAGCGCTTCGTCTCGAGGGGCTTCGCCGGCTGCTTCCCAGTCGAGAGAGTACGGGAGGATGTTCTTGTCGATGTAGGCGCGGAGTTCGTCTCGGAGCTTGCGGTGGGTGGTGTTGTAGTAGGGTGATGGGATGCCGTGGGACCAGGCGGGTTCGGCCCAGGGAGCTAGGTTGCCGAAGGGTTTCGGGGCGTCTTTCTTTGCTTGGAACATGTTTGATTGCTGGGAGGTGTGATCTCGAATTCTATGTGCTTTGCTTACACTGTGGCTGGGCGGAATCTCGTAGGCATCAATTGGCGTTCACGTTGTCCGCCTCAGCTGCGGATGAGGCTTTTGCTATTTTTCTTGCTGAGAGTACTGTATCGGCAATTACATCACATGGCTGTCGTCCGCAAGTGGAAATGTCGTCTGATATAAGTAAACCCCCCCTACCTAGGCTGTCGTCAAAGTCAGATGGTCGGCAAGAGGAGTGCCCTACATGAACCTCGGCCTGGTCGCTGGACGATCAACAAAACCGTGCGTATTTGATCATTAGGTACTCCGTCACAACCCATCACACATGGACTACGGTTGATCACCTGTAAGATGATGGAGCCCAAATGTGTCTGCCTGTTGCACGACTCAAGCCTCACCGCTTACGTATACATGCCGCAATCACTATAGAATACTGTAGCTCCACTCGGCGACCAGGGCTGTGCACAGCCTACTTCTTGGAATCCTTCGGAATACCAATGGCTTCTCCCGTTGTCGACTGCGCCCCTTAGTCATGGCCTCGCGCTCGCAGGATCATACGAGCGGTGTCAGTAGTACATCGTAGATTCATATACGCGAGCATGTCTTGCGTCTCAAGATCTGCGAGACCTCATGCAGATAAGACAAGTAGGCAATGGTCGGCGCGAATAAAGTCCAGATCCTGCCTGTGAGGCGAGCCTTGAGTTCTGTATCTACGAGTGGTAGTAAGAACGACAGTGTGTCGCTGTCGAGTGATAGCGCTGACGATGATGGCGAGGGTGGCGGACCTTCGAAGAAGACGAAGAAACCAAGGACTAGCAAGCCTAAAGTCAGGACTGGATGCACGACATGCAAGATCAGGCGTGTAAAGTGCGATGAGGTGAGTAGGACTTGCTGATTTCCAGATGATGATGCTGACAGCCGGTTAAAGACAAAACCTGCCTGCACGCGGTGTACAACTACTGGCCGAAAATGCGATGGCTACTACATCCCTCCTCGAAAGAATGCTCGCAAGGAATCTCCAGAAGCTAGAGCACCCTCAGCACCGCTTGAAAGGTCGCTAGATACTATCAAAGGGACGCCCACCGAGCTCATGGCCATCGAATTCTTCCAAGCCCGCGCCGGACCTTCCTTGGCTTCATACTTCGACGCTTCCTTCTGGACCCGTCTGGTGCTTCAGATCTCGCGCGTCGAGCCCGCAATCCACTACGCTATCATAGCTGTTGGGTACTTGAATCTGCAGCGTCAAAGTATGGGCTCGACTCTGCATATGCGTCGTCCAGTTGTTATGAACGATCCGTTAGCCGCTTCGGTACCCTTGAAGAAGGCCAGATCAGACCACAACGATCCTTTTGCTCTTGCGCAGTACAACCGTGCCATCACACTCCTGGCGCAAAGATTGAAGGACCCGGATGCAGCGACCGAGGTGGCGTTACTGGCTTGCATCTTGTTTGTGTGCATCGAGTTCTTACGTGGCGATGTGGAGCCAGCGTTCAAGCACTTCAAATCCGGAATGGGTATCGCGCTGTCGTCGCTAAAGGACTCAAAGTCGGCAGGGAAAGTACTTGTCAATCAGCGGATCAGGGAGAATATGCTACCATTTTTCAACCGGCTGGAACTACTCGGCATGCTGTTCGGACAGGAGCCCGGGTACGAATATCCCACTTTTCTCGAAGACGCAGTACCGAAGGCCTTCCACTCGGTCAGGGACGCGAGAGATAGTGTGGTACATCTTCTCAACATCAACATGAGATGGATCCGAAACGTGGGTAGGAGAAAGTACCAAGGCGGCCTTGAAGCAGAGGACTTTGAAAGACAAAAGGCACTACAGCACGCTACCGAGGACTGGGTGACGAAGTTGGATGCGTTGGTGATCACTGATAATGTCAGCTCGCGGGATCTGGATGCGGTCAGAATGCTACGGATACATCAACTCGTCATGCATATATGGCTTGGAACGGCTTGTGAAATTGAGGAATGCACGACAGACAAGTTTCTGCCGCAGTTCGAAGCTGTTGTCGAGTTGGCGGAGTCGATACAACAGTGTTTGGGCGAGTTTGAGAACAGGCCGACGCAGCAAGCGACTTTCTTGTTCGATATGGAGATTGTGTCTCCTTTGTATTTTGTGGGTATCAAGTGCCGGCATCCGCAGCTCAGGAGAAGAGCACTCGCAGTCCTGCGGTCGTCGGTAAGACGGGAAGGTCTGTGGGACAGTGATATGGCGGCCGTGATCGCTGGACGAGTGGTCACGCTCGAGGAGATCAATCTCACAACTCTCGGCGGCAGCGACTTACCGTCTGAACGGGACCGCATACATAATACACAGATCTTATCTATGACTGGTGAGATGAGTTCTCGGCATAGTCTGACGATCTGGAGTAAACCCGATGGGCTGGACGGGAGATGGGATATCAGGAATGAGTTCTTGGACTTTGATGTCGATGCCCTGACTGAAGTGCGGTTGCGGCAGAAATTATCTGCGCACAACTAAACCGCTGGTCCGCGACCAATCCAGACTCGGAAGGATCTGAATGGTCCATGACGATTGTCGGTGTTATTGTATTGCCTGCTCGGGCTGAGCTCGAGTTGGTTACTATCAACAATGGTCAGCAATCGTTCCATCCACACGAGCCATGTAGATCCACTCACGTGCAAAAGTACAGCCAGCCGTCCAAAATGGCTGCACTATCCGCATGCTGGATCATCCCATTCCTGACCAAAGTATTGACAACATAATTCTCCGCCTTCACCAACCCGTTCCCACCAGCCGCCACTCCATTGACCGTCTCGTTGACCTGGATTTGCAAGGTATCAACATAATAAATCGCATTCTGCTCACTAGCGAGAATATACACCCTTCCCTTGTCATCAGCCGTTAGACCCGCTTGCTCACTGGCGCACTGGCCGGGATCCTGTACAGCAGCCAGGACATCAGCGTCAGTGGCATTGGGATCGATGACGACGCTTTGGGCAACGTAGTAGAAGCGTCGGCTGGCTAGTACACCCCAGTAGAAGTTGCCGCTTGCTAGAGCAATCCCATCGGCACCTGTAGTGAGGAAGGACTTTTTCGTTCCATTCCAGCCGTAGATTAGGTTTCCATCATAAGAGCCTACGTAGTTGTGGTCTGCGCGGACGACGGAGGTATTGAAGAGCCTTCTCACAGTCCTGCCGGTGTCGAGATCGATAGCGAGGATAGAGGAGTTGGTGCTTTCGTCTGTTATAAAGGCCCAGCCGTTTGTGCCGAGGGTGTTGTTTATGCGGACGTCGTTGGCGTTGGTGCTATGTGCGAGCAAGTCCGTGGGAATGGTGTAGGTTCGGATGAGTGCGCTTGTGGTTTGGTTGAAGGACATGATTTTTGCGCCACCCGGGACGGCCATGGCGCCGCTTTGGTTGGCGATGGCGGCTGGGATGCCGCTGTCTACTATCCATAGCTGGCCGATCGAGTCCAAGACGACATTCTGGACGTTGAGGAAGCATGTGGATGGGTCTTGACCGGAAGTGCAGTTCTGGATCTCTGCGCTAGGCCAGGGCTTCTCGTTGTTAAAGTCGGTGCATATCACCACATTGTTCGGTGTCTGGCCACTGTTGCGTGGGTATGTAAGGTAGATGTTGTGTTGGCTATCCACAGCGAGACCGGTAGGCGCAGACTGACTGTCATGAACAGCTTGAAGTTCTGGTCCTACAACGTTGAAGTCTTGCGGGTAAGCACCACGGTTGTATCCTGGGCCGAAAGGTCGGAAGCCACCTGATGTGTCGAAGAATTGGGCTGTGGCTAAAGTTGTCAACGCAAGCTGGAGGAACAACATTCTGAAGAGCTGCTTTATATTGTAGAGCAGACCGCTGGGAGTCTGAGAGTACAAGAATGGATGAGCTTCAAATATTTGAAGTTACGGCATCGCATTTTGTGTTCAGGTACCGCAACCATGTCGTGCTGTAAGCTCGCGTGTAACTGCGTCATCGCGCGGGGAAGGCCAATGCACGGACATTGCTAGACCATAACGGGCAGTTGTGCATTGAAGAGTGTGACGGAGTATTTATGATCGATATGTGGTCCAGACCAATTTCCACCGAGTGCGCTCTTCTATGCTGATTGCTTCGCACCGTCGTGCCTGAAGATGTGGTTGCGTCCACACCATCTCCAAATGCTGCTTCGTCGTTCGAGAGAGCTGAAGGACGAGGCGCGCTGACTCAACGAATTCAGCATGGATATATTTCAGGTTCGGCTTTGGTGATTGTGCCTGCCGAACGTGTGTTTCTGGACTCCAGCAGGTCTCAATGTAGCGGGTCTCGTGGCAAAGAGCCCGCGAATAGCTTCGGTGCAGATCGAGCAGGCTGCAGACATATAACATGGCCGGGCGGAAGAGTTGATCGGTCGTGTTCCTGACTGACACGGCTCAACCTCCCCTCTTCAAGATCTGCTCCATATGCTCATTGCTGTTCTTGTACGTCTGCTCTAGATAGTTCAACTTCTTGTCCAGGTTCGAAAGCTCCTTTTTAATATCTTCTGCCTCCTTGGCTTGTCGCTTCTTTACGTCGTCTGTGCTGGTCAACACGAACCTGTGCCACATCAGTCATGTCTCACATCCGTCCGATAGAGTGCTCGTGAGGTCATACATCCTGCCAACACCATCGTACACAGGAGTTTTGGCGGGCAGAGCATCGATCTCCGTATCGGAGAGCTGTAGCATCCGACTCTCGCGATTTTTCGAGGCGATCTGAGAACGAACGATGCCTAGTTGTTGCTCGGCAAAGGCAGCTTTCGAGGAGATCTCTTGTAGGAGCTGTCCTTCGTGAGCATATGTTCCAAGTGATAAGCCACGCTGTTACAAACCTGCTGCAGCTTCTCGTTCGGTATAGCCATGTTCACACCAGATGCGGCATATGCTCTTGGAGATGGAGAAGCACGTGAGAATTGTGTCCGTCAGCAGCACGACAATCACATGCCAAACTTCAAACCATCAAATGCGGCTCTGCTGCCATGTGGAGACATGACGCAGAACTGCCGGCAGTCCCGGTTGATTTGTTAGCAACTTTCTTTGCTGGTACGAGGAGCCTCCTTATTCTAAAAGCAAACCTGTCTGGTACAGGAGGAGAGGCCGAAATACTTTCACGACCGACCAGCAACAGACATCACACTCTAGCTGGGCAGTCCTCTTCTCAAACCAGCAACCATGCCATCATGGCTCCCATCAATAGCATACCCGCCCGCTCGTGACGATGGCTACTGGGCTCCTATCACCTCCACACTAGACTGGTGTGAAGAGAACTACTACGCGACAAGATACTCCGCCGAGATCGTCAACACGTTGACCAATCTCCTCTTCATCTTCCTCGCTTTCAAGGGAATGTACAACTGCTACACTAATGGTCACGACCGCATCTTCTTCATCACCTTCGTCGGCTACCTTATAGTCGGAAGTGGGAGTTTCGCCTTCCACACCACGCTCAAATACCCCATGCAGCTCGTCGATGAGTTGTCCATGATCTACACCACCTGTCTCATGTTCTGGGCCACCTTCGAGCACAAGCGTGCGCAGCCGATCCCAACACTCCTGGGTATATCTGTCGCCAGTCTCGCGGCTTTCATCACAGGCTACTATCATTACCTGCAGGACCCGACGTTTCACCAGAATGCTTACGCAATCCTAACTGCGTTGGTCTTGTTCAGGAGCATGTATATCATGGAGGTCAGCTTACGACCATACTTTAAGAAGATGTCGGACAGTGGAGGTGTAGGGAAGTTGGAGAGGAGTAGAGAGGATACGAGAGATAAGAAGATCATTGGACAGATGTGGATGCTCATTGCTTGCGGCTTGTCCACCTTCCTCGGAGGCTTTGTGATCTGGAGCTTGGACAATGTGTATTGCTCGAAACTGCGCAGTTGGCGACATGAGATCGGTCTGCCATGGGGTATTGTGCTGGAAGGCCATGGATGGTGGCATCTCATGACGGGTTATGGTGCTTACATGTATATCGTAAGCAGACTTTGGACTCCTTTGACCTTGTGGCCGTGCTGACATCCAATCACAGATCTGGGGGATATGGCTGCGGCACTGCTTGAACGGCAAGCAGGACGAATATGTGCTGGTCTGGCCGAGCATGTTCACCTCCATACCTCGTATTGACCGGCGACGGGCTGAGAATGGCCATACGAATGGTAGCCTCAAGAAGGCACAGTAGATACATACACGGGGCGATGTGTACCTAATATAGATCACGTGATAGAGAAAGGCATATTTACAAGCACAGATCGATTCGCGTGCTTGGTACCGTTGTAGGATCTTGTGGTAGAAGGTCAGACGGGCCAGTTAAAGTCCAGACGAGCTGAGCAATATGCAGGTGCTGTGGGCTCATTGCTTGTGATCTCCACACCTTTCGGATTTCGTTCCGAATTGCTTCCAGCTCGAGCTCCATATCATCGTAGCATCACGGCTGATCGTTTCCGAGATCATCAGCTGTTCTTGTATGTAGTTCTCTGGTGGGGAGTAGCAACAGCTAGCTAGTTGCATGACACAGAACTCGTGCATGTAACCGCGTGACGGGCTTCATCTTGACTCGAGTGCCTTTGCAGAGAGGTAAGCTTACAAATGGCGGGCTTCTCATCTTGATCTTCCTGATGTATGGGTGTAGCACGTCATGCAATTAAGCGACAAGGATGTCCTTGGGATGCATCGATGCATACAGACCTTTCAGGTACCTTGTCGCTGCCACACTGTCGGTGCGTCACCTGCCGAAATGCGCAGAGATACTGTATAAATTCTCAGATTGAGTTGTGAAATAATGGCTTGCTGAAGGCAAGCCACAAGAGATAATAAACTGTCGCAGTACTCCGTTAGTGGGTCTCGAGGCTCAGTTTTGGCGAGACACGCGCCATGTAAGCCAAAGGTCTACTTGCGACTAGGTTTCGAGTACTCCAGTGAACTTGTGCCAGACAACAATAACCATTGGCTCCTGGTCTCGACGCATACTCACAGCACGCTCGACGATGGTTGTAGAGCTATCGTGGAGCAGCATCGATTAGAGAATGTGAATCGCGCGATGCGGCAGACCTTCTCCGATGCAACTCGCGTTCGAGGTGAAGTCGGGACATTACGGCCGTGATGAGACGGGGGAGGAAGTCGATGCCGACGAAACCACGGCGATGCCCAGTTTTTTGGCCGGCTTCTGCCGAGACCACGCACCACGAAACCACGATTGTGGAGTCCGGAGGGCGCGGAGGTCTTTGGGGAGGAAACGAGCAAGACAATCCTTCTCACCAGGAAGCCTTTGTCTTGGATCAGACTTACTTGGACCTTGCGGGCTGTACAGGCAACACAGTTGTGCTTGCACACTCTACCAACTCTGATGCATCAACGGCACGAACTAACGGCAAAGACTGCATGGCATGTGAGCTCGTGAGAAAAAAGGCGGGTATGGGTGGGGTGCAGCAGACAGACGCACGCACCCCAGGCCGATCGAAGGTTGACAAGGTGTGAGCCATTTCCGTGGCGGAGATAACTCGCTACTGCCCTCCCGGACTAGTCGTGGATGTCTGCTTGGTATTCATAATCTAGGGTTTGAGTATATGACGGCGGCGATGCCCCTCTGCATCGCGGCTGCGTGTGGTGAGGTTGATTTCTCTTCATTACCAAAAACATCTTTTTATATGGCCTTGAACTGCTCTGACAGCATAATTGGCTGAACAAAAGACGACTATAGCTTGCGGACTCGTCGAGATGGGCTCAATGGCAGGAGACCCGGATCTCTCGGACTCCTCCGCATCGCCGGAACCATCTGGCATTGCGCAGACACAAGCACCGAAAAGGACAGCAGATGCAGCAGGGCTCAGGCCTGGAGGTCGACCAGCGAAGAGTGTCAAGCGAAGAGCATCGAAGGCTTGCCAATGCTGTCGAGCCAGGAAAGTTCGATGCAATGTTGTCGAACACGGAGCACCGTGCACAAACTGTCGATTAGACGAAGTCGATTGCATTGTCTCTGAGAGCAAGCGGAAGAAGTAAGGCTGAGATCGGAATCTGTAATGGTTCCCACTAACGATAGTATTGTAGGAAGTGGTCTAACAACGACAATGGCGACGACTCACTTCAACATCTGGGTGGCATAGACGACGATGACATCGCGGGATTACCCATGACAGCACATGCGCCGTATGAGCCACTGAAGAGGAACACGGAGCACAAGCCGCACGCTCTATGTATGTGGCATTGATAGACATGTGTACCCAGGATACTGACAGCCACAAGACCAGGACTTGGGTCGAGATGTACCCTCGACCAACACACTATCGACTGCATCCTTGTACACGCCGAACATGCTCATGAATCTGCAACGACTTGGTCGAAAGCCATCGCTTGTTGAGACAGCACCAATGTTAGCAGGCCTGCCGACGCCAACCCAGCCTTCTTACCACCTTCCGAACTACGTTAAACCTTTGCCCACAAAGCTCAGTGCCGACGACATTCTGTATCTTGAGAAGAAAGGGGCCTTGGTGATTCCTCCGGTACCACTTCGTGACGAGCTCTTGCGATGTTACATCGAATTCATCTATCCTTTCATGCCTTCACTCGACGTCCACAACATGGTCCGGACAATCGATCGCAACGACGGTAGCCAGACTATCAGTCTGCTCTTACTGCAGTCCATCATGTTTGCGGGTATCGCATCAGTCGATATGAGATATCTCAAAGCTGCTGGCTACGACACAAGAAGAGATGCTAGAAGGGACTTTTTCGCGAAAACGAGACTGCTCTACGATTTCGATATCGAAGCGGATCGTGTCTCGCTGATCCAGTCTCTGCTGTTGATGACATACTGGTATGAGACTCCAGACGATCAGAAGGACAGTCACCATTGGATGGGCATTGCCGTATCGCTCTCGCACACGATCGGACTGCACCGTAATCCAGAAAAGTCGGCAGCGATGGACAAACCACGACAACGTTTATGGAAGCGGATATGGTGGTCAACATACATGCGTGATCGGCTAGTAGCTCTGGGAATGCGGAGGCCGACTCGCATAAAAGACGCAGATTTCGATGTTCCGATGCTGGAGCTGGAAGACTTCGAGTGCGACGTCCTGTCCGAAGGCCCTTCATGTATTCCGGCCGATTGCACAACTCTGCGTAGTGCAGAGAAGCAGCGGGAGCTGGCGATCATGTGTGTTGAAAAAGCCAAGCTCTGCGTAAGCATCAGCAATGTGCTTTCAGTGCAGTACTCTGTGCTACACAACAATCATGGAATCGTAAGCGATCAGGGTACGACACGCGTGACCATGATGCTGGTAGCCAGGCGACATGACCCAGAGATCAACGAAGTGCAGGCTTGTGATATCGAGCTCAAGCAATGGAAGGATGATCTGGCCGAAGAAGCAAAGTATGTTGAGCCAAGCTGGAGCGATGTCGACTCTGGGAACGACGACATTGTACTGAATCGCTCATTATTGCACATGGTCTACTATGCAGCATTATCAGCACTGCATCGACCGCAAGTGCTTCCCTCAACTGCGATGCCACCACGTAGCACGCAGTCCGACCAACTAGAGACTTCTCGCAAAGCAGTTCGACTGGCGGCAAGTGAAATCACTAGCATTGCCAATCGTCTGTATAACCTAGACCTGGTCCGCTTTTTACCGTCTCCAGGGATCACGGTGCTACTGCCTGCCATCATCATCCATCTTCTCGATATTAAAGCACCCGACGAGACCACACGGAAGACCAGTCTCCAAGGCTTCTGTCAATGTATGCAGATCATGGCTCGTCTCCGCGACATCTATGCCGCAGCAGACTACTCTACCGCCTTCCTCGAAGCCGCCATACGCAAGGCCGAGATCACACTTCCGCAGAAGTCGAACGAGATGAAGGAGCCACGCAATATCATAACTTCTGCTCAAGGACTGATGGAAGCCGGGCGTCGTCTGACTTCTGGCCAGGACTCCGGCGCCCTTACACCACCTCCTGACGCCCATCAGAACGGTGATCACCATCATCACCACGATCAGCTAACCGACGACGACATCGCGCACAAGCTGAACACCTACCTCGCCAGCACACCACCGGACTCAGACCATCAACCTAGCATCAATGACGGGCCAATGGTCATAGACGGTGCCATGCAAATCCCTCTTATGGATTTCGAGCCCGACTTCGACAGCATGATCAATTTGGATGCTGCGGGCGAAGGGTGGCTGATGGAGGATGGTGGGTTTGTGGGCGGAGAGAGTAGTGGTTTCACTATGGATGTGGGCTGGATGAAGAGTATTTCCAAGGATGGTGGGCTGGAGATGCCTGTTATTGATGAGGTGGATGAGGTTGTTGAGGAGGGGATTGGTGGTGATGTTTAGAGTTTCTTGATAGAATGTCAGCACTATGAAGTAACGTAGCCTGTACGAAATTAGATACTTATTACATATCAGTCTTCGGCTCTTAGCTGCTCAACACTTCCAGCAAATAATACCCACAGCATGTACATGTATGTGTGCTTTCTGGCAAGACAGAAGCTTTCGTAAGCGCTCGGGCCTGCTTAGACTACTGAGGTGAACTTCGAGAACCGTCTGCGAACGCTATCCATCCTTCTCTATACATGTCTATTACATGCATCTGCGAAGGTCATATATAAGATCTTTACGGCTTGAGGACCTGACCTATCGCGTAGTCCGATCATAACAGCCAACAAGCATCTCGACCATGGCAGATAGTGTCCTTCAACCGAGCTCGTTAGCTGATCTACAAACCATCTTCTCAGGCAACACGTACGTCGCGATAGACTTTTACGCAGACTGGTAAGTGACATATCCGGCTCCTGGTACTATTCTGATCACTAACACTTTACATAGGTGTGGGCCTTGCAAAGTCATCTCCCCCGTCTTCGCCAAGCTTGGCAAGAAACACGGCATCGCAGGCACCCTCGCCTTCGCCAAAGTCAACGTCGACAATGCAAAAGACATCGCCCAGAAGTATCAAATCTCTGCCATGCCGACTTTCATGTTTTTCAAGGACGGCAAACAGGTCGGCGTCAATGGACAGCCTATGATTAGAGGCGCCGATGCAAAGAGTCTGAATGCTGCAGCCGAGAAGCTGGGAGGGTTGGCGAAGAAGAAAGTGGAGGGATCGTAGCGTACGAACGAGGGAGAGGCTTCGTTGCAACGACGGACGATAGAGATGTACGCCTGCAGCTTCCTGTATGAGCATAGCATGGCAAGATCTGCGCGGAAGAGGAATGACCATGATGATGCCATTACATGATGACCATGAGATCGTCTTCACTGTACCATCAAGCAAACTTATGTTTTTGAGGACGGCTGTATGGTAATGATGCCCAATCCGTTCGGGGCCATCGACCTTCGTTACTGGTATGGTATGCCGATAGGTCTACAGAGAAGCTTGACTTCACATCACTAAGTATCTGCTTCCTGTGCCAGCATGTCATCCCATGATCATCGGCCCAAAGTCGTAAACTTATCTTCGATAGATTGCAACACACACCGGACGGCCACATGCTGACGAGCGAAGCGACTCTACTGCAATGGTTTGTCCGCAGCCCAGATGTGGCGTTGACACAGCCTTACCGTTGCATGAATATATAGATCTTCGAAAAGATCTCCTGATCGACCTCTTCCCTGGGCAATCATCACCTCGCCAAATGACATCTATCATTTCGACCACTGTTGGGCAGTCCAGGAGCACCGTGCTTGGTCCTCTGCCCACAACATTTACTCCGTTTGCGACATGCACACTCGCAGTCGCGCATTGCAATGGTTTGTCGTAGCCATCTTGATCTGGCGCCGTTACTGCTCTCCCGAGCAGCTGGAGTGAGAAATGTTGGACTGCAGAGCCACCAGCAAGCATATCCTGCCCACGAATTGTCTACTGAGCCAGGTTCGCTATACGACATGGACAGTCCGGTCAAGTTCCTGACGATCAGTGGCTTGACAACGGAAGTGCAGGAGCGGCGTGAACTGCAAGGCAATGCAACTCATGCTGGTCGATCTGCTCCCGATGTGACAGCATAAGAGTTGAAGTAATGCTCTCAAAATTGTGAGCATGGTGCAGGCATCATTTTGGCGTGATTTTCCTGAAAATGACTAAGACGATCGCATTGGAGAGTGTCACGTCGGAACAAGAGGGATGCAAATGTGCGTCATGTCTTCGTATATTGGAAGAGTATGTACAACGTCTTAAGGCCTAACAAGAGCGTGGTTGGACGTTGTCTTTGGAATCGTTTGTGCCACTTTTCAGGTTTCTACTGTAAGCAGGCTTGTTGTTATTAGTACCCGGTATCTGCTGCGGGCTCAGGATCGACACTAGAACTGCAGAGTAGGGTTGATGCTAAGCAGATCGTGGTTCTGATAGGACGCACAATGCGCCAACATGGCCCCCAAATTGGAGAACCATCCAAGCCACCGCGACACCTTTGGGGCCGCTAGAGCGCAGATCTAGAGCCGTTCCCAACCTGCTCCCATGCCCAAGCGTACTTTCGCCATACTGGTACCACCGTATAGCATTGCTTTGTGCGATCTCTGATGGCGGCCATCACTAGTCAGACGGCCACAGCGCCGTCCAACCGTACTCTGTTAGGCCCTCTCACCACTACCTTCACGCCTCCTGCGTGGTGTAACACCGCCGTGGCCAACTGCTTCGACCTCGCGAACTGCGGAACGCTTGCTTGGCTGGTCAGTTTCACCTGTCTCCAGATTGCCAGAACAATGCATTATCTGTACTAACAGCAACGAGGGACAAACATGCACTCAATACACCTCTGGCTACTGGATCCCGCAAGACACCACCCAATGTTGGCCTTCAGCTCCAAATGTCACCGAGACGTCGGCGTTCTCGACTGCGGGCGCTCTTTTGGGGTGGGGATTTGGTAAGAAACTCACTGATCACCTTGTTGTCGGTGTACGTGTGCTAACGATTCCGCAGTGAGTCTTTCCCCAAGCCCAGGTTCTGGGTCGGCACATCTGCTCCTTCCCGGTTCTGCACGGCTGACTCGCTTGCTTATGGAACCTGGTGCCGTCTACGTGAGCAAGCTGACGGCCAATGCAGTACAGTCCAGGAGTAATCTGCCCAGCAGGGTACACCGGCGCCTGTTCAGTAACCGCAGGAGGAACTACTTCTGGCATTGGCAGAATGCAATTCAAGATGATAGCCAATGAGACAGCCGTAGGGTGTTGTCCGATGTAAGTATAATGGTATCACCACTTGACGGTAGTGTTCACCTGCTTACCGGATGTGTGCAGTGGCTACGGCTGCACGATCGACAACAGCAACCACCAAACATGCATCAGCGTCGTACAGAGCTATCAGACGGTCTCAATAGCAAGCTGTGTTTCTTCAAGCCCAGGGAGCGTGACTAGCTTCGCCATACCTACAGACGCAAGCTGGTCGGAGTCAAGCAGTTCTGGAATCGAGTCCATCACAGCTTTCACGGTCGAGGCACCGTTGATCGACATTCGGTGGCGTCCCCGAGATCTCGTCGCCCTAAGCACATCGATGTCAGCCGCCACCGTGTCCTCGACAGGTTCAACCTCAACCTCATCGCAAACAGGGTCCCCGACTCCTAATCCTGGACTGAGCACCACTGCAAAGGTTGCCATTGGCGTGGTGATCCCGGTAGTAATTCTCGCGCTTATCGCTGGAGCGCTCCTAGTCTGGCGACGCCGACGAACTCGTCAGAAAGGCCAGGGAGCACAGGTCGCACACCACTACCAAGAAGTGAAGCCACATTCTCCCGATCATAACACGGCCGAACTTCGAGGCGAGCAGGTATACGAGATGGAGAACTCCGCCAGGCAGCCAGAGTTGGACAACGGAAAGCATGCGGTGCAAGAGAGACATGAGCTCGCTGGCGATGATCCTGTCAGAGATCTACCGAAGCCATGATTTCAGCAGCGAGAATGTTGCCTCTAATTGTACATGAGCGATCGCGAGGACCTACAGTGTTGAATTTGCAGCTCACAGTATACGATCTAGTGCTTTTATATGTCAATGATGCATTCATCAGTATATTTCTCCGTTTTCGGTTGTTTGTTCCCTTTCGGCCATCTTGACATGAGCTAAATTCACAGTATGCGTACATTACCACGCTTCACACAATCCTGTACATATACGTCCCATTACAGCCGCGTGTTGACAAATGACTGGAACTGCGGCAGACTAAGAGCTTGCAGGTGATCCTCGCTCTGATTATTGCCCTCGTCGACATCGGCTGCGGCACGGAAAGCTTCGCCGAATGACTGAGTGCTGGCCACAAAGCTATCCCACAACTCGCTGTCGACGCTCTCGATGCGCTTGCCGTGCATTGGTACGCTCTGCTGAACGTCAGTCGTGGTTGTTTGATGTTAAAGAGGAAATCGTAACGCACTTCTAAGAAGTTCAAGCATCGTCTTAGTGAGTCGTTCTCGTGGGCATGTCGCCTACATAACTCCTTTATCCTCCTGACAGCATCCGCTGTCTCGTTGACTGTGGGCCCACCAGCATTACTGGTGACGAACAGCGTCAAGCAAGCAGAAGTGAATGTGATGATAAACTTGATGAACCATAATGAGGAGTTGAAGAGTGAGGATGCTTCGAGCTTTTCAACCAGCCATACAGCTTGCATGCCTGCCTTGATGCAGGCACTGCCACATGCATAGGCTTTGAGACTTGTCCGGCTGCCGTTGCCGGCGTTTCGTAGTGCGTGGTGCAGGAATGGGCGATAAAGAACCATTTGTACGTGAGCGTAGTATAAGCGGAGCATCAGTTGCGACCTGCTTTTGTCAGTGTTCCTGAAGACTACATTGTCATGCATTTCTACACGTCTCACCTCATAGTCACACTGTCTCCAACATGGGTCTCGCTGAGCGGCGTCTGCTGTAGCCGCTCGAGCCACTGTTCAAGCTTTTCCTGCTATTGATGAGTATCAGCACAGTCAGGGCCAGGCCAGTAGCGACTTCCCTACCTCAGTCGCAACGATCTTGCTATACTCGACTCCATAAGTGCCGTTCTTCGTCTCGATCGGCCGGGTGAACGGATGGTTGGTCTCCACCGTAGTTGCGAGGATCTGTATTAGTTGTGCGTGCATATACGTCCCATACATCGGATCTTTGTAGTCGATCGCATTCGGTGGTGCGAGCAATGCACGCTCCGGATCGATATCCCGTAGTGTTCGTGGGAGGCCCAGCGCTGTTGTTACATATGTATCGGTCATTGATAAGACTGTAAAGATGACTTGCCGAGTCCTTCGCTCCTCCTCGGGCATGTCTCTATTGACAAGATCGCTGTAGATGCCCATCTGCAATGCGGCAGCGACGGCCATGCAGATATAGCTGTAGCATGTTGACATCATCGAAGCTCCGTTGGTGTAGGTGATCATGCACAGGAGTGTTTGTAATGAGATCACATCCTGACAGCTTGCCGGATCGAGAAGTGCACGACTTGCGCGAAAGTAGCGAAGGCCATTCAGCGTTATAGGTCCCTTTCGTCCCTGTAACAGCACAGGCCGGAACAACCGACCAAGTGCGATGACGGCATATATCAACGCCAATGGCTTCCTTGTATGGGGCGTGCTCTCGGCCTCGATTTCGTGGAACACAGTGTCGGCCATTTGGTTGAGTGTGGATCGATCGAGGAATTGCATATTGCATGTGGCCTCACCGAGCACAACGTCAATGGCCTCATCCACATTCTCTCGGCTTGGCAGGAGCGCAAATGCCTCCCACGAGATGGACATGTTGGACTCGGGAGGCGCGATTTCGAAACCACTGGCCAGATCATTGTCGTCCTCTTCGTCCCCGTTCTCATGGCGCATACCGGACACGTGTTGACACAGTCTGTGGACTCGCCCGAGCAAGCTAAGGCCACCGAAATGATGAGGATTGAGATCGTGTCGATGAGTGACTGGAGTGCGTTCGTCCACTGGTGCACTTCTCGCACCATTCTTCCGCGTATCAACGATAGTCTCGATAATGTCGTCTGGCGGACTCTCCTTCACAGTCGTTGATGGTGAGCTTTGACTCTCAAGTGCTTGTGAGTCGCTTCTCGACAGCGACAAAGTTGCAGGATGGCCTAGAAGTGCTTCAAGTTCGCTGACTTTCTTCTCAAGGGACTGTATGTATTCAGTCGAAGTCATTCGGCCGCCATCTTCGTACACGCAGGCTGTCATACTCATGAGTAATGCGCTTTGTGTGCTCCTCTACCAAACATGAACATACCCAATTTGCTCATCGCGCATGGCTCACATGGCGTCTGACCATCGCACCTTGCCTTCCTTCGTCTACAATTTGCCTGAGAAATGGATGAGCACAGAATTTCAACAGCGTGTGCCTCTTTCCCTCGCCGCATCACACTTACACAAGCCCGTGAAACTCGTTGCCGTTTGCCTGGCTTACCGAGGTCGTCCATCATGCTCATCATCGCATCGCCAGGACACTACAACAACGTTCCTCTATACTCTCCACCAGCAAGCACGAGAAGATATCTTTCGTCAAAAGGTCGGCTCCCCGAAAAGTGATCCGCGACTTAGCTCCGTTCGGCTCTGCTCGGCGGAGGACCGAGGGCAAATCTTCCTATAGTATAGCTGGTTGTTTCTTTGCGTTTTTGAGTTACCAGTTGTGAACGACGAAGAGACTGGTGCCAACGCCAACGCCAAGTTCGACGGGTCCACATCCGAACCGCACACCCGGCAGTAGCAGTGCCGATCAGTTCCGCACATACATCTATGTCCCTCAGCCGTCATTGTCATTGTTGTCATGAAATATATCTCTGCTACGCACAGTACCGCGACAAGCCGAGACTCAATTGCATCGACGCTGGGAGCATGTTGATGAAACAAGCGGCTGCCAAGGAGACGATCTCGCCATCTTGGAAGCAAATTATCTCTATCATCAACGGGTATCATCTACTTCAAATCCTCATCGCTAAGCGTCTCGCCTCGCCGACTAGCAAGATATATACGCCCACTCTCATACACACCCAGATACAGCCCACTCCCCAACATCGTCCAAACGGCTCTCAGCGCACCGCCTCTGAACAAACCTTTCACGCCATGCTCGGCCATGATCTCTTGGGCAATCTGCATGCTGCCCTTGGAGCTCGCTGGCTTCGCAACGCTCTTCGCTGCTTCAATGACATTCTCCTTCGCAGTCTTTAAGGTCTCGGTGGCAGTCTTCCCTACAGCGTCCTTCGCCGACTCGGCATTTTTCATAATAGGCCTTTGGTCCTGTGCAGCACTTTCCGCCGCAGCAAGCATGATCCGCGTCTTCACAACATCTATTGGCGTCGTCACGACTGCCGCAATGCTGCCTCCTGTGCCCGCGCTGACCGCCGTGATCAACCCGCTCTCTAGTATTGTGTTTGTCCTCGTCCCATTATCGTCTCTATGCTTTCTTATGCTTTGCTTTATTCTCTCAAACATCGGAAACTGCAAGGCTGTGAACGGGAGGTTTCTGCTGGCCAGCGCAGTGTATCCTCTCCATAATGCAAAGGGATTACTCCGAAACCGCTTCATGGTCTCGAGTGTCGCATTGACTCGTGGTCGGTCGGTCTTGGAGTTATCCACCATTTGAGCATTCTGCTTGATGACTTCCGCTGGCGTGAGGATGGCGCACGAGACTAGCTCAGCAGCTCCAGATGCCATGGAATGTAAGAGAGGCTGTGGTAGAAGATTCGACCCAGCCCATTGTGGATTGTGCTGTTGCAATGTCCATTTGATTCCCTCGTATGTGGTAAAGAAGGCGCCAGAGGACGGCAGGGTTGCTATTATGACACTGCCAACGCCTTGATAGACGCCTCGGAACATCGATCGACTGACGGCATTGTTAGGGCCATTTGTGTAGAGCTTCTTGTAGTCTGGTGATTGTAGGCGAGTCTTGATCGTATCAAGTGGGTAGACAATGAGGTCGACTGTGAATGCGGCGAAAGCCCCTGCTATCCAGATATCGACATTGCGGTTTTCGGACATCGAGCACGGAACCAAGGCTTAGTGGTGTGCAACGAGTGAACAATAATACTTGTGAGCTTTGCTCGAGTATATGCACTTCGATCTGATAAGGATCCAGACGACAAGCTTGGCCGAGGTCGGCGGCCGAGGCATTGTTGTGATGTCACCAGTCTCGAGCAATATCCATTGCGATGAGATATATTGCGAACACCAACACTTCCCTGTGATCGAGCGTTTGGGAGAGACGATCATATCGACGCCCCCCATCTTTTAGACCTGCTCTAGATCGAGTTGATCCGTTTGTAGACAGGCATGATTATCTAGACTATGGAACATGTGCAGTAGTAGACTCCGTATCAACGCCTCGCTGAATGGCAATGATCCGCTTATAGTACATCATCTAGAGCTCTGTGCTGATGCTGACAGGGCTAACCCATCCATGCCCAAAACTTACCCCAAAGAGTGGTCGGTATTGCCTCTTCGAAATGCATTTCCTCAATCTCCTTCCTCCCAGTATCAAGATCGGCCTCGATCGGCTTAACGAAGTTCGTCCTGTAGATAGCCTTGTGGCCGCCGTATAGTATCGCAAACAAGATCAAGCTGATGTAAGCCACGAAAAACGACTTGGTGTCCCACGGCATGAATGAGGTGAAGCCTTGAGTCAAGATGATGATGACGTTGAAGATGATGCCGTACCAGGTGAACCACGGCTGGCCCATGGCCTTGTATGGTAGAGTATCCCGGCTGACACCACGAGCCTTCAAGGCACGCATGAAGGCGATGTGCGAGATGCCGATGCAGGTCCAACTAATGAAACCAGCGACACCTGTGATGTTGACGAACCAGTTGAAGACTTCTCCACCCGAGGCTGATTCATTCAAGAAACCTAACAAGCCGAATGCTGCTGTGAAGGCGACAGCGACATATGGCACACCGCTAGCTGTGGTCTTATTAAAGAATTGGGGTGCATTGCCATCGTTTGCTAGACCCACGATGATGCGGGAGCCAGAGTAGACGTTTGAGTTGGCGGCGCTGAGGACGACCGTCAATAGGACCGCGTTGATCAAGCTTGGAAGGACCTTGACGCCGGCCAACTGCGCAGCAATGACAAATGGCGAGGATGCTGCGCTGGTGGTGCCGTTGAGGAGATCGGGGTTGTCGTATGGTACCAGGAGACCGATGAAGAAGATGCTGCCGACAAAGAAGAACAGGATGCGGTAGAATGTCTTCTTGATGGCGGCCGGGACTGTTTTGCGCGGATTGTTGGTTTCGCCGGCAGCAATACCGACAAGCTCAGTGCCTTGATACGAGAACCCTGCTTGAATCATGACTGCCCAGAAGCCGACGAACTTGGCCAATGCTGGCTGGCGAGTCAGGATATATGGTGCAAAGGCACCCGGGTTGCCCCAAGTGTGAAAGCCCAGGTACCCGTGTTGACCAGCTCCAGCATCGATGCAGATGCCAAAGATTAGGAAGCCAAGCACAGTGAGGACCTTGATGGAAGCAAAGTAGAATTCGATCTCGCCGTAGAAGGACACCGGCAGGAAGTTGAGAGCGGTAATCACGACCCAGAACACACCGATGAAGATGCCCACATTGAGCTCTGGCGACCAGTACTGGATGATGAGACCACTAGCCGTGAGCTCGAGTGCGTAAGTGATGGCCCATGAGAACCAATAGATCCACCCCATAGCAAATCCCAAGCTGGGATCCACGAATCGAGCAGCGTATGCAGTGAATGCTCCGGAGATGGGAATGTAGGTAGCCATCTCCCCAAGCGCAACCATAACCGAGTAGACCAAAGTGCCGACGAAGGCGTACGCAATGAGCGCACCAGCAGGACCGGCATTAGCGAGTGCACCACCAGAACCAATGAAGAGGCCTGTTCCAATAGTTCCACCGATGGCGATCATCTGAAGGTGCCGTGACTGTAGACGACGCTGCAATTGCACTGTGGTGCCGACCTGGACTTCCGACTTCTCGACATCGTGGTACGATCCCTCCTTAGGCGATGAAGTGACCGAATAGTCATAGGGTTGTGCAGTAGCGACCTCCGGCGTCTTCTCCTTGGCACCGTGGTCGTCCATGTTATTAGAGTGTAAATTGTAGATGTGTCGATATTCCGATCCGCCTCTATCGCAAGACTCTATGAGCGACGGTGCGCCAGTTGCTGAGTCACTCGTTTGCTACGTGACCGTCGTCCGGGTCAAGGCCGTCAAGGAATGAAGATAGTTTGAGCACGTGGACAACACAAACAGCGAAAATGTGAAACGTGAATAGAATAGTCAACACTCACTCGACTTACCGTAGTATTTGTACGTAAAATTGTGGTTCACTCACCACTCTTGCTGACTCTATCGTGTTGGTGCAAGCGCAGTGAAGATTCTGCTCCGTGGTTGCCGTTTGATGGGCGAACTCGCGCCCTTCCAAGCCGAGCTAGGCCGTCTTTAGCCAGTGAAGTCAGATTTGCTTCCACTTTTCTTCCGAACCCTCATCTGCGAGGCGTTCGAAAGAGACAATTCTATCCGGGCTGTTTATCGTGGTGCACATCTTTTGTGTTGCCCTCACTATAACATTGTCGCACCCGCCCGAGCATTGATCGGCTTCTATCGTCGAGGCGCGAATAATGCCAGCCTACGGGCCGACTCAATGCTGTGTCAGGTCACGACAGTGGAGAGGATGTGCCACGAGCTCATGGTTCTTCATTTATATTCAATCGCTGCTTGGTAGATCCCGCATGCTGTGTTGCCCATGTACCTCCTGCAATGCTACGCTCCAGCGCTTCTATCAATGTTCTAATAACGTCTGGCTAACTCTAAACCGCCAATACCACTTGATTGAGTATTCACAAGGAAGCGAGCGGCTGCGCGTCCTTGTATTCCTCGCTGAAATCAGCCTTCTTGCTTTTGAATGTCCAGTTGGCAGCTTGCCACTGATTGCCGAATGCAAGACCTGGGTGAAACGCCGTCAAGCAGATCGTGGCAATCGCAAGCATAGTCCCATCAAGCACCAAGAAATCAGTCTCATCATTCCAGAGAGCACCGTTGAAGCCGCCCCAGAGTTCGGCGACACGGAAGATTGAACGGATCAGCACCACCACGGTCGCGAGCAGGAGACTAGCCATGAACACCTTGAACAGCATCCGGCTTCGAGCGTGCTTCTTCGCTGGGTTCTGATCCAGCACGCCACGTCGGCAGCGTAGGGAAAAGTCCGCTACCACGATCAGGAACGCTGCAAGACTGACAGCTTGAAGCACCAGACCTGCTATCATAGTGTTGATGCCTGGCTGAGCGGCCTGATGTGTATTGGCAGTATCTGCAATACCGCCACCGGCAGCCTGGAGGACGAGCGAGAGAAAGTCCGAGGCCATGAATATGATGGCGATGGTCCTGGGAGCTAGTCTGGAATTCGTCTGGCCGTACAGCACGATTGTGCGGGTGAGGCAGAGATAGATGGCGGCCGAGATAAAGACGGGGGCGATGGTGAGACAGATCAGATAGCTATACTTGGTCAGCTTGCGTCCGAGACATGATATGAGCGATGTGCTTACATCAGAAATCCATTGGAGTCGAACGGGTTATCATGGAGCATGATTCTGGCAGCGTAGCCTACTACTTCGAGCACGAGGCCGAACAGCATACCAGCCATGAAGCCCCAGGTCTTGTAGTAGATGCCCAGTCCGAGTTGTGGTAGCAGGAACACGCCGAAGAAGACTGCGAAGAATATGTTTCCACCATAGTTTGGGATGTAGTTGAAGCTGCTCTGTGCTAGACAGCAAGTTTCGAGTGTGCAGAGATTGGAGGGGATGTCGATGTTGCAGCCGGCATATGGATCGATTGCCATGGTGGTGTCGGGTCCTTGGTGTCTGGGCTTGGGCTTGTGGTCAAGGTGTAAGTTGAAGTGAGTGCTTTGGACGGCTGAAGAATTGAAGAGCGAGAGGTGGTAAATTGCAACGGCTCGTGGTATTGAAGAGGGTGAGTACAGCGAGTGTACCCAAGACATAAACAGCAGCACAACGAAGTCGCGATATATATCCTCACTTGTACTATACCCTACCACTTCGCTCTCACAAGGAAGTCATTGCGAAGTGGCCAAGCATGCGTGCGCGGCATGACAGATCCACACGATTGGCTCGTTTGACAGAGCATCGTCGCTGTGGATATCACATTCGTAGGCAGACAGATTCTTGCCGTCTGCAATGGCCTTTGAGACGGTACGAAGATAGCAGGAACGTGGCTTAGAGTTTGGTGGATTCAGATGAGTGGGGCTGGACAAAGGGGTTTGATTGGCTGGCTCGTAGGCTGGTCAAAAGCTTGGGCACGATGTACGAGAGATCCACCATCAGCCCTCTCAGATCTTCTTTGTAGGCATAGTTTTATTGCAGACACGACATCATGCACAGCCCTCAACATTGACTTCTCGGAGGCATTGTGACTATATTATCGTGTTCAGATAGGCACCGGCTCGATCATTGCGCCGTACTCCATTATTGCTGGTTGCCTCCATTGGTTTCCATCCCCCTCATTACTGCGCACAGTGCACATCAGATTAGCATGCTAAGCGAAGTATCTGACCACCTAGGCGACAGGATATTGATGAGAGATGAACCGAGAATGCATGTCTCCCAGCCCTGTATGCGCTTATTAAGGACGGCCAGTGATCTTTGTAAGAAACCCGCTGCCTTCGGTGAGCTTCAATGCCATGCACATGCACATGCACAGCCTACAAGCCATCAAGGGCTAACAATGCAGGGAGACTGCTATCGCCAGAATGTCACTACCGGCCATTCGGGACGACGTGCTATGATTCGCTGTGCTCTTACTCAGACATGAACCATGTCCTTTCTAGGAAATTCTCGCGAGTCTCGGGCCATTCAGAAACTCGATAAGCAAATCCAATCTGACCACACTGTGTCCCGGTAAACGTGGGCAACTCAGCCTGTTCAAAGCTGGCTGCCACGGCCAGGATTGACTGTGGATCTAAGCGCATTTGTAAGACTGACTTAAATGCTATACAGAATACGCCGTGGTCTTCTCTGCGTCACACAATCCCACCTGCCTGTACATTGCGCACACACATGTACCTTGCAAACCCATGTGTCCCTGCGTGCCCTTAGATCGCCAACAAACGCCATGCACCAGAACGCTATCACAGCACGAACCGCTTCTTCACCGCATATTCGCGACATGGTCACCGGAACTCCATCGCCCCGACACATCCCCTATCCTCGACATGCTCCAGCTCCAACTGTTGATACTTCTCACTCTTCGCATGATAATATATCCCGCTGACCTTACCCGAACACTGGTTGAAGCAAATGTAATAGAAGCCCTCGAAACTCGCCCCTGTGATCGTCTTAACTCGATGATCAGGCACTAAAAAGTACTCCTTCCACCGCATGAAGAGATGTTCCTGGGTAGACGCCTTGTCGCCGCTTCGAAGTGTGAAGTTCGGGTTCTTGGATTGTTTGGCTAGGGGTCGCCAAGCTGGGAAGCGTGCCCAGTGTTGGAGGTCCACTTTCTCGCTGCTGCCCCATGATGGGTGAGTGGTTTTGAAGAGGTATTTGGAGCCGATGATCTCGCCTTCGAAGAAGGTTGTTAGGGTTGGGTGGTCGTCAGTAAGTCCTTGTATCCGGAGGTAGCCCGTCAGAACAGAAGCGGAGATGTCGACGGATTTAATCTCTACGTCGACGCTGTAGACTTGACGGTCTGATTGCTGCGTGCCGCGGAATTTGGAGCCCGGGCGAAGGAAAGAGGTTGTGGTTGGGATGTGCCGCTGCGAAGTAGGGTCAGGTATTGTAGATGGTCACGTGGCTGGGGTGAGGACATACTCTTGGCTTCTCATCTGGGAAGGTGAGGTATAGTGGTTCATCCGACGATGCTATAGCGGTATGCGACATTGATTGAGCCAATCGTGTCTCGCTCTCAATGGGAGCATCTGGAGATGCAGCAGCACTTGGCGAGTCAACCTCGATCCCGGCATCCTCGATATGTTCCCCCTTTTCATGCACTTCTGTTTGTGACTCTTCTATTGGTCGATGTTGCATTTCAGGCTCCGGCGTAGGTTGCTGCGCAGGTATGGGTGCATCTTCCACCACTACGACGCCCTCGTCCTCGATCTGACCGTCATCGTTCACAGCAGCATCATATCGTTCCTCTCTCGGCGCATAGTGTTCCCGCTCCTCCTCGGGTGGACAGCTAGTGAAGCTGGCACGTGACGACGAAGGTTCGACTGGTGGTGAAGGTGGTATAATTACTTCTTCCGGAGTAGGCATGGTTGATGGTGAATGGTAACTGATATCTCATCAAGCTCTAAAAGCTGGTTGAGCATACGTCACATTGTCGTCCTGCGCAGGTCAATTTCCCGTTCAACGTTGAGATGGCGGGAGAAGAGTCGATATCCAGCCAGAGGTGTGTCGAAAGGGTATCGTCTTCTACTCGTCTTCCTCGTGGTGTCTCCAGACCAATGACCAATGACGATCCGCGCGGGCGGGAGACTTTGGTGGAGAAGTCACTCGGCCCGAAACCCTGACCGCGGCGTCTCCATCACCACCACGCAATCATCCTTCTCCCTTCAAGTTCATCGTCTCGACTCCACCCCCACACGATCCACTCGTGCAACTTGTTGTTGTAGAAAGCGACAGTCATTTGCTCAGCCTCTACGGCAACGGGCTCCCGGGAATATGACGCTGTGTGCTGGTCTGTTGATCACATATCATGCATGCATGCAGCAGCGCTTGGCACGATGAGGCGTAGCCGTCAGGTCCCAAAGACGGCCTCAGCCTCCTGTGCTGTCAAAGCGGCTGTTCTGACCATGGCCAAGTATATGAGGTTCAACCTTGGACGCATGACTACAGCAACATTATTCACAACTGATGAAGCTTTGAGTATGTCCGTCTTATGTACCAGCCCGGAGATATCTTGTTTGATGGCAAAGGCGATGAGTGCGGCCAAGCCTTTCTGTTGATGCACATCACAGGTGGACGCAAAGCTTTGCACCGTGAGAACTTCTCGCAAACTCCTGCCTGGGATCATTCAGGAAAGCTGATAGAACCAATAAGCCAACAAGACGAGTGGGAATTCTGGACTCCCGTGTTGTTGACTTGCTGGTATCTGGACTTCAACGGTACGGAGATCGGACCTAAGATTTATAACATGGTGCTCCGGCCTTTTGCTGGCAAGTGCAGCATATATCAAGACTTGGCTCGACCGCTTGCACTATGCCCCGAGCGTGCAGCGTGGGGAAATCTGCTTCTCTCTCGTAGTAAGCCTTTCATCGAAGCAAGCTAAACCAAGCACTGGTCTTATGCCGGTCGACAACTACCAGAGATGTCCGTACGATTAAATGGTCGGGCACACTCCAGTGTGCGTTCATATTGTGCGCAGGTGAAGCCTGATCAAGAGGTATCGCTCCGAATAAAGCTTCTGATTTTGCGTACTGACCCGTGCGTGCCAGCTCGCGATAGACTGCGTTATCGACCACTCTACAGCTTTGACACAACTGGCGAGGTCAGGATGCAGCTCCAGCGTCACTTTCGGCCATGAGTCGCGGCTCCGCAGTGATCCACGCGAGACATTCGAGCTAATCCACTGTTCTGATCGGGTTTGTACACGCTGCACCGATGTTTGGGACGACAGCTACTGTGATACCGAGGAATGGTTACGCTCCCGAAAGCAGCTTGGCATTCTGTCCAAAGCTATCGCGCCTCGCGACCTCATGCAAGATGCACGAGTCGAAAGATTAATCCTTCCAGTGTCCATCCGGATCCTCGGCTACTCTCTCGCTCAGCATGTCTGGCTTCCACTACACATCGATGGATTGAGTCCCGTTATCAGCAGTGGACCTTCTTTCCACCGTCTGGTGCTACCGCCGAGACTCAAGAAGATTATACAAGCACCTGTGGAGATGCGCGCGAGACGGGATAGAGCGCCGCAGATCTCTGGGTCGCTCGCGAACACTCGAAGCCTTCGTACCCATGTCTGTAACACCGTCATGCTCTTCCATGGCGCGCCCGGAGTCGGTAAAACGTCTGCTGCTGAGGCTGTAAGCCAGTCCTTGAATCGGCCGCTTCTGTCCTTCTCGACGGCGGTGCTGGGGTCGGAGCCCGTAGTATTCGAGCGGAAATTGACCACTTTATTGATACTCGCGCATAAATGGCAATGCATGGTGTGCTTGGAGGAGGCAGACCAGCTGGTTGCGCAAAGGGACCGAACGGACAGTAGTGTGATAAGCTCCCATGAGATACACTGCACTTTTGCACAAGCTATCGGGCTGATACGTTCGTTAGGATTTCCCCAGCACCTCGATGCATTTCCGGGTGTCATCATCGCGATCAAAAACCGAGTCGGCACTTTTGACGAGTCACTAAGGTCACGAATACACGTCCCGATCTAATTCCCGCAGCTGGACAAAGCCTCGTCGACGGAAATATGGAACATGACGATCCAGAATATGAGAGAGCAGTACCCGGAGCTCATGATTCATCAACGGCAATTAATGAGGTTTGTTGAGTCTGCACGGCACATTGAGAAATGGAACGGTCGATAAATCGGCAATGCGTGTGAGACTGCTGCGATGCTTGCGAGGTACGACAAGGAGCCTTTTAATGTGCAGCATCTGGAGACCGTGGCTGAAACCACACGGGAGTTTGAGCAATATCTTGATGATGTACGCGGTGTGAACAAAGTTCGAGAGAGCGGGTGATTACCGTGAGAAGCGTGCGTCTCCTTCAGCTGGCCGCAGATTGGATCGTTGGTATTACGGAGCAGCAGAGGGAGCGGAGGACGTTGATGCCAACTGAGCCTCTACTCTGAGGAATACCAACGTATCAGTCCTTTGGTAAGAGGACTAAGAGGACACCTGACTGCCTCGTCGTCGGCGCCAAGTCATCATTTGCTTCGCTGATTACATTCGCGAACCCTGCCCTGGTAGACTTCACATAGGTCTCCACTTCTGCGATAACCAACGCATTACATTTCGTCATATCGCTTGTGAAGAGGATTATACTTGCGATAAAACTTCTTCTCTCGCTTTTCCTCTCTATTCTCCAGATGATTGAGCAAGAGCATTTTGTTACTCATTTCTTGTCTCTGGCTATGCAGCTGTTCTGCGAGCTGGCTGTTAGTCGCCTGCAGGCGTTTCATGCTGCGATCGCTTTCCAGGATCTTCTTATCAATCTCTTCTCTCTCAATCTTGATCTGCCGCTGTGCTTCCTTGTCGTGCGCCGCCAAGGCTTCTCGCATATCTGCTTCCAAGTCCTTCTTCTCCTTCTCCCATTGCATTCGCATGCGCTCGACCTGCGCCTCGACTTCCTTGCCGGCCCCAGTCTGATCGAGTGTCATGCCACCTTGCATCTCGCGCTGGATAGCGAGCTCGATGGTGGTCTTTTTCTGCACCAGACGATCGATGATCTGGAGCGCGGATGTGGCCTCATCGTCGTGACGGATCATCTGGCTGCCCTCGTCGATCATGGACTTCCAGAACGCTTTCTCAGTACGAAGCTGAGCTTCCCGGCTGCTCCCTTCTTCGGCGGTGACTTTGTTCCAGAAAGTTGTTGCTAGTACGACGTTCTTCAAGCCTTCATGGCCACACAGCTTCTTGAACATGCGAAGATTTTCTATTACCGCAGTCAGCGATACTGTGCGCAGTGGCCGCCGAACCCGTATTTACTCATCGCTGCTCCGGTGAAGCGGACATCCTGGATGCGGTGAAGGTATACAAGACCGCTCAGGAGCACTTTATGCGCATGTGCATCTTGCAACCAGGCGGCTATCTCACGTAACACATCCGTATCGGACTTGTATGTGTCATCAAAGCCCGGGGTGTCCAAGAGGTATATATTCCTGCCATTCGGAAGTGTCACAGGATACACCGCTACCTTGTTGGTACCTGTGGCAGTGACATCAGATTAATTCGTGCTTCTTACCTCATCGGTTGGCCGCATAACTTACATGATTCCATATTATGTCCAACCTCAACATCAAACTCAGATAGGTAGTTGATGAAGGTGGACTTGCCAGCACCTGTGACGCCCATGACGGCAATGACAACATCGTGTGGACTACAAGTGCCTCAGTGGAAGGTCAACCCCAGAAAAAAGGTGCTACTCACCGCACGAAGTACTCTGCAGGTGCAGGTGGCTTCTTGGCCACTGGATCAGATGATGAAGCTGGTGCAGACTGTTGCTGGCTGGCTGTAGTTGTCGTCGGAGCCCATCCATCTGCCTGGGCGGGGGGATCTTCACGCGAAGGCTCTTTGCGGACCTCTTGCTCAGCTGGTCGAGAAGGGAGTGTAGCGTCGTTCTCTACATGGTTTGCTGACTTGGCCGACGGCTGCGTCAAGGATCCCTGCCGCCTCATAGACGACGTTGGAAAAGCGCCAGGCATGGAGTCTTCTCGACTGGCTTTCCTATTGGCCTCTCGTGTATTGCGCTGCTCAGGCTAAGGTCCAGACAGCAACGGAACGAGGGCATTGCCCAGCCTTGCTGACCAGCTTCCCATCGCGCGTTGAATAGAGCTTGAGTGCTACGGCCCAAGCACAAAGATGCACTTTATTCCTACCAGCATAGCATTCCTAGTTGTGAAAGTTGAGTCCTTGCGATCGCCAGGTGTATAACGCTGATAAGGTTGAGGTGGGGTCGCGCATGATCGTCAGTGCTGGTAGCGCTGCTACTAGCCACTATGGCTGCATAAGGGCGCACGTTACATGCGATTTTGGCCCCATTCCTCGGGGACAGTTATGTGTTCGAAGATGTGTGTCTGCAGGGCTACGTCGCATGCCTGGACACAATTTGCTGCCTGATCTCCTCCATCGACCGCGGTCGTACCATCAACCCAACGCGAAACCACTGTTACCATGGAGTCCGCGGACATCAAGTATGCCTATCTTGGTGAGCAACGCTTCAAGCAATTCTGATACGCGTATAGGCCAGATGACGACTTTATCGCTGTCATGGGCGTGACCGGCGCTGGCAAGAGCACTTTTGTATCGCAATGCACAGGTTCGCCGCCCCTCAATGTCGGCCATGGTCTCGAGTCCTGTACGGACACAACACTAAGCTCGGTCTCTAACCCCCCAACTGATAGGTGGCAGTCACCCAAAGGACGACTCTCCATTCTTTTCAGCACCGTGGCCGCACCGTTCATCTGATCGACACCCCAGGCTTTAACGATACTTTTCGCTCGGACGATGATGTGTTCTCTGAAGTCGCGTAAGTGGCCTTGCGTGACAAGAACTGCTATGCAGGGACTCACGCTCGTAGATATACCCTCGTGAAGGCACATCAACTTGGGATCCGGCTAGGTGGGATTGTCTATTTACAGTCGATGACAGATGTGCGTGTACAAGGCTCTGCCGTACGAAGCCTGAGGATCCTAGAAGGGTTATGTGGTCCTGATGCGTACCCGAGCATAGTATTGGCTGCCACACACTGCGAAAGCTGTTCGTCAATAGAGCGTGACAAGAAGCTCACTGAGCTACGGTCTAAGCCGGCTTTCTGGCATGATCTTTGTGAAGGAGGTAGTATGGTCGCCGAGTTCCGAAACACTCGACCTTCGGCCTTGACCATTGTCGATATGTTGCTGGATCGAGGGCAACGGCATATCCTGAGCTTCCAGCGACAAATGTCCCGCGGTATGCGACTGCAAGATACATATGCTGGCAAACAGCTGCAATCGGCGTGGTCAGTGGCTTTTGACAATCTTCGGCAGGAGATGAGCGAATTGAAAGGGGAGCTGCAGACAGCGCTCCAGCAGCATCGTGATGCCGGTGCACAGCGGGTTAAAGATGATATGCAAAACCTACAGACGAGCCTGGAAGCCCAGCAGACGAAGCTGAATGCACTCAATGCCACTGCTGAGACCTTGAGCAAGCAATGGGACAAGAAGCTGGAGGATGAGCATGCATTGATATCTCGCCGCCTGGGTCAAATAGAGTCGGACATCGTGACTCTCCGCGAGACAGCGGGCGAAGATCATGAGTCGTCGAGCAAACCACCATCATACGAAGAGGTCGTGAAAATGCTACAGTCAGCCAGAGAGGAGCGGGATGAGATCATGTCGTTGAAGCAGTGTCAGCTATCGGAGCGATCACTGAAAGTCTCGAAGCAGTCAAATCTCGCGGCTTGGGTGGGTGTCATGGCCGGCGTGGGCTCGTTTGGTCTTGCCCTCGCGCCTTTGATGTGTAGCGTTATGTAGTGGGATTACACTGGCGTCTGCCAATTGCATTCGGTCGACCATTTCCGCCTCAGCGTTGTACTGCCATAGCCAGTGCGGGGCATGATGGGAACAGTGTCCAGGTACTCGATACTTGGATTGGGCTGGTATGGACGCAGGCCGCAAGCTTTCGTCTGAATGGACGCGAAGTGGACGCGTCCTTCCGCGGAACTATTCCGGTGAAGGCCAAGCCAAAGCAGACGATCTCATCATTCGACCTGATGCCACTACTGCACCAAGATAGTGGCCGAAGCCCAGAAATCAGCAGCAGACTTCTCAAGACCCGCGATACTCGTCTCGAGGCCGCCTTCTCATCAGCGTTGCCAATATCTTGACCACGGGGCCCCGACATGCTGCCGTGAATGCTGCGTGCCAATGTTCTTGGGAGGCGGGGAGGAGCCTTGGTGAACGATATCCCAAGGGAAATGCGTTGTTCCAACAAGACGAGATCGAAGTCGTTCGCGACAAGACCAATTGTCCAGTACACGACCTCCAGCTACTACAAGAACGTCCGGGATCATGGTCATGACAACGGCCACTTCGTACATCCGCCATACGGGCTTGCAAAGAGTCTCTAAGTCAACACGAGCAGCATCGCGGCTTCTTTAGTACGCGAGCCAAGAACCGCCTGGAAGGTATACCAAGGTCTTGTGCATTTTGTATGCGACCTTGGCTTTTATGACCATGTGCCTGTCATGATCTGGTCCTGCGATACGACCAGATGCCACGAAGATATAAGTACTATCCTGCCCACGTCCTCGTCAGTAGGTCCCAGACTTCGTTCTTCTCGTACCGAGTGACCGATTGCTGCAATCATGGCTGCTCAGACCGCTGGAGGCATGTATGGCGTAAAGAAGTCTGATGTTCATGGTAACGAAATACTCAACGACGGCAACGCGCTCAAGAGCAGCAGCAGTTCCAACAGCCTGGACGATGCATTTCTCACGGCGGAGGAGTTAGTTCTTGAGAAGAAGTTGAAACGGAAAATCGACAGCATTATCATGCCGGTCGTGGTCTTGGTGAGCTTCTAGATACACCAGGGAGTCTGTGCTTGCTGACGCAATACCAGGTATACTTGATGAACTACATTGGTCAGCTGGTTGCTTCGAAGCTATCTCGTTCCGTGGTGTTGACCGTCTAGCAGACCGTAACAACTATCCAGCTGCACGTTTGTCTGGAGTAGGAAGGACCATACCAAACCTCCAGCGCATCTGCTAATGATGACCAGCTCGAAGAGGATCTCAACATGACTGGCAACCAGTTCCAGATAGGGCTATCTATTCTTTTCGTCGGATATACAATCATGCAAGTTCCGTCAAATATGCTCCTGAACTATTGCGGACGTCCGGCATACTACATCGGTGGATGGACGATCGCGTGGGGATTGGTTTCCGCCTTGACTTCGCAAGTCAACACTTATGGTATGTGACATTCAGTTCTAATGCCTGAACCAGCACTGGAAATTGACGGTGCAATGCAGGTCAGATCGTGGCGTGCCGATTCATACTAGGCTTTGTCGAGGTCAGTAATGATGACGCTATCGTTCAAGCGGCGTAGACCCAAGCTAATCATCTCATACATGTCTACAGGCACCATTCTTCCCAGGTATGCAACCAAAGCATCGACCTTGAACATTGCTGACCATGCTGCCTAAAGGTGTCTTGTTCTACCTATCAAAGTGGTACACGAAGAAGGAACTCAACCTCCGGATGTCAATATTCTACGCTGGATCGTTGCTAGCTGGAGCCTTCGGCAATCTTATTGCTGGTGGCATCCTTAACGGTCTTGATGGAGCACGAGGTATGCGAGCATGGCGATGGCTGTACATCGTCGAAGGAGCGTGAGTGTCTGCCATAATTTTGTCGCCAATGTGTGCACTGGCTAACGTATGTTCAGTCTTACAATATTCATTGGCATCGGCGTATGCTTCATCCTTCCCGACTTTCCAGATACTTGGAAAGGACTCTCACCTGAGCTGAAATCGGTCGCCAACAGACGCATGGCCCTCGATGGAGCCGGAGCCGATGTAGATGTCGGTGGGAAGATGAGTCACCTGACTGGAGCAAAGCTGGCCTTCACGGATCCGAAGGTATGGAGACACGATCTAGGTACTTGTACAAAGCTGATGTTCGCGGCAGACCTACTTACTAGCAGCTATGTACCACTGCATCGTTGGCGCGACCGGTTTCCAAAGTCAGTCTTCTACTCGTCAGCAGTTGACTTACGCACTCCAAGCTAATGTATTGCACAGACTTCTTCCCGTCCTTGACGAGGACTCTATTCACGAGCCGGAGTACCTCGCTCCTCATGGTAGCTCCACCGTATGTGACCAGACATCATCACACAAGCCTTGCGTCTGTCAGCTAACGGAGTCCTAGCTACATCTTCATCATGTTCTACTCCTTTGGCCACTCAATCGTGTCAGACAAGCTACAGAATCGTTTCTGGTTCTTCATCTATCCATTACCACTATGTATCGTCGGATGCTTGATTTTCATGTTCACCGATGGGTTTGGAGAGCGATACTTCTCTGTCTTCCTACTGAACATGGTGTTCGCTAGCTTCGGCACCGTAAGAATCGTGAATTGCTGTCCATGTAGCCCGTCAAAGCTAATCGCACGCAGATCTACTCCTGGAACTCAAACATCATCGCCCGGCCACCAGCCAAACGGACTGTTGCGCTCGCTTTCATGAACAGCATCGGCAACATGGCGTCCATCTGGACGCCATTCACTTACGTCGATGGATCCGAACCGTACTACCGTCCTGCTCTGGGCATTGTGATTGGCCTTCTCACCGTCTCACTTTTGCTCGCAGTCGTGCTCCGCTTCATGATGGTGAAGATGAATCGTGAGCTCGAGCGGCTCGAGAATGAGGATGTGCAGCTCAACGAGAAGGAGATGGCGAAGCTGCAGAAGACAGCAGAGACGGAAGGCATCTCGCTCCGGACTGCGAGGCAGTTGCAGAAGGGTTTCAGATACATTATCTAATATAACGAGTGCACTGGACGCCAGATTAGCCCTGGTGTGCCAATGGCAAAGGTCGTCGTCGTCTTGTGGCTCGAAGAAGGGCAGGACGTGGCAATGTATACTATGCACGATCTATCCACGACTACAGCAAGAGATCTACTCATCGTCCACCTCATCCTTTGGTAGCACAAAATTTCTCCGCCCACTTATGAACCACTGCGTAATCGCAATAACAATGACAGCCGCCAAGATCGGCCCTGCCCAGTTCAG
The DNA here is from genome assembly GCF_035927965.1 of Recurvomyces mirabilis. Classification (NCBI taxonomy): domain Eukaryota; kingdom Fungi; phylum Ascomycota; class Dothideomycetes; order Mycosphaerellales; family Teratosphaeriaceae; genus Recurvomyces; species Recurvomyces mirabilis. The sequence continues at coordinate 36,752 of NW_027041938.1, read as the reverse complement.
TGTCGCCGCTGTCGCAGGCATGAAGGTCGGCATGCACAAGCAAAAGACACAATACCACCCCCAAGCAAAGGCAAAGATGTTTACCATCAGACCCCACCAATAAGGCCCAGCGATCTTCCAGGGTCCGTAGGCCGGGAAATTGTTCTCGAGTTTGCGGAGCAGGATTAAAGTCGCTGGGACGCAGTAGGAGAAGTAAAGAGCTAGCGTGCTTAGTGAGGTGAGAGCGTAGAACGCTGTGGTGCTGCCGATCGGTATGAGGTTGATGAGCAAGCAAACCGAAGAGGTCATGATGACTGCGTTCACCGGAATGCGGAGGGTTGGGCTGACTTTGGAGAGCTGCGCGCTGAAAGGAAGACCGCCGTCTTTGGCGAATGCCCTATGTGATGTGTCAGCACGTCTTGTAGCGAGTTGTAGTGTGTGAGATTTGAGCATACCATGCCAATCGTGAGACGGAAGCTAGAATGTTGAATTGTGAGGCACCAATGATGAAATAGATGCACATCACCATGAATACCGTTCCCGCTTTGCTACCCGTGGCTTCGTACAAGGTCTCGATGATAGGCAAGCCGGTCGTAGTACTCGACACTTTGTCCACATCGCCGATGCAGAAAAGCAGCACGATCACGAAGACAAACATGACCAATGCACTGAGGGAGGTAGACCCCACCATAGCCTGCGGCACCCTTCGCTTAGGCTCTCTGACCTCGTCTGCCATGTGCAGAATCGCATCGTAGCCGCCGATTGGGAAGATGACCGTGAGCAGGCCGACACTCCATTGTATGCCCTCTGTCCCGCTGGGCCAGCCGCTGATGCCGAAGAAGGATGTCTGGAAGACGAAGTCCGAGGTACTGCGCCGTGCCATACAGGTAAGCACGACTACGAAGACGATCAGAAGTAGAACGTGTAGTATAGCCGATGCGATTTCGATGGGTGCGATGATATGTCGGGCGTAGATGTTGCAGAAGATGGGTACGGCCATTGATGCGTAGGCGAGGAGAGTCGTGTGCCATCCTGCCGGGACGTAGCTTTCGCTGCAGAGGATGATGCAGCCTTGGATAATCGATGCCATGAGGAAAGGGTTGAGTGCACAAGCAGCATTCCAGGCGAAGGTGGTCAACCAGCCTTGTAGATACCCCCAGAAACGTGGATTCGTGCCTCGTGGTGCAAGGAGAGCAGTCCAGCGGTATTGTGCACCCACGCATGGCTTCATACTTGCTAGCTCGCCCAGAGTGGCAGCCATGGCTGTCGAACCGAAAGCGCTGAGTATGCTGCCGTAGACTAGAGTTGAGGGTCCGCCATTGAGCAGAGCAGATTGGAAGGATATTGCCAGGGCTTCCCATGATGCCTGAAGAGTGAGACCGAAGCTGATGATGGGTTTCGAGCTCAAGTAACGATCCAACTTGTCTGTTGGACCATATGATCGATGACCAGATCCTCCGCCGATTGTCTGGAGGTGACTCTCACCGTGCCCGCGATGATGTGGCACATTCTCCTCAGAAACATCATCTGAAGGTGGTTTGTTGCCCATTGGCTCCGTCGTGAATCCTGGCGTCTTTTCTCGGACATCCATATTGGCTGAGCGCAGTGCCAGTCGTCTGATCTGGCGCAGTCGACAATCGCGAGGATGGATAGAAGTGATGTGCAAGCAGGGTCAAGACTGTTGTAGAGTGTAACACCAGGGCCCTAGCGTCTCGGCAGAGTTTCCAACCAGATCTACCAGATCCACCGAGGTGTAGACGGGATTTGCCAGAAATAAGGATTCGTACAACCAGATACGGGCGTTAGTGTACACGGACTTGGACCAAGCATGCGTTCAGCGTTCGCTGCTGGGACGCTGTCTCTCCGACCCGGAATTCCTGCACCGTTGACGCAGAGTCCAAGTGCGTGCTCATCAAGGCACCATGTGGTTGATGGTGGATCGGCATCGTGTGCGAGTCAGGTCTCGTGACAAGCGCCCAGATGTTCCGCAGGTTGGAAGAAGATGGTAAAAAGTCAATGTCAAAGTCGAGTCGTGAAGGTTTGAACGGCGAGTGGGTAAACCATGGGATAAGAAGTCCCAGGGGCAGCCCGAAGGCATCGTGGCGTGTTTGTAAGTCATGTCCATGTTGTCTGCTGAGAGACAAGTCTGTCCGTCGCAGCAGCAGGTGTGTCGTCGACCTCTGCACATCGAATCCGCTTGGCAAGGAAGAAACAGGTGATCGATGTCGCAAAGTCATCAGCAATACGGAGTACATGCAACCAGACAGGCTCTGATGCGCTACGCTTAATCTGGCCTAGAGCGATTTGATGGGTCGACAGAGTTCACAGCAGTGTCACAGCTTCTTTCTGTCCCACAGTTTTCCAACCTCGTCTTCCACACTACTGCAGCCAAGCACCGTCGAAGGGTGGAAATCAACGAGAACAACCAGGGAACGGCTATCAAATGCCGTCTTGAGGCGTATACCATGATTCGGTGCATATTCGATAGACTTTGCGGCAGCAAGAGACCCGCGCCACCAGGAGTCCAGATTCGGTGGTTCCTCCGCCTCTATGCAGCTGCAACATCGTGAGGGGAGTCAGGGGACGAACTCTCGTCTTGGCTACCATGGTGTTACGGCATCTGTTCAACCGGTCCATTGATGGAGGAGGACGCCACAAGGGATAGTTCTGCTGTACTGAATCGCATCACCGGGAATCAGTACCATGAATGGTTATGATCCGTTGCACCGCAGTTCCGAGGCCTTTTGCAGTATACGTCCGCAGCTCAAACCGGGGTGGCTTTTCAGGAACCGGAACACCCTGTCGATTGATCGTCCACACCTCCGAGACCTGCATGATCGCGACATTCGCATTCTTGACCTGTCTGAAGGCTCAAGCGCCTGCTCTACAAGTCCCTTTGGGAGCCGCCAGCCTTGTCGCTTGATCACACCACGTCTCACCACCGACTCCACGTCTTGGGTGACCTGTCGCGGTCATGCCTTCCAATGCCTATGATCCACTGTTCGCCAATACAACATTGGACAGAGGAGCTCTGCCGGTCGTGTTGGGATACATTGGTGCTGCCATCACAGTACTGGTTACCTTGATCCGAGTGTTTTTGACGCTCGCGAAGAAGCATGAGCTTCGCAGCGATGACTACTTCTTCTTGTCCGCTGCGGTAAGCTGTCCTAGCACTGGCACCGAATTCCTCCTCACTTCTAACCACAATCGACACAGGTTCTGGCCTTGGTCTCAAGCATAACCCTCGAACGCTCAGTAGACGAAGGTCTCGGACGGCATGCAGACACCTTGAACGGCAGCCAATTGACCGATCTTGTCCGCTTCAGCTTCGCGACGAATCTGGTAGGCATCTTCGCGCAAGCCACAGCCAAGATATCAGTGGCCTTCCTCTTCGAGCGCATCGCACCACGACAGGACAAACGAGGCATCGCGATCCTGCTAGGATGCATTTGTGCCTGGGCCATCTTCGCCATCTTCGGAACCGCCTTCGCATGTTCATTACACCCTTCCGCAACAGCGAAATGTGGTGCGGGAGCCTATGTCATCTTTCCGATTGTCGTCACGGATCTTATCACCGATGCTATGTTAGCTCTGTGGATGGTGCCTAGGCTCTGGAAGCTCCAGGCTAATTTCCAGCATCGATTCATACCTATTATGCTTATGTCATCGAGACTACTGGTGTGCTTTGCGGAGATTGGGCTCCTAGTCACACTAGGCCAGCAGAGCAGTACCTTTGACCAAGACTCACCAGACTACTCATGGGAACAGACTACGACCGCCGCAGTAGCCATGTAAGGATGCAACTCTGCCAATCCATCCACGTCACCTATGACTAATAGTCTTTGCGCAGCTGCGTCGTCCACCTCTCGGTCATCACCGCCACCGTCCCCCGAATCAACAGCTTCGTCGCCGACGTCCAGACCAAAAAAGCCGGTCTAGCTTTCACACAACGGGATTACGAGCTCTACCAATCCGCATCCAAATCCGGCTCGCACAACCTCTCCAACAATCGAAGTAATAATCGCTCACCTGGCCCCTCAAATAACCGTTCTCACATCCGAAGTGCGGCGGAAGTGTTGCATGGCATGAATAGCAGTTTCAGACCGGACAGGCAGTTTGAAATGAGGAATCAATTTCATGGTGGCGGTGGGAGGAGGAGTGACAGTGGTGGGGATGCGATCGAGATGGATGTTAGGGATGCTGTGGAGACGAGTAGTCAGAGCTCCCTGAAGAAGAACGCGGTGTATCATAAGACGGAGTTTACGTGGGAGGAGGAGTATACTGGGTCTTCGAAAGATCATCGATAGGGGCTGGTTGCATGGATAGTGAAGTGTCACGATATGAAGTCATGGGATTTGGACAACGACAGTACAGTACAGCCACAAGCAGTGTCGCCATGGCGCTAAGTCCTGCACGCGATCGGATGGCCATGTGACAGCATACTGGCAGCGGCACATATGGCCACTTCTATCTGGCAAGGAACAGTTTCTCGAGCACATTTCGAAAGCAGTAGCTTGGCTGTTCGAGCGGAAAGGCGTTCCGGTGAAAACAGTAGTTGTGTGGATCTGTAATTTCCTGAATGTGAAGACCAGAGCCTAGGCGACGTGGAGGCAGGCATTGCAATCCCAGCCATTGCTTTGCGGCCATTCTCCATGCCATCTCACGTCCAATGGCCCCTAATGAGATCCTGCAATGCCAACTGAAGATAGAGCTGATGCTGGGACACAGTATCTTAGCATGGCACTGACACGAACTTGAGCATTGTGATTGAGCTGAGGATAAGGGTCGTGCAAGCAGGTTGTCCGACGTCTGAGGGAGAAAGACCTGCTATGGAACCTATCATCTCATACTTCCTCTACATAAGCTCGAGACAATCCCACGGCTTCTCGCAGAATCGTCGATTCATGCCACCCATCTGCTTCCGCCTCGCTACCCTGGCGACGACCTTCCTCTTCGCTTTTCCCGCCTCCGCAGCTCCCGCTGCCAACTCTCAAATCAAGTATGAGGGTGCTAGATATTCACACCCGAAACACGCCCAGAACGATATCGGCGGGTGTATTTCCAACGACCCGGACTACGCGTTCGCAGCACTGTGGTGAATAGCAAAACTGCTTCTCAAGTCTCGATTCTTCCCCACCTGTGCTTAGATCACAGTAATCGCTGACTTGTTGGTTTGGTCTGTAGATGCCAAGGAGACGTCAATGCATAGTCTCACACATGTCGACAACGGGCAAGGTGGTTGCGTCTGCGAATCTGATCCTGATTGCAATGGTGTCAATGGCCAGGAGGGAAAGCTATAGCCGGCGCCATCAGATCCCGCGGAAATCGATGTGTTTGCCTCCAGGGTCGCAGCAAAAGATATGAGAGCTGATATATATCTATTGCGCTGAGTCTCTCTTTGTGGAGAACAGTTGACGCTCTGGTCGATATCATGTGCCACAGATAGCACTCGAATCACCATGTATTCGATACCCTAATCTCTCGAGCGCTGGTACATCCCAACCCGACACCACGTCGTTGTCGTCAATGCCCTGACCTTGCTTTACAAAATCCGCTGTGCGACATTGGTCTTTGAAGTATGTCCACTGCAAGCACGTGTGGTCCACGGAACAGTAATGCGCACAATTGAACACTGAGGAGTGCGCAGGATGGAAGCGATGTTTGGCTTGATTAGAGCAGTTATCCCAGCTGTGCAGCGTCGAGCCGTTCCGAAGGATGGGTGAAAGAGCAAAGTCAAGTATCGTGGACATGCGGATCGGTAGCTGAGTTAAAGTCAGCGGGTGTGTACGCGCACATATTCTGAAACGTACGAACCTCGTCGTATGGTCTGCACCTCTCCCACCGCCACAATTGCTGCATGAGGTCAGGAGATACTCGATGCAGACTCAAAAGAGGTAGACACCAGTTCTCTTTGCTCACCCCCAGCCCGTACAGCGCCTCCCCAGATATCGTAGGATAAGCATTCTGTATGACGACCCCAGTCTCCTGCCTGATCACATACGCCAGGGTCGCATCGCCACAACAGCCATCTCTGGCCATCTTCTCGTACTTGATACTTAGACTCTCCGTCCTGTCATGAAGTAAATCGTGTATCATTGTGCCAGACAGCAAAAACCCACCACCACCGTAGCCGAAGAAGGTGTGATTCGCTCCGGGTGTGGCGACACCGATGTAGTACCTCTCGCGAGCATCCAGTTGATCAATCAAGCGGTAAAGAGTGTCCCAGACAAAGTAGACATCTGCTTCGGTGAAGAAGTACCAGTCGGCGTGCGGATCTAGCTCGTAGACCTTCTCGACCATGGGTAGGAATTTAAAGCGGTCGAGTAGCCAGCCGTCGGGTGATTTGTGGATTGGTTCGCCATGTTTGCCAGCCTCTTCCTGCGCCTCGTAGGACTTCCATTCCGGGTTGTCGACCGCATATGATGATGGTAATTCGGCGAGGATGTCGATCACGTGGTGTCCCTCGATCTCATCCTGCATGTCGGATACGATGGTCACGGCAGGAGCACAAGCCAGCAGTGTCTGCAGCAGCAGTTCCGTCTTGTCTCGCTCACTCGCGCCGGTCTTGAGGACGACATGGACTCGGGGATGTGTATCATGATTGCTGGGGAAGTCGTCGCATAGGTGCGGATGAGAGTCATGTCCATTCACCACGTCTACTGGGCATGGCTGCTGAGAGGGTGGGAAGAACGAGCGACCTGGGTCAAGGGCAAGGTGTGGTAGGATTTCGAGCTTCTCCGCATATTCAGGAGAAGTCGTCCGCGCCCATTTGATGATGCCGAAGATGCTCAGGGCGACGAGAAGGCCAAGAACTCTCCGCCTGTTATCGAGGCGCGGAAGGGTGAGCATAGCTCGTCATGTCGGTTCACTTGGCAGTTGTCCATGTTCGTGGAAGCCATGGTCGATAACAATACCATTGTGACTGCCTGGCCGTAGGGGAGTATCAGTCTAAAGGATCCGGCAGTCACGGCACTAGCGCTGATGGCTCCTTGGCTCATGCGTATGTGATCTATCTGCAGCCTATTCATATCCAAGATAGGGCTGGCCCAAGTGCTTGGCGATGGAAGAGAGCGGCAATGATGAGAGTGGTAAAGAGAAGCAAAGACATCGGGCAGGGACAGAGATGAACACGGGTTGATGTACTGCTACAAACAATATTAAGGTCTGTCCCGTGACGGACCACACTCCGGGTGGCGGCTGTCCTGTAGAACCATACATGTAGTCTCGTACCGCAATTGCGACGTTGTCAACCGAAGTCCCAGTGATCTTTAGCCACGATGACTGCCTACCGTCACGGACCGCCGTGGTGAGATGTCACGATGTCGGAAGTTTTGTCCCATACCTATTCACACCATGTTGCTCGTGAGCGACGAAGTCACCAAACTTCTACTGAGTCACTCGAGATCGCTGGCGCAACGTGTGAAGACATTGAAGACACCCAAGTCGCTCGTCCGAAAGTTGAAAGAATCATCTAAAGTGCTCCTTTCTTCCCTCGACCTCTGTCACCGGCCCAACGTACTCGGTCTTGGCCTTGAAGACAAAGTATACCCCTGCGATGATCAAGCAAAGTACGAAGATGGGTGAGGCCCAGTTGAAGCCGCCTGCAGTGACTGGTGTAGTTTGCGGCCTGGCAAGCTGGTCAGCATTATCGTGGAAAAGATTTAGATGTGGAAGTAGCTTACCAGCAAGCCCAGAACATTGCCCAGAAGCCGTAGATCACGGCGGCGATGTTGATCGGGATTCCCCATATGCCCAGGGAGAATTTGGCAGGAGGCAGTGTCTCTGGATAAGTGAGTCTTCGCCAAAGTAGCTGCGATCGTGTCAGCTTCGTAAAGCGCGGCTTGACCGGCAGAGCCATCTCACGCAGCCGATCGACAGCGAGTAGCATTGCAGTAACGCTACTGCACCGAGCGATGTGATTGCATAGAATGCCAAAGGACCTGCAGTCGCGTGAGAGCCTGTCACAATGTCTTGCGTTGTTTCACAACGACTCACTTCCGATGTAGATCAAAGCCAGCAGGCAAGCCACGACTTGCGAAAACATAGCGGCATGGACGGGAATGATCCGCTTGCGATCGATGGTGCCTAGCCAGGTAGAGAATGGTAGACCTGAAGCAATTAGTACTTCAGCTTGCGGGAATTGGCCAATACAAGGCTCCTACCTCGATCACGAGCGAAAGCAAACAGATCTCGAGTCACCGCTGCAAGGTATGTGATGTTGGATGCCACGTTCAAAAGTGCGATCAACACCAGGATCACAGTAATCCATCCAACAGACATTGCCTGACGGAGGACGTATATCGCAGGGTAGGTGGTCGAGTCGTTGATGGCAGCAGTCTGGGCGCGAAGATGTACACGTCAGCTTAGTTTTTCTTGAGGATTCGGGCCTGCTGCTTCAGGTGGCACTGACCACGTCATCAATATGATATGCGATGGTGACAACGCCTGGGAAGATGATACAGGCAGTGATAATGTAGACTGCCACCATGACCCTGGGCACGGCGTATGAAGCATCCTGTGGGCGCATGTCAGTCTTTGCTGTAGCATACGGAAACAACCGTGGCGACCTGCCTTGACCTCCTCTGACCTTTCATGCCGCATTTCATCAGCCGAGTCTCAAGCATCAGATCTGAATTTCACTCACATATGAGCGGCGCAATCAATGCCACCACATTGCGTACTGATACCAGCCAACTGCCCAACGAGCACCGCAAGACCCATATTACTCCAGCCACCAGAGTTCTCGAAAGTTAACCAAACCTCTCGATGTGACACAGCCGGAGCACTAACCCACACGGGTATGATGTAGCCAAGATACGCCAGCACGTGGACCATGAACACGGCATTCTGCCAGTACGGTAGTATCTTCGCGCCGTAGACCACACCGCAGTACGCGATCCCGACGGCCATGAACGCCAAGAGTGTGCCTTGGTAGTTGGGGAAGCCATAGTTCTCATCGTTGATGAGGATCATTGTTTGGATCAGACTACCGACTAGGAACATGCCTTGGGCGTTTCCAGCTTGCCAGGCGATTGTAGAGGTCCAGCTATTTGTCCGTTAGTCTGCCCGTATTCTACGAGGCGTTAAAACTTACCCAGATATGTAGCTGAGGATGCGCTGGAATGACTCAGGAGCGAATTCAGATACCTGCTTTCGGTCAGGGAAGGTAGTGTGGAAAGATGATCGATGCTTGCCCAGTGGTACTGCGCACCGGCGATAGGCGCCATACTGGCCATCTACCAGGCTGAATATTAGTCTCCAGTCTGCTGGTATCTCGTACTTGCGTTCCCACGCACCTCCGCCATGCTCAGATAGATGGGTCCGAAACCGATAATGTTCCAGAGAACATTCCATACCAAGCCGGCTCAACCGCCATCAGTCAACGCCGGTGTAATCACGAAGAGTCCGACCTCCCATGCTGCAGTCGAAATCGCCACGAAGGACATGGTCGACACCAGCCGAAAATGGCGAACGAGCTGTTGTTGCTTGCCCATTCGCTTCATGTCTGCAGCGTCTCCGGATGTCGATTTGCTCGTTCGTGCTACCTCATCGTGTTCTTCGAGAAACTCCTCACTAGCATTGACATCCGCTATAGCTGTGAGCTTCTCGCGGATTGGCCCAATGTCTGCAGAGACTCTGCTGGTGGAGGCCGGGTGGTTGACCATTTCGAGGTCGTCACCAAAGCCGACGTCGTGGCTGTGAGCTTCTGGCTGCCCACCGGGTGCCGCATATCGCAAAGGCATCTCTGCAACACGCCGCGAACGTGAAAGACCGGCAGCCCAACGGTATGGTTATCACAAGACAGTCCTCAAATGAACTGGCGAGCGACATGAGTGATGAGAAATGAACGGTGGTGAACGCGATATCACCACCTTCCGTATGTAATCTGCTGCAAGACCTAGGCCATTATTGCCCTGCATGAGGGCGTTAGTCAAATTGCCACGAGTCATACCCGCCTCGTGGGAGCCATCTGTAGAAAGCTTGATAGAGTGCTCACGATGCTGCTAGTGCTCCTACAGCATCTGATTGTTGCCGGCCGTCGGTGTTACTGTAATCTGGACCCCTAGAACTACTTTCTTCTGGTAGCGTGGTGGGGAAGAGACGGCTGAAAGATCGAGATTTGCTTCCTGCTTCCCCCCTCTCCCGCACGGAGACGAAGCTTCCTCGGCACCGAGTGTTATCGCACTGCCGGAGGCTTGTCGATACTTCATCGCTGTGAGACAACGATGATATCAGACTATCAGTGCTAGGCGGAATCCTTCGACAAGTCCCTACCCGACCAATTGATGGAGGTGATAATCGTCCTCGTCCACACCAGCCGGCAATCATCGGATAAGTATACTGGCCCTACAGCCAGCAATCAGCAGGGGTATATGCAGCGACGCAAACGCTAGGCTTGGTGGCTGAAGTTCCAAACTCCGATCGAAAAGACATCGCTCCCAGCCAATAGCAATGTGCGCCATAGATACGGACTGATGTCCGCCTACACAGTATCTAATCGTTGGGACTGGAAAAATCTCAAGACATCTACACGCCTTTGCATGCTTAGACATGGATCTGGACTTGCGGACTGGCCACCGCTCTTCAGTTTTAGCCGGTCTTTGCTTATCACAACGGCCAGCTGTAGCGGTGCTAGGCCCGACGGCATGATTCGCGGATCGTGATCCCCGATGCACCATCCATTACTGTTGGTTGCTATGTAAGAAGGTTCGCGCTATGTCCAGCCATTGTTATCTGCGACACGGCAGATTCAGATGAGACCCATAGAGCCATGACAAGGTCGCATGATGGTTGTGTGTGGAATATGAATAGAGCCATATCGAGAACCAGCAACGACGCGCAGCGCAAAGTCATGGATGTCATATTGAAAGCCTCGCCGACATCTGATGCACTATTCGAACCGTCATCCGCTAGAATGCTGCACCTATATACTCGGTGTCCATTCTGACCTTACCACCATGCCTGCTGGCTCGGGCAATACTGCACCAACCTTGACCAGTATCACCATTTTCTTCTTCTGTTGGGCACTGTTCACCTTTGCTTTGCGACTCTATGTGAAGCTTCCGAAGCGTGAGCTGTGGGCAGTCGACGACACGGTCGTTGCATTGGCGCTCGTAAGGACGGTCGTTCAGCAGCTGAAGCCGCTTCTCTGACACTACGACAATAGCTGGCGGCGCTCGCCAATCTCATTGCTACAACGCATGCTGTAAACCACGGCTATGGCGCTCCGTGGTCTGCTCTCGCCAATTTAGCGGTCGTCGAGAAGGTTCGCCACAGAAGCACGATCGTACGACATGGTCTGGATCTGACGCATTATCTCCAGGCGTTATATGCTGCACAGCTACTATACGTGGTGTCCATGGGGGGTAAGGAAGATCTGATCGATAGCTGGCATCAGCCGTGCTGACATACAAGTAGTACGTGGACAACAACTGCTATCAGCACCGTCGTGGCGGAGCAAGACTGATGCTCATTCTAGCTCACAAGGCTGTCGAATAGCTTGTTCACCGCTCGCTTTGTGACACATGCCGATCATCATGCAAGTTCTCAACCTCTGATCCTGATCACGAAAGCGAGGCTAATTGAAAGTATCGCACAGGTCTCGAAAGCACATGCTATCACAACGGCGTATGGTGTCTGGATTGTCGCTGCGATACTCGCCATTGCTCTTCGGCTGCCACTGTCACGACCTTGGCAGAACCATGACGGCACTCGTGATATGGCAGGTAATCATTTCGCAACCACAAATTCGATGTGCTGACTTCTGACATAGTCCATCCGTTGGACAATTATCGAAATTATTGGATGTGTCTTTGATCTCGCTGCAGTGGCGTTCTCTACTTGGCTTGTAGTGGGACTGCAAATGCCGCTGAAGAAGAAGCTATCCGTCACTGCGATCTTTGCCACACGGCTTCTGTATGTATTGAGTGGGAAGCAGGGTCGCATCCAGCCTATTGATCAATCGCAGGACCTGGCCCGTAGTTGTCTTTCGTCTGTTCAAGCTCTCGCCAGCACAGAACACCGATCCCAACCTACCGAATATCACTGTAGATGTCCTACTTGCGGTTGTGATGGACACGGCACTCAATCTCGCTTCAGTAACTTGCCTCAGACCTTTCCTCCGGCCTTTCCAGGAATCAGGTTACATTGTCAGCTCATCGCTCAGCGCATCCGGCAAATACGGCATCACGGGTGCCAACCGCACCAGAACCGAAGCGTATCTCATGCTTGGCACTGCAGGGTCTACGGTGCAGAACAAGCATGGGTCGATCGTTCTGTCGCGCGTGGACAAAGAGCCTAGTGTGACTACACAGCCGCAGGGTATGCCTCGATTCAATATGAGGGCTGATGCGACGCACAATGAAACTGCATGTGAGCTTGAGGAGAGAGGGCACCGCGATACACCAGCAAAAGCAATTCGGGTGTCGAAGACAGTTCAAGTCCAGCAAGAGAGTGACTGAAGGTGGCATCTTCCCGGGTAGCGCACAGCACTACACACCTCACGAGGCTTTCCTGATTAGCCAGAAGGACACGACCCGTTCTAGATCTAAGAAGGCAGCTCGTCAGCGTCTTCACGTCATGAATTTCTGGGCTCGTCGATTCCCACATCACTACAACCTCAACAAAAGTTTCTCCTGCTCCCAGCCTCGATACAGCCACATACCTCCAGATCGGATACTTCTGATATCCGAGCTATGACTTCTAGGATCTGGTTGCCTATGGAAACGTGATGCGAGGTAACGCATAACAATCTCAACTGGCCTTTGCCACACGCTCCTTTGAGGTTGAGCTCGACGTTCGTGAAGGCTGGATCGACCAGGTCAACCGTATTCATGATAGAGCCTTTGCTCCAAAGAACCTAACCTCCTGCGTGGAGTATGTGATATCGCTCTCGCAGCCGAGTGTTGGCTACTAGTACTTGGACTCACTCGTGATCAGTCCAGGCAATACTGTTACTGAGACTTGATCGGAGTGACACGTTGTAAAGCAGATAGACCGGGAATAGGAATAAGAAGGTCCATGATGTGGCAACGATAAGTTCTGTATAAGCTAAACCTGGCAAATGCAGTTCTTGCCCTGGTACAAATCAGGTGCACTGAGAGTACCACTGGTTCGATACTTGGCATGTGCTTCCTGAGCAGCACGTTGGTCCGGTCCAGCCCTGACCGCCACACTGCCCGTACTTCGCTGCGCACGCGCCAGTCGGCGCAGCGGTAGAAGTGGTCTTCGATGTTGGTGGTGATACAGAAGTGGCGGGCTTACTAGTCTGGGTTGTATGGGAAGTGGAAGGAAGAGTGGCAGGTGAGGAGGAGGTTGCGCTTCCGCCGCCCACGCTCACACTAAACGACGATACCTTAAACACAGCATTGCTGCCGGTGAAGCTACTGTAGTATTAGCGATGCCGACCCTTTCTCGATCGGATCATGCCAGACTTACGCCTCCGTACCGGCACCAATGCTGACCAGGTATTGAGATGCATCAAAGTTTTGGTTCTTGACCAAGTAGGTCAGGAATACGTTCAGATCGCCGCTCCAGCTCTGAGCTGGTGCCGTTGCGACGAAAGAGTAGGTCTGCTTCTGGACGCCGTTGCTTCCTGCGTAGAGATTGAAGGTCACACCGTCTGCAGTCATCTGGGAGACGGGCACTGGTCTGCCGTCTGCGCCGTACGAAGATGCGATTGGTCCTGGGGTGTCAGAAGCTGCTTTGGAAAAGAAGGACACATTTACTCACCAGCGCCACCAAGTGCGGCGAGCCATACCATGATCTCATATTCGTTGCTCCCGGTCGCTGTAGACGAGGTGAAGAGATCGTACGATACGTCTGCTACGATGGAGCTGCCGGTATAAGCCCAGCTCCACTGAGTAGGGATGGACGGAAGAGTCGAGAGCTTTGCAGGAGTGTAGCCCGAGTACACGACGTTCCCATAGGACTTCACGCTGTTTGGGCCTCCAGACCAGGACCATGTAGAAGTCCAGGCGAGAGGGCTAGCGCTGTCCAGAGTGTAGCATTGACTCCCCGTGCCACTTGACTCACCCCACAGGTCGTTGTAGAGGGTGTATGCGCCTGAAGTCGTGGAACCGTACTGAGCACATGAGCTTGCCAAGGCGCGCTTCGGATGTGTTGCACTTGGGCTTGCATGGGACAGGCCTGCTCCGAGGATGGCAGCGCAGAAGGTAGACTTCCACATGGTCGAGGAGGCTGAGCGCTATACCGAAAGGCTGTGTCGTTTATAAGTTGGGATCTCTTGGTGCAGGCGGTCTGCGTTGGGTGTAGCAGGCAGCGATCCGAAGACAGCTGGAACGACTCTGCATTATAACCATGTTTCATCCGTGTATAGTGAAGGCCGGGCGCATGGTCTCCGAATAGCCTGTACTTCAAGTTTCACCAGTCGCCCTCGCAATCTGGAGGCGGAAAGGAAAGCCTCCAATGGGAAGAATTTTCTGTACAGCGGCCAGGCTAGACGACAAGTCGTTTTATGCGAAGCATCGAATCTTGATCATGTGTGCCTATTGTCGATCATACTTACGATGCCATTCAGCATGTGTTGCCGAGATAGATCAGGTGCCCTACGATTGATGGAGCTTCGGGCCGTTGTGCTTCCACTCAACTTTCGCACTCTTCGACTAATGGAACTCGAGATATTTGAACCAAAGACGCTCGAGCCACGGAACCGATCCTGACAAGAACGAAAACCACATGCTCAGAAGATCTACGGTTCGTGTGTAATGTACAGAAGCTCTCCTGTGATACAGGCGCTGATAACTTCTAGTGTCCCGCCGTCCAAGTCTTCGTCTCATCAGGGAGCCAAATGATATGACAAGCTCACTTTCCGTCGCCTTCCACTTGGTTGCGAACTCATAGACATTGGTGGTTGGGACGTTAACCTATCAATTCTTTCCCGCACATCTGTCAATGGCATGGAAGATGACCTTGGGATAACAATCATGCCGCCAGATCTTTGACGCCTCTCCACGCATTCCAGCTCCACCCATTCTGCCGTAACACAGTCTTGATGGCCTCCGTAGACAGCTCCTTGGTCACTCCACAGACGAAATGGTCCAGAACCGGGCACAGGTCCTCCACTAGCTGGTCTCTAGCTGCCAGAAATGCCTTTGGGTCGTTCCGTATGCCAGTAATTTCTTCTCGAACCACGACGGGCGGTAGAGCTGATCCAAGTACGAGGATGCGTGGGCCGTGGTTTTTGGCACTGGGATCGGTCTCGGCGCCATCTCGCTCACACCCTGAGTTCTTGCAATCAGGATCTGTACACTTCTCGATCTTGACCTGAGGATGGTAGGCTGCAATAGTAGTATCCGAGACGACATATTTGGCGTCGCTCTTATCAAGGACTGCGCACGCTAGGTCGAGCATCATGGACTTCTTCTCCTGCCTGTCGGTAAAAGATGGGCGTAGATAGCTTCGGTATACGGCCGCTTGACTGATCGTATGCTTGCTTGACAAATATCTTGCTTGAGTCGGCAAGGTACGCGTTCACTGCTGCCGCAGCATCGAGCACGTTTGCGTCGATTAGATCAGATGCAAGCAGAAACGACTCCATGTCGATATGCTCGTGGGGCTCTTAAGGCGGCGGCATGTTGAGACGCTCGCCCATAGTACGGACCATCTCGTGCAATGACTTGCGACATGCTAAGGTGAAGTAGATGTAGTCGAAGTTGAGCTGTGATTCGTCTGCCAGTGTGGACTTGCGGTAGGTCTGCAGGAGTTGAACAGGTGTGAATGAGACCTGCATGCCACCACCTCCTGCGCGGCCGTGGTTGACGCCCTTGGTGTTGATCGTGCTCATAGCATGTAGCACCCGCTCCACGGTCGCCACTTTGGACCAAACTGAGCCATGCTCTTGCCAAGTGCCGTTGCGGTTCTCGTCATCGGTGCTTAATGATTTGAGATACTGCGAGGTCACCTGGTTTTGGCGAGCCTTCTTCAGTTGTGGCGATTGCTCTGAGCCCTGATGGCGACGATTGGCTGCAAAGTGTGATACAGGCATGCCCGGTGCCAGCAGGAAGTGACGGTTTGCCGACTGTGGGTGGTACTCGGCATCCGCTTTTGGTACCGAGGCATCCTTCTGGCCATACCCAGCGAGCACGAAATCCATATCGTACCAATCATTCTTCAACAAGCCTCGGCTACGGAGTGACTTGTACAAGTGAGCCATGCAGAGGATGTAGAGGCCGTGGTTGGCAATCCGGCAACCGATGTAGTGCAGGCCGATCTTGGCATCTGCCAGCAGGGCTCCGGCGTGACCAGGGAGGAATTGTTCCATGCCGGATGGTGGGATACCACTCTCCAGATACGCACGATTCTTTGCCAGAAGCATCTTCGGCGACGCACCGGTGGTTTTCTTGGGGTGTGCACACTCGACCCGACTCGTACCGGATGCGAGAGAGTGCAGGTCCGTGTAAGCTTGACGGATGTTGGCCTCTGGACACACCAAGTCGGTCAAGAGCACATCTACGTCCTCTTTCGTCTGGCGGACATGGTTCCGGCACTGTCAGAAGCATCAGTATCGTATCTTCGTCGTCCCACTACTGACTGGATAACTTCTGCCGTCCTACATCGTATGAAGACTGTGCGAAAGCGTACCATAAATCTATTTCCTCCACGATGGGATGGGGTCAGGGATTATGGGTATTGCTCTTACCTTCTGCAGAACACCTGCTCCTTCTTCGACACCGGTCTGCAGCACATCGTACGCATCAAGATAGATTTGACAAGCTAGGACTAGCCAAATAGGCTCGCGGGCGTATTGATGAGCGTCGGCAAGCCCTTGTGCAAATTCATCGATGACAACATGCTGGCACGTGGAGGTATGAGCTATATCGTGTATCGCTGGGGCGAGCTGGCGCAGTACTTGGCGGAATGGGTGAACACTCGACATGTGTTGCCCAGCAAGCAGGATGGCCCCGTCAACAGTCGACTTGTCCCTCGTAGCGGCCAGTGTGTTGCAGAGCAATGCTGCATCGCTGAGGTAGTCGCGCAGGCAGACGCATGCCCAAGGACAAGGAGCTTCACGACATTGGTGTTCGCATCAATGTGGCGCAGCTTTTCGACTGGCGGATCATGGCAAAGCCAGATAATGTTGCCTCGTGACTTTGTACTCAGACCAAGATACTCCATTAGGTTTGAACAATGCGTAGGGCGGCCGGTCGACTCAGCAAAGCTCACATCAGCCCGTCGAAGCAGACCGAATGCGGTATCAGTCAGCGAGCTTGCGGCAAGGAAGCTGATATCGCCTCGTTTGTGATCAATCCACGCCTGGCGAACATTTTGGCGAAAATCATAGAGATCCTTGAGATGACACCAGATAGCAAACGGGCCGTCGTGATTCTCGGTCTCAAGCTTGAAGCTGTACTTCGGGTTTGAGGCAGCGCTCGTGTGGACTGGAAGGCTGGCTGAAAGTAACTCGCTCGGCTCCCCCACGTTCAAGCAGCCGAAGAGGTTGGTAAGAGGCTCATTCAAGGCAGCAGCCTTCTTGCCGCTGAGCTGCTTCTGCCTCTTCGACAGCTGCTTAGTTGTGCTGCTACTGGTAAGCTTGGCCTTGAGCTGTTTCATCGTGCCGTAGATCTTCTACAAAACGGTGATGAAGAAACGATGCGAAGCATTCTCGGCGGCGAGAAGCGTGCCGTCGTTGGCTTCCTGACTGTCGTAGAAGTGGGCGCACTCTTTGCGACCGGAGATAACATCACTGAGTACACGAAGAATCTCGTCGGTGACAACAACCGGTGGATCAGTGGCTGCGAGCACTTCAGCTAGCTTGAGAAGCTCAATGGTCCGCAATTGGAGTGTGGCGAGTTTCTTGCCTCCAGCGCTCGAGGACTTGGTCGGCTTCTCCTTTCAAGACTCGACGATGGTCGTGAGGTCGCAACAACCGCTGGCGGAGCTTATCAGCCACTTTACCTAGTGATTATGGGTGTCAAGGTTAGCGATGGCCGCGATGATGGGAATTAAGGGCGCTGCAAATCTCTTACTAGCTTGGTCGTTCCCGCTTTAAACAAGATGTAGCGCCCGAGGAGATTGTCTGGCAGTGGCGCTGCGTGCTTGTGTTTGCACGCGCTGTGTGGGACTGCCATGGCCGTATGGTGAGGGGTCACTGTATCGTTGTGTCTAGGGAAGAGATAGTGTGGAAGAATAGTCTAAGAGGCGGGTGTCTTGGTATCAACGAAATGGTGCAAACGCGAGTTGAAGCACACATCGGGCAGGTTGCCGCGCTTTGCCGAGATGTTGAATGACAGGTTACACAAACACGTGAATGATGCCGGTCACTACATCTTCGAGCACATGCCTACTTACTGTGAGAGGTCCGACAGCGTGAACAAGAGTCCATGAGATCACGTGTCAAGCTCAGGAAGGCCCACAAGGTCGGCATGATCTCTCAGACTACAAATGCTACCGAAGTGCGGTCCCGACGAATTGGCTCTTCTCGCGGAAAGCTGCATCTCCAGCGCATGACGAACGACGAGTCGCAAGTGCGAACTGAGGTGATAGGGGTCCAGCGCTGGATCGGCTGGAACCTATTCATCTGGGCGCTCTCATCATTACAGAAGGAGAGATAATCGATCTTTTGAAGCTGGAGTCTAGGAAGATAGTCTTGCTGACATATATATCTATTGTAAGGTTGAGCGTGAGGAAGTAGAAGAAGAGCAAGCGGAAGAGTACAGGTAGTAATTCGCAGTCAGGGTTTCAGGGTCACCCATAACAAATTTACAGTGGATCCATCTAATCTAACCTCCGACTATGTACTCTACCCTCTCGACGATTTGTCTCCTCCCAACACATGCCTAAGTGCCCGCATCACCACCAACACCTACACCGACTGGACAGTTCGTGATGTTAGCCTTCCAGGCAACCTGCGCGTACACATTGAGATACGTGTTTGTCGAGAATGTGCTGTTGATATAATACTGGACGTCGCTCTCTGAGTAGTTGGCACCGAGACCGGCAAGCGCTGGGAGGACGTCACTCGCGATGTAGTCGATGAAGATCAGGTCGACTGGGGCGTTGGGCGATGGGTTCGATGGAAGGGACGCATTGGACCCAATGTAGGCGGGAATGCTGTTAACGAAGTTTCCAATGTGGGAGTGCACCGTATCGTCACCTATGACCTGGATTAGTTCTTTGGCAGATGTGTCAGTCGAGAATGTGCTTACCATCTGATCCAAAGTCGTCGGTAGTAGTGTAGCCCGGAGTCAGCATGATCTGCTGCCGCTTCACAGCCGGCTTCAATGCACGCTTGGCCATGATCGATTCCGGGGCCGGGGACCTGCAGTCGTCGCCTCGGATCGGGTGGAACGCGAAGTCACGAGCGGAAAGTTCACGGGTGTGAATATCCTCGACGGCGCTTAGATCGCGCTTACCGTTGTACAAGGGATCGTTGTTGAGCTCGTTCAACAGCTGACTGGCGATACTGTATGGGACCGCGGGGAGGTACACGAAGATGTCAGCAAAGGGAGAGACGATGTAGCTGTCGTCCACGGTGAAGGGGCCTTGAACAAGATCGAAGCGAATACCGCCACTGTTGACGATCAGAAAGCGTGGGTTACTCGCACGGCTAGCATTGACAACACCAAGCGTGAGCGCTTGCGGAACTAGTCCAGAGTAGATATTCTCGGCAGTGCCGTAGGGTGCGCAAGAGATACAATACGTTTGCGGAGCACAGCCAAGCACGTCACTAAGGCCGAGTTCTGCACGCGTGGCAGTGATGTTTCTTGTGACTGCCGAGCCTTTGTAGTAGTCGAACATGCTGGAATTCTGCGAGCCCGTAGCGTGGTACTCGAAAGTGATCTTGTTCCAGTCCAGGTAGCGGCGAGCATACTTGAGAGAGGCTCCAACATTGGTGGCATTGGGATCGTTGGTCTTGTTGCTAGACAAAGCCATTTGCGTCGGATTAGGAACACCAAAAGGCACTAAAGCTCCGGTATAGTTGGACGAGCTCAAGCCAGTCATGGAGAAGAAGCCCAAAGTCTCGCAGTATCGGCCTGACTCAAGTGCCGTCGTCATCTCATCGTAGACAGCAAAGTCACGAAGGTGTGAATGTCCGCCAAACACCTGGATCGGTGTTTTGGGCTGAGCGGCGCGGATGCTGGAATAGTACGTCTCGAAAGTGCTCTCAGTATCATTCCATCGCACTGGATTGTGGCCCAGCATAACGAATAGGTCAATGGGAACCTGAGTCTCGCAATTCTCCGGGTAGCCCGAGATTGCTTGCTTCCACCATGCTTGCTCGACGACCTCCGCTGCTGTGAAGATCTTGCTAACATTCGAGTTGCCAGTAAAGTCGTACAGAAGACCAAACGCCATGATACGGAGACCATTAGCCGTGGTGAAGTAGCGATACTGGTGCCCAATATACTCAAATTCGCTAGTGTTAGGGTTGATGATTTGGACATTGCTCGTCAAATACTTCTCCCCCCAGACTCGGCTGAAATTGTAAAAGTGCTCATACGCTATGCTGGACACGTAGAGCTCATGATTGCCGATAGTGAGCAGGTCGTAGTCGATGTTATCGAAGATAGGGTTTGAGAGCACACCGTTGGGGCTGGTCGCATCGCTGAGACCGGCACCGTCGTGGAGATCCCCGGTGTCCACGATGAGCATGTCGACACCAAGGCGGTCGGCTTTGTTCCTCATGGCTTTCGTAAAGGAGACGGCATCGCCCCAGTCGGCGCCATAGTTCTTCTCAAGAATGTGGCCTTCGAGCCAGCCGTGGGTGTCAGTCGTGTGCAACACATTCAATTGGCCCCAAGGTAGAGGCCCACGGGATGGTCCATACGAGGCATTCTGGGCGTCCGGTTGCATTCGTTTCGCTACTGGGCCTTGATTCGGAGCAAGTGGCCACACGTTGCGTGTACGAACGACATGTTCTTGAGGTCCATAGCACGAGTCACAGCCCAGGACCGTACCCGCCAATCCAGATAGCCATAAGGAAGAAACTCGCATAGTGGCGATTGGATGAAGGGCGGATTTGTGTCAAGATTTCGAGGGACATAACGCCCTGGGCATTGGACTATATGAGCCATTCGCAGTGGACAGCTCGTTTCTCGCATGATGAATCACTTGCCAGAAGACATGCGTTGCTTGCAGCCAACCACTTGAGCACATGTCTGAGGTTCACAGTATGTAGTGAGGCCCACGCTAGCGACGTCGGGAAGCAAAAAGGGAAGCTCGTAGGCATGAACTTGGAGGAGTCGAATGGGGCGTGGTGTGGGATGTCACTCGGGACGAGGTGCAGTTTGGTGGCGTACACGTGCTTGATACCAAGGACGCTCTGCACGGAATGCCGCAAAGGATGATCGATGCTGTCGTTATGACGTCCAGTCAAGGAAGTCTATGGTCGCGGGAAACATACTGGTGCCATGCTGGCGAGGTAGAGCAAGGCTTTCATCCTCCGCGCCGCTAGATCGAACTCCTTTCGCTTGACTCGTCGGCGCGAGATGGACACGAACGCATATCTGCTGTACGAAGTTGGCCATTCCATTGCTTCGAGTACACTTGGTCCTTACTTCCCTGCCGACTGAAAGTGAACTTTTTATTGCGAAAGCGCCCGGCGATGAGTTAGAGCGAGTAGTGATGTGCGGGGAATATGACGACGTGAAGAACAAGCCTTCGTAAAAAACAAGCCTTACTGCTGCAGGTAGCTTGTACGGTCAACCTCGAGGACTACTGGAGATAGCTTGCAACAAGATCACCCACGTATGTTCACGTCTTGTCAGGACATCAAAAAGCAAAATAATCGATGAGACTGCTACACGCACTTTTCTGTGGGATATTCTCATTCTAGCGTCACGGGGCGCGAACGAGCTCCCGCATGCTGATGCAGGCTTGGGCGAGTTCTGCCACAAATACATCATATCTACTATGTACGCATGACATCGCGCAGCTCCAAGGGCTGCTACACCACTGGTGTGATGGGCCGTTGCGAGCCCAACGTTCAAAAATTGTCGTACATACGCTACGACTGCCAAACCACATCCCCACTCATTCAAAAAGACCTGGAAGCACTGGTGTGCCTTCAAGTCGGTAGCCATCCAATTGCGCAAGTGGTAAGCCGAGTGCCTGCAGCATCGTGCTGGCTACTTGGCGGTTGCTGACCACAACGCTGATATTGGTCGGCGCAAGGTGAGGATTGTACGCCACCAAAGGGACGTTCAAGTCTTGGGGCGCATATCCGCCGTGGTCTTCAAATCGAGGAGAGCTTGCCCAAAGATACCCAATTTTCGCACCGATAACCAAGTCTGGTACCCGAGGATCTAGCCACGGCGAGCCAAAACCCTGCAATGAAGTCAGTACCGTTATTTTGCTTTGCAAGGAACATTGACGTACTGCCTGCTGGACTTCATCCCCAGCCAAGACGTAGCTTACGCCCAAGCTTGCGTTCCCGAGAAGGTTTGCCTTGGCATCAAGGATTTGGGACTGATTTTGTAGCCACATCTAGAGAGGCAAGTCAACATCGTCATATGATACGGGAGGAAGATCCTTTCACTCACTATTCCACCATCGTCAGCGGTAGTGAGAGCCACGGGGATGCCGACAGCTTCAAGACTTTGGGTGAGGTGAGTGTCGGGGAAGACGGTCTCGTTCTTGGCATTGATCGGCCCTTGACCTTGCTTTGAGCCCAGCAACAGTAGGGTGGAGTCCAGCTGACCGCTCGCACGGAGGTCATTGATGAAAGTGCCAAGGCGCTGGTCGGCGTATTGCAGTGCCAGTTCGAGAGACTTGTTCGGCGCCGCGCCCACTGCGTCGGTATACCCAGCGTTCGTCTGAGCCCAGGTGATGGCCTGGAAATTGGCTGGAGAGAAGACGTTAGGCGACCATCCTGATCTCCGGACCATACGACTACTTACCGCCATACATGGACGGAGCGCCGTCTGGATTCTTTGTGCCGTTCGCCCAGTTACCGAGCGTCCAGTTGCGGAGTGCCGACCCTATGGAATGTTAGCTTTTACGGTACTCATGGGATCCATCATAGGACTCACAATGTAGGTCGTCCCATGCCTGCTGGCCAGCCAGGGTGTTATTTGCGGCAGCTATCTCGGGAGTGTATACCTGAGAAAGTCCGACTCCAGAAGGACCGTTCAAGAACTCGTATGTCAAATGCTTATCGGCGTAAGCAGTTACGAGACCGTTTCCACGGCCGACTTCGAAGACGGTGTTAACTCGGATGAAGTTGTGTGGGTAGACCGGCACGCAGCTGCCCCAACTGGTCTTCTGCATCGGAAGATGAGAGACATTGAGCGCACCACCACCGGAAGTGACAGTGTTGTCCAGGTCATTTGACTCATCCCAGGAAGTCTCTGTGCCGATTGGGCCATCGCAGTTGGAGCCTGGTGGGTAAAGACTTCGGTCGTAACCATCATCCCACCAAATACCAGAGGTCCGAGGTGAAGCTCCAGCAAACAGTGCTGCCGTTGCGGGAAAGCTGTCAGACGGCGAGCTGGCGCGGGCATTCTCAAACATGATGCCATTCTTCAAAACGACTGTGGCCCAGGTGGAATTCGGGTATTTGGCGACATAGTTGATAAGATCAAATTGGTGCAGGCCGTCAAAGGACAGCATGGCGACGTTTTTGTATTGTCCGTGGCTGTATGCACCAGTCACAGGGATCCATCCGCCGTTGGGGTTGGCATGCTGATAATCGCCGTAAGTCGTTCCGACAAGCTCTGGTACGTTGACAGTGTCCTGAGACGCGGCAACCGCCAGCGTGGTCAGTGAAGCCAGCAACAAAGAGATAGCCATTGTGAAGATTGTAAGAAAGGTACCGCACGCAATCGGCCGTAGGTGAACCTCAATGCTATATACTGGCTTACCTCACTTACGATGCGTGTCCGTAAGTGCGAGACTGATGATCCCACAATGACGGTCCGTAAGTTAGGGACGAATCGCACGTCTCTGATCTGGGAACGTGTTTATGTTGGAGCGAAAACACCGACTTTGGGAGGACGTTGAACGTAGGCAAGGGTGGAAAAGCGCCTTCTCGTTATTGCTTTGGCGATGATCCTCTTAAACCACAGCGCATAACAATAGGTACTGTACGCACGTGGCTGACCAGTCCTCAACATATTGATGTTCGAGCCTTCCAAAGTTGTCCAGTGACATTCTACCATCCCCACACTTCGCGACATGTGGTTGCCGCAGGATCCTTCTCGCGTATTGTATCAAGGACAGTCTGCTGGAAGGTGATAGTGCTCCGAGATGTGTCGCTTATCGTATAACCACTTTAGGAGCAGTCGTGCCGCAGGATGTTCTCGTAGTTGTTCTAAGGCAGCAGAGGTACGTATGCCTGTCCGCTTGATATATAGTCCCTAATAGACTACTATGTCTCGCGACTTTTCGATTAGTAGGTGTTACGTATACTACTATAATAATTAGTATAATAAGCGAGTAGATAGGAATATAGAAGCTAAGGCTTCCGCTCCTATAATTAATATAAGTAAGTTGCACTGTGCCAGCTGGCGAGGGTTGTTTGCTCTCGCGCGAGTGCTCATTGATCATGGTGCAAATACTACAGCTCGGGTCCTGACTCAGCCGCGGCACCTTAATTAGACATTAAAGTTCTTATATTCGGCTCCACAGCAAGCAAAGATTGTGCAGGTTCAACAAGAAAGCTATCAGGTCTTTGATTGCCAAGCATTGATACCCGCCGCATACCGCGGTCACGAAGCTGTTGCAGGCCTATTACTGGAGTCGCGTGCTATCGTACAGCTCGAGCACCGTTCGTGGTGGGCTGTAAATCCAAACAGCGAGTCGTTCGAAGATGTGGCCGACACTGAGAGGTGCTCGCAAGAGATGCCACTCATAGCAGCCGCGTGAAAAGGACCAGCCGCAATTCTGACCAGAATGCTGGGTGCTGGCGCTGCGATCGACAACCGCGACAGCTGGGGTAGATGCGCGCTTTGGATCGCCGCCCAAGCAGGACAATTCGACTGTGTACAGACACTTGTCGAGCGAGGTGCGAATACTCAGGCAATCTCGAGCTCTGGAAAGACTGCACTGCACGTTGCCGTCGACTCCGGTCATCTACGCATTGTTCAATACTTGGCTGGAAGGAAAGCGGGCATTGACCATGCCGATAACGCAGGATAGACACCATGTCATATTGCTGCGGCGCAGTGAATGTCTGACATGCTGTCGGTGCTGTTGAGCAATGATGCACGGTACTCGTCTCAGGACAACAAAGGCCTTACTCTGCTACCGATGGCAATTCGTGGCGTTCAGCGGTGTGGAAAGAACATGTCAGCCATTAGCATGCTACTTGGACACGGTGCGAATCCGCTGATACCGGACAACGACGGAAGAAAGCCTCTGCACTACGCAGCGGCGAAGAACCCGGAGGCTGTTGTCATTTTGATAGGGAAGGGAGCGGATGTTCCTGCTACCGACTCACATGGACGCATTGCTTTGCAATATCTCCCAGCCAATTCGAATCCATCTGCGCGTCGAAGCTTGGACCCTAAGGCATGTTCATGGAATGCACGTGATAGCATGTTCAGCAGCGGCACATGAGTGACTCGTTAGTAAACCTTCTACAGCTCTCGCGGCCCAGGTCGAGAGCTACGGGCATTGATCTAGATGGGAAAGTTGCATTAAATGATGAGGTGGCGAGATCTGGATCGGCCTGACACGCAGGTCCGAGGTGATGACGGACACCGCCCAGATTGCACTCTTACCGCCGGTAGTGAGAGAGAGCATGGATTCGTGCAATCCCTCGTAAAACATGCGAGAAGCAGCCACGAGCTTTCTTCCGGGATCCCTGCACATTAGCGATCTTTATCAGCGATCGTCGGAGACTTTTGTGTACTGTAGTTGCAAGCGAACGACAACGTTCCAGCTAGTTCTACCTCGTCGAGCTGGCGGCCCGTGTGGCCGTGCACGAGCCGCTCGTCGCGTGGAACCCCAGCGCTAATCCCGATCAGGAGCTTGCGATTTTCAAAAAACCGGTTTCATGTGGCGGTGCATCGTCAGTCACGCTAGCACATTGCTCCGATCTCTGCTATCGACTTCCTTGCCTTTCCTAACACTATCCCCCACGCTCATCTCCCCTACCAATCGTCAATTGGTCAGAGGCAGCGTGTGCAAGTGCGGCCACCTTTGAGGCCCGCGGGCTTGCCTGTCCCGCCGTGCCCGCACCTTGTCGCGGAGCTGTACCACCTGAGATCGCCCAGAACAATAGCCGTATCTGGCCACATTGCAGCGCTGGAACCTTCGACAGCCTTCTGATGTTGGTACGATGATCGTGTCTTGACGGGCTCACAGTATCCGGGATTCATATTGACACCTGTTCAGACAGTGGAAAGGACGAGCGCCACAGTTCCGTGTGTCTATAAGTACTGTGCCACTTCTCGAGGGTAGGAGAACTGTACAGAGCTCATTGTTCTTCGCTTTCTTAGCTCTCCTACTTACACGCCTTGCTCATACTTCCTCTTTCACTTTCTAAGGTGCACAGTCTAGCACAACAGCATTGCAACGTGCTCGGGCTTTCTTGCCCCTTTTCCCCTCGCACCCTTCCAGCATGGCTTCCCTGCTTCGGAAGGTCAAGGCCAAGGTCGAAGAGGCTCGACAAGGTTCCACCTCAAACGACCTGTCCCAGGAGGAGGAAGCAAACCTCGTTCAGAAGCTGGCCCAGGAGCACCCGACTGAGGATACGGCTCCCGTTCCCGTGGTGGCGCCTTCGCAGCCACAGGAAACACCAATCAGGGACCAGTTTTTACATTCCACCCAGCAGGGTGACGTAGAATCGTCCAAGCAAGGCCCATCGGCTATTCCTAGTGAGAAGCAGGAGGAGATCTTGGGGGACTCCCAGCCCTTCCGCCCCGGCCTCGTTCCCAACCAGGGCCAGAAGCAGCCGGATGGTGGGACCGAACCAGAGGACAAGCCTCTGCCGGAAACGCCCAGTCAGCAGGTCTCGAGCGAAGGGACAAGCCAGCCTGAGCAGCACAGCTCTTTTGTTCCAGACGAGATGGCCAATGGCGATGTCGCATCTACTGATCACCAGCAGGCCGGCACCCAAGACGGTGATTCCACACCAGCCTTCGCTGCAGAGTCGACTGAACCCGACGGCGCTCAGGTCGAACCGGCAGCTGAACATAACGCAGCCAAGCAGGGAGAAGAAGACAAAACGGAGCAAAAGAATTGCAGCGACCCGATGAAGGATGGTGAAGATGGATCACAAGCCGGGAAGGAAAACCAGGAACCCAGGAAAGAAGCCTACTCTTCGCCAGAAGAGGCCAATGCCGCCGTGACTACAGGTGACGGAGCCGACAAAGACAGCAACGAGGAGCCTGAGCACGAGACTTCGACTAGTGGTAATGTCTCCACCGAGAAGCCGGCAGACAACGGCGAGGAAGAATCTACAGCGATACAGCCCGGTGATCAGCCCGACGGCGAAAAGCACGACACATCGAAATCTTCCGCCGAGCCATCGCAGAAGGAGGAGGACACGCCGCACGACTCCACCGAGTCGAATAACTCCACAGAGCCAAAGCCTACGGAAGAGGCCGCCAATCAGCCTGCCGCGGCAGAGGAGGGCGAGGAAAAGTCGTCCAATGATGAGATGCAGTCGGATTTCACCGAGGGAGCGCTCGATGAGAAGCCCACTGCTGGCGTAGCGGGCGAGAGCTCGGCGGCTGATGTTAAGAACAAGACCCAAGATCAAGTCGGGGATGACGAAGGTCAGGGTGATGATCAGCAAGCTTCAAAGGAACAAGGCAATGGTCCTGGAGAGCAGTCCGAGTCAGCTCCTACCCAGCAGTCGGCTGAAGAAGAAGCTGGTGGGGACGCAAATGCTCATGAGGGTGTCGACGACATGCCTGCTAGCGGCGATGGTGAGACCGGGAAATTTATGCAGAACGAGGATGATTCTGAGAAGCCCACAGAGGCCCGTAATGCGGACAAACCTGGTGAGAACAAGGGTGGCCCTGAGGTGTTCGCGGAGGGCGCTAGCGAAGCCAAAGAGCCTGATGAAGAAGCTGGAACTTCTAGCGGTCCTGTCAAGTCGAGTGGAAGCGGAAAAGACGATGGACAGCAGGAACGTGCGGACCAGCTCGAGGATGAGCAAGACGAGAATTTGGATGGCTCTCAAGCCATACGCCCAGGCGTCGAGGACGGCGGAATTGCTGGTCCCGATAACGGTGACGACAGTGACTTTACAACCGAACGCGAGGGGAAGGACGGAGATGATCACCCTCAAGTTGGGGGCGAGAAGAACGATGATGGAGACGACGTTCGGGATGACGGGCAAGACGGTGACGAGAGAGAAGACACGGGTGATGAATCAAAAGTTGAAGCCGAGGAGAAGGGCAATGATGGCGAGCCTCAAGCAGGAGATGAGAAGGACGACGTTGCAGACGAGCCTCAGAGGGAAGAGCAAGACCATGATGTGGATAACAACGCCGGTGATGCACCGCAGGTCGAAGACAAAACAGATGCTGTGCCGCAATCCGAAACGAATAAGCAGGATGGTGGAGAAAAGGCCCATAGTAAGGAGCAGAATCGTAATGGGGACGAGACCAGAGCAGAAGACGATGATGCTGGGAAGACCACTAGAGAGCCAGAGTCTTCCACTGTGCAGACCAACGCCGGATCTTCTGACCAAGGCCGAGTCTCTCAAGACCCCATCGGCGATGCCAAGGAGGCGTCGATGGATGACCACGAGCCAGCCCAGGAGGAAGAGGATAACCAGGAACAAGTATCTACCGCGAGCAAGCCCGCGCAAGCTGACGCTGAAGGAGATGAGGATGGTCAGAGTACATACCACGATTCTGAGGAGCAACAGCACCTACAAGACAATGAGGAGCCAAAGCTCGAAGATGGCAACGATGACGACAGCAAGCAAATACAAGATGATGACGAGCCCAGGGATGAAGCTGGCAACGATGACGATGGCAAGCCACAAAAACCGTCTACGGCCGGACCGGAGACGGCTCCCAATGGTGGAGGAGACGACCAGAAGACACTTTCGGAAGGTGAACACGCCTCTGGGGATCAGGCTACCGGCGAGATTGCAGGAGATGGATCCGCTGGCGATCAAACCACGGACGAGTCGACTGAAGCACCCGATAGAGAGGAAGAGAAGCCTGACGATGGTCAGCAAGCAGAAAGTGCAGAAAAGGCATGCAAACCAGCTCAGAATGGAGGAGAAGCCCATGAGGACGGTGACAATAACACCGGAGAAGCTGTAGCAGGCAGTGCAGCTGGAGCCGCAGCGGTCGCAGGCGGTGCATACGAGGTTTCCAGATCGACCGATGATGACCAGAAGGATGACGAGCAAAAGCCCAATGATGCGGAGACAAAGTCCGCGGAGGAAGGGCCAGGACAGGGTGAGCAGAAAGTTGGCGACGATAAGACGGAAGAGCTTGAAGGCAAGTCTAGCGAAGCGGTGAAGGAGGATGCTGACGACGTTGAGCAAGGCAAGAAGCAGAATCAGGAGAGCGAGGTGGAGCAAAACGGCACATCGGAGTCTAAGGAACCAGCCTCTAGCAACGAAGTATCAGGGTCTGACGAAGACACTGCACTAAGTGCTCACAACAAGGCGAGGGAGGGTAAGTGCGAAGACCTGCAGTGGGACGACGACTTGGCCGAGCAGGCCTCCAAGCACGCCCAGAAGTAAGAACAGTACCACTCGTGAGAGATACGTACTTTGGCTAACTGTCAACACAGCATGGCACAGTCTCGCAAGCTACACCATTCCGGAGATGCTGAACAAGGAGAGAACATATACGTCAACGTCGACAACGCCTCGTACGACGATGCTATCCAGGCGTGGCTCAAGGAAGAGGATGAGTACGATGGTAGACGATTTGGGGAGGGGAATGCTTTGCGATACAAGCACTTCAGTAAGCACGCATGATCACCGTACTGCGCTCAAATCGTCATCTAACAGCTCTCACAGCGCAATGCGTGTGGGCCGATACTACGCATGTTGGAATTGCGAAGGCGAAATCGAGGAACGGCAGTACCTTCATCGTCGCACGATATTGGCCCCAGGGTAACATCGTCGGTGAGAAACCTTTCTGAGCGGCCATGCAACTGGCCGGCAAGAGCTTCGCTTTGGTTGTAGACTGTTGAATATCCCGGCTGGCATGGAAGATGGAAATTCCGCGTCCGCATTGGCTGATTAGATAGGAGGAATCGTTTTCATTCCCCTTTCCCACCCGCGGTCCACTTTCTCGATATCGATGATCGTCCGACCCTCAGTGCCGTCCGTCACATGACTCCGCCGTGTCATACAACCGGGAGGCTGCTGATGCGTGTCGCGCCGTCGACGCATGCTCGTTGCGGTCGTAGGGCAGATAAACACCCGCACGTAGACATTGTGCTAGTTTTGTTGTTTACCATGGCCAGGGTGTTGTTTTATTGGCGTGTCCTCGTTTTCAGGTATGCCAATGTACTTGCGCCACCTTTACGAAGGTTCCCTGGGAAATAGGACCGATTGTCATTGTTGAGATGCAATGACAAATTCATAACCCTCATCGGATGTAAACTACCTCGATGCAATCGGTTGTGACGCATTGCGAGCGGACTGACTGCGGAGCATCGTTCGATGCACGAACAACAATCGAGGTCGACTGTCTCGTACGAGGCCGAGCACGGTGCGTCGACTCGAATGGTTCGGATGATCTCCCTTCGACAGTGGCATAGGAGGGAGCGCAATGACCTTCAGCCAGCAGCAACGTGTGCCACAGTTCTTGAGCGATTCGGTGTCCAGGCAACGTTAGCGAGAGGTACACCACTATCGCCAGAGATCGAAGAGGACCCCCCGTGAACGATACGATTGTGTATGGCTGCGAACAGCCGGCATCCAACGGCTCTCAGCCAAGAGATTGCGCTTCAGAAGACGACATCGTCGTGCGTTACCTTTAACATACATTCCTTGCTATATGTCGCGTCGGTCTTTACCTCATGCTTGAAAAGAAGGTCAAAGTTAACATTCAAAGTGGAAGGTATCTAAGCTTCCTGATGAAAGACTAAGTCGAAAGGCTTTAGATAAATAGACATTGCTGCTATAGCTGCGCGAAAAACGACCACATCCTGCATCATATTGCTCGCATTCGTTAACAACACTCTCGTTCTAATACTATAGAGGAAGCTCAACATCGCGAGGTCGCCTTCCGGTTCGCGAGTGTACCGACACGTTGAACGTCGTTGTGTGTTGCGATCGTCGTTGGAGACAACTTAGGCACGAAGTACACGCGGACTCCTTATATCAAACCGGACGATACGGAGACAGGTGTATTAAGCTCGAGAATGCTTCCTTCCGAGGAGAGTAGTAGTGTCAAATCATACTTAGAACGTATCTAATACCTGCTGTATGTCTGCTGCTGCTGCTACTGCTGCTGCTTATGTTGTTGTCCGGTGATGACTGTGTTCCCCTATTTTTAACTCCTTATTCCCTGTTGTACCCCTCCCCTGCCGTAAAGCTACTACCTACTAAACCCCTTCCCCTATCAAAACAATAGCGGTAGCATAATCTGGGAAGGGAACTCCGCGCCCGAATGGACAGAATGTACGCCATTGTTCAGATTCTTATGCAAACGTCCACTATCAGGGAACTCGTGCAGATTGTTAATATGGCCGCACACCTCCAAGCGCAGCGACTCTCCGGCGTTGAAGACCATACTAGTGGGCCAGATAGGGATATCGAGCTCGACCACCGTGCCTGGTGGAACTTTCTCTTCCTTGTCGCATACAAGCCATAGCTCCGTAGGCGCCTGCGACTTCACCTGCGCCTCGGAGAGCATCGGATCCTGGCCTAGTGCGCGTTTGGAGGCTCGCAGCCGGCCCATTGGTCCCTCGTGCCTATACAGGACAAGATTGTCGATCTGCTCTAGCTTTGTGCCGTGCGGCTGCAGTTTCATCGGGACGTTCAGAGAGGTGAGAACGTTGCCGTCAACATCGACTTTGCGGAGCTTGATAAACACATCCATGTCGTTCTGGTCTGGCGTTGACATGAACAGCTTAATTTTGGGCGGCCCTAAGATTTCTGTATACTTGTCGAAGGCGTAGGTGAAGTGGACTCCTTTCTCCTCCCAAGGGCCGGACTTGTACGACGTTGTGCTGCTACTCCCTGGTTTCTTGTGCGAGAGTTTCGCGTTCGCGGAGTCGAGGAATAGCGTGTGGTACTGTGTGCGAGAAGGTGGATAATCGTCCTCGGGCCGATGAGAAATGTCAGGGCTATCGCCGTAGCGTAGCAGAGAAACTCTCACTTTCGGGGTGGTCTCCCATCCGTTACCCTTGCCGAGGAGATAGTGGTCCAGAAATCTTTGGAGGTCGTCGGTGTTCTCGGGCTGGTATAAGTCGTGCCACTCCTGTGTCGAGTGGATACGGAGCCATTTGTCCTTGGATGAGGAGTACTTCCAGCCTCGGTATGAGCCCTCCGTATGCAGGCCGGTCGAATAGCTCATAGTTACATACATTGGCACATCAGTGTTGGGCAGATTTGGCGTCTTATCTCTCCAGTATTCGTTCATGTGAGGATATTTGTCCGTCATGCTTCCGATGTCTTCGTAGCAGCCTCGACCTGGACAAGCTATTGTTTTAGCGGTAATCACTACAGAAAGGAGGGATGGGCGAGACCTGCCTTGCATTGCTGTCAGCAACATCTTCCAGAAGAAAGGCTCTACAATGCCTCCGCGACAAACGCCTTCACGATAGAGATCACCGATTCCTTCCCACGGAGCAATAGCCTTCAGGTGGGGTGGGCGTTCGGCGGCAATGAACCTGGTTTTGTGCGTTAGTCTCCCACGAGCATTGAACGACTCGAGAACAGCAAGAGAACTTTGATTCGCGCAGTATGTACTATTGAGCCGCTGCGAGCCACGAGTTGCCTACCAAGGCCACGCTCTCATTGCACCACGGTTGCTTGGCGGTCCATTCGACTAGGTCATACCCGTCTTATCCTTCCTGCTTGTTTTGTTAGCCACGGTACACGGTTGGCACATAGGACTTGTCATCAGGACACGAACCCCAGTGCCAAAGAAGTACTGATCGCCCTCTGAATTGAATGTTCCCCGAACATCGGCTTGAACTACCGCGTAGCCACGAGGGCACCATTCTGACGGAGCAGGTCCCTCAAAATTCTCGAGTCCGCTTGTATTCGATGCAGGAGCAACAAGGTAGGGATAATCATGGCTGAAAAAAATACCCGTACCCGTCTTACCATACGGACTCCAGGGTATGATTGCGGGTAGCCGCTCATTCTCTCTTGATGCAGGGCGAAATATATCTGCACGAATCTTGACTCCGTCTCTCAACTCAACAGCGACGTCTTTAAGCCATACGATGGCCTCGGGCAGTGGACGGCGACCTTCTCGTTTCCAGCCCCGTGGTAAGACGACACGCTTGTCAGGTTCGAAATCGGTCCAAGTGTTCGCGAATTGACGGCCTGAAGGCAGGAACGGGACTTCAAAGCCCTGGATTTCGTGAATCGCCATGATTTTGGATCGAGCAAGAAGTAGACGGAGCTGTGAGTAGATGACGATGCTGTTTTGGAGGTAGCAAAGAAGGCAAACCTTGCAGAGAAAGCAGAAGGTGAAAGAAGTTTGCGACCCGTGATGTGGGCTTATTCTATACCCCAGCCATAAAAGCTTGAACAATCGAGGCGCGGCCATACGACCCGAGATAATCTCAAGCCAAAATCTCCGATGGTACAGCGCAGTTTATCATCCGTGTGTCTCGTTGCCTCCAGCCATGGTGGATTTGGTAGCAAGGTGTGGATCTTAGTTCCTCGGGAGGGTCCACGCGTGCTAAAGCTGTCCTATGGCTCGGCAGATATTAAAGTGATGCGGGGTATAGCGCGTTATATAATTATGCGCAAAATAACTATCGCATACTAAGACCTAAAGTTAGGGAAAGTATAGTATCCTCGAGGAGCGCCTATACCTATATAGTTATTATAATATCTAATTAGAAACTCTAATAAAGCCTTAAATAGAGTAAGGATTATAATAATAGTTAAGTTAAAGGTATTATTACTTTTAGTATACGTTATAACGTAGCGTAAGGAGCCTTAGGTAGCTTCCTAAGTATAGGCGCTCCTCGAGGATGCTATATTTTTTCTAACTTTAGGTCTTAGTATGCGATAGTTATTTCGTATATGTGCTACTAAGGTCGCCGCGGAACGGACCGTTGACTGCGATGAGACCGAGGTTTTGTCGGTTATGACTGGAGTGAGCATAGTAGCTTCTGCCTGCGCAGCAAATTGAGTGGCACCGGGAATGCTAGGCGCACCACTATCGAGTAACATCTGTTGGTCATAGCCAGCGCTTTCTGACTCCCCGAATG
Source organism: Recurvomyces mirabilis (assembly GCF_035927965.1). Classification (NCBI taxonomy): domain Eukaryota; kingdom Fungi; phylum Ascomycota; class Dothideomycetes; order Mycosphaerellales; family Teratosphaeriaceae; genus Recurvomyces; species Recurvomyces mirabilis. The sequence goes on along the minus strand of NW_027041938.1, from coordinate 2,480 downwards.
GTCGCATGGTGTTGTCGACAGGCAAACGAGGACTATCGGTACCAGGGAAAAGTGATTGCAAGCCGGACGATTGGTACGGAGCGTCCATAGAGCCAACAGTGCGGCCATCATGCTGGCGGAACCAATCAATGGCCGAGAGCGGTGCGTCCTGAGGGATAGGTGAGAGTCGAGAGTTGTACGTAAACCCCAAACCGTCCAGCCCTGATGTCAACTCCAGCCCGGTGAAGTCGATGTCTCCGAATGCTCCTCCCATGATGTGTCCCTGGTTTGACGGATTCGTGAGAAAGTCCAAAGGATGAGCTGCTGTCGAGGAGATGTCCCGGTTAGCCACGACACAATCTTGCGAAACACGGAAACGTATGTACTGCATCGGCGGCATATCTTACATTGAACGATCAGGACGAATCTTCTTCGCATCTAGCGGCATCGAAGGATGGCATCCCTCGTATCCAGTGGGGTTGTCTGTTGACCATCAAAGTAGACGAATAGTGGGCCCGAAGATGGCAATTCTCCTGACAATCCCTAGCATTGCACGAACGCTCGCGGCTTTCGAGGCTCCACATGGCTAATAGCAATGCTTGCATCAGCGCTAACGCAAATATGCACGCGTACACGGCCGTTCGACGTATGTGGGACGTTAGCAGTACGGCGTAGGCAAAAGGATGAGGCACGGAGGGTTGGTTGCTGACAGCTCCGTAGTCAGACCAGTGGGTCCTATTGGTAATCGCACAGTTGCGATCGTCAGCCTGCATCGTACCGGCTAGTCTAAAAACACCATTGCGGCCTGCCCAGAGAAGCTCAGTGACAAGGTTTGCAGCCCGTAGCCGTGGTCGATCCTCCATACCTAGTTATGGATCGTCGGCCAGGTATGAACTTTGTTCGTATCTTCGAGACTACACAAATTGGGTGAGTCTTGCTCAAGGTCGTCAACGTAAAATCCCTAGGTCCGGTGGGGCTATATCTTACGCGTTTGCAGCACGCGATAAGGCAGTATGAGGAGTCCATGACTCAGGCTGAAAGGACCGGCATGTTGGATATCTGTCACTCCAGTTAGCGATGCCATCTATCATGATACAGATCGCTGAGCTGTGAGCTCGTCCATGGACAGTCACCGTGCGCCATGGAGTGAGATGCAATGCGAGCGGAGTGTTATCGCTCCGAGCATGGGTTGCAATGGTAGTGATTACTCTGCCTCTCCCGTGGCGGATTCCCGGGAGTTAGGGGCCGGATCGCGAAACAAACTGATCGGCAACGCTAGTTCGAAGGAGAAGATGCTGCGCCGCTCTACAAATGTTACGGACTGCACTACTCCACTACCTCGTGGACAAGCGTCACAAGCCAGTATATCAGGCCCCGTTTCAACGCTGAATATACATGCCGTCCAGCATGTATTTGAGCTTCCATAGTCAACAGCCTCTGCACTTGTACCCTCTCGACTTCAAGCTCGCCTGATACGACGCGAGCTCGCTTAACGTGCATGCAAGGTTAAATCCTTCGCCGCTGACCCTCGTCAGCATCGACTGCGAACTCGAGGCGAATACTTGACCCTCCAGGGCTGTGACCTAGCATTTCAGCTGTTGCACGCGTACTCTATTTGGGCGAGACTAAATTGGCATGGAACCGTGTCTTCAGCCTCCAGTCCTGTGACGGGTATGGGTCCGCCATTACGAAACTTCACTATCATGCTCGCAGTATGGACGTCGTGACCGGCAGAATGCAGAAGTCACTGGGCGGAAGTGACTGGCCTAACCATGCACGGTTACGAAACCCTATTACCGAGCATCTGTCAATTGATTAGATTGGTAGGTGCCGCCCTCCATTTTGCATCCTTTGATGATCCTCCAACCTCCTTCTCGGGTTGTGTGCGAGATAATTAAATCCCGAATACACTTGTTCACTCGAGGCATAACATTCGATCTTAGTTTACTAATGGTGAGTCCCAAAGTGCTGTTGCAATCAAGTCTGGGAAGTCTCGCAAGTTGGTGAGAGACGGTGAGACTTTCGAAATGCGCTATGGATGTCTTGCAATTATCCTGTCCCAGCTGGACGTGCAGACACTTTTGTGACTCTAAATTTCTGCGGCTGTATGTAGGGCAGATCCACGTAATGTTGCTCATGATCAACTTCAGCCGACCTAGCTCATCTTGAAGTCGGCACCCTATGTCTTTGTGTTGGCTTATGGATCCACATCCCTGCTGTAGCATAGCAATGTTCGGGATGCGGATTCGCATCCTTCGCGCACGGAGTCGGCAACAAAAACTTTATGAGATGCGTACGCTTACAAGCCAACAGCTGGGTATCACCGCGAGCCGTCAAGCTCAGAATCGTTATGGCGCGGTTGAGAACCAGCGTCGGGTCTGGCAGTGATTGACACTGTCTGTTTCATAGAACTGTCTCTTCCGTAACATGGAGTACGTTTTGCGGCTTGCGGGTCTCGCGTCTTACATAGCTGTCGTTAGGGTTAGGGTTAGGGTTAGGGT